>NC_072863.1:11617500-12242500 GCF_028858705.1 Grus americana | reverse complement strand
CCCTGCTGTTATTAACAAAAAGTCTTTTCAGTATCCCATAGCAGTGGTGGGCAGGTATTCAATTTAATGGGGTGTTTGTTGCTGCAAACAGTGTAGATGTACCCTATCTGGGCTTCCAGGATGTTTGGGTATATACCAGTGCTGCTTACTAAGGATGTGGATTAATATAGAAAAATTGCTGAAATTCTAATCTAAACAAAATATTCTTCATAAAAGGACAGAGGGCAGTTATCTTGGGCAGATGTGAACCCTGAAGATTGCCTATGCTTGTGAAGTGGTTATTAGCACTTTGTCCTGAACTACGACTAGAACAAATCATTAAAGCTCTTTCCCTGTTGCGGTATGAGATCTTGCCATGGAAACCCAGGGAACAATATATTAAACAGAAGAGAACAGGAAGGTAATGTGAGATTAGCAGGGCTAAAACCTCACTTTAAATTAAATGAGACAGCAAGATGAGGAGTTTTTTTTCAGCAGCTAAACATACACGCAGTTATCTTTAATAAAATGAAGGCAGAAGGAAAAAGTGCATCACAGAAGCTCTCTGGAGTGGCAGGTTTGCAGGAACTGTAACTCACCATCAGAGCTTGAAAAGATTTCTGTTGTGCTGCTCTCCTCTGCTCTATTCTGCCATTATTTAAGCATAAACATGGCAGACACTATGCACTTGATATTTCTCTTTTAAAGCTACCAAGTCATTGTCTTTTGCTGTTTCTATTACAGGGCAAAGCCTCTTTAGCTTTCATCTATGATTTTGGTGAGGCTGAGACCCTCAAGAGTTTGGA
This sequence comes from Grus americana, assembly GCF_028858705.1. Classification (NCBI taxonomy): domain Eukaryota; kingdom Metazoa; phylum Chordata; class Aves; order Gruiformes; family Gruidae; genus Grus; species Grus americana. Next base: position 12,241,715 of record NC_072863.1, on the reverse strand, counting down.
CATCCAAAACAGGACTGGACATCTAGCTCACATGTTAGGTTTCGAAAAGCTTCAGCTTTAAGCAAATATGGGGTCAGTGGGAAGGGAGTCCAAGAGGAGAGGGCAGCAATGCTCCCAAGGGCCTCCCCACTACTGTGGCTGTGCCAGGAAAGGGCAGCATCTCAGCTCAACAGGGTTTGGGGGCTCTTAAAGACAAGAACTGTCCTAATGACTGGAGAGAAGAGCTAAAAGTTGCGTTGGCATTTTTGAAGAAAGCAACATAATGGATTTATATTATATATAAACTTCAGTGAAAAAAAATCCAAAGGCAAAAAAAGAAACCTTCTCCATCACCTGCCAAATATCATACGGTTGGTTTGCTGAACAGGCAGTGGCTTTGGTCGGTGTTGGAGAGGGGAATAAGGACTTGATTTCACGTGTTGAGTGCTGAATGTAGTTCCTAGCACAATTTTTTTCCTGATTTTTCATCCTAGCACCCACACTGATCCCACTGGCAATATGTCCCATCTGAGAAGAGATACAGATACCCGAATGCCCAGCTGGAGCATATCGGGCAGTATAAATTTTCCTGTTTTCCTGCTTGAGTGTGTGGGAGACAGCATCTTTCTGCTTCAGGGTGCAAGGATGGTCCCATCAGTGGCAAGCAGACTTCCAGCATTCCACCAGCATCTCTGCACTACTTACTTTCCCTGTATTTTTAATCCTTAGATGTATGCTTACAGCGTAAAGCTACAGAGGTGTGGAGCAGACCAAGCTGTGAGGAATGCAGCCCGGATGGAGCATGGACACCTAATGCAGCTGTGAGGAACTTTGGGGTGGTAACATCTCTTTGCACCACACGGAAGTGGGAATTCAAAGTCAGCTCCCTCCTTTTCCCTGTGGTCACAGCTGACCATGCATCCCACTTCCCCAGCAGCATCCCCCCATCCCCCCACAGCCCCTCACCAAGTGATGCCAACATGCTGCAGCACCCTGGCTGCTCAATACACTCACTGCAACAGCTGTCTGGACAGTCTTATTTGCACATCCAAAAAACTTCTAGATGACCTCAAAAGGCCAAGCCTTTTAAATTTTTAAAAAGAAATTTGGAAACTTAAGACAGCCTATTAACATGAAATACCTTGATGCCTTACTCTAAGTGCATCAGTCATTTCTGAAAATGGTCCTGTCTAATCCACTTTTGGTTAGCATGACAAAAAGTCTAGTGTTTGAATACTTTATTTGCTTGTGGAAATAGGACTCAAGAGCTTTTGAAAATGTAATGTCTGATCCTTGCTCCTCAAAGTTAGGGTAAGTTACCTTATGGTGGAAAAATAAGACTGGCGATTTATTCTAATTTTCCCCTCTGGTCTAGGCAGTGTCATAGTGCTTGTGCATATCGCAGCTCTTGGTTCAACCCAGCAGAACGCTTGGACATGCAGAAAACTTTGCAAAATCGTTTGGACACATATTTCGAATGGCATCACTACAGTTATGTTTAAAGTTAAGGGCAAGTTTGAGTACTCTGGATGGTAAGGTTGATTTGCTTTTCAGAGGCCAGTAATACAGATTTGGCCTAAAGACAGTGCCTTGAAAATGGAAATATGTAGGAACATTCAAACCAACAGAGAAAAAGTTGACTGCTTCTCCTTTAAAGGCTGTATTTTATAAGTGTTACTTTTGTTCTGGGTAGGAAAAAAAAACAACAAAAAACCAAAACCAAATCCAAAAGCCCAAGAAAGATTCCTAACCAATTAATAATTAACAGCGTTCAAGTACATTTATGTCCATTACAGCATTTGTTAAAAAAAGAAATATTTGTTTGTGTTTTAACACCTTTTTTCAAAAAAAAAAAAAAGATAATAAATTAATGTACACATTACATTATTTTGGCACTGGTATGGACCATTTTTAAAAACATTTGTTGTTAGTATTTATAATAGTTTGTACAAAATTGTAAACTATTTTCAAGTCTGTTTATTTTTACTTTTGTTCATATCACCTTTCAAAAACTGTCACTGCAGGAACAAAACTACCCAAAACAAAACCCCAAAATGAAATCAAGGCAACTGTCCTTGCCCCTTCCCACCCTGCCCCTGCCCTCCTGTTCACTCTCCCTAAAAGAAGATGAAGGAGACAGTTTTTGAAAGCACCTGCAGTAACTGGTGAGAAAGCTCTTCCTGGGAGCCCTCCTGCGGCGCAGTGGGCTCTGGTGCCTCTCCGACTGACACAGGATGGCTCTGAGAGCAGAAAGTGCCACCCACCAATCACACCTTCCCACCTCTAGAGTAGACAAAGATGGCTCTTTAGGTCATTTTATTTTATTTCTTTGTTGGTTTTCCCTTTTTTTTCTTTTTTCCATTTTTTCTAACAAAAATTTCTACATCTAAATCACTTTGCTAGAAACATTATTTTTCTTTCCTTTTTTTTTTTTTACATTAGTTAAAGCAGAATCTGCTTTTGTGAAAAAAGACAAGGATCAAGATCTTATTTCACGTGGAAAATGCAAATTAAAGATCATAAAAATGTGTGGTTTATTCTGGTTTGTTGTTGTTTTTTTGTTGTGGGGTTTTTTTGTTGTGTTGTGGTTTGGTTGTTGTTTTTTTTTTTGTAACACTGTACAGGATGCAATACAGCCACTCAGAGTATGTTAAGATGGTTCACAGCAGTCCCTTTGATATACATTGCCATTGCCATTGATCCCTCTGTCCTGTTCTCATTGTTCAGTTAGTTGCATGTCTGAATTTCAGACCACATAAGATGCCCCAGTTAGAGAAGACATTGCTGCTTCTTCGTCTCTGAGAGGAAGATGGATTGGTGCAGTTTGAGACGATGATACATTGGCATAAATGGTTTAGATTTTCCTGGGAAGGATGCCTTAGAGGTCTAATCTTGTTTGCTTTCATACCTCTTGGCATAACATCCCTGTAGTGAGCACATTGTGAGTGGGCATTGGTCCTTCAGAATCCAGTTTCTCTTCTGAAAGGGGATGTGATTTCACACAAAGACACAATATTATGACATGCCAGGCAATGGAAAGAATAAATACCACAGACCAGACAATGGTCTTGCCACCAGGGTCATGTGTACATGCCAATGGATGGGATGTTTCTGGGTAACTCTTGAGGCTCACCTTTATTCTCAGGTTTTCCATTTTCTTCTCCAGCACCTAGCTATTCATTCATCTCTCCAGATGTTAAAAATTCTTCTCTGTAGCAACTGCTGAGCCTTTCTAGGGGGCTGCTCACTAAGAATCTTCCCTTTTGGTCTGCCAAGCACATTGGCCTGAACTCAGTGAAGCTGTGGGATCCAGGCATGATTTTGAGCAGATGTGCAGTCATCAGGACTGCTCCTGTGTTCAGAGTTGAGCAAGGGATTGGGCTTTGCTGGACTGGGGCACTGTGTGGGTTTAATCCCACTGTGTTTCTCTGCTTCACCCATCCCCTTCTTGCTTCACTGCAAATGAAATGGGAGAGGGGAAGGTTGGGGCAACCTCACCTCCCTTACTAACCTCTTCCTTCATCATCATCTAGGCTTGGCAGGAGCTGAAACTCAGGGATTTCTGCCCAGTCTCTGCTTGTGAGAGGCTCTAAGACACATCTCTGTTCTCTCTACCTCCAAATTCATGGGGCACAAGGCTAGCAAGATCTCTAACAACAGTCTGGAGGCTGCACTAGCAAAAGATATATTCTTGTTCAAAGCACCCCTGATGCCTCCCTGAGGCAGGTGGCACAGTGGTCCCCAGAACTTCAGGTCCTGTGGGCCACTGCCTCTGAATAAACAAGGTTAAGCATTGCCAGCTATGCCAATGCCAGCTCTCTCACGAGGTTGTGCCTCCTCTTTGGCCTCCCACCTGACATGTCATGATATTGTGCAACAGCCACCGTTGCAGTGAGGAGTTACCTGCTTGCCTCCTGCACTCACCACTGAGACCCTCTGGTCTTGTTGGGAATGGCCATTACCTCGGCAAGGCTTGGTGCTGCAGCAGCACAGGCTCCATGGCCCTGGGCACAGCCAGGGAATGGTGATGAGAAATAAGAGACCAACTAAATGCACTATCCCCTACACATAAAAATAAAGAGGACCTGCTCAAGGACTGAGTGGGGCTGAGCAAGCCTGTCTCAGTGTGGGACAGAGCATCTGTCAGCAAAGAGGGAGTGCTGGTTCCTTTCTCTGCAGAGAAGAGATCAGCCACAGAGAGAAATGCCTCTGCTAACCTGTGACAGGGCATTCCTGATGCTGAAAAACAGGCCATTGCCCCTTGTCTGAGTCCCCAAGAGGCATTGGAATCACAACAAAGGCAATCACATTTCCCTTCCTTGCTGGCCTGGCTTCTCCCAGCCTGTTGGTCCCCAAGCCCTCGCCACTGGGCTCAGCAGCACCAGGGCTATCTGTGCATCTGGGCAGCATAAGCCACATGATGGCATATCCAGAGAAGCACACTGTGATCAAAGACATGTCCAGAGGGGTGGGAAAGTCAGGGAAAAGATCTTTGACCCTCCTGCTCAGACACTCTGTCCACTGGATGCCCAGCAAGGTCCCCAAATAAAACCTGGACCCAGCATGTAACTGAGTATGGCAATTAACTCTGGAGCTGCCCCACATTATTCAGCTGGTATAACACTGAGAGCTGGGAGGCATTAGCCTTTACAGAAGGCAAACCAATACTATCTACTGTATAAAACACATACTGGAGGAGAAATTATCACCTTCTTCAAAAAAATAATATTACTCACCACTGTGCTGTCTCATCCTTTCGGGGGGAAAAGTCTGCCAGTATAAATGCCAAGCTCAGCCTGTGCAAATGATAAAATGTGCATCCCTGTATCATAAATGGGTCTACTACCTCTCATCTCCCGACTTTGTCATACACATATTCAACACCACTCTGTAAGTGCTTTCTGCCTGTGGCACTGCAAGTTATGGCTATCTTGGATGGGAGCAGGCAGACCACAGCAAGGAGCCAAGAAGAGGAGGTTTGGGATCGTTTGGGTCCATTGTCTCTAAGGTGGGATAATGACAGCATAAGCTTCTTGAAGCAAGAGACCACATTTTTGCTCCAGGGTTTTCTAATCTAGAGCACAATGGGGTGCAGGAGCTCATGCTCACACAACTCCTCCTTGTCTTGTCTGCAAAACACCTGTCCTTGCTTACCCGCCAGTCCTGCTTGGCCTGCTCACCAGCAGAAATGGCTGAGTCAGGACTGCGTGGCTGCACTATACTGATGCACTCTAGCTGGAGTGGCAGCTGCAGTGGAGAGAAGCCTTTCTGCTAAAGAATGCCCTTTCCTAAGAGGATTGAGACTTCCCTCTGGTCTACCTTCTATGTGAAGGGTTTTTTTGTTTCTTTTAGCCTCACTGCAGTAACACAAACATTACAATATTCATTGGCCCAGCTGCAGAAAAAAGACACACTTCTGCCCCATGGAGGCAAGACTGTCCTCTGCTTTTCCAAATCACTAAACATAAGACAGACAGGCAATTTCTCATATTGCTTTTTACAGTTGACACTCCTCCCAATCCAGACAAAGATGGATTGTAACACAGAGGGTTACCCATATGTCTCAGACCCACTACCATCATCATCCTTGGCATTCCCCATCACTCATTTCTGTAAACTGGAAGCTGCATGGAAACCAGGTGTCCCTCAGTCCAAATTCAACCAGTGCCCTACACTTGAGCCCACTCATTTGTACTTCTGGCCTTCTGTACTTGAATTTGTCTCTGCAAGGTCGATGGCCACTAAAACAGATAACTAAGCTTAACAGAAGATCCCTGCTTTCCACTCTCTTCCAAACCTATCCTTCACAAACAGCCAAGAACCCACAGACAAGTGTCTTAAGACAAATCTTTTCACATGGAGTGTTTTCTTTGTACTTCTTCTGAGCAGCTGGGCATTTTCTAGCACTTGTCATATTAGACTAAGTCACGGGGCAGAAAACAGCAGCAGCAGCAACAGCTTCTCAAAGAAAGTTCAGGCTCATACTGCTTTTACTCCATTTGCATTACTTCATGTATGCAAGTGATATCTGATATCATTTTCAGCCCCTTCACTACATCCCAAAATACAGTAAGGCATAGTGCAGGTTGGCTCTCCAGGAAGAGACCATGTGTGCAAGAGATTACGGTCTAATATACAGCCTCTTCCTATTGGCCTCAGGGGTGGTGGGGTCAAACACTGAAAAGTTACTTACATAACATCACTTCCACCTTTACTGCCCACCTCTTCTTTACTGTGCTTCGAGGTGGATCAGGGAGTCAGCCCTAAGGTCACCATCCTGGAGGGCTGCGCCTCCGTGCAGGCACAGACACAGGTTGGCCCTCCAACCCCTGTGGGAAAAGTCTGGGGAAATGTGTTATAGTATCAGCCTGGAGGACAGTGCTTCTTTATTACACTTGTCACCTTTCAGCTGTTCTTTACTTCTGAATGTACAGAACCATTTTTATTTGGTTTACATCAAGACATTAGAAATCAAACATTTTTTTTTTTCAAAAAAAAAAAGAACAAAACTGAACAAAAAACAAATGAAAAATAAAACCCAAGCCCCAACACTATATACATCTTCTTCTACCCGGTCTCCACTTCCCTCCCTCCCACCCTTCCTCCCGCCCTCCCAGCATCTGCATTAGGTCCTGCTTCCAACACATAAGTTTCACATCTCTCACCCGACCCATGCCCCGACCCAATTTCCATGTCTACTGTAAAGACATCCCACCCTGCTTGGTAAGCCCAGTCTCATCTCCAAGAAAGCATTTGGTAACCCACATGGCACTTCTTGCCCAGTTGGCTCTGATCTCTGACACCAAGGTAGAGCTCAGCCATTGCCCCAACTTGGCATGGCAGTCACTCCGCTGTGCATCCCAGCCCAGGTCCTGCAACATTGTCCGGATGCAAATGATTGTCCCTGCTTAAAGGGACTGAGCTCATATTGATGGTAGAGCACCATGAGTCTTTCTCTATTTTCTCCATTCCTGATCTCACCATCTCTCAGACACCACGGTCTCTGCCCACTGGGGACTGCTGCCATGGCTGGGTTTCCTTGAGTGCTGCCTGCAGCTGCACCCAGCCTGTCTGGCTCAGTGGAGGTCCCTGGTTTTCAGTGCTCTAGTCCCTTCAAAGCTATTGTATTGCACATATATTTTCACTACCTCTCTCCTATTTGCTCTGCTTCTGAAGTTACAGCTCTCTCCCACCAACTTCTTCTTCATCCTCTCAATTAGGATTTCAGTAACCACCTTCCCTAAAGCCACTGTCCTTTGGTCTGCAGCTCCAGAGGTTTCTCTTCTGTCTGATAACAGTTCAGAGATTTAAAACCCCTTCCTCATCACCACAAAAAAGAAAACAAAACCAACTCCTCCCTCCCCCACCCCTTATCTCCTCCTGCCAGAGTCTCTGGAGCAGATCTGGTCAAACGGACTGGCCGGATCAGTTCTCTGCATGGCTCTGTTTCTGGGAAGTGGATGTGCTGTCCATTGGACAGAGGAAGTGCCAAGCCTTGGCAGGTTCCCTACTTATTTGCAAGACATAAGCTGCTGGCATGGTGTCAGATGTGCATGCAAGAAAGCTGGATGCCAGTTAAGACCTACAGTCCTGTTTGTTTCATGCACTGTGAACTTATGCTATATACACTATGGGCTGGTTTATGCTTGAAGACATGAATATAAAGGTATACATTTTCCTTTTACCTTAGTAACCAAAGCTGTATTTTCACCCATGGAATAGCAGGGGTTTGCTACCAGGGCTCTTATTTTCCTCTTTTGCTCTTTCTCTCATTCTCTTTTCAGTTCTCAGTACTCAAGTTGAAGGGGAGTATAGGAGGAGGACAGGTAAGATTACAGTCCCAAGGTCCTAGTTCCTAAAGGTCCCTGAGTGACAACACTATACAGTATCAGAAAATGAAGTGATAGAGTTGCGTTGGCCATGTATATCCTGAGAGAGATTTCATTTCTATTTCTCCTCTTCCTTCTCCTCCTCCACATGCCTGCCTTAGGCTGTTATGCATGGGAAAGGTGCAAAACGTTCTCCCCAGCCAAGCTTCCTCAGGCAGCCTGGAGTGTCCCTCATGCTCATGTTAGTCTCTGCTAAAAAACATGACCCAGCAAGAAGCAATCATGCCCCAAGCTGCAAATCAAGCCCCATATCAGAATTGCCTCCTGTAGCACTGCAACAAAAGTCAGAAGCAGCTCCACTTTGGAACAGCACTCACACTCTTTCCTCCCTCTTTCCCCACTGCTCTTCCTTTGCAAAGAAAAGTTGGACAGGAGCAGGCACACAAGCTGCAGCGTGGAGATCTCCTCCACCTTTCCAATAACACGAGCTCTGTACCCACCGCATGACAGGTTCATGCCTTTCCTCTCCTCATGCTTGTGATGGCTTGAAACCTCTGAGCCTTGAGTATGATTAAAATGCTGGTTTTCTTCACTATCTCCTTTCTGGATCACTGGACCTCAAAACAAGACATGGGTTTGTTGCCTTTCTTAGGGGTGGACAGAGACAGCTATGGAAGGGAAAAATGGAGGTGCCATCTCGGTTCTGGAGGAGGGCATTTCTAAAGGCGTTCAGCATTCTTCCCTCACCCCTGTATGGGAACACATTTTCTATTACTCATCTGACTCACAGGACACTCAGTTGTTCTCCAGCATTCTGCCCCGTCACCAGAAATTATAAGGCAGTTCCTGAACTGTGAAAAGTCCAGACCGCACACTCTTTGGCAAAGATTATTGTGCAGGACCAAATAGTCCAGATGTCTGGATATACTAAGACTGACTTTATAAAGTAAAACTGACTGGGTAATACTAGGTCAGAAACATTCAAAGAGAGAAACTAGGATGACTCCTGATAAGAAAGAGAACCCAGCCAACAGAGAACTGAGGCAATAGCAAATGAGTCTGGCTCCCAGTCCCAGCAGGTGAAGAAACTAGCTGAGCAGTGTTTTTTTCCCTGGAAAGCTTTTGGATTGTCACTATGAAACTTTGGGCTCAATCTCTGATTGAAGCCTTAAATATTAAGCACAGCCCCCCTGTGCCTGATCAGCTGCTGGAGACCCTGGGCTGTACTCGCAGTGTGCTGGATGGCATCAGTCAGAACCCCACTCCATGTGGGCCTCAGCACTTGAGCAGCAAAGAGCATAGGTGGGTTTGCATCATCTGCGTGTCACCGCCCCTACCAGTCTTTGGGACCAGCTCAGAGAGCTGTCAGGTGCCTAACTTCTACCACATATCTGTCAGGCTTTTACTACAACTATCAAATTACTGGAGTTCAGAGCCATCTCACTCATCTTCCTAATTTCTTACCACATGGCCATTTGTTCTCCCTCCAATCTTAGTGGGCTTCTTATAACTGCTTCTTTTTTCCCTTCTATCATTCTGACCACCCTTTATGTTGCAATCACATATATAAAGTGTAAGTGTTTAGATATTTTATTTAATCATCAATCAGCTGGTTAGACTCCCCTTAAAAACCAAACTTGCTGATAGGCAGCCTCCATCTGGGAACTGCAGTCATCCGACATGCATATATCCACCTACTTTATACTGCTGATGTCATAAACCACAACTTTATGACTTCCGTTAAAACATTTAAAAGCCATTTCCAAATAGAATCCCACTAGAAAGCGTAACTTTCTCCACTGGCCAAGCTTTAACTTCCTGCATATTGGGTAGACAAAGCTACCCCATCCAGCCCTAGCCCTATCCTCCAGCTCCATTCACTCTTCAGACTCTTATTCCTATACAGACCCACCTAGACCATAAACTACAATAAAAGTGGGAAGACCCATTTTCAACAACATCACTCTTGAATGTGGAAACCAGCAAGAGGCTGTTCTGCAGGGCAGCTGGGAATCTAAGCCTGATTTAACAATTGTGCTAAAACCTTGGTGAGTACAGGGAGGCCTGAACCGAATGTGTGCATACATGAATATGACAGAGGGAGACAGAGATTGAGGGCGATTGAGAAGGATGGATGCTCTACTTCTATGCTTAGGATTCTATTAGTAGAAAATGCATAAGACACATTACTGATATAAAAATAACAATACTTATTACTCTGATGAGCCCTGATCCTGCTTCATCCAAGTCAAGGCAAAACTTTCCATGACTTCAGTGTTACTAGGTCAGGCCTAGTGATTCACATTTTTATAGCATTGTACAGACATAAAATTAGTGAAGAAAAAGATGTATTAGATGCATCTGTCAACTGAAAAATAGGAGTTTCCCTGGTCTCAGAGGATCACTCTGGTCTCCCAAGCAATGGGAATCAAGGCAAAAGGAAGAGAATTGCTAACAGGAAAATAAAGTGATGGTTGGATTCAAGGCAGGGTGTGTGTGTCTGTGTGTCTGGCATGTAAAAAGCTCCATCAGATAAGAACAAGGTTCTCATCATTACTCCAGGAATGGCAGAATGTCCCTAGGGTTAAAGTTTTGCACTTGTGAATTTATTATTTTCATGGCTTTTATTAATATTATACGGGAGATTATCAATCATCAGTGATTGCCAAAGTGGTCAATAATTCAGGGATTTTCCTGAAAGTCACTGGCTGCTTTGGAAAAAGTTGACCTTGCTGTCCAAGGCCAAGTGACTCTTCTGTACCTTTATAATGGAGTGCCTGTGGATGGAAGCTGCTACAGACTTAGGGGCTTCCATAAGCACTGACAAGCTCAGCATTTTCATTGCAATATTCACCCTGCCCAGTCTTTGAAGACCATCGTCTTCCAGCAGGATGATGCTCCATGAACTCTACTGGATCCTTAATTACATCTTCTGCAAATAGGGACACAGGATGCTCTTCTCTACACTCTGCATGTGTTAACAGACATAAAGCAAGGCCTTATAGAAGCAGTACAGATCAGAGGGTGCCAACCCACCATTTGCTTCTGAACTTCTTAGGAAAGGTGATAGTTATCATTTCCAGATTTTTTTGTCCTGAAGCACAACAGAGTTAAATGACATCCACCCTTTCCTGCACTTTGCTCTAGGCTATGGTCACTCAGTGGGATGGAGTGTGAGGTCCCTTGTCTGGCACAAGGAACAAGTAGAGGGGGGGGAAGGGTTGAGTTTTCAGAGTCCTGCAACTGCTTTTCTCCACAAACTCAGTAAGAAAGATGCAGAGTGGGAATGATTACGAACAACCCCTCCTTCCAGGACTGAATCAGCTTAGTGTGCTAGAGGTCAGATGCCAGCAGTGGACAGCAGCACTGTCCCATTGCTGATCCCCAAGGCTGTCTTTTTCCTCAGCAAGTATCTATATGGAAACTGGAGAAGGGCTGTTTACAAGGGCATGCAGTGATAGGACAAGGGGGAATAGCTTTAAGCTGAAGGAGGGTAGATTTAGATTAGATACAAAGAAAAAATTCTTCACTATGAGGGTGGTGAGGCACTGGAACAGGTTCCCGAGAGCAGTTGTGGATGCCCCATCCCTGGAAGTGTTCAAGGCCAGGCTGGATGGGGCTTTGGGCAACCTGGTCTAGTGGAGGGTGTCCCTGCCCATGGGAGGGGGGGTTGGAACTAGATGATCTTTAAGGTCCCTTCCAACCCAAACCATTCTGTGATTCTATGATTCTATATTTGCACAATCTACCTCCCCAGCTCTGTCTCTCTAATAAAAGCTGGGACTCTGACCTCCAACCTCACAAAGTTGCAATGAGCAAACAAAACCCTGCTATTCTCCCCAAAACATTGCCGGTTAAATGTCGTCTGTGTTCTCTTTCTACAAAAGACATTACAAAACCCCCCTCCCCAGCTCCCCTCCCCAGAAAATATGCTTGCACACACACACTCATATCTACATACATGCACGCACGCACACACAGATGTGCCACACACACACATTCATACAGGAAAAACAGCTTGCAAACTCCTGAAGGTGGAAAAAGGCAACTTGCAAATGTGCCTTTGTTTTTTATAAGCTCCCTCTTCCCCCCTCCCATAACCCCACATTGCCCCTTCCCTCCCAAATAATTGCCTTGTCCTCCCCCCTTCCCAGCTCTTCCAAAATAAATATTCTTTTTATTTGTTGGTTTAAAAGATTCTTTTAGGCTTGTAAGCAAAAGAGAGGGAGAGAGAAAAAGAAAAGAGAAATCTCATAGCATGAAAATGAAACCTCACCATCTCATGAATCTATGAAAGAATAAACATGAAGAGGTTAAGAGCAGTGACAGAGGAAAAATTAAAAAAATATAATAATACCGAGAAGAGAAAGATGAAATTCAGTAGTGAAATGGAAGTGAGGATAGCGCATTAGTGAGCACAGCCAAAGATAACCTATCCACCCCAAGAGTTTTTGACTCAATTTCTTTAAATGTCCCTCCCCCCTTTTTTTAAATTTTTCTTGGTTTTTTTTCTTTTTTTTGTTATTTTTTCTGGTTTTTTCTTTCTTTTTTTGCTTTTTGGCTTTTTTTTTTTTTTAAAATGGTTTAAGTCCTTCAGCAGGAAACCAAATTGAGACAAACACATCCCCCCCTGAAACCAAACCCCCTCCCATATACCCTTCTCTCCCATACCCCCACACACATTCTGTGGTTCTACATGTGCTGAAAAGAGAAGAGTAAGCTTAGAATAAATCTAATGAATCAAAAGAATAAATGATAATGATAGTAAAGAGTAAAACCCAAACCCAAAAGACCACAACACTCCTGTGTTGTCATTGTCTGAGTGTCTGTCCCTATCTCTCTTGGAGGCTGCAGGCATCAATTTACATAGTACAACCAGTAAACAAGGTTGAAGAATCCAAAAGTGATTGGAAAAATGATTCGTGACCATTTGTCAATGGTGCTGACATCTGTCAGGTCTGGGATTTTGAGCTTCAGCTTAGATGACCGCCGGCGAAGACGGCAGTTGGCACGGTTGCGGGCCGCAGCATGGTGGGTCAGCGGGACATGACGGTCCAGGGTTGGGTGGTGACCAAATCCATCCCGAGAGGCCAGCTGCTTGCGGAACTGGATTCCTGAGCCTTCAAAGGACATGACAGAGTTTCGAGAGTCGCCAACACTGCTCATCATGTCCGTGGCCAGCAGCTCGTTGTTCATCTCCAGAGTGCTGAGGAGGATGTTACCATAGGGGTCAACCTAGAACAGGGAAGACAGAGATAAAGGTAGCAGGGATGTCCTGTGCACAATGCACACAGGGCTACACCATTAGGGATGACTTTTAACTGCTTTCTGTGTAACAATACCGCTGATTGGGTCATTTGTGAGCTCTGAACCTGAACTTCTGCGTTTGAAAATGTTGTCCATTGTTGCTGGAGTTGAAGGACTAGCCACAGGTGCTTGCAGCAAACTTTTGAGCAGGGTACTGTGATTCTGCCAACACAGTAGGACCAAAAGCCACAGGGGGACTTTTGGGACCACCTGCCCTGTGCAAGAGGATGGTCCTGATGAGACTGGCTTGACAATGATGACAAAATGATCAAGGAGAAAAAAAAATCTCCAGTAATCACCAGACAGGCAAACTGGAGTTTATCTCTCGTGATGAGGAGAACGGCTGCTCCACAGCTCACTCAGGACTGAATGAACAGTGGAGAGCCTGAATTCTCCTGCCACAATGAAAGAAGGGGACAAACCTGCTCTCTCACCCTCTTCTCCTCATAACGGTGGCGCTCATTGTTGGCCTTGCTGATCCGTTCACTCTGTTTCTTTTGCTGCCGGGGGCCTCGCCCAAAGAATATGTAGTTGACAAAAGCATACTCCAGGAGCGCCAGGAACACGAAGACAAAGCAGCCCATGAGATAAACATCAATAGCCTTGACGTAAGGGATCTTGGGGAGAGTCTCCCGCAGATGGGTGTTGATGGTAGTCATTGTGAGTACCGTGGTGACCCCTGTAAGGAGAGGGTAGGTGCTGTGTTACCAAGGTGGGATGGTTTCCTGAAATGCCACTCTGTTTCCCCATCCCTCCTCCCAGCTGGACAATCTCAGGAGTGACAGGAGCAGTGCAACTGGGAAGAAAATTGTCATTATTCTAAGCCCATCTGCCCAGTACAAATTGCTGCAGAAAATAAACCAGCCGCCAACAGTGGGAGAAAATGTCAAAGTGGAGTATCATCAGGATGATGGGGATCAACATCCTCTGCACCTTGGTTCTTTAAGTCCTCCCTGATCTTCATTCTTTCCCTCAGTGTGGTAGGAAACTTGCAGTTTTGCTCTCAGTCTCTCAACCTCTTCTCCTCTCTTTTTTCCACTTCATGAACTCATCAGGCTTCCCTGGTCACTACTGAATGCCTCAGTATCCTTGACAAGAATTTACTGTGTCTTTCCAATGCCATGAATAGGAGAAAGAGTAAAGAGATTCCCTCTTCACAGTGCTCTCTTTTTCTGCCTGCCTCATAGGCTTCTGTCTACACCCTTGGCCCCATCAATTACCACTTTCTTCTCACCAGCTTTACCACTCACTACTTCATTTATCATCTGTACACATTCCTCCCATAGTTCTTATGGTCTCTTTCTTAGGCCTACTCATATTTTCTGCATCTTAAACATTTCTTGGTCTTATTGAACACTTTTTTTCCTTTCTACTCATTCTCCAAGAGCCTATTGTACCATGATTTGTCTCACAGCTTCAATCCTCTTCTTTAGTTTCTTCTCAGACTCTTCCCTTCTCTGGACTGTCAGAGTGGCCTCAGATCTGTCTCTTTGACAGTCTTCTACCAGCTTCAGAAAGATGGCAATAAGCCTTCATGCTTCTTTTGGGGACAGTGACTTTTCAACCTAGTCTTCTTTTCCCAATTCTCTAGTTCAGCTGTCCTGCTTTTCTTACTACCTTGCTGATCTTTTCTTCTAGTGTCCCTCCTCCTCATCTCTCTGTTGGCAGCTCTTTTAGCCTCCATGACCTTAATTTGCTCTTCTGGTTTCAGCCCTACCTCTACAGTGACAGCTCTCAAGCCTCTCTTTGCATCCTGGACCTCTGCTTGTCCTGTTTCCCCTTCCACCTTCCTCCTCATCACATCTTTGCTGTCATTCCTAATAAAAGATTTAAAGAACTAATAGTCTTCAGTTCACAGAAAAGTAAACAGAAGGGAGATATATTTATATACATACAATATATTATATTGTCTATATTTAGACAGTAGTCTAAATATCCAGAAATCTGGCACAAAGAAAGAGGGAATAGAATGTTCTGCACATCTCCATTAAGAATTGGACAAATTGCAATGGAGAGTTAGGACAGAGGCAAAGAAGAGTTTTTTGATTGTACGAGCAGGTAAATCTGGAAGTGCCCAGAGGAGGCTCTGGAGTCTCCTTCTTTGGAGCTTTTTAAGGACAAGTTAGATGGAGACCTGTCAGGAACAGTTTAGGGAGAGCTGTTCCAGTTCTGATCTACAGTGTTTTTATTCTGTCTTCTCCTCTGAATCCAGATGTCAGCAAAAATTCAACAGCTGTGCATCCTGTGTCCCTTCTGCTTGTACTTTCACTGTGCCAGCAATGTCTGCCCTGGTGTCTTTCTTCTCTCACTGATTATGCTCTTGTCAATACAACTTACCTTTTTAATTTACCGTGTTCTTCTTGTTCCCTCCCTGACTCCCTGCTCCAGCATCCCCAAGCAAGCACAGCCAAATCATCTATTTTATATCTTTGTACAAACCATCCCTCCTCTGAGACTTCTCAAACTCTGTCTTCTCCTAGAGCTAATTTAAGCCCCCAACCTTTTCTTTAAGACCCAGCCTCTACCTGTGCCCCATTGCCCCTCTGAGCCTTTTCTCACTCACAGATGAAATCCTTCTCCCTCCTTGGCTCTCCTATTTCCTCTGAACTTTCTACCATGTTGCATAGCCCCATTCTCATACACCAGCCATCCCACCCCTTTCTCCTGTTCCTTCTTCAAAATCCTCATCTGCAACCCACCCCCACTTCCCTTCTGTTGCTTAAAAGACCTCAGTCTTTTCCTCTTATAGGAAAACATTCTTATTCAGGGGAGCATGTGCTTAAGGAGAACTTGGATTTTTAACTACTGTCCCACATTTTCCTTGGTTATGAAGGTCTTCAGCTATAAAAAGTGTCTGTATGGGGCCTAAACGATAAGGAAAATGTATAATGCCACTTCCTTTATTTTTTCATCTTTTCCATTCTTACTAGTCTTTGGCCACCCACCCTTAGCATTTATCATCCAACTAACCAGTTCTGGCACACCTGTCGACCAAGAGGTGTCCAGACTTCCTTTCTTAAGAAAACAAGTATAAAACAGACTGAAGGAACTGGTGGGCTCATGGCATGTCAGTCTTACATGTCTGAGAAGCTGTGACCATTTATGCTTTTGTTATAGAGTTTAAACTTGCACCCACAGAAATTTGTGGTAGAACTTTTACTGATTCAAATAATACAGACTCAAGCTTGGGAAGTACTGATACTTCTGAACAAAAAAAAAATAGCTCTTCTGGCTGAAAATTTGAAGTTTGTTCTCAGAAAAAAATGTCCTTCATTTGGGACAACAAGTTTGATTGATAGACCTATGTGGCTTGCTTAGCTGCTACCTCATACAGAATAAAGTATTTTCTTTCTTACAGCTGTCCTAGCTGATCTCCCTCAAAAAATCACCTTCTTCAACACATAATGGAAAAGTACATACCCAGTGCCACTCGTGCAGCAGAAGCATCATAATTGATCCAGAAGGAGACCCAGGACAGGATGGTGATGAGAATAGATGGCATGTAAGTCTGCAGGATGAAGTAACCAATGTTCCTCTTAATCCGGAAACTCAAGGATAAACGCAGATATGAACCTGTCAATGAGATATTAAAGGGAGATGTCATTTCAGAGGAGGGCAAGGCTGTCTATATGGTAAGAGCTTAGGTTAAGAATTGAAATTTTACTTGGAAAATGTTCTCAAGAGGCGGGGATAATGAGAAATCTCTCTTTTTTTCTTTATTTGGTCTTGCAGACTGACCAGTTTTTGGAAGGGGGCTCTTCAGAGTCTGATCAGTTGGCTCAGAATATTAAGAAGAAAGGAAAGTCTACATAAGTTACTTTATTATATCAGACGTAATGGGAGAATGTCTGTTCAGTGCTGAAATTGCTATTATGGCATGTGCCAATTTGATACAGGTTTACACAGGAGACTTTAACTCTATATCTGGATGCAGTGAGATGATTTTCCAATGTTTCATGTGCTAGCTTTTCCTCCAAACAGCAATGAAGATCTGAATCATATTTTTTCCATGCTGTTCTAAAAATGGGTTATGGTCAGACTGGGCAAATTCATATGCAAATAGAGTACTGCTAGTTAATCTGTAGGTCTTTTTTTTTTTCCCCAAGTTGTTGCAACTTAGTCCTGATCTTTTAGCAAACCTAATGGGGATAGTGATGACAATAAGTACTTTTACAGTCCTTCCACTGTAGCAGGGTCATTTTGACATGGACAAAGCAGGGCCTCTCTCACTGCTGTGAAATAAAGTCCATGTCATTCCTCCTTCCCACTTCTGTCCCTTAAGCAACACAGCAGCCTGAAATAGGGGTGTAATCATGGGTTGGCAGCTAAAGTAACAAGAGAACAACAGTCTTTAATGATCAAGGAGGCAGACTGGGAAAAAGGTTATGCTCTCTCATGATTATGTGCCATTTGCGTAGCTTGAACACAGTATCTCACCAGTCTTTTTTTGAAGGTCTTACCTATTCAGACTGTGAACATCTTTTTGAGGAACACTGCCTCTTATTTTGCATCTCTAGATTACCATTGCAATGGGACCCTGCTCCCAGCATGACTCCAATGCACTATTGTAACAACATCACTGTCTGCCACCACCGTTGATAGACTCAGGCTGTGATTTCATGGCATTTCAAAAATTGTCCTATTTAACAGGGGTGTGGCATGCTGTTTTGGCAGTGAACTCTATGCCAGATCAAAGTGAAGACAGCAACCAAAATCCAAACCCCTCCAACTTTCAAACTGGCAGTATCTGAATCGTGCAAGGTATTCTCTCCAGATCTTTCTGTTGCTGTGTACAGATGGGTTTGCATCATTTCATAGACCACTTGCTTTTCAACTGATATATTCCTCTGCTTACTATTGCACCTACGTTAGCTTCGAGAGCCAGTTGCAAAACACATAAAAATAAGGTAAAGGCTGAGAACCTTCTAAAGAGGTTCTGGTTTGAGCTCAGTTGGTGTTTTGACTAAGAAAAGAAAACAACTGAAAAAAAAAAGAAAAAGATCCCATAAGTGTCTGAAGAGAAGCAGCCAAAAAAACCCCAAACTTGGTGAACACAGAAGATGCCTCTTTTCCAAAGGAACAGAACCCTAAGTTGAAGCCTAGATCCTAAGTTAGTACCTCAGCATCTGAATCAGAGGAACAACCACATAGCTGTTGATCAGCAGAAGGTTTGCACATTCCATCACATCTCTTCAGCAGAGACTCACCGGTGGTGAAGACCACTTCCCTGCTGACCAGCCTCTGCTCGATTATGGTGAACTGGGGCAGTTCTAGCACCTCCATCCCTGTGACAGCAGAATCATTTCCTTGCCAGAAGAAGACAATGTCATCAACCGTGTAACCATCTGCAGAGATGAAGAAGCACAGAGAGAGAACTAAGCTGATAAGCTGAAGCAGATGACACCCCCATTTTCACTAAGGCAATCGGGAAGAGGATCCAAAGGAAAGCCCACACCACCAGTTAGCAAGCATAGCCGCTCTCTGCTGACATACTTTTCTTCTTCAGCTGAGCTTGGAAGTACAGTCCTCAGGAGAAGAGGAAAGAATTGGTCAGAACTCACATTTCTATCTAGAATTCAGGTGAAAAAGGTAAGAAGTGTCCCATCATGCCTTGACTTGCGCTACGTAATCTCCATGGCTGACATGACAGGGACCTGTGCATCAGAAGCCTCTGTCAAATGCACCAAACACGACATTTTGGTTTTTAAAAACTGCCTCCTTTTACCAGAAGGGGGAGACCACACAATACATTCTGATGGGGACTAGGTAAACAGAGCATCTAAGTATTAAAAATTCCCAGAAAGAAAAAGATTTACAGCAGCAGTTGAAAAGAAATTTGAGCATCAGCACACACCCCTCTTCTAAGTACTCTCAGTCAAAATTTGGAGCCGGGAAGTGGACAGAGTCTCTGAGATAGGGCTGCTTTTACCAAGTGCTGGCTGAAAAGAGCAGTCAGTAACGGGAGAAGAGAGGAAGGGGAGTCAGGCTGGTAACACAGGGAATGAGGCCCAGGGGATGAAATCATGCAGCTCCCCTCCCATCAGTGTGATGTTCACAGCCCTGCCTGTTGCCCCTGTGGGGCAAGGATTCATCTCCACTTGAAAATTAACGCTGCTTGTGGCAAGCTGGGTTTTGAAGCACTGTGGCTATTGCTGCACAAGGGGTGGCCTACTATTCTAAGCAAAGTGCAGAGCTGCATGGGAGCACCTCCGTGTGCAAAGAAGCAGTAAGATATGTACAGACTTTGGTATGGCATGGTGCATGGCTTCCTTTAGAGCATGAACTTTACCTATGCCCATGGACAGCTTTTATTCACAACCTGCACTGCAGCACAACAGCCTGCCTTATCCATAAGCCCTCACAGTAGAGAGGCAGATGGCTAGCAATACCCAGCAAGGGTATCCACTGGGGAGAGCTGCCACCAAAACCAGCACCAGTGTATCAGTGGGATCAGGGGAATGAAGAGCTGTTGAATGAACCATGGAGAAGAAATTCTTTTACCTAGCCTTAGGGGACAAGGGTTAGCCCAGATCAGAGCTGAACCTTTGAGCATGGTGTCATCCTGCAGCTCTTGAGTGAACAAATTGCTGAGCAACCTAGTCTGATCTCATAGCTGACCCTGCTTTGAGCTGGGGGCTGGACTAGAGACACCCTGAGGTCTCTTCCCAAACTGAACTATTTGATGGCTGTATAGTCTCCAAGCCCACATCCCGCACTTTCAGTCATTACTGCGCTTATTCATGGGGTGCTAAAAAATAATAACAATCTTCCAAATGCCATGCCAGATCTGCTTCTGATATAAATCAGCTAAGCCAGGGCTCCACCTCCTCCCCCCATGGCATGATCCTGCTCCCAAGGCAGTAAGTGGTAAAGCACCCACACCCATGAGCCCACAGAGATTCAGGACCCTTACATTATCATCTCATCTGCTGCAGAAATTGGGGTGTCACAGGCTGTTGCACTGCCTCGAGTACCCCAGTTTTGTGCACAGAAACAGATATTTCCATCTGGCTGCAGCATCTCTCACAGACCACTAAGAGCAAGTGTGAAAAGCAGCAAGAAACCAAGTCCCCCACTCCTCCCAGTGGTTGACTTCAGCAGCTTAAACACTCTGTCAGCTAAAAACATTGTATGCTATTTTACATTTGAATTCATCTGGCTCAGACATGGAGACTCTGGTGGTTATTCTGAATTTTTCTAGGAGGTTACCAAGCTGTTTCCACCCTGCGCTCCCCCTCTGCAGAGGTGCACCCAGCCTGTAAACAAGTCACCTCTCTACCTCCTTTGCAGTAAACAAACTAGATTGAGCTATTGAGGTTTCTCACTGCAAAACATCTGCTCTAGCCCTTGAACTTCTTTTTAGCATCTTTTCTCAATCTCTTCTGATTTCTTAACTTTTCTAAATTTTGGAAACCAAATATAGACAGAGTCCCTTCCCTCATCTCACCAGCAACATATTCAGAGGCCAATCGATTCCCTGCTCTGACTCACGGCTCTCCTGGTTTATATAACCAAGGCTTGCTCCAGCCCTTTTTGTCAGAGCCCTGCTATGAAACCTCCAGCAGCGGTGTCCGGGGCTGCCATCCCTTCATCATTTTCCCCAGTCGACACCTGTGTGGGTTACGAGTCCCTCAGTCTGGCAGCCTGGCCCGCGCTCCCACACCCAGGCACAGACCTCCACATTTAGCTGTATTCAAATGCATTCTGGATGTATTCAGATTGGGAGGTATTCAAATGTGCAGCAAGCAAGCCACACAGACTGCTATCTTCATCCACATATTCAACAGCAGTGACTTCAAATTTACTTCCCGATCAGCAATGAAAATGTCAAATTACAGTAACTAATTTTAGGAGATCTCACAGTTAACTAGCTCTATTCCATTTATTCTATGACCTGCTGGTATTTGGTACCAATTTTTGTATTTTTTTTTTATTATGGCATTATGCAATATGAAATCAAACATGTTTTTCAGGAAGCCATTTTTAAAACTGATTCTAAAGGGAAAGGTTGTTCAGTCTAAAAATAAATGCTTCGCTTTGATTTCTAGCTTTAAAAGAAAACCAAATTTCCATTTTACTTTTAAAAAGTAAAAGAACTTTCACAAAGACAAGTTATTTCAACCTGAAATATCATGAAGTATTGATATGTCATCTTAAAACATCAGATCAACAGCCTGTTTGCTGCCTGCCTCATCAAGTTTTTGTTGAATCCTGCACAGCTAGGCAGGGGTATATGCAGTGAAGGCTGTTTTTGGGAAGGAGGGATAGGATCAACAGGCAGTGCCAGCACTGGTTTATCTTCTGTAGGTACGTGCCCCAAGCTTCTGTGGGGAAGAAGACCCCAGCTGCCTGCTGCTGCTTTACAAACCCAGCACCTCTGCACCACAAAAGGGCTATTTTGGTAGCTTGTGGTGGTTTGCAGGTTTTTTACATACTTTGTTTTTTAAGCCAGCCATAAAAGGACTGTTATTCCAGCTTTGTGTGGACTTGGAAGCAAACAAAATGGAGCCCTGTGGATTTTGAATGTGCAAGTGTGTAAAAGACAAAGGCTCTGAGGAAGGAAACAATTGAATCTCTTCATCTCTGTGGATCTTAGAAATATTGTAAGGAAATGTAGCTTCGACTAACAAATTGGCTCGACATGTCCCATTAAGAACAAACTCACAACATGTGGAACTGTGGGTAATTCTCTGCCTTCTGTTTTCTTGGTTGTACCATAAACTATTCTCAAAATGCTAAGGAGTGCCAGAAATGACATGTCATTAGTGCCTCCAGCAGGACCTAATTTACATCCCATTACCCACCACGCCAAGTGCTGCGATGGCTGTGCATCCCAAGCGACCTGAGTGGCAAGCAGGAAGGGGGCTCCCAGGCACAGGCAGGGCTGGTAAGGCAGCACAGCACCTTCCAACTATGGATGCTGTGGGACCTCTTTTATGAAAAAAGCAATTCTCTGATAATCATCGCTGAAGCTGCATCATCATTACTGTGAGATCTGCTGCTCTGGACCGCTCCTGCGGGAATACTGTGGTGCATTTTTATGAGGGAGAGACAGACCTCCTCCACCACTGCGGTCAGGAGAGGCTTTCCATAGGAGTCAAGGGAAGACACAAGTGGGGAGGGTCTGCAGGAGGGCTCAGGTCCCACCTCTCATGTAGAGTAGGGACAGCCACAAGTGAGGGCATGCTCCCAGGGCTTTCTTAGGGCTAAGGGAAGCTTCCCTTCTCCCGAGGGTGAGAGGGACTTTCATGCCCAGCCTGCTGTTAAAGCTCCATTTTCCTGGGTACTTCCCCATGAGGTCCCCTCAGGATGGAGTTTGGATGAGGGAGCCTGGTCCTGCCCCAGGGGACATCCTCCAGGAGGGGTGGCTGGTAACACCCCTGGGAGGCATCCCATGAGTGGGAAGTTGCAGCTGCAGCAGGTGGCATCGGGTGGCAGTGCGTGGTGGAGGGTGGGCGCCAGGCATACGCACAGCTCTCGATCTCCAGCGTGCAGTTCTGCTGGTCCAGGGGGTACCTCCGCAGATCCATCATGCAAGCAGCTGTGGTGGTGATCCTGAAAGGGGAAGGGAGAAAAAAAATATCAGTTATATGTTTTATATTACAAAAAAAAAAAAATCAGTTGTATGGTTTTTCTTACCAAAAAAAAAAAAAAAGGAGAAATGAAAGGCAGATGTGAAAGGCAGCATTTGGGGCTGCCGTTTCCCTGGAAACCAGGGAGATCCGTGGTGGGAGGTGTGCAGGGCGGGGGGCTGAATGCGGCTCACCCTCAACTGCACAGCTTAAATCCTTCATGACTCACGTCAGCAAGGCAGTATCTCTATTAACGGGGTGGGGAGGGATTTGTGTTCTCTCCCCTGAGAGAGACAAAGAAACAGGGAGTAGGCAGAGCTACGGGCAGGGGGGAAGAGGAGAGGCATGTTAGCTTATAAGAGGCAGACAACCGACAGTGTCTGTAAAACAGAAGATGCATTGATTAAATTGGCAGTGACCTGTAGAGAATAGCTGACCACATTATCACACCCCTTTTCCTCCTGAATTGCCCCAATGATGCTACTTGCAGCCCCCCACCCACCCAAGCCCCCTCCATTGCACCCACTTTGGCACTGCCAAATCCGAAAGCCCAGACCCCACAGACGGGGCCCTTCTGCTCCTGTGGGCTGACAGCTCTGGTAACAGAGCCACTCTTGCGCAAATGATTGCATGATCACGATTCATGAAAGACACATGGGGGTGTGTGTGCAACCCCCCAGAAAAATAAATATGGGGAGAGAATGAGGGTTGGTGTTGCTTTGGTGGTGTCAGAGCATGAGGTGGGAGCAGAGCGGCATGGTGCCCATGGTGGGGTTCACATGAGGGTGCAGGAAGGGTTTGTGTGTGTTACAAGTTGTACATGAAGGAGCATCGTTCTCTGGGATGTGGAATTTTGGGGTGGGATAGATGAGGGAAGGGGGCATGAAACAGGGACAGAGCAAATCAACAGCTAACTTGCTAGCCCGGCAACGCCACCCTGGAGTTAACAGGCTGCCCCTATTTCTCAAATATATTGCTCCCCTCACCCTTTAATGCCATTTTCTTCCTGTGCGATGCATGTGTGCAGAGTGCTGAAGAGGGGGGAGAGATCGATGAATTCCCCCCACCACTACCACCTTTTTCAATTAACCATCTGGAAGGCATTAATCAAGCTACACTTTTTTTTACTATGTAGGCATAACCAGTGAACTGTTAATGAGAAAGCTTTATCTTCTGAGCCCTGTGGCCTGGGAGAGAGAAAAGAGAGAAAAAAAAGAAAAACAAGAAAGCAGAGAGGAGGAGATGTGGAACCAGAAAAAAAGGAAGGGAAAAAAAAAAGAAAAAACCTTCAATGATAGAAAAAAAGACCAGAAAGGGGGAGAGAATGGGTGAAGCTGGACAGAAAATTGGAAAGGAGGGGGAGGAGGCGGGGGGGGCAAGCAACCACGGGAGAGGGCTGCCTTGGTTGGGGTGTCAGGGCAGGGGCTGTAGCAGGGCAGGCAAGCAGCCCCGCAGAGCTGCTGGCTCTTTAAGAAATCTCGTGTGCTAAATTTATCTCTCTGCTGTCTGTGAAGACTGTTTGTAGGAGATGAAGCCTTGAGGAGAGCCTTTGCCACTGCCTGCCGTGCTATAAATAGAACCGAAGAGACGGAGGGAATTTATATATATCCTCACTGGGTCTAGATACAACATTGCAACTGCCCTCTCTCGGAGCAGGGGGCCCAAGTGAGCTCTTAACCCTTTTATCTGGAATGCGAAGGGAATGGAGGAGAAAGCTCAGAGGGGAAAAAGGATAACAGGACAGGAGTCACTTAAAAATTATCACCACGGCTTCGGTATTGCATGTATTGCTTTTGCAGCCTCTCAGTTTGGCATCTCTAGGAGGGCTGCTGGAAATGCAATCCCTCTCCCACCCTGATCTTCCTGGACCAGGGTAGCTGGGCACAGGACACCACAGTGGAGGAGCAGATCCAAAGCACACCTGGGGGGAGCTGCACCTTGCCAGGAAAGCCCAAAATGGCAGGTGCAGAGTCCATCCTAGCCAGGCACTGAGACCAAAGAGTCACGAACGGGTATGACTCATCCCCCTATGCCGCACACGGAATATACTGTATATATTATACTGCACCCATGGGAAATGGCAGTTACGAATGCATTTTCCTCTTTTCCATAAAGTGTGAGATACAAAAATGGATTAAATGAATATTTTCCACCCCATATGTGGGACTCTGTCGGCTAAAAAACCTTTCCACAGTGTCCATCCAAGAATTGCAGCCTGGCTGGCTAACTTAGCCACACAAAGGACATCCAGGGGAAGCCTTTTCTGGTTTGAGAGAGACCCTCTCACCTCCTGACAGGATTTGCTTATCACCTGCAGTGCTGGTTGGAAATGCAGAGCACGACACAGTGAGCTACGGCTACCACACTCCATGCACCAAATCCTGCTCACACTAACAGCAGGCATAAATACAGAGCCATTCCAATGATTTTTGCAAGATCACTCCAATTTTTATCAGGAGAGATTTACATCAGGGCAGAATTTAGTCCTGTTGATGCAAAAAGAAGAGAACCTCAGGACAGGTTTAACAGAAAGGAGAGAAACAAGATTAAGAGGGTATCTGTCCTCAAAAGCCAGATAATTTCTCTTTCCTTATGATTAAAGGGCAGGTGTATCCACACCATATAGTTCCGCATTCTCCAGAGACACCCCAGCTGGCTGCAGGTCCGAAATGCTGCTCGGGCAGATGAGAATTGGGACCACATAGAGTGAAGGCTTTGTTCTGTTTTCAGAGCAGAGGTAGCACAGCCACGGGCAGCTGTCCTGGGCTGTAGCCACCTGCTCATCTGGAGCATTTCAGCTGTGGTGCCATACCCACAGTGAGGTGCACCTGGCAAGCCCAGGGACACCAGCACCACAGGACCACCTGGATGTAGGGTTCCCGAAGCATGACAAGATGCAAGGGGCAGCTGGCCTGGGGCATTAGGTTCAGCTCAGGTCCTGCCTCTGGTCTTCCCAAATTGTGATAAACCAGCCCTACTTGAGATAAAGCAAGTGAAATCCCAGAGAGGAAGGGGGTATTTAATTCTTTAGACTTCAGGTCTCAAAAAAGCATCTTGGACACCAACTTCCCTTTGCCATACCCTGCTTTAGTCCATGGGTGACCCACGGCATCACATCCCTGTCATTGCTTTACATAGCACCTGCCACTGTTGGTGAAAGGTTCACCTGTGGCCTCTGGGACTGACTCAATATTCACTTGCTCCTATACAGGCCAACAAGATATTTCTGTAGCTCCTTTGGTGGCTGTGTACTATGGGCAGGTGGGACTCACAAAGGGATGAGAGGCTCCACTCACTCCTTGCAGCCAAAGGGAGCAAAACTTAGGCTCTGCAGAGACCTTGTGGGGTCACAGCACATGCCATTTCTGGGCCAGAAGGCCACAGGACCAATCTCTGCCTCACGTGTTCATGGGTATAAATGTATTACCTTGATACACTCTGAGCTGTTGTGTGAAGAGATGTGTTTGCTTGGCACAGAAGGCAGCATGGGGAGGACTGGGTGGAGAGATAGATGGGGAGGATTGACACTAAGGAGCTCCTGGGTGTCTCAACAGGGTTAACAGGCACTAAAGGTGGAAGGAAAGTAAGAGGTGGAAAAATGAGGAGAGGATCAAAGAGTGATGACGGCATAAGCACTGATGGGGGAGGTAGGAGTGGAGATGAGAGACTGGAGACCAGATAGTGCAGGACAGGAGGCCACTGGGGTAAGGGAACAGAGGAGAGGGATCAGGGGAAGCAAGGGATAAAGCAGCCTGGGGAAGAAGAGCTAGAGAAGAACAAGAGGTTAAAAGACAGAAAGCAGAGGAGTAGATACTTTGTGAGAAGGGAGATGAGGAGACAGAGAACAAACCATCGCCCTGTAAACAGTTCTAGACAGAGCGTGCTGCCTCCAGGATACACAACCAAAGTGAAAGGGAGCAGGGAGTGTGGGGGCTGAAGGGAATGCCGGGGAAGGATGCCACCTTCCCTATGGCATTAGCAAGAGGTGCTGGCGCCTGGCCAGGCTGCGTCTTCTTCCCTCTCCCTCCTCCTCTCCCCCTTCTCTACCCACCTCCCTCCCCTTTTAAATTCAAAAATTTGTGTGGTGTGAAATTTCATCTGCTTTGACGGCAATTCACAGAGACACTGCCCATTGGAGAGGAGAGGCTCGCCTGCGCTTTGCACGATACGCTCAATGAAGCAGTCCTGCTCCCTCTAGCCGCTCAGCCTGGCAACCCCTCCCACCCCCCTCCTTCTCCAGCTCTCCTTTCCTCCCTCAATTTCTGCCCACCCCGTGGGCCTCCGGGTCAGCCCCCTCATGTGTCACAGCCTTTACACCTCCTTCCCCACAAAAAAGACATTTCTGCCCTTGCCCTAATCATTTCTCCTGAGGTCTGTAGGCAGTCGTGTTATCAAGCGGCCAAGTCCTCACTGCCCTGCTACTTCACTGCACAGCTGGAAGGCAGACATAGTTCATCTGGGGGGAGACAGGGCTGTGGAGAAACCACCATACGTCTCAATAAAAGAGTAAAAAAGGGACATGCATTCGTGAGATGTCAAGCAGCTCTGGCTGTGGGCTGATGGAGATCCCCCTTCTTTGCCAGCACCCAGTGGATCTAAGCAGAAGTCAAAGTAGCATGGATACCTCACTCTGGAGAGCATTCTTCAATCCCAGGAGAGGTAGACACTATCTCTAGAAAAGCAGCCACGAAGTTCTAAGTCACACAGGGTGAGTGCTAGGTCTCTATTTATTACAATGAGGAAAGCTCTGCCCACCTGAAGCTAGTATTGACAAAGCAGATGCTGGCATCAAATGGATAACGCAACTTCACCCTGCTGTCCCTCCGCTGCTGCTTGCTGTGCAAGCTGAACCCGGCAGCAGCAGAGGACTGTCCCACCACAGCGATAGCTCAGAAGGGAATGCTTAAGTTTCTGCAAACCGTCAGTCATAGAATCATAGAATGGTTTGGGTTGAAAGGGACCTTAAAGATCATCTAGTTCTAACCCCCTGCCATGGGCAGGGACACCCTCCACTAGACCAGGTTGCCCAAAGCCCCATCCAACCTGGCCTTGAACACTTCCAGGGATGGGGCATCCACAGCTTTTCTGGGGAACCTGTTCCAGTGCCTCACCACCCTCATAATGAAGAATTTTTTTCTTTATATCTAATCTAAATCTATCCACCCTCAGCTTAAAGCCATTCCCCCTTGTCCTATCACTCCATGCCCTTGTAAACAGTCCTTCTCCAGCTTTCCTGTAGGGCCCTTCAGGTACTGGAAGGCTGCTATAAGGTCTCCCTGGAGGCTTCTCCTCTCCAGGCTGAACAACCCCAACTCTCTCAGCCTGTCCTCACAGGAGAGTTGCTCCAGCCTTCTGATCATCTTCATGGCCTCCTCTGGACTTGCCCCAACAGTGTCCTTCACAAATATTTCAGTTATCTGACATGAACACCACCAGCCATTTTATTACCTCTCTGATCCTCCTCATCACTGTTTACTTATTAATGGCTTCTTCTGTCTTATTTAGAATGATTGTGTAAGTTCACAGACATAGAGCAGAAAAGAGCTCCGACCTGCCATTAAAACCTGCTGCAGTTGAATGTCTTCTTTCCATCTCCTCCTTGTGCTGTTGCTGGCCACCTCCAAGGTAGCTGCCCTTTCAGCTCCTGCCCCAGTCAGATCTCCCTCTACCAAACTTCAGCTCTGAAGGCCCTCAGCCACCCATTCATCCTCTAGATCATCTCCCTTGTGTTGGGAAAACCAAATTCACCATCTACAAGTGTAAGGGGCAAAAAATTACTTCCCCAAAATACCATCTGATTTCAAAAGGAGCAGGGCCAGATTCTCTAAGGAGGACTGACTGGGTAGAAGAGAGGGAAAGACTATTACTTTTGAAGTGTTCCTAAAGCAAGTGGGGTCCCTTTCTCTTTAAGCTCATCCTTACAAAAAAACCCCAACTACTGCACTGTCCGCATCATAACTGTGTTTATACCAGCAAACTAAACATGCCTGGCACTGTTTTCTGGGGCCAGTGTCAATTGGTACAGAACAGCCTTCGTCAACACTTAAATTCTTATCCACAAAAAATGGGTCTGGCTGCATGCAGGATGTCTGTTGAGAATGGTCACAAGCCTCTGCTGTGCTCTAACTGGGAACTGCCCAAGAAACTGTGGACACAGACCAAACCCAGGAAACATTGACTATGCAGGCCACTGATGCCTAGTGCTCAGGAATGTTCCCTGATACCTTCAGCTTCAAAAGAATGTGGCCTAAAATTCAGTATGGATGAGAATAGGAGGAGTATAGCACAAATACCCCCACCATTGCCTTCCTAATTCAAAGGGAAACAGAGCCAGCAGTTCAGGCACTTACCTTATTTTGCAGTTATGAATTAAGTGTCATTATGCAAGGACTAACACAAACACTCTCACAGCAAAAGATGAACATTATTTCAAGCTGCTGGTTGCAACTTTTTGGATTTCATATCTCCTGAGAAGCTGAAGATGCTCCTGTCCCCCTGGTATACAGAGTCCCAAAGCTCACAACAGTTTGCAGCAATGAGGGGAATGGATGGAAGCAGCTCAGGTTTTGCAGGATTTGTGCAGGCTCGCCCCATGGGGCAAGTTAGACTCATAAGGGAATTCTACTAAGAGGAGAGAGGGAGGCAAAATTGCTGTTTTGCTGAACATGGGAAAAAATAAAATTGAATTTTTACTCTGTACATTCTCAAAGTCAGTCAAAAAAAACATGCTGGCAAATGTCACCTTCTGCCTGGCAGTAAGGACAAACTTCAAAGGGCCTGGAGGGATTTATAAACCCGTGGGGAATTTTGCCATTCTTTTAACACGGTCTGATCTTTGCAAACTCCTGGAGGTCATGTTAGAACCAAGAGCAAGGCAAGGATATGCAATATTTTCCCCTTGTGTCTGTTTGCCTAAAACTGACTCCATAAGCCTTGGCACAATACTGCTAAGGTCACTCTGTTTCCAAAAGCATCTGTGCTTGCATAGGCATCCTTGATAAATAACACTGTGCGCTGCACTCAGATGGGGGATGATAGGAAAAAAAAGCTCTTCTAAACTAGTACTCAGGGTACCAGTCATCTAAATCAACCATTTTTCCACCCCGGGAGAGTACAAAGCAAAGTTGCATTGGCTGTAATGTTTTGCTTTTCTGCCTCTTTATTCTATTCCAAATGCACCATGCATCTGGCAAGTTGTTCAACTGGATTTGGGGACAAGAGAGACCCTAGTGGAACACATTTAAAAAGAATTAATTTGTTAGGGTTGCTTCAGACAACAATGACCTGCACTTAATGGAACAGGAGGTCTCTTGCTTCAACAGCGTCAGGCTGGGATGAAGTTGAATTAAGAAAACAGTAACCCATGACTTAAACCTGTGGGATTTGACAAAGAATAGACAGGGTCCAGGGATGGGCTCAGACTGGTGGCTAGGACAGGATAAGCAGGAAGACTAAGAGGTACTGCCAGGGTGAGCTGGGGGTTCAGGGCACACAAGCTGTTTCAGTGATCTGTGAGGAAACAGTGGGAATCAGCTGTTTGTGTAGACTCCTTGACCTCCATTTTTGCTAAAAAACAAGGAAGTGTAGCACAGGCAGCAATTTCAGCTAGGCCCTGATGATGCTTGCCTCTATTCTTGCAACATTAAGGATGGAGAAGCAGCTCTGGCTTGCTGCTTTATTCTGTTTTAGTGAGATCCAATTTCTTCCACAGCTTCAAAGATTATTCTGAAATTCCATATTATTAAACTTCCTTCTAGTGTTTCCAGCTAAGTCCCTCATCCCGATCCTAGGAGGCAAAAATGCAGAAGGGGATCTGTCCTTAACCTCAACTGGGGAGCTGAACTCGTAATTAAATTCTCATTTCTCCTCACCCACCTGCAACAAAACCTTCTCCCACCCCCACATCTTTGTGCTAAGGAGCTGGCCCAAAGCAGAGCTCTGTGGTGGGAGTGGTACAAAGCTGCAGGATTAGCTCCAAGGGCCAGCTGGATGGACATAAGCCCAATTCTTTTCACCCAAGCTGCCAAAGTAGAGATTTCTGTTGCCTTTGCCTAACCTGCGGAGGGAGCAGGCAGAGCTATAGAGACAGGGTAGAGCCTGAATCATCTCTCACATTTCCAGAGAAATCTCTCTCAGGGAGGGAAGGGGAAGCAAAAATCACAGATTTCTTCCCTTCTGGACTGTGAGATGGAACAAGAAAATTTCTCAGTGGTCTCAGTACAGAAGAAACTCCTCAGTCTTAACCCATCAGGCCATCTTCTCTGCAGAAAATCAAATAACACCCATGGAGATAACAAGAACATGGCTGCAAACAGCAGGCTTCAAGTGAGACAGGAGCAGGAGAAACCTTTCTACGCGCTGGAGAACCCAAGAACCACAGTCTGGGACCTGGGGAATGTAATACAGACAGGGCTGGGTCCTGATCAAGAGTCAGGTTGGAGACGGGAGCTATGAAGAAGTCCTCAAGATGAGCTCCAGCAGAGCCCCAGCCGTGGGGAGCAGGCAGGGCAGCCCTGGAGGCACTGTACACCAGGCTGGCATGGGGGGCTCTGACAGCGTACCTGGTGTTGGATGAGTGAGTGGGTGGGATGCTTGACATATATCTGTTAACCTGCACCTATGTAAGGTGAGCTAGAAGTGGTGCTCTAGCTGCTGCCTTGCCCAGGAACAAGGTCTGGTCCACAAGCAGGTCAGCAGTAGCTTGCTTCAATGCGAGGGCTGACAGCCCCCAGGAGCCACTACCTTTCAGGGAGCATCTGACTGATGGGAACTTACCATGTGAAAAGCAGAAATTAAGTGCTGCCAAAGTAGATGCACCCAGCTTCTCTCAGTTTGAAAATTTTTAGTTGTTTCAAGTACAACAATTCTTTCCTCCCTGCTTTAAACAGTGAACAGGTATTTACACTGATGAGGACAGCAAGGGTATGCTTCCCCAGGAGAGCACTCACTGGGCTCAGAGCCCTGCTATGCCTTGGCACCTTTGCATGCGTCCAAACTGCCTAGAACACACCTCATTGCAGTGCCTATCATGGACAGGATTAAAAAAAACCACAACACGCATGCACACGCTTCCCACCACCACTACCACCTTCGCAGGAGGAGATCCCTCATTCTCTCCACACAAGATTTAGTCTCCGTCATCAAATTCCTCTGCAGTTTTTCAGTTGCTCAGTTTACATTGCCTGGGCTCCTCACCAGCCAGGCGTTGCATCTCGCTTGCTGTCCACCCAGCTTCACGCCTGCTTCCCAGCATCCCAGCCTGCCTGCTCCCCCCACAAGCTCAGGGATGCGGTCTGGGCTCCTTGAAGCACCTGTTTTGCTGGAATCCAGGTTTGTCCCTATTTAGAATGAAATCAGATAGCTTCAAGATTTCCCTGAAGGATGTTTTAAAGGCTGGTTTCAAATATGATTTCAAATTGCCATATGAGAATTTCAGCATTGTTACAGTTTTTAGGTCTTTGAAAACAGATAGCAATATACTGATGACATCAGCATTTGACAAGTGTCTGCTTCTTTCACTAGCAAATGGATGCTACGTGGTCTAGAAAAGGAAATAAAAATCTCAGGCCATAATGTATTGCTTGTATGTGTGATAATGTAAATCTTATTGAAGGCAGTGACTGGGAGAATGCAGAACCGCCCACTGCAGGAGAAGATCAGGTTCGAGAATATCTAAGGAACCTGAAAGTGCACAAGTCCATGGGACCTGATGAGTTGCATCCACGGGTCTTGAGGGAACTGGCAGATGAAGTGGCCAGGCCACTCGCCGTCATATTTGAGAAGTCCTGGCAGTCTGGCGAAGTTCCCGCCAACTGGAAGAGGGGGAACATAACCCCCATTTTTCAGGAGGGTAAAAAGGAAGACCCAGGGAACTACAGGCCGGTCAGTCTCACCTCTGTGCCTGGCAAGATTATGGAGCAGACCCTCCTGGAGACTATGCTCAGGCACGTGGAAAATAAGGAAGTGATTGGTGACAGCCAACACGGCTTCACTAAGGGCAAATCGTGCCTGACAAACTTGGTGGCCTTCTACAATGGGGTTACAGCATCAGTGGATAAGGGAAGGGCAACTGACGTCATCTACCTGGACTTGTGCAAGGCATTTGACACTGTCCCACATGACATCCTTGTCTCTAAATTGGAGAGACATGGATTCGATGGATGGACCACGTGGTGGATAAGGAATTGGCTGGATGGTCGCACTCAAAGAGTTGTGGTCAACGGCTCAATGTCCAAGTGGAGAACAGTGACGAGTGGTGTTCCTCAGGGTTTGGTACTGGGACCGGCACTGTTTAACATCTTTGTCGGCGACATGGACAGTGGGATCGAGTGCACCCTCAGCAAGTTTGCTGATGACACCAAGCTGTGTGGTGTGGTCGACACGCTGGAGGGAAGGGATGCCATCCAGAGGGACCTGGACAGGCTGGAGAGGTGGGCCCGTGCGAACTGCATGAAGTTCAACAAGGCCAAGTGCAAGGTCCTGCACATGGGTTGGCGCAATCCCAAGCACAACTACAGGCTGGGCAAGGAATGGATTGAAAGCAGCCCCGAGGAGAAGGACTTGGGGGTATTGATTGATGGGAAGCTCAACATGAGCCGGCAGTGTGCGCTTGCAGCCCAGAAAGCCAACCGTGTCCTGGGCTGTGTCAAAAGCAGCACAACCAGCAGGTCGAGGGAGGTGATCCTGCCCCTCTTCTCCGCTCTTGTGAGACCCCACCTGGAGTACTGCGTCCAGCTCTGGCATCCCCAGTACAGGAGAGACGTTGGAGCGAGTCCAGAGGAGGGCCACGAAGCTGATCAGAGGGCTGGAGCACCTCTCCTATGAGGACAGGCTGAGAGAGTTGGGATTGTTCAGCCTGGAGAAAAGAAGGCTCCGGGGAGATCTAATTGCAGCTTTCCAGTACCTGAAGGGGACCTACAGGAAAGACGGTGAGGGACTGTTTATGAGGGAGTGTAGTGACAGGACAAGGGGGAATGGGTTTAAGCTGAAGGAGGGTCGATTTAGATTAGATGTTAGAAAGAAATTCTTTACTGTTAGAGTGGTGAGGCACTGGAACAGATTCCCCAGAGAAGCTGTGGATGCCCCATCCCTGGAAGTGTTCAAGGCCAGGTTGGATGAGGCTTTGGGCAACGTGGTCTAGTGGAGGGTGTCCCTGCCTGCAGCAGGGGGGTTGGAACTAGATTATCTTTAAGGTCCCTTCCAACCCAAACCATTCTATGGTTCTATGATTCTATGATTGTGGCAGGGGTGGACTAGACAGTCTTTGGAGGTCCAAAGAAAACCTTTGATGATTCTCTATGTTACTCAGACATCAGTAGTGTTAATAAAGAAGCTTGAAATAGTGAGGGAAATATTGACATAGGTGAAAAATTCTCTACATAAAATTAGGAGTTCTCTGAAATGCTTTTTCCTTAAATGAAAAATTTCTCCCTAATTTTTTGTTTAAAATTTGATGAAACCAATGCAATTTCTGACAAAAAAGCCATTAGAAGGGAAAATATATTGAATTCAGCCAGCGCTATCCAGCTCTTCCTCACTATTTTATCAGTCTCTATCCACTACCCAACAGCTGATTGCTTTGTGGGTAGCTGCTTTAAGCCTCCCTTCATATTGCAGGCTTTCCACATCATTTTAGCACTTTCCTGCTGCATGCCACAGGTGAACAGCTCTGCTATGCTTCACAGGCACTTTTAACTCCTGCAAGGTGTCTGAGGACCAGGCAAGCTCAGGCAGTATCATGTGCCAGGTCATACCTCCTAAAAAGCCTGTCACCTCTGCCGGTTTGCATCTTCCTGTGCCACGTCATGTTTGCAGAGATAAGAGTGCCCTCTGGGCTGGATCTGGGCTCCAGGCTCCTATTTGGCCTTTTGGGAATTATGCCATCTGCTACCTTGTTGGGAAAGGTGGTAGAGAGCACAAGACCCAGCTCCAGCCCCACAGCAGCCCAGGACCGCCACCCCAGCACCACTCACTGCTGTTTATGCATTCCTTTTGTTGGAGATGTGGCAACCAGCTTTTAATCCAAGCCCAGTGGGAATTAATTTTGGAGTAAGCTTTTGTATCGAACACTTTCCTAAGGTGTAGCTATATTACATCTGCTGCACTCCCTTCATCCACTAATTTGCTACTTCTACCAAAAACAAGCATATGCTTTTCTGACACACAACTTTCACAATGGAGCAGAGTGGAGGAATGAAAGGCTTCGTTTACTCATGCAAACAAGTTATCTGAAGCCTGATGTTGTTCTCACTGAAGTCAGAAACAAAGTACCCATTGACTTCCATGGGAGCTAACTCGGACCTTGAGGTCTGATCCAGCACTTGAGCTTGATCCTGTCAGTCGCTTGAACACTTGCTGAAGACAGGGGCCTGCCAGGGTGTCATTCTCCCCAGTCTCTGACATCAGAGACTGCTGGAAAGAAAAATGACTGTTGTGCCACAAATAGCATGATTGAGTCACTTTGCTACAGGATCAGCTCAAAGGAGGGGGAAGTGACTGGTGAGAAGGTAGCAGGAGAAGGAGCAGAGCTGTGGTATCTTGCTCAGGGAAAAAACAAACAAGCAAGCAAAGGGAAGAAACAGAAATCGCGTCCTTTGGCTTTCTTCCATCAGGGCAACTTCATTTTATGCATCCGAAAAATGCAGGAAAAGACAAGAACAGGCTTCAAACTCCAGGGAGGACCTGCACTTTTCTCCCTGTTTGCAGGACAAGCATAGGTGCATTTTTACAAAGATAAAGGGTACACAGGTGAATATGCAATGACTATTTTCTTGCTTACACCTGCTGTGCACTTGGCTATGTATTTTTGAACAGGATCACAGTTATTTGCACCTGCAAAACCAGACCTCATACTTCTGTTGTCAGCAAAATTGCAGGTGCAGGAGCCAGTACAGAAAGAAGCCCTAAAGAAATCATTGTTTATACCACTATGAATAAAGCTAGAGGGTCTTCAAGTATTCAGGGCACCTGGCTTGTCCCCCAAAACCCCAGTGCTTTCCGATAGTAACAGCCAGCCATCCTGACCTGAGGCACAGTTCAGGAACAGGAGCTGCAATTTCTCAGTGTTTTGTTTTTGCAATTGCCTTTTTCTCCAGGGGCAAGAGAGCAGCTTCCAGGAAAAACAGCCAAAAATTAAAACAACACAGGCAGCTCTTACTGTGGCCCTGGAAATAATAGGGGCAAACAGCTGTCATTTTCTTTCTTTTGGCCTGGATGCAATTTTTCTCATCTCACCCGTTTACACAGGTCATGCAAGGGAGCTGAGCTCCCTTCCCCGCGGGAGGGGAAGAGAAGGGACAGCGCAAGAGGTGCTTGCACAGTGTCCCAGCCCGAGCCAGCTCAAACGCAAACCCTCCAAGGACTTCCACAGCCTGTTACCTGTGGTGCAGGGTTCACACTGCTCATTATGTGAACTGACTAAATGGCAGCTGATAAAAATATACTAGCATTTCTGCTGCTTTTGCTGTATGGGTGTGTGCAAAGATTTCCCACCAGCCTGGGGGGAGGCAGATCTACGTTCAGGTGGACTGTCTCAGCAGCAAAGAGCAGCCTAAGCTTAACAGTACTCTTTGCCCCCTTCTTCCCAACAGGCTGAATTAATGCGCCTACCTACCCTAAGACAAAGCTTCTTCTTGCCTAGCCTTCACTCTTGTTTTAACACAATGATGAAATTTGGGGTAGTCAGCTGTGGGAAAGCTGCAGTCTTTCTGGTGGATCAGTAAAGCTGACTCAGGGCTCCCTGGCAGTATCAGCCAAACAACATCACTGGCCCAAGGTAGACATGTCCTGGGAAGGGAGAGGCAGAACTGGGACAGAGTCACAGAATTGGGTTTGTTGCACTTTTTATTGTCTCTGGGCCCAGAGCAAAAGGTATCCACTGATTGGAAGGAAAAAGTAGTACATAAATCACCACACATACTGCAGCGTGTCCCTCTGCACCAGCAGTGACTGCTCCTCCTTTGGCTTCCCAAGGCTCTACCATAGGGAAAGCACAGGACACAGCCACCTTGCTGCCCTGGCAGGATGATGCCCTGGGCAGCCTCCTACTTTGCTATGCCTACACCCAGCCCTACCGTCCCCAAAACAGCACTTCTACTTAGAGAGGAGGAAAAAAATCATAACAAGTCAGACTTTGCCACAAAACATGAAGCAGCAGAGGAGCTGATACTGTAAATGGGAAGGGTGGGTGTACCCTCTTTGAAGGAGAAAGGTCTTTCCTCCCCCTTTTCTGCACTGGGACGTAAGCCCAGAGCTGCTATTGCAATCATTTGTGAATGTGGAGGCAGGTCTAAAAAGCCAGCTGTGAATTTGGCGGGGGGCGGGGGGGGGGGGAGAGAGAGAGAGAGAAGCTCAAAAAGCAGACAAATACAGAGTTGGGAAAATCATTGCCTAGATTTCAGCCACAGCATCCAAAACCAGTCTTACCTATAGCTGCCCTTTTAACCTTTTATAACTCCCCTTTTTAGTCCTCTGCCCCCTCCATTTAACTTTTTTACATATGGTGGCATATCCAGATAATACAACAAGGCCAATCTTTGCCACCTCCACCACACACAAGCACAGCACCATCAAAGACTGTGGACTTGCCTACGTTAATTTATTCCAGACACCACAAAAAGCCTCCCCGCTGAGGACCATTCCCCTACTAGGTATCAACTTTCAAGACTCAGTCTTCGGAATAGGTCTGGTAAAGAGACATTTTTTTAACTGTATAAAAACATGTCTCCTATCTCATCTCAGATATGACTAAAGTTATTTGACTCAAATGTTACAGAAATTCAGCCTTAGATACAAGAGTAACAAAGTCTCATCTCCATAGGCCAAACTTGCAGAAAATTATAAGCAACTGAAAATGAGTGTTTCAAATGGAAGTGTTATGCAACATGAATGACAGTAACCTGAAATGCTCAGAGCAGACTATTCTCATCTCCAATATTCATCTATAGCAGCACAGGAAACTTTGGAGACCTGAAGGAAACAACCATTTCCAGCTTGGAGAAAGAATAGATATTTATAAGTGTGCAACACTTGAGCATCTTTTGGGTCCTCGCCTTACCAGAATATATTTGGAAATGGAGGAAGTTTAGATAAGATTTCATTCTCGACCCAACCAACAAAGATTCCCCTTAGACTTACCTCAGGCCATACAGGACAGTTCCATCAGGATGGAGCCGAATCATGCGATTCTTCACTGTCACCCCGTGCAGAAAGGACTTCTTGTCATTCAAGAAATAGGTGTCAGGCAGCCACAACTGGTCAGCTACCCGGTTGTCCAGGGTCAGGTTGAGAGGAAGGTCATTATACGCCAGGCGTTTGTCCCGCCAGCTCTGCTGGAAGTACATGGTGATGGTGTAGTCCTGGGAGAGAAACATGCAAACATCAGCCTGGCTCCAGGGTAGGGATGTAAGTCAGTCCCTTCACTACTGCCGCTTCCAAGACCTTTGGTGGGTCTCCAGATTCCTTGGCACCAAAATGTTTGTGTCCACACCTCCACCAGTTGGGAGGACTGTGCTTTGTTCCAGGAAAATGGAAACGAGCCTGAGCTTTGTAGGGGAGAATAAGACATTACATGACTCCAGTCAAACAAAACTGCATCCCACTCATGTTGTCCCAGCCTGCTGAGAGTTTGGCTGCAAAACCAGTAGTAGTTATGACTACAATAGCACTAAAGGAGGTCAACCGACAGTGGGCTACACTATGCCAAAGACCTCAAGGACTGATCTCCCAATTAAGTCACATAAAGGTGTCTTGACACAATGCAGTCACGCTCAGCCACTGCTTGTTACCACGCAGTTGGTAAAAGCCAATTTTATTTCGAGCAGAAACTCAAAATATTCCCAAGGGCACACGGAGAATCTCACCTTGAGGACAAGGTTTCAAAGTCAACCCAGGCCAGCCATCACAAGCTGTTAGCACTTGCCTTGTTATATGAGATAAGTTGGGAGTTTGTTGCGATTCTCAGGAAGGGACATATGTGGAGGAAATCTGTTACCAGTGGAGCATGATCCACTGGTAAAGGAGCAGTTCCCTAACCATGCCCAGCTAGCACAATACTGTACCTATCTCCTGCTCCTCTCCTGTTCAATAGTAAAAAGTTGACACTTCAAACTGCTGCTAGGACAAGAATTTTATAGAGGGCAGGGAAAGCTGTTTGGTGGCCGACAGCTGCAGCTCTGCAGAAGCCATACTAGTTGCCGGACAGTAACAGCACATACAGGGGAAATCCAGAAGCCCCAGATCAGCTTGTTCAGAGACACAGTACTGTGGCACCATACTAGAAGAACAATTATTTCTTCTCAGGTAAACGAGTAGTACAGGAAGGGGTCTTGTACACACCAATGACAGAAAACTTTCTCACCACAGATCTTAAATAGGCTAGGAGCCAAGATTTTGGTGGGGAAACCAGCTAGCATTAAAATAGCAGGATGTTGATTAGGAAGTGGGCACAAGTCTTGCTGACAGTGGCCTTACAGAAGTCAGTAATTTTTCACAAGTCCCTAAATAAAAAGTATTTTCAAAAATGTATGCAAATGATCTAGAACAGGTGAGGCCAGAGACACATTGTCTCTTCCCAAACAGATACCTACAGTGTCACAGGAATCCTCCTGACCACACAGATTTGCATGACGGGCGTTTCTGCTCCGCAAATTCCAGCTCTGTGCAAGGGGCTGGTGAGGAACTTGTGGATGCACTAACATCTGGGCTGAGCACAGAGGCATCCTGCCTGCCTGTCTTCTCCCACTGACTTCACTTGAAGCCAGGTTTGATTAGCACTTCTGAAAACAAGCTCAAATAATCCTACATTATGGTTATGCAAGCTTTCAGGTATCTAACTATGAATCAGAAATCTAGACCCACATGCATATCTGAAAGGTCACAGAGTAAATCTGTGGTGTAGACTGGATAAAAAAGCTATATCTGTCACTTTCTGTGTTATATTGAAAAGAATAAAAACACAGTGACAGCTTTCTGGCCAAGAAACTGTTTTGCTTTGCTTTTTAAGGGACTGCTAAACTCCTGCCTCAGAAGCCTCGCAGTCCATCTCGCAGGGGGCACAAACATTTTCTTTTTGGTCAAGACCTTGCAAAGGAAAACATTCTCTCCGATACCCCTCCCAGGGTGTTTGGACCTGCATTGCAGTAAGAGCACAGAGGAGCAGAGCGCCTGAGGTCCTGGAGCCTCTTATCCTCCTTGGTAAGAGACTCTTCCTCTGCCTGTAGGAAACTCGGCTACAGAGGCATCATTTCCATTCTCCTCCTTTGAGAACTCCACCTGCACATCTTGGCAAGCTGCTTCACTGACCTGCATTTTCCTAATCCTTGACAGAGCCCTGCAACAGCTCACCCCTAACCAGGCCACCCTGCTGTCATTGCAGGCTCCTACCCGCCTTCAAGCAGCAGCAGACAAGAGGTGGCACTGATCTCCAGAAGTCAGAAAGAGCAAGCTGCTTACAAACTGAACAGTCTTTAGCACCTAAGAGATATACCTTCTAAACACATCTGTATTTCCAGGATTGATGGGAACAAACTCAGAAGGGTGCAGAAATAAAAGCCTACACCCTACCCATCAGGCTGATGATGTTCTTCAGGTGCAGAGACCTTTCTGGGGAACAACAGCCAGCCCAGCCCTAGGCTGAGCTCTGTTCTGCAATATTCCTGGGCTTCTTGGCACAATAGATTTCTTTAGGCAGCGTCATGGAAGTCTGGAGCACTTGATAATCATGGTTCATCTAGTGCCTGAGGTTTCTCTCAGCTCCTCTCTCTGCTGATTCCTGTGCTCCACTTCTCATTCTCCTGCTCTCCCTACCCCATCACACTGTTGAACAGTGGACAGGATTTCTGGGCAGAAGGAAAAGAGCAGGACAAGTGTCCACACCACAGAGATTGGTCCTCTCTGGGGGGACAGGTGCTGCTGACACACCGATGGGTATAGCACCAAGCCATGGGGAAGAGGGATGCTCTGCCTCCAGGTCCCTGGAAGAGGGCAAGGCATAGACCAGGAGGCTGAGGAAGCCCACTACAGCAAGTGGGAGGGACCAGTACGCAGGAGAGAAAGCAGTGAGCTTGTCTTCCCCTCTGTACCCCATAGTCTGGTCAGGCAGTTATGAAGTACCCACATGACACCCTAGCATCACCATCTGGCCAGGCTCCAGAGCCGATGAGATCTTAATCATAGCCTTCCTTTCAGAGGGACATAAAATAATGACCAAGGGTGACATCGTTCTGCAGAAGCAGAATGGCCAGACAGAGCCAATGCATGCAGTGGTTCATAAGTTCAGGAATCAGAAATAATGACCCTGATTTTCCTCCAAGTCTTGAACAACAATCCCTTTGTTGTAGGATTTTATCTGTCATTGGGCTACTACGAGGCTTTCCCAAACCTCCCCGTAACCAGTGACATTCACAAGCCTACCGATGCCACAGATATACCACAAGCTGGGTTTCCCAGCATCACCAGCAGATAGAAAGTTGGCCCATTTACCAGGCTTAATTAAGAGCTTCAAAATCAATCACGCCTAGAGCCCATGCAACCCTTCTGCTCTTCCACCCATTCAACATACAAGGACCATGCATGTGCCAAGCCACCCTGTGCAACCTCCTGCTTCGTCTGGTGGCTACTGGGGAAGCAGAGGCAAGAGTGGAGGAAGGGAGATACCACTTCCTTGTCAGAAGGTCTGTGCAGCTTGCACTGCAAAGACCTTTGGCAATTTTTCAGTGTGAACTTAGATTTCAGTTTTTAAAAAGCACAGGCTGGGAAAAGGGAAAGGGGGCTTCTGAAGCATGGCCACGACCAGAAATTACCTACCTCCACCTGGTCCTCTGTTTTCCACTCCCAAGAAAAGCAAGTTGTCCAAAGATACCTGCAAACCTTCTCTAGCTAGGCTTTGCTACTGTAGTTTAGCTGGCCATGTCAGCCTGTACCTACCCTGACAAGCATCCCACTGCAGGAAGCTGAAATGCTGCAGTCAATAGCGCTGGAAAGGAGAAAGCCTGTGTCAGACCCAGATGAGCCCTGCCGAGTCTCACTGACCTATAAATCACATGCCCCTTATGCCAAAAGAGCTGTTCCATCTCTGCTAGTCCAGCAGTGGCCAGATCCCTTGGTTTGTCCCAGAAGTCAGGTACCCAGTAGCTCACAAGCTGCACAGCTCCAATGCTGCTTCCAGCCCTTTTATTTACTGCAGTACTCCTGCGCTGCCCTCTCTGCCTTGCAAGGCAGACCTCATGGCCCAGCTGTGTGCAGGACCACACTCAGCACCACAGCTCCCCTTCAGCCCCTCACGAAGCCTAGATGGAACCTGAGCCTGCTAGAAAACTGTGGGACACCCCCCACACCCCATGCCTCCATTCAATTTGCTCTGCAGAGCAGCTCCTTGTGAGCTGTCAGCCCCACCTTGCCTCCCCCGTTCCCAGGTTTTGCAAAGTCTTTGCTCTCTTTTTCTCTCCTCCTTTTTTCTGTGTGTGACGCACACAAAACAGAGGTGAGAGCAACATGTAGAGCCAGCAGACACTCGTGTTTCAGTGGTGCCTCCCTGCAAGAAGGGAGGGCAGCTCACTTAGAGGCCCACAAAAGCCCCAGAAAGAGGAGCTTACTTGGGGGCCTCACCTGCTGAAATGACAGTGCATCCTACCGCTTACTGAGGACAGGGCTACTAGCATCCATCTCTGGACAAGAGAAGGAGACTAATAATTACAGCCTTTCCTGAAACTCAGCAGAGACCCCAAACCAAAGGTGATGTAAGAGGACTGAACAGTGAAAGGCTGAAATGTTAACACAAGAGGGGCATGGATGGAGGAAGCTATTTTCTGCAGAACCCCAGAGGCAACAGGGATTCCCCAGTTTTTCAGAGGACAGGGTAGATAAGTCTAAGGGAACAGGAGCTGGAGCACAGCAAGAAGGGAAATAAGGTGGCACCATTAGTATGAATGCAAGAATTAATTTCCACTGGCTCATATTACAAACACCTTTATTAGCATCTACCATATGAGACCCTCCACCTCCATCTCAGACCCCCTTTGGGAGTACAATGCTCACTTCTTGGAAAGCAAACCAGACTCACACTGGACCCTTCCCCACTTGTGCTGGCTCTGTGCAGTCTGGGAGCAGAAATGAGCCCACTGTCATAAGAGACCAAAGCTACCTCTTGGAGCAGATGTGTCCCAGGAAGAAGATGCCAGATCTGAGCCTAATTGGAACAATCCCACTTGTGCAGAGGAAGGCAAAGTTTAAGGAGGCCAAGTCAATCAGAAGACATGTGGGTCCAGGAAAGGGGACTAATGCAGGAGAGTGGGTCACTCCTGGTGCTGTGAGCACAGGTTGGTTGCCACTGAAGCACTGACAAATCAGAGGGTAGGAGGAAGCTGGAGCACTTGGGGGTAGCAGATACTATCTGAAGCCACCATAACTCAGGTGAGGACAGGGGCATTTGGCCAGTTGCTTGTGGGCCAGCCACATGCATTGAACAGTGTGCAGGGATGTGTCCAGACCACCAAGGGACATGACATTTCAAGGAGTCAGTTCAGGGTGGGAACTTGAACTTGTGTACAGATCAAAGAACAGCAAGGGGTTGGGCAGGACCAGTTAAGGCACCTGAGTAACACGGGTAGCACTCTGCGGAGAGCAGCTTC
This sequence comes from Grus americana, assembly GCF_028858705.1. Taxonomy (NCBI): domain Eukaryota; kingdom Metazoa; phylum Chordata; class Aves; order Gruiformes; family Gruidae; genus Grus; species Grus americana. Next base: position 12,198,401 of record NC_072863.1, on the reverse strand, counting down.
AGTCTTTAACTGGAAAGCCACATAAGGCACTCCTCCTTTGCACATAGTGACACACTGTTAGAGTCCCTAGGCTCAAGGATGCCCTTTGGAGGATAGCATCATGTGTCCCTTTCTGCTTGCTGCAGTGAGAGGAAGGTCCAAAATTAAGAAGCCCCTCTTCCCAGAAAGAGCTGCCCTTCTCCTGTGCAGTCTCATGTCAGCATGCAGAATACAAACATGGTATATGTCCCAAGTGGTATTCTTACAAGTGTGCTTGTGCTGATTTTGGAGACACAGTTGTACTGTGTCAGACCAAAAGTCTTTATACATTAGTATGCTGTCTTCAGTAACAGTAAATAGAGTAGCAGGGAGGAATATAAGCAAAACAGGGTCTCTGTTGTGATATTTAATTCTCCAGCTATTTGAGGCTTAAGGATCTCCTGAGCCAGAGCTGGTACCTTCTTAATTGAAGATACTCAGTTTCTCTTCTGAGTGTTTGTCTTGTCTCTCAGAATATTCAGCCTTTGGCATCTGCAGTCTTGTGGTAGTGAGTTCCACAGTTTAGCTCTTCACTGTATTTACATCACTTTAAAACAAGTACAAATCAGTCTCACTCTTTTCTGATTCCGTGTAATGCTTGCATTAAGTCAGTAAATAATCATAACCCTATGCTACTCAAGCTTAGAGGGTCCCACACCCTTTTAGATACTTAAGGGTTACTGAGCAGTACACAAATAACTACATGCACTCTCAAAAGTAGTAGAAAGTCTCTGATAGAGGCAGGAAGCAGCAAGGCTGCAGGCAAGGGGGAAGTGGGGGTAAAACTGTTGCATGAATTAAACAAGGAACAGAGCCATATGATGACGGTTTCTGATGTTCTGCAATGAACTGTTGCATGAGAACAGACTGAAGTCAAAGTAATGGAAATAACTTTCTACAGAGCCTGTGGAATTTGCTGTTACAAAAGCATGAAGTCATGAGCTTAACAGTATTTTGGAATGTCTAGGCATTAATGTGAAAAATACAGTCCAAGTCATAAAAGGAAGGGACTAACAGGAAGGAATAGCCCAAGGACACAGAGTCTCCTGCTGCAAGGCAGAAGCTCCATCTTCCAGCAGAAATTCACCAGAAGCATCCTTCCCAGGCAGGCTGCTTCATAAACCCTCAGCACAGCTCCTGGGAGGCGTGGATCTTTGGCAGGTTGGGTCAGATCATTTTCCTTTGTGCTGTGACCTAGGGAGTCCCCAGTACTAAACCTGTCCAGAGGCAGAAGTGTGCACGCTCATTGGGAGCTACACTAGACTCAGAAGCCAGGACTAGAAATGGAAGGAAAAAATGTATGTGAAAGGGTCAAATCTTTGCTCAGAATACAGTATTTCTGGCAACATGGATGTCTCCTGTGCCTAGTCCATTTTTGTGGATGACAAATGACTTGGATACCTTTCAGAGGGGCTTTCAAAGTGAAGGTGACTATTCCAGGCTGCTAGTGGAGGTTGTGTTTTACTAAGCACTTGTAAGGTACTGGAAGCAATAACTGTTCTGCAGGGGAGAATGCACACTGATCTGCTGCTGCTGCATGACTTTGGGCATGAGGGATAAAGGAGGTTTTGCAACTTGCCTCTAGCACTAGCTATGCCACTTTACTTTTTTCCCCCATTTCCTCTCCACCCTGACTTTGATAAAGCACCATCTTTTGGAGAAGTGACCAAATAAAAGTCCTTCCCCATAGAAGCAAATGACATATGGTATCCTTGTCCAAGATCACAAAAGGACATTAGGAAAGCCAAGATGCTCCAGAAAGAGGGAGAAAAATGGAACATCTGACTTAGTAAAAACCAAGCTGCCACTGCCAGAGACTAATGAACAGTTTGTTGGCTTCAACTTCTTTGATGATTAAACACCATCTCCTGTTCCTGTCATTCTTGGGAAAGAAATTAAAGGACAAAGTAGTCCTCAAGTATGTTTCATTTTAAGGAGGGGGTAGGGGAAATAAGAGGAATTATTTTTAAGAGGAGGAGACAGGATGTGCCTGCAATCAGTTGCAAAGAATTGGAACCGTGTAAAATGCACAGGAGAATACATGAAGGACAGAGCAAAACAGCCACAGTTCTTCCTTAGCAAGCTCATTTAAGAAAACTACTTTGCCCTCGTAAGGGATTGTCCATTTCCACACAGATAAATCATTGGGTCCCAGAACTAATGAAAACCAGTTAATCTGACATAAGTAAATACCTGATAGCAGTCTTTCCAGCTCTAAACCAGCACAAAGTCTGTTCAGACTCTCACCTTTGCTGAGGATAGGAGGCAGCAACTCTTATACTTACTGTACTTTTCATGGGGAGAGCATTCTGCCAAAGTGCTGCTTTTCATTTCTCTCTTTTGGTGCAAGTCAGTGCCCAGTTTACAAGTCTGAAGTTCTGCCTGAAAACTGTTATACATAAAGTGACAACTATTTTAGATACTGCTTTTCTCCCTGTTTCAGCTTAGCAAGTGAGAAAGCCTCAATCTCTTTCCACTTCCCCTATTTTTGAATAACCAGATGTCAGCACTGGCTTGGGGATCAGGAAGAGCACCTTCCACCTGCAGTCTCTCTGCCAGTAATGCAAAGGGACAGGAATATGTTGGCTTCTAGGATATGCTCTATGCCCTTCTGTACTGCAGGTCTTTGTGCTCTTGAGCTCATTTTCTTTAAGACCTGAGAAGTACTTTGCATGGAGATGTTCCCTTCACTAATGTGATCTACTTTTGTAGTAATTTGCATGTGTTTAATTGCTGAATGCATGTCCAGAAACTAGGACAGATATCAGCTATATCCTCAACAATTAGGGGTGTGCAAGTAAAGTGTCTCTTTGTTGCCCTATTTCTCTCCTGCCATGCCCTATCCCTGCAGAACCCTGATGGGTGCTGGTCCTGCAAGTGTCAGATAGAAGGTATACCTAGCTGGGTCCTAAGCCAAAAGGGCCCATGACAAGGCTTTCAGACTTCTGAGCCTGTATATCAATGCCCTGTCCTAGCAGGAGGCAGCACCATATGTCACCTGCTTAACAGCCCCAGTCATGCTGGAAGCAGAGGTCAAGAGGAGAAAGCCAGAACTGATGGGCACAGGGATGTGTATCACCTGCTCTAGGAGCACATGCAGAACATCAACTTTGTTCAGTGTTACAGGCAGCAATCCCAAAATCGGCACCTGCAGCATGACATCTTCCTCAGGCAAGCTCTTAGAAAACAATGTCAGGCAGTTTCTATTCTTAAGCCATAAAATCTGTGAGCTACTGCATACCATTTCTGCCAGTCTGGTCTCCTCACTCAGTTCCCCATGAATTAGTAGCTGGGCAAAACCCAGAGTCCATTCTACCCCAAAAACCAGCATTATTTGACCTTCCCGTTTCTGCATCACTGGCTAGTTGTTACTCCAAACCTCATCAAACTTGCAAAATTATCTTTGCCAGAGAAGAACCCCTTAATGAGAAATGGTCAAACTAATTTTTGGTTCCCACACCTTCTTATGCCAAACAAGCACAGAAGAGCATGCTTTGTCCAGGCAACCAACTAAGGCCAGAGAAGCAAGGCCATACATTAAGTTCAGAAAAAGATGATGCATGAATTTGACCAGTTTTCAGGCAGAAAGTCAAAAGGATGGTGCTTACGCTATCTTCTCACTGATAGATGGACTGGGAACTGGTAGGGACTCATTGTAGTACCAGGAGAGCTAAAAACAGGTAAGGCGCTCAATTATACAAGGAGGAAGCTCAGGCAGCAAGTCCTCAACTGAGTAATTTCTTCCAGGAAGGTGGCAAGTCAGCTGAGTCACTGGCTTGAGATAGTGCAAGAAAGGCAGCAAGCTGACATGCCCTCTATGAGAAGTACGATGTATATTTTCCCAAGTGAAGTCTTTCCCAGGATCGCGCAGGTAATATGGGTTCTTCCCCTTCATGGAAATCCTTAAAGGCTTAATGCTTACATCTGTGTTCTGCTAGTGCATCAGATGTCTCCAAATGGCTTCACCAAACCTTCCCAAATCCCTTCTCTTTCTTACCATATTTACTTAAGGCAAAATCTTAACTTAGGCCCTTTTGTTGATTCCTTTAACCCCTCTCTAGGTATGCACAAGGTCACCCACTACCACAGTGTCAGAGATACAAGCGTTAATGCACTATCTCTGTGAAGTCTCAGAGAAGTGTTGTGATCATGGATTGCATAGCTGGGAAAGGTAGTCCGAGGGCATGCTTATATTACAACAAGATTTCTGGTTTTAAGTACTTGGTAATTTACAACAGATTATGCTGCCATAGGCTTCTGCTGACCCATGACAGGAAAAGATGATGCTTTCAGAAAGGCCATCTTTACTTTCCACTGTTTGCTGGCACTAATCTGGTATGCCACACAACTGCCTTCTGCACACCTACAAGCCATGGGACAGTGCTGGTGCCTGTATCCCACCTCACACTGGAGGGAAGGGATGCCATCCAGAGGGACCTTGACAGGCTTGAGAGTTTGACATGAAGTTCAATAAGGCCAAGTGCAAGATCCTGCATGTAGGTCAGGGCAATCCCAAGCACAAATACAGGCTGGGCAGAGAATGGGTTGAGTGCAGCCCTGAGGAGAAGGACTTGGGGTTGTTGGCTGATGAGAAGATCAACATGACACAACAATGTGCACTACTCACAGCCCAGAAAGCCAACCATATCCTGGGCTGCACTGAAAGAAGTGTGAGCAGCAGGTCGAGGGAGGTGATCCTCCCCCTGTACTCCACTCTTGTGAGACTCCACCTGCAGCACCGTGTTCAGCTCTGGGGTCCCCAGCATAAGAAGGACATGGGGCTGTTGGAGTGAGACCAGAGGAGGCCATGAAGATGATCAGAAGGCTGGAGCACCTCTCCTGTGAGGACAGGCTGAGAGAGTTGGGGTTGTTCAGCCTGGAGAGGAGAAGCCTCCAGGGAGACCTTATAGCAGCCTTCCAGTACCTGAAGGGCCCTACAGGAAAGCTGGAGAGGGACTGTTTACAAGGGCATGGAGTGATAGGACAAGGGGGAATAGCTTTAAGCTGAGGGTGGATAGATTTAGATTAGATATAAAGAAAAAAATTCTTCATTATGAGGGTGGTGAGGCACTGGAACAGGTTCCCCAGAAAAGCTGTGGATGCCCCATCCCTGGAAGTGTTCAAGGCCAGGTTGGATGGGGCTTTGGGCAACCTGATCCAATGGAGGGTGTCCCTGCCCCTGGCGGGGGGGGGCTGGAACTAGGTGATCTTTAAGGTCTCTTCCAACCCAAACCGTTCTATGATTCTACCCTTACTGCCTTACAGTATGAGTTGCCAGTGCCCTCCTGCATACACATATGGACATATCTAATATACAGCTATTAAAGCTCAAAAATGTTTTTAATAATCACTTCGTAGTTAATTAAACATGCAACAACTAGTCTATTAGATTAAATTAAATTTGAGTGAGACATTTGAACAGTGACTAGTGAAGATATCAGTTTCTAAAGCCCTCAGAAGGATGGGGGAAGAAAAGTGGATTATGCCAAGGGAAAGGTGATGCTGGAAGACCATTGATGCTTCCTAAACCTTTTCAAATGGGCTTCACAGCCTCTGCATGTTTCCTCAGAGAATTGTCACCTTGTAGTGGCTTTCTTACCTCTTGCTTGCTGAGAGCTGCTCACTTCAAGTGATTAAAACTGAATAGGCTTTCTAGCAGGAGCAACCTGGTAATAGAAAAATGTAATTTCTCCAAAGCATTCCCAGAACGCTTCACTCTTCTGTACCTTTTTTCTTATATTTAAAATGAAACATCCTCTTCACCTTGCCAAGAGTTTTACCAGATACCAATCCGGTCAGACTCTACCCAAGCAGGAGAGGTTCTGCAGCCCTCAACATAGACACTGACTAGTAGAGATTATGGGGGGAAAAAAGCTGGAGGAATGTGGAATTAAAGCAGTTAAGGCGTTTAGTAGCCCATTGGAATTAGGTACTTTAGAAAACACCTCTGGGTATCAATTTCAGCTCACTCCATGCTAAGTCTGTGGGAGACTTTGCGCACTTTCACCTATGCCTCATTTTTTCTTATCTATAAAAATAAGACACTGATACTAACTTGCCTCCATGCTGCAGTTTGGGATCCCCACATCTCTAGGGAAGTGCTAAGTGTGTAATGAACAGAAATTACTTTCCCTGGGAAAAAAAATAAATAGAGCTTCTAATTCCCTGTTGCAGTCAAGACCACCAATGCAGTTTGGGCCTGCATAGGTAGGAAATTATGTTATGAATGAAGCACTATTACTACTTTACATGGCAGAATAAAATGCTGTATATACAGCTCTGAGCACTGAAACCATGAGACTCAGCTACAATATCAAGGCACACAGTGCTTTAATGACACTGTTTTACCTTAGAGAAGGAAGGTTTGATATTCCAGTTTCCAAAAACTGCCACAAAGATATCTTTTCCCAGGAGGCAGCCAGAGGCAAACAAATCCTTTAAATAATGTAAGATAACTAACATGTCCTGGGCAGAACAATCGCCTCAACTAGGCTGGCACAGATTGGCTTGACCAAAAGGTTAGAATAGTCTTCATTTCCTGTAGAAATCAGAGTTTGATCATGTAGGAAGGATAACTGGGAGTAAGCAGATAAAATGGTGAAATGCAGAAGAGCAGAACATATTTCTGGCAATAGGGTTCAGTTAGGTCAAGGGCAATCTCCTAAGGGTAGAGGATGGCAGCCTTGTGGTTTGAAAAACAAGGGCTACTTTTCAACAAGCCCAAGCAAACTGGATGCAAACTATTGCACCTGAAAACCTGAAGACCTCTGCACACAGAGACCCAGTTCTATATCTGGGGTGACAGCTTCTATGTATGAATATTCTGCATAGTTGCATTTTTGGCCTCTACATTGATAAACTCGGTAAGATTGAGCTATCATTAGAGAAAAGGGTTAGCAATTAACTCTCTCAACTATGGTGTGAACAGAGCACTGTATAGTCATGCTGGAACAACCAAAAAGTACAGAAGTATCAACTGGTCTGTTCTAGGAAATAATTTTTACTGTCAAGGGTACTGACCAGACAGTGTATCATCATGGATTTAGTCTAACTCTGCCTCCATCCATGGGTTAGTCTGCCCTTGGTTATGCCAGGGTAAAGCCAAGGGAACCAGTCCAGGCTGACACCAGCAGCAGTGCACACGATATGGCCCATACTATCATTCTTCCACTTTAGCAATCCAAGTCTTGGCTGCAGGATCATAAACCTGATGGATGGGTGCAGTTTAGTTAACTGACAATAGCATTCAAAATGCAGCTGTATGAAACACTCCTGATTCTGCTGAACAAGTCAAGCTTATTACAGGACGCATGAAGAAAAAGGAGATTTCAGCAGACTGTGGAGGTCCACAAGCAAGCAGACTTCGACTTCACAGCCAACTGGATGGTGGAGAACAAGCTGCAGTCTCTGTCCATGCTGAGTGAATGCTCTCTGCAGTACCAGGACCAACAGTCCTGGAGCCAAGGAGCTCTATTTGCAGAGCTGGCTGAAAGTTATTGGCAGGGAGCCCATGTTGTGATCTTGGTAAATAAAGTATCCAGATAATAAAAATACCCAAAGGCACTGTTTAATTTTTCTGAGGGTTCTGATACAGCCAGTAATATTGAGAGGGAACAGAAATCTTGTAGACAGGAACAGGAGCACAGGGCAAAGCCATCCTTCCAGAAGAGTGAAGCACAAGGCACCTGGTAGGTCTGATGGCTTACAGCCTGTACAGCTAAATACTTGACAGTCATTTATGGAGGGAACAGCTGAAAAGGAGGAGGCTTTGTGTTCAGAAATTTGACTGCAACTCAGGAAAACTAAGTTCAGACAGGAAGTTGTGTATTGTAAAGCCTCAAGCCCCCTTGAACCTTAGCTGCAAATTCTTGATGGATAAAAAGGTCAATACTTTGTGTGTCTGTGACCTCGGAATGCATCAAAGGGAATGGACAGGGAGATACAAGCCACAGGCTGCCTTCCCCCGAAGTGTCACTGAAGGTAAAGGAGATACTCTGGTAGCAGGTTGCTGCAGTGGAAAAGGGAGATGAGGTCTAACCTGTAAACAGTGAGTACAGTTTGGGTTTGCTTCCCTCTTTGCTAGAGCCTCAGGCAGGAGCTCAGTGCACCCTGCAAAGAGGGGACAAAGGATGTATAAAAAGACATACTCCAGTGTGGTGACCCACTGCACCCTGGCACAGATAGTAGGATGCCAGTTGTGCGCACCTTGCAAGCAGTGATGTGGAAGGGGCCAGTGGATCTTGCCTTTTACTCCCTCCTCTGCCATCTTTCTGGCTGGAGCTGGCCTGAGACTCTGCTTGTGTCAGGGCAGCAGGAACTACCCACATTTCATTCCACATGCACGCACACCCCTCCCTCCCCAAAAATGATCCCTTCTGTCTGACTAGAGGACCTTTCTGGATCTCCAAACAGCTCAGCAGATCCTCTTCCTTTTACTATCCCTTTTCCTTGATTGTTCATTTTTCTCTGTAGCCTAGCAACTCAGCACAGACTCAGAATATTAACAGCTCCTGTCCCCACACACGATCTTCTCCAGAGGCCTGAAAAATGTGATAGCAGAAAAGCTGAGAGGGGTAGGAGCAAGCACAAGAGATGTAGGGAGCCTCTACCAGCATTCAGAAACAGCAAAGCTATTCAGCTGTCATATCTGCCACCTTCACTTAACATGTACATAACATATAGAGCTATATATAGCCCCATTTATTTACATATTCAAATAGCAACACGACACGCACGCACTCATATTTGGATGTAGGTTCTATATTGAGGTGCTGGCACTCTTGCGCACATACACTCTCTATTGCTAGATGCTTTAAACGTATATATGACAGGATGTCAGAAGGTCAGATTCTCAAGATCTAATTTGGTTTTCAATTAAACCAGATGAAGTTTTCACTTGTGGAAAGATACTTTAGCATTCTGCAGTAATCCTCTCAAATGCTGCAGCAATGCTATTGAAACAGGTGGCAGTTTGGAACATTTCTCTCAAATACAGACAGCTTTTTTATATATATATATAAATAAATATATATAAAGGCTGTGGGAATTCTGCCTGTGTAAAAAACTGAATAAAAACTTAAGCAGGGGAAAAAAAAAAAAAGACATTTTCACCCTGGCCAAAGTTTTCTGCAGTAGCAATTCTAACTACTACAGGAATGCTGGGGTGCAAGCTGAAGTGGTTCATACCACCACCATACAACACTGACATGTTCAGATCTAAAGATAACTTGGCTGATAAAGGAACAGATGGAGTACTGCAATACATAGCACTGTTTAGCTGAAAGCGTGCTGCAAACTACATAGCCATGGACTCTCATCCTCTCCAACATGACTTCTCCTTGGTGTTGGGTGGAGTCACCTACAAAACGCAAAGTCAACCTCTTCAGTAAGAGCACAGAAATGTTCTCATTTGGGAAATTGCCTAGCGAGAAAAACATGTGAACTCTGTTTCTCAGTACTGGAGCAGGGCTGACTCAGCCCTCCTGAGGCTTGAACTTGTCATACTGGAGGACTTGCCGAGCTGCTCCTTAGGGATAACAGCATCATGAAAAGACACACAGAGGGGAATCGCTTGCAACAAGCATTGCCACCACATTTTATTCATGCTGCAAAACCCAAGGTCTAGGCTAGGAATCAACCAGTCTACCCAACAGCTTTCCATAACCAAGAATTTCCAGTTATGCAGACAAAGAGCTTTCTTCAGACTCTTCCATTCAAATATCATGTAAATGCTACAAAATTCCTGGGAAGAAACAAGCATAGTAGAACAGAAAGCCTCAGGGGCAGAGTGCCATTCTCTAGTCCAGCAGTTCACAGTCTTTCTTCAAATGAGAGCTTGTTTCAGCAAGATTTCCACAGTTCACCGTCTACTGATCTATGTACATGGCAAAATCATGCACTTCAGCCAACAAAAATGTTTAATTCAAGAACATCATTAATGTTCAAAACATCAGAGCCCTTCAGCACAAGCAAAGGAGACCCCTTTGTAGGGGAAGTGATAAAGCTGTCCCCTCTCACATGAGGACACCTGCAGGCAGAACAGTAGTAGGGGCCTGGCAGGACTGCTGCTTTACCTGGCCGCTCTTTGCTACAGTAAGTCTTTGAGACCTCTCAGAAGGAATTCCTGGTGCTTTGTGCAGATCTTAGCTTTCAGCTGGCCATGGCATTTGAAGAGACTGTATGGTGATCTTTGGGTTGTTACACAGCAACTTGACTCTAAGATGTGATGAATTTACTGGGCTGTCTCTGCAGTCCAGCAACACCAGGACCAAGGGCATAGGGAGAATTTTGTCATGGGAATGGGATAATCTGTGAAATATTATGGAAGACAGATAAGATTTTTCCCTTCTATCAATTGCCATAAATGCAGTAAATATTGACATATGAGTCACATTGACCTATTTTCTAGTTTTTAAGTCAGGACAATCTCTTTGCAACCAATTTCAGAACCAATGAACAGGGAGTACTTCAAGCCCCTTCACAAGTTTACTTTATTCTTAAATATTTTGTGCAAGAACCCCACCCTCTTGTGGAAGGATCTGTCTGTCAGGTAGAAAGGGGACCACCATTTGTTTAAACTTGAGCATCCACTGGTCCCCTACCATCAAATGCAGAGCCCCCCTGAGGCCAGATGCTTTATTTGTCCTCATGCACTTCCTTAGTTCAAGGGATTTTTCAGCACAATCAGTGGGCTTTCTGTTAAAGAAAAGCATAATGTGCTGTGAGAAGATATCCATATCTGATTCTTAACTTTTTAGACTGTATCAGTGCTGGTGAAAGTCACCCAGAGCCTCAATAGTCACAGGATGTCACCACTGCAAGGATAGACAAAGTAAACTCAAATCTAGCAATGGCAGATAAGATGGGTCCCTGACATCTGCTTTGTTGCAAAGATGTTTCTAGGAGTCAGTAGATTTCTACTCTTACCACCTATCTAGATGAGACACAGAGCAGGCAGTTGTATCTCCTGCCTGCAAAGACCAGTTCAAAGCTTTTATGTTTAGAGTAGTTTGGAGGTTACTCTCTACCCTGCTACAACCATCTTTTATTTCTCTAAACATCCCTCTAGCAGAAGGAAAAAGCATCAAGATGATGTTGCTTTCCTTCAGCTAGCCGAGTGGTTGTATGTTTATGCACAAGCTACTTCCTATTGCTGGAGAAGCAGAGAAGTGAGAAGGCCACCACGGTGACTATATGTAACTGATGGCAGTGTGCACAGGAGACTGCACACAACCATTGTGCAGGACTGCCCTTTGCATACCCTGGTAACTCTCCCCTTCAGGAAAACGCTGTTTCACATGTACAGAACTGCCGATGCTTGATTCCCAAGCAAACAGCCATCCAATGCATTGAATGAAGCCCTGCACACCAGGACGTGAAGATTTTCACTATTTTCAAGCTGCATGACTTAAGTTGTACTGAAGCAATCATTGGCAGAGGAAGGCAAAGACACTTGCCATCTCAGCTGCATGATTGCAATACCTTAATTTAAATCACAGCGCACAGAAGCCCCTATTGTGTGAAAAAAGCACATAACCCCTATCTGTCCATGCCAGCACAGAGCCTGGGGATATCTCGCCCTAAGTCAGAGCTGTACCATTCTTATCATGCCACACTGGTAGAATCTGGTCCTTCTCCAGCACCCAGGATCCCCACAGCATCCTCTACTACCTGCAACACTACCATCCCAGAAGCCTACAGCAATCCAACAGGACTACAGCCCCTGCAGTGCCATTGCAGCACAACATCATTAGTTCAGCACCAAAGCTGCTGCTTAGTTTTACCATATTTTGGCAGTCTTTAATATTCACCAGCCTTAAATACCAAGATGTAATGTATACACACATACTTAGTTTAGATACCAGTGTCACAGGGCTGGAGGCTGCAGGGAAACATTTACAGCACTGGAGTGTCATGTCATACTTGTATCTCATAGCATATAACTCCAGAAACCTCTGACTGTAGGATTTAAATGCTTTAACCTTTGGTTTTTTAAACCTTTGGATACCCAGGGATATAGAATAGACTGAGTGGGAAATATCTGTAGGTCATTTCTCCATTGAAAAGAGATGGCAACAAAATGCAACACTTTCAGTTAAGAATAAAAAAAATGCTGATATATTTGAAGAGAATATATGGTAGTATAAGGTACAGTATAGTAGTAGAAACCTCAACTTAAAAATCTTGTTTTTTAAAGCTCAAGACATCTATATCAATGGAAAATCCTCTTCAGGGGCATATTGCAGCAAAGTTGTTTCTGTCCATTATTGCCGGCATACAGAGGGTCTGCTGACAGTCCACAAAGGCTACTGCCAAAGCTGCCACAGCCCCAAAGAAACCAGGGTTTTGCATACACAATTTGACTGGCAGAACAGTTTGAGAATGGATTGGACATCATGCATCCAGAGCAGCAATCCCGCATGGATATACATTTTCCTACCTTCCCCTTTGCTGAAAGAGCCCAAAGGTCAAGAGCTCTGACCAGAACGTACAGCCTAAGAGGCTGATGTGTTGTGTACCAAAGAAAGCCTCTTGTATAGAGCCTAGCCATCCACACTGCTTTCTTTCATCAGCTATGCCCAGCATACAGCAGTCAAGCACATATATTACAGTGCATGGGTTACACTGAGATTGAGATTCAACTAGTCAATGCATATTCATGTTCTGGTGTAAACAGAGCTGCAAAGCCTGATCAGGACAGATTCCTCTACAAAGGCTATTTCAAACATGCCTAATAGACGGAAAATTTGACATAGTGAGAAGAGTGATGCCTCACTAATGATGTCATAACAGGTTGTAGGAAGAACTGTCCTGGTCAAGAACAACCTCACACACAACCTGATCCACTTTCTTTCGGGTTAAAAGCCAATTTATAACCCTTGCAGCTTATCGCTGTCTTGGGACATGCTTTACATCTCTCTTGAACAGGAAAAATGTCTTTGCCAAACAAGACAGAGTGTTTTTCAAGCAAGCTTGGGGAAGTTGGGAAATAACAGACATAGTGCTTCCTTCCATAACCCCCAAGAGATCCAGTGTAGTATGCCAGCAGTGTGACAATAGGTGATACAGGAGTAGGGAGCAGGAGGCAATGAATCAAAGCATCAAGGTCAGCTTTGCCAAGCATCCTGCACCAAACTCTAACCTACCTGCACTGCAGCCTGTCCCCCAGCAAAAGGTATTGCCAATCCCACAGGCATCGTTCCTTTAACACAATAGTCCTGCAAACATTTCTATTTGGAAGCCTTGTTTCTTACACCAGCCCTCTACAACAATCCTCTTGTAACTTTTCAACTCGTCACTAGGTTTATAAAACTTTAAAGCTAGTGCTATAACAAACTGAAACAATGTTATTGCAGATGTAGGAGAGCATCTTGGGATGAATAAATTATAGGAGCCACAAAGAAATCACAACTATAACGGCTGGATGCTCCAAGCTGTCTACGGTGTGCAGATACACAGGAGGAAGCAGGTTTAGAACTGCACAGATCACAGGGCAGGAAAATTGAAGCGTTATGAAGGGTAACCATTCCTTATTTCGAATGCATACAAAACTTCTTGTTTTCCGCATTGAAATAGGTCATTAATGCTTGAAGGGAGTCTGAATTGTCTGGTACTAGAAAAATATGTCTGCAAAGATTACCTAGAGAGAGAAGGCTACAGTTGGAAATATTAGCCTCTAGTCCCACCTTGCAGCAAGTACAATATACCCTGAACATGCTAGTCCTCAGCTGTCTGTTGAAAGGACATGCAAGAGTGGGAGAAGACTTCCAGCTCCTTCTGAAGCCATCAGTACTGGATACCATCAGAACTGGATCCATCAGAGCAGATTGGTTGAACCACACCATTAAGCTGATAGTGACTTTGGGCAGCATTCAGGCCATGTACCACAAGGACAGAAACCTGCATGCTGCTTCAGCTGCAGAGTGACTTGAGCTCCATGCTGCCAGTGCTGTTCATTCGCCGGGGTCAGAAGTATTGCTAGACTGCTCAGCAACTTGGGCACCATACTAAGAGGTCTGAAAATAGCACTGTCCAAGTATTACTATACACCAACACACATCTATATATACCTGCATGTTGTTCCATGTTTACTGCAATTCAACCACCTGTAGCAAAATGGCATTTACCAGATAACTTATCTAGCCCATTTCCTTTAATGAGAACTAGGAGATACCATCCTTCCACTCTTTGCAGATCGTCTGAGCTACTGAACATCATTACGAAGACATTTCTCCTTTCAGCCTGCCTTTAAACACCCAACTTGCAAATTTGTATAGGATATGAACAGACTCCAGCTAGGCCTTTCATCTTCATGGATCAGGACTTCCCAGAGGGTCTGCCAGTCAAATGTGCCCTCCCCAGTACCTATTTGGCCTGGCCTCTGGCAACCTTTCTCAGGCATTTCAATTGATGTCACTGATCTTCGCTCAGAAAATAATCCTTCTAATCACTGACAAGAACAGAGGCTGCAGCTCAGCGTTGCTTAGCAGGGCTAAGAGGAGTACACAGTAATAAAGCATTACTCTAGCAAGCGAGCTTGAAAATATGGTTGCCCACACACAGGCAGCAGCTGCAATGACCAATAAGGTGCCTTTTTTTTTTTTTTTTAAATAAGGACTGTAGTTTTGGTCCCTCATCATTGAGAGATCATTACAAAGCCAGGACTGTACCTATGAACGTCCTGCATCCTGGCATGAGTCCATCTTCTGAGCTGTACCATGGCACAGCATCTGGGCATGGCCCTCAAGGAGGTGGAGATGCATTGACTTTGTATATCAAGGCATCAGGAAACACATAGCATGTACAGGCAGCTGCAAAGCATTCTGTATATCAGTGCCTGGGAACTTCCACCATAAAGACGTAGCTGTGTTGCCTTTGCAGAGAGCCCTGTATCCTCCAGGATTGAAAATGTCACCACATCGTCATTTTAGGAATACAGTTCCCACAGGACTGAAGGCAAGGAGTGGTCCTTAGATCATGGGTGGAGCTGTATTCCTCCACAGCACTGCATCCAGCAGGACTCCCGTTGAAAACACCTTTTTGAATCACTCAATGGCTAGTCACTGATAGCACTTGTTCCCTGCCATCACATAGGCAGCAGACACCAAGAGACCCAGGGAAAGGCATGGGAGACCTAGGGGCTCTCCTCAGCCTCCCCAGCACCAGGGCCATTGTTCCTGAAAGTATGTCTGAGGATTAATTAATTATCCTACAAGGGGTAGTAAGTAATAACACTCCTTGTGGAACAATAGAAGCTATTTGGTTGCCATGACAACACAGCTTCAGTTGTGTGCCTTTAATTTATTCATGGTACAGTCGCTTTCCCAATCACACATGATGCCAAAAAACGCCCTATTTTTCTTGCCAGTGTCCATGTCCAGAGCAGGGGTAGCATACAACCCTTTCCCTGGGGCATCTGTCACACAGAAGAATGATGCACATAAAATCCCTTCAGCCTGGAAACTTACATCACATGACAACTCTTCTGCTCCCTAAATTTTTGCTCTTTAAGATGATTCTGATTTTTTAACCCCTTTTTTAAGCTGCCTCACTATGGTGCTTATAGATCTTGATCTTGAGTAGGTTCGCTCATATCGCCACCTTGTCCCCCATTCTGCCCCCACCCCAACATATTTAGGAAGGATGCGCAGGAGATTATGCTTGTCAAGTCAAACAGAGAGCCAGGAGGGATAATCAAAAGGCCAGAAGGTACATGCCTTCACAGTATCAACAGGAGCATGGCATGGACAGTGCCTGGTGCCCAGACTGGTTACAGCCATGCCACAACCATCAAAACACTCAATGTTCATCAATAGTGCTGTCCAAATTCTGCAAGATCCAGAGCAGCATGTGGATGAAGGTCCATGCCAGGAAACGTGCTCTCCAATGCACCCCACAGAGATATTGTGGTTGCTGTTTCTCCCCAGACCCAAGCATACAGGGGGGCTGTCCTGTGGCAGAGGAAAGAAGATGTTTACTGGAGGTGGGAGAGCATTGCATTCACGTGGCAAGGGTTGAAAAATGTTGCTTAGAGAATGGCTACTAGCCTAGGACACAGCATGCCTAGCCACAGCTACTCACAAAGCACTTGATCAGCCTTTATAGTCCATGGACAGACCTCTAGCAGGAGGTTAATCCTGAACCAGACTCTGCAGTGCTCAGCTGTCTTCTCAGGTACAGGTAAGATGTGAATCAAATCCTTCACTTGCTCCCAGTTACGTTTGTGCAAGCTAGGGTCTTAAGCTACAGGTCCAGACTCCAAATTGTTCATGCTGGCTCTAGCAAGGAAGGTGACAGCTGGTTCACCACATAGGAAAATTCAGGTCCAAGTTGAGACCGGGGGAGGAGATGACTCAAAGTTGAGCTCTGCCTAGACAGGCAAGATAGATGGAACTAGGTTAAGCCGTCTGGCTCTTCTAAGTTGAGCCTAACCTCAAGCACAGCTACCCAATGCAATGGGGCCATAGGTCTGTACCTGAACTTCCAACTCTATACACTGTCCAGTGTCACTGTTACTAGACTGAGGTGTAACATGCCATGCAGATAATTACGGTAATAGTGGAATGATAGCAGAGAGTCTGCAAAAGAAACTGTTCCATATGAGAACCTGAACATTCGTGGTTGGCCCTTCAACCTGGGTCGTATAAACATGTGCATTCAGGATTTTCAAGCAGTTTGGAAACCAAAATGACCAGTCAGATAGTCTTGCCTCCCATCCTCCCCACTATGCAACAGCAAAATAGCTGGTGAGCCAGAGAAACAGGGCAGAAGAGTCCAGAAACAGATAAATAGGACAGGAGCATTGGGAGAGCAAGGTTTTAATTGACTTGAATAGCAAGAGCTCTAAACTGGCCTAGGATTCTCCTGCATGGGTCAGGAGCCAAGGAACAGGATGGCTGCTGCCAGGAGGTCCCCACCAGTCTTCCACTCCCTTCAGCCTTTTGGAAAGGAGAGGAGTTTGGAGGAAAAAACTCTGGGTAGAATGGAGGAAGGCAAGGTTAGGCAATCATCAGTGTAATCCATGTCCTCTACTGGGTGCTAAGGGCTTCTGGGAGACAGATAGGATGTGTACCCAAACCATGACCACAAATGATTAACGAACCATTGCTATCTGAGCAGATATATTATTTCTTCTCAGTGGTATGAAAAGCCCCAGCCTATCAGCGCCACCCAAAACCAGATCTCCATTAGATGCCTCCCTTTCCACTACAGATCTCCAAAGAAATGTCAAATTACCATGAGCAAATATGAAAAGCCACTGACTGTTTTTCTTCTTGGCAGGCACAGGCTGACTGTAAAGCCACCACTGTCTTTGTGTCAACTCAAAAATACAATTTGCATCTACTCTTTTAAGGCATAAGCATTAATGGCTCAGAGAGGTGGCTGTGGAACCAACACAGAAGTATAAAGGATGAGAATCTACTCTGAATAAGATGCCACCAGCTCCAGAGATGCTAGCAGAGATCCTCCGTCCACACGTTCAGATAATACCAGAGATACTTCAGTGTGCTGGTATTGACACTCACTAACCCTACTAGAATTTCCCCCACATTAGGAAGTGAACTACAGTCCTTCAGCATGTCCAGCCACAAGTACCACCAGCAGGGGTAGGTGTGTATCACAGAGGTCCCACATGCCAGTCCTGCCTTGCAAGTGTTGTTTCAGTGAGTTCAGGATTGTTTCAGCCTAGGGCTGGGCTGAGGCTCTGGGGACAACTGACAGGCAGTCCCAGTGACACAGGCCACTCAGTGAGTGGAAGGAGGAAAGCTCAGAATGAAAACAGTATATCGAGAAACAAATTTGAAAAAAAACCTCCTCATTTCCTACGGCCCAGTTAAGCATTTGGTTTTCTTTTTCATCACACTACACATGGAGGGATCATCCTTGAATTCCTTATGCTCTAGTGAGGAAGAATCCTGTCTTAAGTCAGAGTTCTCATCACCCCTCAAAATTCTGTGTCCAAAGCAGAAGAAAAAAAATACCTCTTCATTACCAGACAAATGTCACTCTTCCTCCAACAACTTCCCAGCTGCAGGGAAGATCTGTAGTAGGAGGTGAAGGAAGCAGAGGTGTGATTACTTTGCTTTTCAGAAGTGCACCTCAGGTGGCTCCAAGAAGCCATTGTCACGGAAGCACATCTCAACAGTTTATTATGATTTTTTTTATTTTATTTTTTTTATTTCCAGACTTACCATGTTGACTTCAGAGATCTGGTCAATGCTGGAGATATGGATGCTCATTCCCACTGTGACAGGGTTACCTGAAACACAAATGGACTGTGTAAGGACCATATTCAAGCCCTCCTCCCTTATCTACTATTGAAGAATTGCCTAGAAATTCATGGGTATGATTTGAAGCAGCCTCACATTCCCCAAGTATCAAGGATTTCCACGTCACGTGCTTAAACGATTAGAGAAGAGTAGATTTCTCTAACTCCCAGCCTTACAGGCTCACCCCTATGAGTAGTGCAGCCTAAGCTTGATTCTTTAATTCCTGGAAGTTAATTACCCCCTAGTTATACAATTATCTCCGGTTATTCCAAATAATGCCTTCAGAGACCATCAATAGACTCCCAGTGGGCTTGCATAAGGTGTTACTGATTGACCATACAAAGAACATAGTAATCAAGCCCATGCAACACATGGGCAGGAAAGATACTCCAGCTCACTCCTCCATCACTCTGTCTGCATTGAGTGCTCAGTCTGAAAACCCCAAGTGAATTTCAATACCCAAGATACCACACAACTACAGGAACCAGATCTGTGAAGTGAGAAAGCAACATTTTCAGAGCAGAGCAGCACTTGGATTAGAGAACAGATTCCCCATTTTACTATGGGCATCAGGCCACATTCTCGTGCCTGCAGCCATGGAGCCATGGTAGCCATCTGTGCACAGGTTTGCTGGGAAATCCAGATATTCCCTTACCCAGTGAGCACTGACTGCAGCATGGTTGTGAAGAAACACCACGCAAGGGCAGTCACAGCCAGACTTATTGCCCTCACTTGCCAATGTGCAGCAAGAGCTGTATTACCCACAAACCTGTAGAGTCAGGGCAGACACCAGCCATTTCAGCCAATTCTTCCAGATGTGTGGGCATCCCAGCTAGATCTAGTCTCATACCCAGCTCTACCTAAGCCCCTCTGACTAGCAGCTCCTACAGCCAGGCAACAGGACAGCCCTTTCAAGTGGGATTTAAAACAATTTACAAAGAGGTACACATCCACTATCAAAACCAGTAAAACAAACTCCTGTAGCTAGAGATGGGGTTTGTGAGTGCTACCCCTCTCCTGCCATCCCCACAGCCAGAGCACAAACCCAACCCCACTGCAATCAAAGCCCCTCTTCTCACACGTGCAAAGTGGAAAATGATTCCTTGCAATACAGTACTAGAAAGGGAATGGCACGCAGTAATGCCACTCAAGGTATTAACTCTTCCATGGACTCATTAGTAGATCTAAGCACTGAAATATTTACAGATAATCATGAAATGGCTTCGAAAGTAATTAGGAGACTGGGGGAGAGGGGAGAACCGCACAACTGGAAATGAAGTGATTTTTTAATTATGTGTTACCAGAAGTAAGGAAGTAGTGTCATTAGGGCTGTCTTGTGATTGGGTATACTGTTAACCAAGACCCTCTGCTGCAAATTAAGCAGCATTATCCTTTAATGGAATATGAACAACACTGAAAACATCAGAATCAACAACTGTAATTAGGCCCTGCTATG
Organism: Grus americana; assembly: GCF_028858705.1. Taxonomy (NCBI): domain Eukaryota; kingdom Metazoa; phylum Chordata; class Aves; order Gruiformes; family Gruidae; genus Grus; species Grus americana. The sequence continues at coordinate 12,178,658 of NC_072863.1, read as the reverse complement.
CAAATCTCCTTAAAGAGGCAGTGCTCTTCTCCAGCACTCCTGGCTTGCTGTCAGGGGTGCCAGAGGCAGGGCTGCTCAGGAGACCTTGCAGAGCCTCTGAAAATCCCTAACCAGGCACGTTCCTAGCTACATCTTTGCTGTACTGCTACAATCATCTTTCACAAGGGAACCAGGTGGGAAAATAACCAAGAGTCACTCTGGGGAGAGATTCTCCTGCATCCTCCCTCGTGCCAGAGGCTGACAGTGGCACAGGAAAGCTTTTAAGAAAGTCTCTCTTTGGTAGTTTGTCTTTTTTTCTGAAATCAAGGCCTTGTGATAGAAACCATAGCAGGAGGAGGAAGTCACTGCTGCCCTGAGGATCTTACAGACTAATTGGTTACAGGAGGAAAGACGGGGCCATGCGCAGGGCTGCAGCAGAGCTGGGGAGAAGCCAGCTCCTGACTCCTGAGCCTTTCTGCCATGCAGTATTGTTTCCTCCAAGAGCTGCCCTACTGCCTGCTTTGCTTCCAGTCTGTCACCACAGGTACTTGTGTCACCGGTTATGTGTTCCCTCCTTCCTCAGTGCAAAAATTGGTTCTTCCCCCCTGCTGCACAGGAGACCCACTGAAACCAGCAGGCTGGGTGGTTATAGCAGGGGAGCACTGACAGTGGTGATATACAAATATTTGTCAAATACAGAGTCTATCCAATCTAATCTATCTGTCTAGACATTTGTGCTGTGCTCATCACCATGGTATCTGAGCGTCTGAGGTCATGCAGTGACTCAGTGTCAGAGCTGTGGATAAGATCCAGACCTCCTGACTTCCAGCTCCAAGACGAACACTGGAGTGGAGATCAGCCACACTGCTCCCCGTCAGTCTAGGCTCAGCTGCACCCAGCTCCCATGCGCAGTCAGCAATGCTCCTCTTGGCCACTCTGGGCACTGCCAAGACCTCTACACCCCATCTATCATGGCAAAAGGGAGGCTCCGCTGCCTACTTGCAACCCCTGGGGTGCATGCCCATCAATCTACAGGCAGAAGCGTGTGATTGTCACACAAACACTCTAAAGATGAAGGTGTGCAAAGTCCTGCATTTACTGGACCTACTTTTAGCTTGATCACAGGGAAGCCATTTCACCTTCTCCATCCCTGCTGGGAAAACTGGCTTACAGTCTCCTCAGGACAGGCATGCAAAAGCATATACAGCCAACAGAAAAAGCATGCCCTACCTCTTACTGCAGCCCAACAAAAAAACCAGACTGACTGGTGTCCAACATTCAGTAGTACACAAAATAAGCAAAGGGCATCAATTCTGCCAATGTTAACAGCTTCAGGCAAGAGGCATACAAAAGCAGGGTATTTAACATATGAGATAACATCATCTGTAAAGTTGTCCAAAAAGGCAGAACTCTGCATTTGGAGATCTGAGACAAGGCAAAAGAAGCAAACTTGATATTAAAGGTCTATGCTTTTATCGGTGCCTTGCCAATGTGTGCAAAAAACTAGACCTCCCCTTAAAGAAAAGGCTTATGCCTAGAAAAGATTTGTAGGCAAGATCACAAGTGAGGGAGTGTGAGAAATTCTGCCACTTTCACTAGTGAACAGCACCCTCACGCATCCCCATTTCTCACCACCATGGGTCAAATCACCAACATCTTGTCCTGAAAGTAGTTTGATGCCTGTGAAAAGTGTGCTTGGGAAGTTGGAAGCAGACAAAAGAGTTATAATAAAACCTGTCCTTTTTCTGCAAGCGATACTTGTCAAATATAAAAACAGTCAAAGTAGAGAACAAGTTGTGCTAATCTGCAATATTTTCCCAGTAACCAGTTCTTACTTTCACATTTTATTTTATACTGCTTAAGAGCCCCAGAACCTAGAGCCATGTTGCAACATAAGAAATTCCTATGGCATGACTGCAGAGGAAAGGCCATGTTTCCAAGCCCATGTCTGCCTGCACTACAGCCAGAGGTGATGGTAGCCTGGATCAGGACATCTCTTCCAGATCTCAGCCTAGTATCTCAGCTGCAGAGAGCAGTGAAGACAATAGCACAAAATTCATTGTAATAGGTCTCCAGACAGTGCGTGCTTACTTGTGCAACTGCCCTGTACTAACGTCCAAGCTGCTGTCTCTTCAATCCTGCCCAAGAAAGTTAGACTAAAGCAAGCTTGGGTTTCTCTGCCACCAGATCTCCAACTACAACACGGACACAGCTGAAAAGAGTCAAAAACAGTGGGCAGATAAACAGAGCTTACTTTATCATCCACTGAAGCCACACCATTTTTATGAACTACAGCCAATGCTTTAAGGAGTCTGGTTCATGCATTTCTGACCACATGAACTTGGCAAGGCTGGCAGATCCAAGGCTTGCAGTTGCTAAGGGACAGGCATCAGCCTCAAACCTACCCTTTAGCCTAAACTACAGGAACAAAGGCACTAACAGGGATCTTGAGGGGTTGCACAGCCCATATCTTTCATGAAGCAGACCAGAGTTTCTTTAAACCACTAGTGTCAGAAATTCCACAGCTCCCTTGGACAATATCTTCCTGCCTTCTCTGCAGTGTAAATGTAATTTTGTCCCATCATTTCCCCCCAATGACAGTGAAAGAATAAATCGATCATCCTTCCTTAACAGCTTTTATGTACTGAGAAACCATGACATCCCTCTCCCTCCTCCCTGAATACTGTCTTGCCTAGATTAAATGCACCTGATTTCTTCAACCTCTCCTCAGAGGTCATGTTTTCAAATGCTCTGACAATTAGTGCTGCTCTCCTCTGGCCTTTTGCCACTTTGTCTACATCTCTATTTTAAAGCATGGTATCTAGAAACCAGCCACTGAAGCAAATGTCACCAGCACAGAGAAAAGAAAAAGCAACCTCCCACAGCATTCTCATAAAACCACAGAAGCCTCTCCAAACCCACTGCACCCATCCTGGGAGCTGCTCGCTTTGTGTAGGAGGTTAGAGATGTTAAAGGGGCAGCCTAGCTCTTGCCATTAGAGTGCATCACGCATGCAGGAAAAGGGAGTACGGCACTGTCTCTTTTGGACAAGAGGAAAGATTATTCAAGACAGCTTGTGCATGAGCCCCAGTGTTCCCTGCATGCACCCTGCCTGTGGCATCACCAGTCTCTGAGATCCCTGCAGCAGCAGGAAAGCTGCTTTAAGGTCTTCTGCTGAGTAAACAAAGCCAACCAGAGAAAATTAAGAGGCTTCAGCCACTAAATCTACATATAGTACAGGTCTGTGCCTTACCCTGCAATGGTAAATACCCTCAGGAATAAGATTCTGTCCATGCAAAACACTACTCCTCATCCCCAGCGCTCCAGAAGCTGGAGGACAGCAGTGGCAGCAGAGCCCAGGAACAGCAAGTCCCAGACAAGTTTGCTCTGCTCAGGTTGGCAGAACTGTTTCTGCAAATGCAGGGTGATAGAGGCAGGCATGACGATGGCAAAGTTTGCTGATATACGTAGCTACAGAACTGCAGTGCCTTACTTGCATTTACAATGAACCCCACACCAAATAGGATCAGCAGTTGGGATATTCTCAGGCTTGCCAAAGGCATAACCAGCACACAGACTGTAATTTCACTCCCAGGACTACTTCCTTCAGTCTTATCCCCACTTGCCTGAACAAGGGAGCACTATTCACTATCTACTAGCTCTTTCTGCAGAAAATGTTTTGCCCAAGCCACTGCCTCTGCTTTGTTCACAGCACTGAATCTCAGGGCACCTTGGCTTTATGTTTACAGCTTAAAACCACAACCTACATCACTGCTAGATGCAGCAATGGGTTGGTTATACAAGGGCTCATATACATGGTTATTTAGGAGGCAAGAGCTCCCAGGTAATCAGAGGTGCAGAAGACGGCACATTCAGCATGAGGCTTGTCACTAGCTGAGGAGCTGCTGCCTGGATGCAACCGTATATGATCTCTTAAGAAATCCCACTCTGTCCCTCCCAAAACAGACACCCTTGAAAGACTTTCAGCTGATGGACTAATTAGTCCCAGGCCATAGTCTTTTAAACCCACCCAAAAGATAACTCAGAGGCCAGTCTACTGTCAGGACACACATATTCACTGTAGAGGAGTTGATACTTACACCCCAGGACAGGGAGAATGAAAGTGCTCTTGGGTTTTCACCACATAGGAGGATTGTAAGAGGAGTTCACAAATTGCTGTCTGCATAATATCCGTGCTCACAGATCTCAAGACTGAGGCTCTGCTACAGCAGTTAATAGGAGAATGTCTAAAAGATGCCATCCCAGCAGGCTACACAAGCCAAATCACAAAGAAGTTTCCCAACACTAATTTTCCTGTTCCTTTGGGGTTTTTTTAGCTTAGGTACAGCATCAAGCACAAACTCAGTAAGTGTTAACATTGCTTAAGGAGTGAGAAAAGTTGACCACGTATCATGAAAGCAGGAATGTTTTGGGAACCACTTTCATCCAGCATCTCTGATTTGCGGTGACATCTAGAGGCACTGAGTTCAGCAGGGTCTCTTAAGAACCTGCTTAAACTTTTCCAACAAAATCTAGGTTTAAATACCCATTAAATGCTCTCCAACCCTTTTTAACTTTTTTTTTTTTTTACTCTTATTTCCATGACCTATCCCCCACCCTCAGCTGATGCTGCATACTAAACTTGCCAGGCTCAGCATAATAGCCAGGAACATCAAACACATTCAGAGGCCGATAGGAAAGGTCTCCCCCTACACTTAGCAGGTCACTCCATGATATCCATTGGATTTAGAAGAGCAAAGCATACTGTGACATTATGCTTTTGGCCACTGTTATACATTACTAGAAAGAGAGATGGTCTCATGGCAAGTCAGCAAATATGACATTGCCTTCTTGTCTGTGGGGGAACAGGGAGTATGAGGGACTTGCTGCTGCTGAGGAATCTCCTCCACATGAAGCAAGCATGGTATTTTGGAGGTGAATGACAGGGTCCTGGTCTCCAGAAGATCTGGGGTGTCAATGCCTGCTACTTCCTCATGGATTCATTATTCTGCAGCAACAGGTGTATCTACCACCACTAATTCTCATGGAGATTGCAGCTTGTGTCCAAGTAGGTCTGAGAGAAAACAGTTGCTTCTGCCTGACAGGTTTCCTGCATTTTGCCATACTTTAGGGAGTGCTTGGCACTTTTTAAGCTGCTGAGCCTATGTGCAAAACAAGATTGTGCCTAACCTTGCTAGGCTTTCCCTCCATCCACATCAGACCAGACACAGTGTCATCCTGGGCAAGGAGGCTAATGAGGATTTCCAGCCTGTACCACTCTGGTCTCCTGGCAGCCTGGCTTTTCACTTCATCCGGTCAGATGCCTGAGTTTGCACTTTTTATTTAAGAAGGGGCAATATTAGGGACTTCCCAAGAGAAATGAAACATTAGAGCAAGCTCTCACCAAGATGGTGATATCGAGGACAGTACATGTGTTTCATGGAACATCTAAGGGAGGGTACAACCATAGCATAGCTCATGAGCAGGCTTTTGGAATATTCAAACACTAAACAAATCAAGGGCATCACTAAGAGACAGGCTTTCCTCCAAGCAAGCAATGAGGCCAATTCTTCAGCAAGGAGCCAAGACACAACACTTGCAGAGCAGGCAGAACTGACCACTCAAGTACTGCTATCTTGTGATGCTCTTTGCAAATGTGCAGATTAACCTTGATAACGGCAGCCACATTTCCAGCATGTTGTCAAATGAAGCCGTCCCTGTAGATCTGAATAGATACAGAGCATTTTCTCAAGCAAGCAGTGCCTGCTTGTGAGCCAGTGCTGAGGGATCCTTTTGGAGGAACAATGCTTTCCCAATGCAGATGTAGCACTCATTCTGTGACTATTCTAGGGAAAGCAGAGAGCTAAGGAGCACAATCTGTGAGGCACAGTGGATTACCTAATCTATCTCATGGGTATTTTTAATGGATTAGTAGGTATTAGAGTGGGATATTGCAAATATCCCATGGAAATTTTGAAGTGAGAGAGAACAATCAACTGGCTGCAAAAACAGTGTAAAGGTTGTCCCAGAGGTATTGGAGGATTACAGAGGAAGCTAAATCAAGGTTGATTTTAAAAGATGTTGGTAGACAGCTACCCAAGTTGAATAAAAAGAAGATCTCAAATGTACAGGCTTAAAAATTGAACAAGAGAGTAGACAGCAACCCTTACAGCATCTGTACTGCTGGTAGATTCAGTTCAGCAAAGCACCTGTATACACACACAGGGCTTTCAGCATTAAGAAAAATCACTGACTACTCAGAACTCCATCTGGTTTTTGGAGATGCCTAGGTCAATATTCAGGAGACAGATTTTTAAAGCAGTTTCATCCTCAGTGGTGAAGATAGTCTTCGAAAGTCTTCAGTATGCGTATCTCTTGTCTGGGTGATGCACACTTGGTAAGGTTACAGAAAAGTGAGGGAAAAATTATCTCCCAGGTTGTCAAACTGCATATTTGCTCTCATTTACAGACATACACAACTGCATCACCTTACCAGACCTGATCATTATCAGCCTGGCACCACCAGTGGGTCCCAAGCAATCAACTCTTTAAGAGCAACTTTACCAAGAGGACCAATTTCCAACTACCATCCGTCCCTTGCAGTAGGCAAGACCCAGCTCAAACAACAGCCAGTTTACTTTGCAAGGCTGCCACAGCCATCAATTTCTTTGTCGGAGCGGGGTGGTTGCAGAAGGCAGATCCAGATCTGACCATCAGGAGACAAAGACAATGCCCTGACCTCCTGGTGCACTGTGCTGATAGAGCAAGGATTGGTCATCTGCCCTCTCCTTCCAAGGACATTCCTCCTGGTGTCCTACAGGGTACCCACACAGATCCGCTCTGTGGCTTTGCAGTCTGCAGGGCACACATTGTGTTCTGGTTTTACATCCCTCTCTGCAGAGCCAGGCACTATGAGACATTGCATTTCCCTGCAGTTACACTGAGCTAACCCTGGGAAAAGCAGAGACACCGAGCATCCCAAGTACTCTCCACCAAGAGTAGTAGCAGGAGGGCAACAGGGCTTCCCAAGCAAGCATATATTGTAGACTGACAGCAGATCAACACAAGCCAGGCATTTTTTTCCCCAGCAGCAACGTGAAGCATCAGACCCACACTGATCAGCCACCCCCACATTTCTCCACCTGAGAAGACTTCCCTCCTACCTCTATCAGGATCCTGGCAGGCAAGCGCATCTCCCCTGTGGGCCCTACCAGTGCAGCCATGGGGCACAGTTCTGCCTGCCTGGAAAGCTGTGGGGGACTCAGCAGTAGACCAACCCTTTTGCTTTTACTCAGAGCTCATGGTTGCTCCATCTCCTCACAGCCAGCCTAGGCGCTTGTCTACACTCCCAGAGCCACTGCTCCCTCAGCTCAGGCAGGCTCAGAAGCCTTTGGCACTCTGCTGCTCCTCATTTCCTATCCCACCACCTATTGCCCTGCTTTTTGAGAAGGCACATCTTCAGAAAGGATTGCACACAAACACTAAGTAGTTTGAACCCTACAGGTAAATGTGCAAAAGGAAGTAGGGTATTTAATCATGCACCTACAGCTTTCCACCAGACCACACTTACCACAAGCCTCAATGCAGGCAACTGCCTGCTCCTGCCTCGTCTCCAGCTCACCAGGTTATTCTCAGAGCAGACCCCCTCCCAGGGCTCCCTCTCAGCCTGGAAAACATTCTTTACAACCCAAAATGTTGGATTCCTGCACAAGCTCCAGTACTACAAGGTCCACAAACACACATATATTTTTAAGCAGGATTAGGGCTGAATCCCTAGTGCAAGGACCACCAAAGCACCACTACACTCCTTGCAGCAGCCCAGGAGAGAGGAAGGCAGCTAACTACCTGGGAAACCAGAGCACTGTCCTCCTACCCACAGCCAAACAGCTCCCAGTACCAGGGGTGATGCTGTATGTAGGACATCCCATCCCAGAGCTTGCTGGATGATGGGGACTAACACAGGATCCAACCCCCCAGCTCCCTCCCTCCTTCCACCCCCCTCAGGTGGGGCAGCCAGGGTGGCACACAGGTGAGGCCATTTAGCAATTTTTCCTGCATTCCAGCTCGTAGCTGTGGAAATTTCTCCCAGGTTGCCCATCAGTCTCTCTCACTTCTCATCTGCCCATGCAGGGCACAAAAGGCCTGACCCATCTTTTCAGTGCTGGGTTTTTTTGACATGTTACCAATAAATGTCTGGTACATAGAGAAGCCTCTCTCTTATGTGCACTAGAAATATCATCCCCCAAACAGCTGCAGATCTGGCCTGTACTTGAGTATGTGACCTGTCTGGGAAAACACTCTCACACATTACCAAATCCTGAGCCATCTAATCCCCTTAGCTGAAAATGAGCCGAACCAAATTAATTTAAATGGGTTAACACAAGCTTCTCTGTTCATATCAAATCCATTACTCTCTCTTGGAAATATTTGTAACAACAACAAAATATCTGGACTTGTCATTTTTATCAAAGTGACAGCAAGAAGGTGTTTTCCTTTTTTGCCCCTTGTTTTCAATTTTTAATGAGTCAGTCACACCTGCTCATCACTGTTTATGGACTCTTGTCTTTAAGGGATACCATAGCATCTGACTTCTGGATTGAATGCAGTTGGACATGCACAGCATGTGGGGAAAAAAGAAGAGAAACACGTGGCCAGGTCAGGATATGCCAAACTTGCACAAATATTGAAATGGGGGATGGGACATTCAGGAGCATCAGGGGATAGCCCTGCTGTGGCCCCTTTGCCATACATCCATGAGATGATTTTTTGATGGTGCTGGACATGGTCCTTCATCCTCCAACAGCTCAAAGTCAATGACTGGGGTCTCCAAGGGAGAGAAGGTGACTCCAGTCTTGTTAGTTCTGTCAAGTCCTTTGTGGAGATACAGCCCTTTCTTGGTGCCCACCTTATCCTTCCGGATAGAGCCTGTTATTAGGTCTTTTGTTAATGCTGACTTCAGAAGCCTCCCACCACCACCTCCCCATACTGTGCACCTGGTTCTTTCCCTACCCTATGAAGGGCACATGGCCCTTTGGCTGAGCTCGGAGGTAGAGCTTTGGGGTCGCATGGTTCCCAAGGCTTATGCTCAGTAACAGTCAGGACAATTTACAGTGCAAGTATAGAAAAAAAGGAGTGAGTCAGGCCTGAAAATAGCATGACATTCACATTAAAATAATGAGTCTAAGTTAGAAATCATGAGAAGCAAAGCACACACACAAACAAGCCTCCCCCTTTCCAAATGTTATACATGGGATTATATGTTTTCATCTCCCAGCTTCTCAGTCTCTTGCATGTGCCTTGTTCAGGTTATTCTGCTTTTTCTCCACAGTCTCAAGACAGAGAAAATCTTAGAAAAATTCAGTGATGACTCAGAATTGCAAGAGTTTTGTAGGAAGAAGAATTCAAGTTTGTAAGTTGGTCACTTTTGAAAGATTGACCCCTGTGCTGGTGTTTCCATCATTTCAGTAATGATCAATTTGCAAAAGTGTCCTGGAAATTCAGCACGACAAATATTGCCATGTTGCCTTTTACCCCAGCACCTCTTATTGAGAGATAGAACTAACTAGAACTAACTGCCATTTGTTCACCAAAATAATTGTTTTCACTCAGGATGCATGGATGAGCGAATCTTGCAGAGCTTTTACATCTCCAGCAATTCATCAACATAATAATCACACATTATTAACTTGAGTACTCATCAATTTTTTTTCTCTAGCTTCAAATACTAGCACGGAGCTAGTGTGCAATAGGGAAGAAAAACATGTAGAGGAACTTCTGATGAATGTTCTATTTTTGCTATGAAAGGAGGATAAGAAGAAAAATTCAGCTCATAGCTTACCCTCTCCCTCACTTTCAAAAATTTCCTACCAGGCTGAGACCCTTCCCCAGAGGCCAGCAGACTGGGCTTTCCTGCAGACCTTCTCCCCATCTGAAGGAGGTTTCCTTCTCCAGGTGACAATGTCCCACCAGTAAGCCCCAACTCATAACCTCCTCTCCTGGTGTGACAGCCTCTGATGTTACATCCAGAGCTTTGCCGCCTGCAATAGGGAGCCCCCTTCTTTATGCATTACCTGTTGAACTGCCTGGAGCAGCCCCTGAACCCAGCCTTTCCCATGGCACAAGTCTCCCCCAACCTGGAGGAGTCATCTGCAGTGGTCTCGCTAATGCAATGTTCTTAAAAGAAAGAAGCCTGCAGCTGGATTGTCCCACTGTGGCCAATACATAAGAGAAGAGCAACAACACCAAGAAGCTGCCTAGTAGCTGAGGAGATGTGTTTGGAAAGATATCTTGATCAGAAAACCCATCCTGGTTCTTTCGCACTGCTGCCATTACGACCTGTGGAAGAGGAAGGGGCAGTTTGGTGTTCTCACATCTCAGCTGACTGACGAGCCTTGGTCCCAAATGCAAGCACGGGATGGTAAACTGTCATAGGAACCAAGTAAGACGTACTGCTTCTGGGTCACTGCTCTTGGTAGGGGTTGATCTGTGTAGTAAATAAAAGCCTACCACAGCTTTTAGTGGCTGAAATAACCCTGCAAACTCAGAGAGCAGAATCTCACTCTAGGACAGGGAAGTCTCTGGTATCCCTTCTTGCTGACAGGCCATGGTGAGATTCATTACAGAAGCACAAGAAGAGTGAAGGTTGGAACTAGTGCAATAGCCAGGGCACCCTTCCCACTTTTTCTACTATATGACATGATCATACACAGTGAATATATTGTCTGCCACATATAATTTTTTGAAATATTCAGCCAATGATCAAATTTTCAAAATTTGAGTTTTTCTGAAAAGGACAGTGAGGAATGCCGTCCATCTCCATCCAGAAGGGGAACTATTTGTGAAGAAAATTAATGTCCATTGCATGTGAGAGCCTTTCCTATGGCTATACCATTTCTCTGCAGCAAGAAGTGGGCCCACCTGCATGTTCCTTTTGGGGATTTCACAGGCTACCGCAGTCGAAGGAAAGGTCACGGTTTGGTGGCCAAGCAGTGAACCAGAGCACTGAAGGTGCTCATGAATAAGGAGTGATAGCAGGAAGCAGAACTTCCCAGAGCTATTCCTTACACTGCCACAGGTTTTCTGTGTCATCCCCAACAAGCTGCCCCTCTTGGTGTCCCCTAGATGTAAAATTGACCTAGCGGTGGCCTGTCATCCACAGGTAGTGGGGAGGATTTGTTAGTCAATGTTTGTACTGCACAGGAGCCTCGCTGCTATCTGTCACATAGAGCCTGTAATACTACCTGAGAACAAATTATATTCATGCATAATCAAAATCACATCCAGCTCAGCCCTGATTCGAGAATTCTTTTTGGCTGGTGATGATGTCCAGAGCAGAGAGAGCACAGCTTGATTTCCAGAGCCCAGGCTGAGCTGGCAGAGCTGGCAGGTAGAAATATCTTGTTTTGACTGGTAAACTGAGCAAATTTGACATGGAAACCACTGAGGGAGAATAAATATGGAACAACAAGATGTAATTTTTATAGATCTCTTTTCCAACTATAACTGTACTCAGAGCCATCCCAGACTCGAAATAAGAGGTCCTGAGCTCTGGGGAGGGAAATTCAAGCCATGGTAGGTTTGACTGAATCTCACCCCTGTCACAAACACAGACATCTCTAAGTTCACAATTACTTAACAGCACTATTCCTGCAGGACTGCAAAGAGCAGGAGAAAAAGGAAGGGGCCCCCTCTCCCCTTCAGAGAGATCAGAGAAGAAAAAGAGTTTTTAGGTCTGACACAGAACCAAGGATAAATGCCAAAACCAGAAGAATAGCCTATAGGAACTGCATGAACAGTGTTCCCGAAACCAGCCTGAAATTCATACTCAGAGCAAACAGTGGCGCTCTTACAGCCTGGGAGGAAGGGCTGAGTGAGAAGAGCCCTGTTTCTTTCCATTTAATGGGAACAGGATCAATCACTGGATCTCCGGAATACCTGTTTATCTGACTGATATGTTCATGCTATAGGGCTCCACTGTCCAACATTTCTCTTTCTCACATATGTGATGTGAATTCCTTTAATGGTCTTTATACCATCATTAAGCACATCATTTGTCTTGTCCATGTTTCTTGTAATGTTTTAACAAGTGCATGACATTTCACATGAAATATCAAGATATAAATAGACACTTAACAAACCCCACCAAGGGCTATCCACAAGAAAGGATCTTACAGACTTCCGCACCAAATGCTGTCACTACCGTTGAAGAACCATTTTACATCAGTTCACCCTGACACTTTAGTAGCCTCCAACTTTTTTTCTTTAAGCCAGACATAGGTGAGAAAAGTGACATGCACAGACAGTCTGTCTTTCATGTAGCAGTAAAACTACAGCATATTCCTCGGCTTTTGTATTTTGTGCTATGTGGGTTTAAAATGTTTTTCTGCCTAACTGGGATATTTGGAGTCTTAGGAAATGAACAATGCAGAGATGGAAAGCTGCTCTGATGAACAGCTCTAGGGCTGTGGGAATATATTTTGAGTAATCAAAGGAACTTGTACTAATGGGTTTTACACTCCTTTTACATTTTGCTTTCAGTGACAGTCCCTTGAAGGCAAGTTTACTGGCAGGAATAATCCCAGAAATGGTAAGTGTTATGTAGATGTTAGTCAAGGAGGAAGATGGGTCCAGGTGAGGTGGCAAACATCCTCCAGACTGGCTATAAACAACAATCTGCTTTTAATCAGTTAATTAATTAGGAAGTGTTGGAATTATTCTACTAATCAATAACTTGAATGCATTGTATTTGGTCATAAAAAAATCAAACTAAAAAAAGAGGCAAAATTCATAAATGCTTTCTTAAAATGATGATTACATCTTTCTTTTTGAGAGATATCTCAGAGACGTTTGCTAGCCACAGTGCACGATCCCTCGCTAGCCACGGTGCACTACCGTGGACTAGCTCCAGCAGCGCTGGAAAGCAGATGTGTCAGGTGCTGAGCAGAGCTGCAGGGAAAGACTGCACCAACCAAGGGCGAAAAGGAAAGAGGAGGGCAACTGGATGCAGTTATCCAGCATGGACTTTGGCACAAATATAAGAATCAACATCTCCTCCAGTTCCTGTGAAAGTGTACTGGCTTAATAGGTGACAGCAAGACTTCATGTCCTCCGCCGTATACCGAATCCAGAAAACAATGCTTGGTACCCAATAACAGCTCTAGGGCAGGCACACAGATTGCTCAGAAACCCAAGTTTCTGGGCTGAGACACTGGGGAACCCATCTTCATTGCTCTCTTTATCATACCACCCAAAACTCCCTCCACCACTCTCTGTCAGAGCTTCCTGTATCTGAAGGAGGATAATAAGGGTCTTGTAAGGGCATAGATGAACGCACAAACATGTTCGCACGCAGCAAGAAGTTCGCAGGCTCTGTCACATGGGATGAAGGGACTGGTCTAATATTCTAAAATATTATTGCATTCAAAAAAAAATGCGTGAGAAAACAAAATGGATGAAAGTTAGGTGGAAGGATGCCCACTGCTGAATAGATGTTACAAAGCCAGTTCTTAATTAAACAGTCCACGGAGTCTTTTTCCTTGTTCGATAGAGGATGGATTTGCTATGATGATGATGCAGGATTATATACCGGAGGATAGTGCTGACAGTGGGATCCCTGCCTGATTTGCTGAAGAAGCTGATAGCCATGCAGTGAGTGAGGGCCTCCAGGAAAGAAAAGAAGATGTTTGTGTAGCTGAGTCCTGTTCTCCAGGACTGGATGTGTCACGGGGGTTCCTACATGCTCCTTCCTACACAAGTCACCTAAACCTCATGGGTTTTCATGAGCTCTGCATGTCTCTCTCCTGGGGCACTGGGGCTGAGCACTCACAGCTGTGGCTGAAACCAATAGGAGCTCTGCTTTAAACATGCAGTTTGCTGACTACAATGCTGCTAAGTATTCTGGAAAATCAGGTGTTTTGGCTGGGCACCCCACAGCAGGGGATACTTTTGACTCCTCAGAGGGGAGGTGTGAACATGTTCATGCTGTACTTGTGTGCTTGACAACAATTATAAAAACAACTAATTCTGTATTGTAAGCAGGTATGAATACAGAGCAGTCAAGAAAGCATGAGTCCAAGATGGTCTTTGCCTGCTCAGTCCTGGACTTTGCATCAGACATGCATCTCAGTCTGGCTCAACCTGTCCTAATCACCCGCCTTGACCACCTCAGCTAGTCCCCACTGTCATGCTCCCAGGCTGCACCCATCTTGAATGAAGGGAACAAGAAAGATCAGCTCCGGGTGTAAATGGCATCTCTTGTGTGCTCTGTAGAGGTGTTCAGGAGGAAGCAACTGTTGGACCTTGCCTCCTGATGCACTTTCACAAGGGGACCAAATATAGATCCAGGGAGAAAGCCCAATTCTGGCTTTTCTGAAGTCCTGAGTGTCTGACTTTACAGCCTCAAAGTCCTTTTCACAGCATGTATTTCCTATAAAAAGAGCAAAGTGAAAAAAAATAGAAATTCCATCATGTGGCAATGTGTTAACATCCACATATGTCCCAAGAAGGACTGGATCCTTTCATTTCCTGCCACTTCAGTTAATGAAGTAAGACACAACAGCAGGAGGTTGTCATCTTCCTTCTGGATTAGCCCTAAAGAGGATGTGACCCATGGTCTGGAGCCAGAAGTCACGTAAATGGAGGAGGAAGTGAGGGCTGCACAGCTGCAGCCAGTTTTACTGACCAAGAACATCCTTTTCTTAAAACCCTTTTCTCAGGAAGGAAAGTAGGACTACTGGCAGCCCTGGTGGCATATCCACCTTTTCTTTGGCCCTGGGTAACACTGGGGTTTGCAAACTTCTCCAGACAGCTCCTACCTCTCCTTCCTCAACTTACTCCTTTCCCCAAACTCATCCATATTCACCCTTCTGCTTTCAAATCCAGAGCTGCTCCTCTGCCCTGCTGGGGTATAGGGAAGGAAGGATGCTATTTCCTGCTGCAGCAAGGCTCTGTGAAGTGCAGCATTTCAGGTTAACCCTGTGTCCAGCTTCGGGCAATTTCTCCTGGAGATGACCCTGGTGGGAGAAGTGCCTTCCTGCTAAGTCTCAATGCCTGGCCCCAAAGCATGCAAAAGAGTTGGCTCAAGGCATCTCAGAACCATAGGGAAAATTAAATCTGGCTGCTCAGAGATTTAAACATTTTTGCCATGGAAGTGGAGGGGAAGAGAGCTGCAGAGCTGAGGACTAAGCCCTAGAAAGGCAGGTTTTTAGCTCCTGCTGCGCACAGGACAGGCAGCCCAGGACCAGCGCCCAACCCCTGCCAGGCTGCCCCCTTCCCAGCCCCACACCCAGGCCCTCCTGCAGCAGCACCGCCACTCTGGGATGCTGCACCAGAGGTGGTGGGGCCATGCCACTTTTGCCAGCTGGGTAGCTGGCAGCACAGGGCACCCACCTGCTACACATGCACCTGAGCCAGCTCTGCTGGAGGTGCTGCCAGTTTCACCCCATAACACTTTAGGTGAGGAAAAACGCAGCACATACATGCCTCAGCTTGTTCTCAGAAACTTCTGAATCATTTTGCCTAAAATTTCTCCCCTCCCCTTCAAAAACTTAAAGCAAGCTAGCTGCATGGAAAAAAACACAACCACTGTGACTGAACCTTATATGCAGTGGAAAACAGGGACATTTTCAGGAAGCCTTAACAATGTGCAATACCACCAGCCTTGACTACATAAGAAACCAAATTCCCATTCCTTCCTGTGCAGGACCACTAAGACCAGCTGTTTCCCAGCCACACAGGGCTGGTGGGCTGGGGCTCTGGCCCCTCTCTGTCTCCTGCCGCATTTGTGCCAGCCAATGCAGCTGCTCAGCCTGGCAGCCCCGCCAGTTTCGGAGCCCTGAACTACTGATGATGCTTCACTGCAAGACTTTATGCATCAGCAATCATTTATTTTTACAATTCTGGGTTTCAAGTGATGCTGTTATGCAGGGAAGATATGAGGATTTCATCCCCAGGTCCACTGAATTTGGAGTGGCCTTTGAAGAAGAAATTCTGGGGAACAAGCAAGACATGGGGGTAGGCTGGGTCCCCAAGAGGGTGCAAGTGTGATGAGCAGAGAGGGGCTGAGGACAGGAGGGGCAGGGGAAAGAAAGGAAAGAGGCCAAGATATTGCAGCTAAAGAGGGATTTGGGTGTCAAAGGTGAGGGGTGGGACTGGGCAAGGGTGACGAGAACTGAGAAGCCATGTTCATGGCAGATGAGGAGCAGGACTCAGGCTCATTTCAATCCAAGGGAAAGCTGCTGGATCCACTGGCATGAAAACATAGGATTTACTGTGTAATTCTGAGGGCTTCCTGGTCATTCGTTTTTCACCAGGCATTTTCAGACATTGTGCACACCACTCAGGAGAAACACTAGGAATCCTGCACTCTAGGTGGGCTGGGGGCAATGAGCAGAGAATGCCCTCACCTTCCTTTTGCCTAACAAGCTCTGTAAATGATGCTGGGTCCCCTTTTCATCCACTCCTGGGAAGCAGAGCCATCTGCTTGAAACTCTTGCAAAGTTTTGGGCTGGAAATGTTGCACCAACAGAGAGCAGCTGAGTCACTGAGCCCAAGTGGGATCCTCCTGCTATTCCTTCATTGCCTTCTCTACCCTGGAGCAATACAGTCTTCATTTGCTTTCTTTTTTTTTTCCTCCTATGGAACTAATGCTTCTGCAAGTGAGTACTTAAGAGCACTTACAAGATCCAGGGTGCTGCTCTGAAAGCTCCCTCTCTCCCCCACCCGTGGCCCTGCAATGCTTCCCAGACCTGATCTGCAGCATCCCCTGCTCATCCAGTCCTAAATGGTGAGCATCCGGCTTGCCTTACTGTGGTGTAATTATTGTGCTTGCAATATACCCACCAAATATTGCCCCCCATACTGTTCATCCCCCAGGCCAGGGCCAACTGGGTGACACCCACCTGCAATTTGATCTCCCTGTGAGATACGCTGCCCTGCTCCCCCAGAGCTGAGCAGGCTCCCCAGCATACTCTGCCAAAAGACCTTGCTCTGTGTCATTGTTGATCTTGCAGTACCAGGACAGAGATCTCCCTCTTCAGCAGACAAAAAGCCCTAGCTGGATCTTCCTCCTATCCTGTAAATCCTTCCTCCAAGGCTGTTCCCGATCCCTACCACAATCCTGGCCAAACCCCTCAGACCTGCTTTGCAATGACCCCCTGCCCTTTCAGTCCCAAGACATCTCCTTGCTCAGCCCATGAAAATTGGGCTTTGTGGTCCCTACATGTCCTACCCTGCACTGTCCCACATCTCTCCAACATGGTGTGCTACTCTAGGGCTTGGGGAACTGTGTCTGAGAAGTAAGAGGGGACTGTCCAGAGCTTCCCAGGCTGGAAGGGTTTATCACCTCTACCCCAAGGACTGATGAACCTGCTGGCCCTTCAATGTCAGCCCCTCCACCTCACCTGGTGCTTGACCCCCTTGGGCTACCCCCACTGAGCCAGAATGGATTTCTGGAGGACTTGATCCCAGATTTTTCTATCCCCTCCACATGGCTCTAACCTTCCCCCTTTCTCCTGTGTGTCCCCCCATTCAGTCTGGCTCCCCAGATGAGCATGTCATACTCATTGCCACAGCATCACCCCTGAGAGCCGACCTGCTCATCGGCCTAATGGGTTTCCAAGGGGGTGGGGGAGAGGGGAGGAGAGCGAGTGTCTGACGTTTCTCAGCCACTCAGCTCGGCCCAGAGCTAACGAGGCATCTCAAAATTAAAAAGTGAACTGCAATCCCCAGCAGGCCTGTCCTCCTTTTGGCATTAGTCGGAGTTCTCTTTCTCTCTCAAAAAAAAAAGAGGACTGGGCACCAGTAAGTTGCATTTGGAGCCATTGAAGCACCACGTTCCCGGGATGGTAGGTGTGCTGGAATGAGGTTCAGCAGCCTAGGGCTGCTGTGTTGTGGAAGCACTGGCTCTGTTAGAAAGGTTGTGAGATGCAAGATCTGCCTTGCCATGGCAAGGAGCATAAATGATACACAGGAACAGGCTCTTCCAGTACCTCTACATTCAAAGCTTCCCAGATCCCTCCTGATCTGCAGGCAGCAACCATAGGTGCATGGAGGAGATGCCCCAGGATGTGGAGGTGGCACCCTGCCTGCAGGGCTGAGCAGGTGGGGACAGTGCAGGGGTGATTGCCACCAGGCACTGAGGATAGAAGAAGGAAACAACACTCCTGAAAAAAAAGGAAAATACGGGGAAAGCAAGCAGGGAAAGAGCAGAGAAGGGAAGAAGGGAGGGCAGCCTGGTTCACTGCTTTTGTGGGTTGTATTTCTCACATGGAAATCTGTCTGAGAAGGACCTTTCCCTGCCCACACCTCTGGGGTGCCCAGCACCAGCTACTCTCACCTTCCTGCCCCCAGTGCCCCTACCCTTGAGCTGCAGAGGGCCGAGGGCTCTGGCTTGTAGAGGTGCTCTCTGGAGCAGTTCAGCCTGGCTCACAGGCATCTAAGTGGTAGCTGCTTTGCTCCAGTTCTCTCCACTCCTCCTGCAGGCAGCTGCCTGTCCAGCCAGACCCATCGGTCACTTCTGGCCCAGCCCTGAGACAGCCCCATGCCATTCCTCCAGGGCACACAGCTTCAAGCAGGTCCTGTCACTCCTCTGAGATGCTGTCTTGGCCATTCACAGCTCACCCTGACTGGTCTTCCCAGGGCAAGAGAATAAGTGGGTGAAGAGTGATCGCCTCCCCTAGCAAAGATGGCTTACCCCCAGCTGAAAGGCAGCCGAGGGGTGGCAGGATGGTCCAGGTGGAGCACAAGGAGGGGAGTGTCCTGGAGAACAGACCAGTCTTCAGGGTGCTGGGACTGGGGTTCAGTCCAGTCCCATGTGTCCCTTAGAGATAGCAGGTCTGCATACACAGAGCTTCCAGAGCTTTGTCCAAAGTGTGCCTTTTCCAGCTGCACGCAATTTACTGGGGTAAACTTCACCCTCTCCACAGCAGGGCTGTGAATGAACTAGAAGCCACAAAGGGTTAAACACATCCTGGCATGATCCCACTGGATTTCTCCCAGCAATGGATTTGGCCCAAAATCTCAGAGAACTGGTGAGCTCTGGAGACAGCAGTGGAGCAAGGAATCTTCCACCCCTTTCCCCTGGGCTTGTAATGCTAATGATCTCCAGCTTTCAGACTCACCTCTCAGCCCACCCTTCCCTCAATTGTAAATGCTGCAGGGGCAATTTTGTCCAGATAAGCTTATCCTCAGGAGGAGGGGCCCAGACATGCTGAGAGTTAGGGCATCCCTGCACACCAAGCACTGAAGGCGCAGTCACTGGTGCTGCCAGCCAGGACTTTGCACTCACTAGCAAAGGAAAGAACAAGAAAGGGTGAAAGGCAACAGTAAGATGAGTGCAGGAAACAGGGTTATCCTTGTCTCTCTATTTCTCTGCTTGAGTGAGGGAAAATGCAGTTTGTACTTTGGGAATTCAGAGTAAAAAATAAATAAAATGCAACGGTTGCCCAAAACCATCCATTTTACAGTCAGGAAGGACGCAGCGCCTGCTGAGCCCAGCCCATGCACCGCACAGACCTGGCAGGGTCAGCAGCACTGCCTGCACTGAGCCCTGTCCTGCCTTGCTCAGGTTGAAGGAAGGGGTGGTCTGTGTCCTGGGGGGGCAGCTGGATGCCCTGGGGATCTGGCGTCAGAGGACGCAGGTTGTGAAATGGACCTGAGCTGCTGGACCTCCACCCCCACGGCTCCCCATTGCACCCCTCTGCTCTGTGCCTTTGCGGAGCCAGATCACCTACTGTTTTACTGTATCATAATCATCTCAATGGCTTACAAGATGGTTTTCTTGCAGTTTTTATGTCATCTCTGCAGTTCTCCCCCTCATAAAATGTGACTGCACCAATTGCTGTGATTGGGGCTGGTCAGCTAATAGGGACATTTAATGTTTCCCAGACAGAGCCTTTAAATCAGATCCAACCATATCCCATGTTCAAAGGACAGAAGGGAGAGGGGGAACCTGTTTCCTTGCAGATTGATGCAAGTCCCTCTGAAGTGCTTCCCCACAGCACTGAAGTGACGTCCCAGATGCCCCTGAGCACTATCTTCCCCACCCCACAGCTCTCCCTGAGGCCCGAGTCCAGCAGCACTTGGTGCTGCCACCTGAAAGCCCCTGCTCCACCCTGGGGTAGAGCATGGTTGTGAGGGAGGTGGGGACGGTATGCGTGGGGAGGGAGGGAAGGCAGTCTCTGCTGAAGGGTAAGAGTGGATGGGGGCAGGTTTGGGTGAGGTGCAGGGAAAACAGAGGTTTCAAGGAGAGACAGGTTTGTTCATGGGGTCATGGGAAACTGGAATACACTGGGGTGACTTCAAAAACCTGATGAAATGAGTGGGGATATTCCTCCACCCCCAGCTTCAAGGAACTCTGGATCAGACCTTTTGGGAAAAAAAACTCCTCCCTTGTATCACCACGGAATTGGCCCTAGCATGTCTCCCTCTCAAGAGCACAAGTGTGAATCTGCTTCCCAGCAGTCATCTGGAGAAGGACATCATGTTGTGGTTCCTGTCTTCCTGCAGGCTGAAGATCCCCCAATCCCACACATCTCCTCTTGAGGAGGAAATAGCATTGCCCAGAAAAGACTGAAAACAGCCAAGTTCAGCAGGCTGAAGGCAGAAGGCCACCAAATCCCTCTCCCTGTGTAGTCGGCTGTGGTTCTCCACCGCCTGCTCCTCCCCAACAAATGGACCTCAACTGTACCCTGGAGTATGACAGTACCCAAGGATTATTTGATATTTCATCTCCACCAGGACAACAAAGAGAAGGTCCTTCCCATTCTCCTTTTTACTCACAGGACACAAGAGAAGAATTGCATATCCTTGCATCTCCTACTGAACAGCAGCCAGGCCACCACCTTCCCAGGGAATATTTTATCCCATATTGTTTCTGAAGGGGCAGCCTGGCAGACCAAACAACAGCCCTGCCAATGATCACCCCAACCCTCTGCAGGGAAAAGAGCTAAAATATCTGGCATTGGAAACAGAAGTGGAGGAGAGGTGACCTGTTGTCTGTGATGGAGGAAAGTTTGGAGTAGAGGAAAAGCAGAGTGTCTCTGTCCCAGCAAAACATCCCCAGAAATATCACACCATGGACAACCCAACTGTCTGCAGAAATAGGTGACAGCAGAAGGAGAGGAGCCGGTGAGAGGAGGATGGAAGCCAGGAGGCAAGAAAGAAATGTGAGGGAGAAGGCAAGGAGAAGAGGGCTAGCAAACAGCCAAGGATAGGAGACGTCAGATGGGAGTGTTTCACGAGGCCAGTGCATGCCACAAGCGGCAAGGCTGGCAGCACAGACACACAACAGCCCCCGTGCTCTGCTCCCCGTGACCAGCCATCACCATACCTCCAAAGTCAGGCCTGAGGCGGACATCATAGCCCTTCAGCAGTTTGTCCACAATCTCTTTCACCACAGAAATATTCCCAGTGGATGGGCTGAAAGACAAAAGAAGAGAGTCCTTGTCATCCCATGTGCCGGGAGGGGTCCTGGCCAGACAGCACTGCTGCAGCGTCCCTCGTGCCCCACGGCACCTGTGTGTGCTACAGACACCCTGACTGCAGGCACAGCCTCCCTGTTTCCTTTCTCACTCGTATTTGCTGCCCCTGTTACAGGTCTTGGCCCCCGACCTGCACACAAGTGCCACAGGGCTGCCAGGGCTCCTAAGCCGTCCTGGGGGTGGGACGGGAGTCTCAGCAGGTATTTTGGCTCCTTTTCTGCGGTTCACCCTGACTCCTGGGTACCCCAACCTCCATCCCCCCCACACTCCCACCTGGTGTGTGCCTGCATCCCAGCAGTCCCACCAGGCTGGCGCACCCTTCAACGTGGGCACCACTCACTACACGCACTCTCCACTCTCTCCCTGGCCACCAACCTGCACATTTGGGGTGCCTCACTGTGCCCTGCCCATAGATGGGTGCACACACACACACAGAGGCAGAAATTGTCCTTTCTATTCCACCAAGTCTTGCATGGGGTGGCTGCAGCCTCTCTCTTGCATGGGTCACTCCCCTTCCCTTGCCACGCTGGGCACTTGCTTCTGGTCTCACACCGCACAGCACGGACTTATTGTGCCCTGAGGTCCCCACTACACAAGTTCCCCCCCAGCAGGCACCCTGCACTGTCACACACCCCAGTGCAACCTCTGCTTCTCTGTGCACCCAGGTATTTCTTCATACTATTGAAGTAAAGGAGAAAACAATGTTCCTTTTGTCCTATGGCCTCAACATATGGCTGATCTTTGGCATGTAAAAATTCATTTTCTGTCACTCAGCATCACCATGACTTCTTAGCAAAGCAAATCAAGAGACAGAGACAGGGAAGGAGAGTCCATCTTTCCCTCTGTGTGCCAGAGCAGTGATCCTTTCCCTCCTGACCCTCTGACTTGCACACAGCAGGGGCAGCTGTCCTCCCTAACACTGATCCAGCTCCTCCAGCCATTTCAGCAAGAAGGGAGCTCCCTCTAAAAACAGACCAAAAGCCAAAGAAAAACTGAAGGTGGGAAACCAGAAAGCAGAAGATGCTAAAAATATTGAACCTATTCAGTGCTACAGGGTATATAGGTTTTCTGCCTGAATACCCAGCCTCTGTGCCACCCTCATCCCTTGCTTTGCATGAGAATAGAGACCCTGTCGGTGACAACTGCTGCTCTTTGCAGTCACCCACCACAACAGCATGTCTTCCTGTCAACACCACCTCCCACATCCATTCAAGTCAAGCTGCAAAGCTGCACCATAGCACTACCTCTGCCATCCTGCCCTGTGCCTCACTAGGCACCTGGGTTTGCACTGAAATGTCCGTGTGTCTACGCACACACACACATGCACACTCCCTCCTGACTGTATGGAGGATGTACAGACTCCCTGACTGTGCAGACACACAGATACATGAAAGCGCTGGAGCTCAAGGGTACAGCTGTGAAAAGTGCACAAATGTGTGTGCATGTGTGTGACCACATCCAAGTCTGTGTGGAGGTGACTGTGGGTACAGATCTTGCTCCATCAGGTAATGACAAAACACTGGACTGTTGACACAATTTGTGCAGGAGCACAGAAACAGGTATTTGTGGTGCCTAAGACTAGGTTCCCAGATGCCCAGCCTCTCCATACAGGTGTGGGTGGAAGCATGTGGGACCACTGGGGAGTCTGGGCACATGTTAAGGCTCTGGATACACAGGCTGTGTGTGTGCAGGGATTTCTTAACTGAATAGGGATGTGCAAATGTGAGACAGCACACTTCCCAGGCACAGCTTTGGTACATGGACAACCCGTTCAGCACTTGTGCTGGGGGCAGGGGGGGTAAGTGTCTGAGCTGCATGCCTGAGCATGCACCTTAGAGGGGTACAGCTCTCCATTGCATTGCTTTAATAGCTGGAAAAAGGTCAGAGAGGTGCGTACAGGTGGACATTTTCACAACACTGTGTCTAGGCTTGCAAGGTCCGCTTACACCTGTGGATTTCTATGCAAGTGTGTGACATTTTGCAACGTGCTTATGTGTATATGCTCACTGGGGATTGACAGTGTGCACCAGCGTTTTTTCATCTCTAGACAGTCATTCCTAGGTACATAGATTTCCATATTCATAATAGAGACACTATGTATTTTTCAAGGGATTTAGACACTTCTGTTTAGCTTCATGCAGGACATAAACTCAGAAGGCAGTGTTACCTCCATAATATAGCCAAGGAAATTGAGGCAGAGACAGTAACCAATGTGTCAGGGGCCCTGCAGAAAGGGGCAGAGTGGGAAGAGGGATACAAGGGTTCTTTCCTCCTCATCAGCTACAAGTTGACCCAGTGAGGGCATAAACTGGCATGATGATCAAGGACAAGGTCTTTTGCATCTTAGTGCTCCTTTTGATCCCAAAAGTGACGTCCCTCCTGCTGAACAGGCAAGTTGTGCATTTGCCCAGCTGTGCGCGAGCAGCTGCATGTAAGTGCTATTCCTGGCAAATGTGGGTCTCCATCCATTTAGGGAGCACATACATCTAGCTTGTGAACTGAATTTTTGAATACTGTGTCCCTGCCTCTGTGTGGGCGTGCATGTGCTTTGCACATATGCGTACACTTGCAACCAAACATCTACATATATGTGCACTGTGCTGCTGGCTGGTATGTGTGGGAGTAGCTGAAAGCATGTGCACATGGGAGAGTGTTTTGTCTCCAAGGTGTGCACAGATATACATGCAGACTATAGGTGAATATCAGTCCTGGACATAAGCAGATATAAACACACACGCAAGGACACATTGGAGCAAAGGCTTTTGATACGGGCATTGCTCTTTACACATGTGCTTGGACATTGCCTCTAAGCAAGCCTGTGTATGTGTCCATACACAGTGGAACCATGCATGAATGGTGTGGGTAAGGTGGGCATGAATCTGCGCATGTGCATGTGTATAACTATGGGAAGATAAATCTTTGTATATACTGATCTGCAAGCCTGTGCAGGGACCTGAATGTGTGCGTTGGAAATGCACTGCTCAGTGTGCATGGCTGAGCAAGGAAATGCCACAGCTCCCTCCCCAGCAGACTTCATGGACACCGTCAGCGCAGAGGTACAAACCCACCTGCCCACATAAGTGACAAGGGAGGATGAGGAGGAGTAGGCAGTGCTACTCCTGTGTGTGAAGGCAGTGGATAAACACCTGTGTTGGAGCAAACAGGTGTGCTCTGTACACCTTGTCCAGGCTGGATGGGTGCCTGCATTTCTGGTTGTTTAAATCACTCAGAGTGCTCAACGTATATACCAGGAGTAGCTGCAGCTTGAGTATGCAGGGTATTCGTGCAAACATTTACATGGCTCCATGCAGAGCAGGTAAAGCGTGCTGTGCTCTGTAGGTGTGTTGTGATACACATGTATGTGCACCCAAACGGGCATGGATGAATGCGCACATGCAGGGATGTATCTGAACGGATCGCAACCACAGATGATTATGTTGCATGCCATAAATCTGCATGGAGGCACAGACAGAGGCATTGCCTCCCGTACACCGCAGAGCCAGGGCTTTGGTACAGGCACAGCACACTTGGATGTGAATGTGGCTGCATGTGTACTGTGTGTGTGCAGACACAGGCATGGCCAAGGCAGCCCTGTGCCGGGGTGCATATGCACACAGCTCGGTGCCATGCACTCCATCGGCTCCTACGGACACCATGTTTCCCAGAAAAACGCTTCATTTTGTCATTTTCCCCCAGGTCGTGTACGGGGGGGAGAAGGGGGGGAGGGACACACGACACGAACGACTCGCTGCAAGTGGGCTGCGAGGTGGGCTCCGTCTGCAGAGCCTGCTCCACATCTCATGTATGAGCATCCCTCCTCCCCCTAAAATGACACTGACTGGGAAATAACAACAGCAGGCAGCAGGGGAAGCAATTTGGGGAAAGAACCCCCTCCCCTTTCCCACATACAGATCAATGGAGAAAACCCCAACAAAACAAACAAATCCTGTATCAGCCCCCCTGTCCCTGCAGCCTGGGATGGCAATCCTTACCTTTGCGCACAGCAGGCGAGACAAAGAGCTGCTAAAGCAGAGACAATTCCACTCAATCTGTCTGCCTGAAATGTCCACATTTCCACAAAGACGAAGGATGAAAAAAAATCTTTGGAGGGGAGGGGAAAGAAGGATGGATCTTCTGAAATCCCTCTCCAAAAAAAGGGGGGGAGGGAAAAAGAAACCAACCCCCCCCAGTTAATGATTTTCTAGAGAAAAAGAATAACGAAAAACCTAAAAAATGTGGGGGAAAAATATCCCCCCCCCCCTTCAGTGCCAGTCAAAGAATTCGTTTCTTCTTCCTTTCAGCATCCTCTCAACAAGAGACATCCTCTGGCAATGGAGAAAATCCCAAGAGAAAGAAAAATAAAATGCCCCAAAATGGGCTCAGCAAAATGTGAGATTGAATCTCACAGGTATGCAGAAGAAGGAGAAGCAGAAAAAATAAAAAAAGAAAAAGAAAAAAAGAACTCAGTGTCCCCTGAGCACTCCACTTGGATTATTTTTCCTCCTGCTCTTCTGCCATCCGGTTCTGCAGATGTTGCATGGCTCCTGCTACCCACCTTCAGAGAAGAGGAGGAGGAGAAAGAGAGTGTGTGTGTGTGTGTGTGTGTGTGTGTGAGAGGGGGGAGGTGTGAGTTATCTAGCAATATGATTTTATTCTGGATTTTACCTACTTGCTCCCCCTTCCCTCTTTATTTTCCAAGGGGGAAGAGGAAGCAATCCAACCCCACTGTGCAGTTATTTTATTTTAGGAAAATCTCAGGCTCATCACTTAAAAGGTTTGGGGCTTTTCTAAAAGGGTTAAAAAAAGGAAAAACAAATGCAACCCAGTAAATAAATAAATACATATATGCATGTGTAGAAATAAATAAATCCCTGTCTGTGGAAAGAGCTGCTCTCCGAGGGAGGACTGGATGTCTCCCTAGTGCTGTTGCCGCAGCTCCTGTGGAGTTTTGCTGCTCATTGCAAAGTCACAAGAGGAGGGGAGGAGAGAGGGAGTCTGTGGATGGGGAGGGGGACTCTCCAGACGAATTGGGATCCTGACGTCATGGCTGAAAACATTAACCCCTGCTGGCTTGCAGAGGGGATTTTTTCCCTTTTTTTCCCAGTGAGATGGGAGCAGGGGAGAGGATGGGAAAGGTGATGGCATTTTGGCAAGTGGGGGGATGCGCCTAGACAAGAGTGGCTCAGCTGCAAACTCTGATGGGTGCTGTGGTTTCCTGAAATAGTGTGATCAGCAAAGGCTGAGTTGTTTCCTTCAGCCACAGAGATAAAAAAGAAGGTGATTTCCTGAGACTCTCTCCATGCTATGGGGCAGAGTGGCCTGGTGGCCTCCTCCTGGTGCACTGTGGAAGATCTGAAGCCTCTGGTGAGACTGGAGACTTCCCCAGGCCAGGGAATCCCAGCTCAGCTGGGAAGCTCAGCTTTCCCTGGATGGTGCTGTGTTATGGGTACAATACAGTTTGTGGGAAAAGGGGGCCTGAACTTCCAGAAATACTGCTGAGGATCAGCTTCTGGTACTGTGGCTTTGCCTGCTGAAATCATAACAGCCATTGAAATCTTCACAGCCACAATCTCCTTTGCATCAGTTTCTGATTTTTATCTTAAAAAAGTAATATAATTAAGGAGCTCTACATCCCTGCATCAGGCATGCAGTAATGTATTTCCATGGAGGATTTTTCCTAGGAAAAAGAAGAGATCCAGCAGCACTTTGAATGCAGAGCAGAAGCCATGGCTCAAGGAGGAAATGTCCTACCTCTCACACCAGGACCATCACGGATCTTGTCTCCTCTGTAGCTGCCTGGCAGCTCAGAGCAGATCCTCTGAGCAGGTAAGTCTCCCCTCCCCTGGTGCTGGCTGACACCTGTGCGTAGATGGTCTCCAAAGCCCTCTGGGCCAAGAGGGCAGAGCAGATGTGTCACTGCAGCTGGACAGGACGAGGTCCAAAATGCCTCTGAAGAGGCATGGGGCAATGCACAGTGGCCGCCAGGCAGCACCCTCGTCCTGCCCTTCCCTACAGGGAGATCTGCCCCAGCCCCAACTGGGCAAATCCTTGGCTCTGGGGTTCATAATGCTTCTTTCCCTCGCACTTGGCATGGCTCTTTGTGGTTTCCTCATCAGAGGCACACCACAGATCATGTACTCTGCATCTCCTTTTCCCAAAAAGGGAGATGGAGAGTGACCATTTTGAAGAGCTTCCCTGATGCAGGCCAGGCTGAGCTGTGGTGATGCAGAGACATTAAAACAAGGAAAAGCTGGGTTGTGTGATGCACTGTCCTAGTGTCACAGCTCAGTCCATCTCCCCTGAAGCTCCTGTCACAGCAGGGAGGTCCTGGGGCTAGCCAGCATGCGAGGCTTGTGGAGAAAAGGAGGGCTCCAGGAAGGTTTTGCATCTACGATGAGGCTGTGCTAGAACAGGAGGGGAAAAATCTGCTGCTGCTGAGGTTGGTGGAAAATGATCTCTGCTTGGTTTAGAGCCCACACCACCCCTGCTCCTCCAGACCTCCATGAGTTAAGCTCAGAGCAGTGATTTGCCACTGTGTTTTCTCTCAGGCCAAAGCAGATAAGTGGCACTTGTCACATGCCCGCAAATATGTCTTTGCATACAGAGCCAGGGGCTGGGATGCAGCACGCTACCCACAGGCTTTCACTGCAGACCATTCACTGTGGCCTCCCACAGATGCAGGGACTCGACCATGACATCCAGCTGTAGCTGGTGCTATTCAGCTGCATCGTAGCCCAAAGCAACTGCTGCCTGTCCGCCTAGGCTCTCAGCACTGGGCTGACTGCGGTGCCGAGGGTGTATGCCCTCAGGATGTGCCCTAGCTTCAACATGCCCTGGTGTCATGAGCAATACACGCTTTGTCAACTCCCCCAGAAGCTTGTGGTTCCCTGATTCCTGTGGCTGAGAGGTTCACCTTTGCTAAAGGGCTATGGGGAGATGGGCCAAAGCAACAGGGTCTCCCTGTGTGCCTGCTGAAGAAGAGAAACCAGCCCAGCAGATCTGGGCTGTGCTTTTTCCCAACTTGAAAAGCGGCTGGTCCCACCATTTCCACAAGGCAGTTTGTCTCCTGTGTGGTCACTTGTGCCTCACCTGGTGTGCCTGGCTCCACAGTGCAGGGCACAGCCAGCCATGGCACAGATATGCCAGGGTCCTGTGAGATCTCCCCATATGCGCATATATCACTGGAAGCCCTAAGCCTGGGATGAGCTGCCCCAGTACCTCTCTGGCGCCAGCTATTGTACAGGTTCGGTATTTACCTCATCCACTGCTGCCAGCGCACAGGTCTCCCGACAGCAGTGTGTTTCTCAAGCACTTGTTCTGAATTAAGCTGCTGGGTACCAGGGAGGAGCTCTTGGGGACATGAGAACCATTTGTCTCTGCCAAGGCTCTGGGCCCTTCCTGGGCCCTTTCTCTCCTCCCTTTTCTGGCCCCTTAGCATTGCTCTCTCTCACCAGCTATGATTGCATGTTACTGGCAAAAAGGTAAGTGGAAAGCAAATGTCAGAGGTATACATGAAGAGGGAAAATTATGCTCACAAATGGTGACATTTGTGCTTGCAAGTTCACCCAGTTGGGAGCAGAAACCGTGTCACATGAATTATCTGGCCACTCAGCCACAACGGGAAACTGTGGAAAGCCGATTGCTTAGCAGTGAATGCATTCAAAGAAGCTGTTGTGTGCTCTTGAATAATCTACCCGAAGCCATGTTTATGAATAAAGGACTGCTTTGGAATTAGTCACCCATTTCTGCTGAGTTTCATTAAGGCTGATGCACATTGATACGTGATGATGCTCACTGAGGTGTTTGTTTCTTGCCCTCTGGAAGATGGGCATCCTTGAACCCCTCCCAGAATCCCAAATGCTGGGTCTCCATCCCCTGCTGGGTGGCTGTCTGCTCTCCACTGTAAGCCTAGCAATGGGTTTTTCTAAAGTTCATATTCTGAGTCTGAAAAGAGCTGTGAGAGGCTGCTGGAGATGACATGCCATGGCTGTAATCACCCTGAAGAGGCCACGAAGGATTGCGTTTGTGGCCATTTGCTGTCCTCCAGTATTAAATCATTTATTTTCACTCCTCTCTTACCTGTTGCTCTGCTGCAAACTCCACACCCTGACCTCCCTTCTTATCCTGTGGCCACCACTGACTCTAAGTTGCAGTCAGTGTGACAGTGTTGTGCCAAAAGCCTCTACATATCATGGCTTATGGTCTACAGCCACCTTAAGCCTTTTTTCCTTTTTTCCTTTTTTTCCTTTTTTTTTGTTTTTCCCTTTTTTCCTTTTTTTTTTTCTCCACAATGTCTAACAGCTGAGCATTTGCTGGGTCTTCATCTATGTGCTACCTCCATCTTTGGGTTCATAGCATGGGAAAGAAGGATCAGTGCTGTCCTGAGGGGTTTGCATGAGTAAAGCAGTGAATCATATTGTCTCTACCTTTTAGCAAAAACAGGGAAAGAGAGGGAGGCTGGGCTTTGTCAGCACCAAAGTACGCTTAAGACCTCCTCTACAAGCATGCAGATTCATTCAGCAATGGATTCTGGGTAGATATTTCAATGGAATGAATCCAACATTAGAAAATACCATAATTAGAACTAGCACTAGAGAGCATCCAAAATACAGGTCCACTAGTACCACTTAGCTGCGTCACCTCCTGCCCTGAGGAGGTGTCATGTGTCCCTCTTGCAGCAGGAGGGAACAAGGAGCTCTTTCCTGTGCCATCACTATTATCACATAATTGCTGCCAAGGGCTTGCCATCAAGGTGGAAACTCTTCCTTGTCCTCTCTTCCCACTGGCAGGATGTCTGGCTCTTCTGTCAAGCCAACAACTCCCAGCAGAAAATGGTTGTTCTTCTAAAGCAGAAAAAGGACAGGAGAGGAGAAAGAGAAAGAGAGAAGAAAGAGAGTAAAACAAACCAGGCACTAAACCAGAAGTTTAATAAAATGTCCTACTGGAAGGGAGAAAATATTCAGGCTTAAAGCCAGCATTCCTGTGTGGAAGGTGGAAAACACCCTGAACGTAAGTGAAGTGTACCTCATGAGGTGGCAATAGAGAAGGGCAGAGGCAAGGGAAGCTTTCCCATCTGGTGTAGCACACAGCTTCTGTCTCCTGCTGCAGCTATGTCCAGAACTGAACTCACCAAGCCAGAAAGCCTTTGCAATTCCAGCTCTAGGTTCCAGGAGGAAAGGTTTTTCCCTCAAGCTATCGTGCAGGACAAATGCTCCATCAGCAATTACGGGGCCACCTAATCACCCTCAGGCATTGGCAAGAGAAGAGCACAAGTCACCATCCCCATGTACTGGTGGGGCTGACAGCTACCAGCAACTGCTTGGACAGCTGGGACTGTCATTTCAGCAACTCTGTGTCCTCTAACTCACAAATCACTCCCAATGTATAAACCCAGGAGCCCCCCTGCTTGGACATACCATATGCTAGATGTTATAAATTCCTGAGGAAATAACCCAAAGACACAGTGTATATACAGGGTTCCTCATCTCTGCTGAGCTAAAGATCCTTCATCACTTTGCAAGATAGTGCAGACTTCTCCAGAGTAAGTGGTAAGAAGTTGACCATTTTTAGGAACTGTGAATGGTTGAACTGGTGAGCAGAGTTTTGCATGCAGTCGTGTATCTCCTCTGTGCTCAAATCTCTAACTGTATCACGGAAAGTGTGGAGGGAAGGGAGAAAAGATTGTCAGTGGAGATGGGTTCATGCATCAGCTTCCATTCCAGCCTGTCTTTTAGCTTATGAGGCTGCAGACACAGTCTAGTTTGGGCTTTCCTTCACTTGAAAAATGGTACAGCCAAGTGAAGGTCCTTTGATTATAAGAGTGCAGAAGTGCTGTGATAACTGTGGTTGTTAAGAAGGTTTAGCTCCCACATTGTCGTGGTTTAACCCAAGCTGGTAACTAAGCACCATGCAGCTGCTCGCTCACTCCTCCCCTTCCCCAGTGGGAGTGGGAGGAGAATGAAAAAAACCTCATGGGTTGAGATAAAGACAGTTTAATAGGATAATAAAGGAAGATCATAGTAATAGTAATAGTAATAAAGTGATGTACAAATGCAATTGCTCACCACCTGTGGAAAAAAAAAACCCAATGCCCAGTCTGTTCCCAATCTGCGATTCTGCCTCCCAGCTAGCTTCCCCAGTTGTATACAGAGCATGACGTTATATGGTAGGCAATATCCCTTTGGCCAGCCTGGGTCAGCTGTCCTGGCTGTGCTCTCCCAGCTTCTTGTGCACCCGGCAGGGTGTGAGAAGCTGAAAGGTCCTTGACTTAGTGTAGACACAAGAACTACCCAGCAACAACTAAAAACATCAACATTATTCTCATATTAAACCCAAAACATAGCACTATACCTGCTACTAGAAAGAAAATTAACTTGATCCCAGCCGAAACCAGGACACACATCTACAATGAAAGAACAGTCCTATGCATGCCAGTCTCCCCATGCCACAACCTTCTTATGCCATGCACAGACAACCTGCAGGGCAACAGTCGACACCATGCTGAGCCTGTGGCACAGGGACAATCTGCTCCAGCCATACCAGAAGGCTTGTGATGGAGAAGGCAGGTGAGTCAGGTCTGCAGGGCAGCCTTAGGGCTGACACACAGCAGAGCTGTGGTATCCCAGGAGGCGTGAATTCATTGCTGCATGCGTGTTGAGGGATGTAGGGCCTTAGTCATCTCATGAATGCACGTATGGCTGTATGTCCCCTGGCTACTGACTGCCACGAAGATCACGGCCAGCTCCCTCTGTGGTGTCAGCCTGCCTGGCCCTGCTTACTGCAGTGGCATGTCATCGACTTATCCCGCTCGCAAATCTCACCTCGGGGCTCTAAAAACAAACTCCTGATTTGTGGCAAAGGCCTGCTCAGGTTTAGCACATAAAATGCCTCAAGTTTATTTTCTCTTCACATTTTCACGATGGTGGTTAGGAGCGGCAGCAATGCCCTTTGGGACTGGCATTTCCGATCATATTATGACTGGCAGCGTGAAGGGCCCAAGGCAAGGAAAAGGCCCTTCAGCCCCTGCAGACAGTTAAGAAGTGCCAAAAAATGCCTCCCTGCTCATTATTGTTAACGATGGAGATCTGCTCTGACACAGAGTGTGTCTGTTGGGCCCATGTCTCTCATGAGACATCCCCATTTCAGAGGGTGTAGCACCTCCTGCTCCTAGGGATGCTCCTTCCCATTTACACGACAAGAGAAGCCTCCTTCTGAATCAAAGAATCACAGAATCACATAATCACAGAATGGTAGGGGTTGGAAGGAACCTCTGGAGATCATCGAGTCCAACCCGCCTGCTAAAGCAGAATCACCTAGAGCAGGTTGCACAGGATCGCATCCAGGCGGGTTTTGAGTATCTCCAGAGATGGAGATTCCACAACCTCTCTGGGCAGCCTGTTCCAGTGCTCGGTCATCCTCAAAGTAAAGAAGTTTTTCCTCATGTTCAGATGGAACATCCTGTGTTCCAGTTTGTGCCCACTGCCCCTTGTTCTGTCGCTGGGCACCACTGAAAAGAGTCTGGCCCCATCCTCTTGGCATCCACCATTTAGATATTTATAAGCATTGATGAGATCCCTTCTCACACAGAATCACAGAATGGTAGAGGTTGCAAGACACCTCTGGAGATTATCTAGTCCAACTCCCCAGCTAAAACAGGATCACCTAGAGCAGGTTGGACAGTATCGTGTCTCAGTCTTCTCCAGGCTAAACAGACCCAGATCTCTCAGCCTTCCCTCATACGAGAGATGCTCCAGTCCCCTGATCATCCTTGTAGCCCTTTGCTGGACTCTCTCCAGTAGTTCCCTGTCTGTCTTGACCTGGGGAGCCCAGAACTGGACACAGTACTCCAGATGTGGCTTCACCAGGGCAGAGAAGGCGGGGAGGATAACCTCCCTCAACCTGCCGGCCACACTCTTCTTAATGCACCCCAGGATACCATTGGCCTTCTTGGCACATTGCCGGCTCATGGATAACTTGCCCACCAGGACTCCCAGGACCTTCTCTGCAGAGCTGCTTCCCAGCAGGTCAGCCCCTAACCTGCACTGGTGCATGGGCTTATTCCTCCCTAGGTGCAGGACCTGACACTTGCCTTTGTTGTTGAATTTCGTTTGGTTCTTCTCCACCCAACTCTCCAGCCTGTCCAGGTCTCGCTGAATGGCAGCGCAGCCTTCTGGCGTGCAGCCACTCCTCCCAGTTTTGTATCGTCAGCAAACTTGCTGAGGGTACACTCTGTCCCCTCGTCCAGGTCATTGATGAATATGTTGAACAAGACCGGACCCAGGGCTGACCCCTGGGGCACACCACTAGCTACAGGCCTCCAACTAGACTCTGCGCCGCTTATCACAACCCTCTGAGCCCTACCATTCAGCCAGTTCTCAATCCACCTCACTGCCCACTCATCTAACCCACACTTCCTAAGCTTACCTATGGGGATGCTATGGGAGACGGTGTCAAAAGCCTTGCTGAAGTTGAGGTAGAAAACATCTACTGCTCTCCCCTCATCCACTCAGCCAGTCATGCCATCATAGAAGGCTATCAGATTGGTCAGGCATGCTTTCCCCTTGATGAATCCATGCTGACCACTCCTGACAACCTTCTTTTCTCCACATGCTTAGAGATGACTGCCCAGAATGAGCTGTTCCAGCACCTTTCCAGGAATGGAGGTGAGGCTGACCGGCCTGTAGTTTCCTGAGTCCTCCTTCCTGCCCTTTTTGCAGACTGGAGTGACATTGGCTTTCCTCCAGTCCTCAGGCACCTGGTTTGAGTCATGGAGATCCAACCAAAAGTGCTGGAAGGAGCAGTGAAATGGACTGCAAGGATCTAGGTAAAAAATTCCACTCCTGACCACCACATGGAGGTGTGGATGGTTTCAGCTCCTCTTTCTCTCTCTGTCCCCGCAGCTCCCTTGCTCTGAGGAGGGCCAGGGCTCAATGCCATCACCCAGGAGGGAGGAGTTGCTGAGAAATCCTGTTGCTGGTCCCTGTTGGCCATGGGGACAATGTGTTCCCAGAGCAGGTGCCACCTAGAGCTGTCTCCTCCCAAAGCCCTGCAGCATCTGCTACCTGCACTGAGGGGTCACAGCAAATGTGATAAAAGAGATCGGTCCTGCATACCATGGGGCACGTGTGTGCAATTCCCCCATTAGCCTCAGGGAGGTCAAGCCCAGGTCTCCCATGTCCCAGGCACATAGGAGAGTGAGTCCTCATCTGTGTTTTATCCCATGACAAAGCTCATGGTGGTGTCCTCCACAGGCAATGCCCTGGTGGTTGGAGATAGCTAGGGCTCTCGCCGTTTCCTGCTCAGCAGGAGCTGGTTGCGTCACCAGCTCGGGGCTTGCTTGCAACTAGAGCCCCTTGCACAGGAGAGGCCATGCAGAGGGGTTTGTAGGGGTCACCCAGGCAGAGTCACATTCTGGACAATGGCAGGGAAAGATGGCCAGTGATGTCATGGGTGGAGAGCAATGTCAAGTGATGACATCATGGGGGAGCACATAGAAGGTGCCTGAGTAAGCACATTGCTGAAGGCAGCATCCAAAGACGTGTGAGCTGCAGAGACAGGCAAATGCATGAAGTCCTTAGGCTGCGACACCAGTAAAGGGCACTGATGTCACACACATCAAGGTGCCCGTCTGGGCTTTCTACTCTGAGCTGAGCTGGAAGAGACAACATAAAATTGCATTCAGAGTTTCCAAGACCCTACTCCTTTGTTCATCACAAATTCCTGTTTTTATTTTTCAGGTGGGAAATTGAGGAAGATACTAGCTTAATTACCTGCCTACAATGCACAATTTCAGTTCTCTAAAACTCCTGCCTCCTTTTTAACTATTAGAATATTCTCTTTGCAGAAGATTAAAAAATCCTGGACCTTTGTAAGATGACATTTGAGATTAACGGGGGAAAAAAGACAGTAAGAAAGGGAAGTTTTCCTCGAGCTGATGGTTTAAATCAAGAGCCAGGAGGCAGCTCTGTGAGGGACCAAGAACACAGGAAAGTGCAGCCAGAGCAACGCTACATTGCAAGAGCTTCGCAGCCCCAAACATGATAGACTTGTGCAGTCAAAAGGGCAAAGGTTAGCTCTTTGGTTCTTTCAGTCACTGGGATATTTCAGCTCACTGATAATTTCAGAGAGGTTTTTAATACATAGTTCTGACTCAGAATGAAAAGTTGACACTTCTGGCGATCAGATGTACAAAATACTTCAGTAAGGGAGGACAGACAGGTGCCAGGTCTGTGTCCTGGGGAAGGCTTCGATTTTGTTCTGGGCTACAGAGACTGGGAAGGGGTTATTATTCATGTGGAGAGTGCAAAACTGGGTGGAAAAACTCCCTTGGTGTCAGGTGGCACCAATCCCAATGACTGTTCCCTCCAAAGAGATTTGCACCACTGTTGCCTTCCTTGAGTACAGCTTTCCAGTGTCACACCATGCCAGGAAGTCACTCTGCTCAGTTGCTTCCCTGGAGCAGAACACAACCACCTTAATTATGTGCGGGATCAAGAGGTCCCCACTGGTAGTGCAAGTGCCCCTTTCCCAGTTGGGAGGTGTCTGACTTCCCAGATTTGGTCTCTCTTAGTTTTGACCGGACACCTAAGACAACTAACAGGCTTGTTTCTGTGATGGAGACAGTATACTGAGTGCAGTTTTTAGTGTGCAAATGCAGGAGGACACATCTGAAATGTACTTTCTGAAGGCATATGCTGATTTGGGAAAGGTGTGCTTCCTCTAGGATTCCTCCTGCTTGGGACAAGGTATTTGCAATACATTCTCACTGGGAACATGATGTGTACTCCTCGTTAACTCAGCATTTTACATGAGATAATATTCATGTGTGCTTTCCCATGGTGTTTAACCACTGCAGTGGTTGCAAGGGGCTTTGGCTGACAGCTCTCAAACAGGTGGCTGAGAGCTGAGTGACTTTTACAACCTGAGAAGGGTGATAATTTTGCCAAAATTTGCTCTCAGCAGTGTTATACGTCTGTCATGAAATGCAATTTGTACATTATAGGATGGAAGACAGTGAGACGTGTCTTGCTCCTGAAATAGGTCTGACAGTCCATCAGCCTGCTGACAACAAGTAAGCTCGGGTCATGCCTCCACTTCTGGAGTCATTTTAGCATTCACTTTGCAGATGTGAAAACAAAACTCGCGTGTAAGTATGCAGATTACCAAATTAAAGCCTGCAGACTGCCAGTCCTGTGCAGACTGTGGGTGGGGCACCTGTTACACAAATCCCTGTTGGAGACAAGGATCATGCCAGTGTTTCCTATCACTCCCAAGTGTCTGGCTTCCAGCCGCCCGTGCGGCTGTGCCTGCAGGGAACTGCTGCCTTCAAACAAAACTCAGTGTGGGGCTTCCCAGGTGCAAAACTGGCAGATGGGAAGGTAAAGGGAGGAGTTGTGTGTTAAGTATGCCTCTGCCTTGGAAGAGAAAACAACTGAGATGGGCTCTGTGTTCCCTTTTACACTGGTAATAAACTGCCTTGATCTGAACCAGTGTAAAAGAAAACACAGCACTGGTCCTGCAGGTTGGCAGAAGTCTTGCTGTCCATCCCTTGTGACTCTAGCGTGGGAGATAGACGTCAAGTATGAGCAAGCCGCACAGGGTGGGACAAGGAAACCAGGGCTGGTCCCAGAAGGAGTTACACATGTCTCCTCTCTGCCTTTACCACCCCACTGTCCCAGCTTTCCTGCTCCAGGCAGAGCAGCAGCCCAGCAAAGCCAGTTACTGCTGGAGACCCCTCACTCCCTCAGACCTGCCAGTCCCACGTCCACAAGGTCCCTCTTTGGAGGATGTGGTGGGTTGACCCTGGCTGGGGGTCAGGTGCCCACCAGAGCCGCTCTATCACTCCCCTCCTTCACTAGACAGGGGAGAAAAAGTGTAACGAAAAGCTTGTGGGTCGAAATAAGGACAGGGAGAGATCATTCACTAATTATCGTCACGAACAAAACAGACCGAACTTAGAGAGGGAATTCATCTAATTTATTACCAAGCAAAACAGAGTAGAGGAATGAGAAATAAAATCAACTCAAAACACCTCCCCCCACCCCTCCCATCTTCCCGGGCTCAACTTCACTCCCAGCTTCAACCTCCTCCCCCCTCAGCGGGACAGGGGTCGGGGAATGGGGGTTACGGTCAGTTCATCACATGTTGTTTCTGCTGCTTCTTCATCCTCAGGGGGAGGACTCCTCTCATCGTTCCCCTGATCCAGCATGGAGTCCCTCTCACAGGAAACAGTTCTTCACGAACTGCTCCAACGCGAGTCCCTGCCACGGGCTACAGTCCTTCACGAACTGCTCCAGTGTGGTCTCTTCCATGGGGTGCAGACCTTCAGGAGCAAACTGCTCCAGTGTGGGGTCCCCCACAGGGTCACAAGTCCTGCCAGCAAACCTGCCCTGGCGTGGGCTCCTCTCTTCATGGATCCACAGGTCCTACCAGGAACTTGCTCCAGGGTGGGCTTCCCACGGGATCACAGCCTCCTTCAGGTGCCTCCACCTGCTCCAGCGTGGGGTCCTCCACGGGCTACAGGTGGAATCTCTACACCCCCTCATCCTTCCTCCATGGGCTGCAGGGGGACAGCCTGCCTCACCATGGTCTTCACCACGGGCTGCAGGGGGATCTCTGCTCTGGCACCTGGAGCTCCTCCTCCCCCTCCTTCTTCACTGCCCTTGGTGTCTGCAGAGTTTCTTACATCTTCTCACTCCTCTCTCCAGCTGCAAAAGCTCTAACTGTTTCGTTTGCCTTCTTAAATATGTTATCACAGAGGCACTGATTGGCTTGGCCTTGGCCAGCAGCGGGTCCATCTTGGAGCCGGCTGGCATTGGCTCTATCAGACACAGGGGAAGCTTCTAGCAGCTTCTCACAGAAGCCACCCCTGTAGCCCCCCCCCGCTACCAAAACCTTGCCACGCAAACCCAATACAGAGGAACAGGAGGAAAATCTCCTGTATATACAGTTTATTTTGGAGCTTGGGAGTGAAATCCATGTGATGCTGTGTTGCCTGGCAACAGGCTGGGAATGATGGAGCACAGGGCAAGTCTTCTTCAGGGCTTTGCTGGAGAGGAGCATCTCCAGTCACGGTGCCTGTGTGTGTGCACGTAACAGAGGGAAGGGAGGCATACTCCAGCAGAGAGAGACATGTATTGGAGCAAAAGTACAGACAGAAAAACATAAGAATAAGCAAGAGGAAGATGAAACTCTAACTGAGGGTAGGGGAAAAGAGAGAAGTCAGAGAGGAAGAGAGGGAAGGGGAGCCCAGGGAAGACATCTGGGCACTCACTGAGCTGCAAGGGCTGTCACCTCCCAGGTACAGCTGCTGTCCCTCTTCAGATGTGTCCTAGCTTTGATCCAAAGAACTGCAGAGAAATGCAGTTTTCCTCTGAGCACCAGTAGCATTTCTTCACCTGTAAGGGATTCACATAGCCCTGCTGCCCTCACAACCCCTGGAGACTTCAGACAAGTTTTGCAGCTGATTGCACTGATTTGGGCTAAGGGAATTTTTCTGAGCAATGAGAATCCACACAAGGCTACACTGGGAATAACACCACCTTTCAGACAAATCCCTGAAAGGATCCCACTCCCAGTTCAACTGTCCCAATGGGACCACACTTGGGCTAAGGGGTCAGGTGTGGTCAGCACAGAGGATGTGAGTCTAATCTTCATTTCCTTGGCCTTTAACTGCTTGGAAAAAACAAAACAAAACAAAACAAAACAAAACAAAACAAAACAAAACAAAACAAAACAAAACAAAACAAGGAAGGAAGGAAGGAAGGAAGGAAGGAAGGAAGGAAGGAAGGAAGGAAGGGGATAGATGGACAAGGAAAGCAATTTGTTTCCATTCATGCTAAATGCTTTTGGTCTTGATAATGCCTCTCAAAGCCACAGGTCTCCCTGCACCTCTGCCCTTCCATTTGCATCCACAATAATTTTTGGGGATCCCTTTCCCCACATCAACATGCAGACCAGAGGGGACCCTGCCTGCAGCTGAGCTGTGGGGCAGGGAGGAATGGCAGGGAGGGGGTACAGCCAGCCCTTGGAGAAGATCCGTGGGAAAGGCCTCCATGCTGACAGAAGTGACACTGGGTCCTTTCCCACTAAGAAATTCTAGGTCTGTTGGTGGGTTGCTCATTCACCACTGCTGATCCCTCCCCAACTGATGTCTGTAATCCCCCTTACCTAGCACATGGCACCATGAGTCCTGCCTGCAGACTTCTGCCACAGACATCCCAAAGGAATTTTCTGGAGTGCTGTTTTATCCCACACATGAGGTTTCCCCACCTCCCTCTGTTTGCATTTCAGCCCGTTTTCAGCACTTAATCAGGCACAAGACTGAGAGCTCAGCCCTCTGCATCAGTCCCCCTGACACCACACAAGACTGCCCCTGCACAGAACATGTTGCAAAAAAGGACATCAGCCATCCCTTTGGCCACCCTCGGACTTTTCCTTTTGATTTTATAGAGTAACCATGCTATCTCGCAGTGTCCTCAGGAGGAGGCATTCATTCACATTGCCCCTGGACACATAAAACAAGGTATCTTGCTCACGCTCACACAGTGAGGAAGTAGTAGGGTTGCAATAGGCTGTGGTTTCTCCATGCTCAGCTCTAGAGTCTTAATAATTAAGATAAACCTTTTAGCTTAGTTCTTTCAATCTTGCTGCTTTTCAATCCAGCCTGACTGAAAACAGTGTTGTAACAGGACTTCGACCTGGCAGGAAATCCCAAATCCAGCAGGTGATTTATCCCAGTTTGGAAAGATGAGCAAAAACACTTTTTCTAAGTACAGCTGCTTCTCAGATATTCAGGATAAATTTTTGGCTTAGCTGTACCTTTCTTGTCATTTCTAATATGAAGCAATACTAAATATAAACTGATAAGGACTGCAACACTTACCAGAACAAAGTCTATTACAATCTTTTATCATGAGTATTGAGGAAAAAAAATCAATCTCTCTCAGCAGAACATTTCCATTTTGTACCATATTTTCTGAGAAAATTAATCTATTGCTTTCTCTTTAAAAATTAATGTTCAGCACAGCACCTGAGAGCATAAAGGGAGGCACCATTCCTTGGGGCTGGTGCTCACAGAGTGAAGCAGCTGCGAGACCAGGACATGCACTGGTCACACTGAGTTTGCATGTGTCAGCTGTGTTGCTAACCTCATCTGTCCTTGCCATAGCCTGACCTTTGAAAGGAAAAGAACTTTTTTTTAAGAGTGATACCCGGAAAACTTGACAGAGAGGAGGGTTACAGCATGTTCCCTGTGCAGGGTGAAGAGGAGCTATGAATCCTTTCTCAGCCATCCACGTGCTGGGCTGCTGTCCCTCTCACTCCACTGCCTTTTTCTCAGGCAGAGCTATCTATAATTGAAGCAATAGGTGAAACATCTGATTTGCCACCAGCCAACACCTCCTGCTGCAGTTAGCACCAGCCTAAAGCAGGTGCAAAGACATAACACTTTAGTAGCATGTTACATTTGCTTTATGCTGGTGCCAGTTGCTGCAGAAGGAAGTAGATAGTGAGTTGAAGCTAGCGCTGGAGCTTTAGGAAAGCTATTGACATAAATTTAGGCCATATCTCATATGTACTGTGAACCAAGGTATGGGTATAGGGGTGCAAGATTTCTCAGTGCATGCCCATTTTTTCTTCATGAAGAAGAAATAATTCTTCAAATTATTTCCATTCAGGTTCCAAAATTATGTTTTCTGTCCTCACCAAATCCATTGAGGGGAAATGTTTCCATCTAAAGAAAGTCCACAGGGAAAATTAACTTTTCCAAGGAAATGGCAGGGAGGCAAGAGAACAAAGCAACTGGAAGGGAAAGTATAAAGCATTCCTACAATGCTGCTCGGTACAAACCTCCTCCAGGAGGGAAAAGCCATTTCCTTTATGAATGGGAAATAGGAATGGCCACAGTGCTTGGCCTTCTTGTAGGATGTGCATGCAGAGGCTTGCAGGAAGGGGCAGCAGCCCAGGCAAGCAGGACCTCTGGGCTGTGCTGTCCTGGGACCCAGCAAACTCTGGCTGGGTCAGTGGTAGGTGCTGACAATGGGGTCTTGCTGGCCTCTGCCACACTCCCACAGGCTGCCATTTGACCCTGAACACCCAGTTCCTGGAAACTTAATCTTTCTCTTTGCTTTCTTTGGAGTTTCTTGCCCTAAAAAGGCTATAGGAGTTGACCTGAGGCCTGGTTAAAAAATAGGCATAGTGTGGTCTCACATTTGGCTGGTCATGATTTTTCAAAGCCAGCAGCTAGCCATATTGGACTCACAGATATCAGTGATGCATTTTATTTCGCTTCTTTAATTGAATAAAAGCAAATTCCACTGTTGCCTTTCCTGGGGGCCCCAGTGGAAGTGTACTGCAAAGCCCAAATAACCCACAGCTCAAGCTAAATCCAGAACTTCACATCTTCTTGGGTCCACTTCAAAGGAGGACACAGCATGGCACTACCCACAGTGAAGTGAGGTGACCTATATTTCTGCTATCCCCTTCTTCCAGTCTCTGTTACCCAGAGCAGGGGCCACTTTTCTTCCACAGTTGGAGAGGACAAAGCACTTTCTAGACATAACCATAGGGGACAGCCTCCAGAAGCAAGCTCTGGAGCAAAGAGCTGGATGCCAGTGTCCGCAGGGAACCTGCACCCAGGGTGCCTCAGCCAGCAGCCTCCCAGGAGAAGCAGCAGCTTCCCAGCCTGCTTCCCAGCACACTGTCCCAGCTTCTGGCTGTGAATGTGTTTTTCAGACCACCAACATTACAGTTGTCCCAGCAACAGCTGCCCAGTTCTGCAGAGAAAACTGAACCAACAAATTGGTGATGCCCAGAGATTTAATCATAGAAACACTGGTTGCAAGGGAGCTCTGGAGATCATCTAGTCCAACCTCCCCTCACACTGCAAGCTATCCACACCTTGTAACCAGCAGGCAAAGCAAGGGACACTCGTGGTCCAAGGGGATTCTTGTTTTCCCAGTCTCAAGTAAGTGCTAGTTGGTGTGGCATTGCTTTCTTTTCCAGCACAAGCCTTGTGGCCCTTCCCCACATCGCCATGCTGACAATTTCCCCCCCACCAGGGACAGAAGGGAGGACGGCCTTGTGTGAGCTTGGGACCAGCAAGCAGATCCATTCCTTCCCTGTCCTTGGAGTCAACCAACATCTTGGGGGAAAGCCGTTATCTCCTGGTGGTGGCACTCACATTTACATCCACAACTCTTCCACAAGCATCTTCACCCCAGCGGAAAGAAGCAAAGCTCATCAAACTTTGTTTCTTGACTAGCCCTGCAGGACATCTCCCTGGGAAGCTGGTGGCTTAAACATGCTCTAAAAGAAACCATGCTGGCACAAGGCTGGGCAGCCTGGCTCTGTGGTGCTTCTGCTCCCACAGAGGAGAGTACAGAAATAAGCAGGGAGAGGCCCTGCAGCCTGGCCTGACCCATAAGCTCCCTCCAGCCCTGCAATGCTCCCCTGCAGTTGCAGCAATGGCTGGAAGGCACCGAGGCATCGCGGGGAGTGGAAGAACTGTTTGCTTTTTTATATTTAATTCACAGTGGAAGCGCAGGGGTCAGGAGAAGGCTGTTTTTCATGCCAAGATGTCCTGATTAAGTCAAGCACTGACGATGACCTCTAAAGGGGCTGATGCAGGGTAAATCATCTCCCAGCAGTGGAAGCTCTGGGGAAAAATTGCCAAAAGATGCCCTGGCTGGGGGTAAGCATCAGTCTGGCACTTGCACATCCCTCTGTCTCCAGCCTGCGGCCCCCAAGAAAGCCGTGCATTCCCTCACAACACAGGGGATGACAGCCTCTGTTGGCATGGCAACGTGGGATGCTGCAGCAGGGATGGCCGGGCAGGAGTTTGCAATTGAGATAACGGAGAAATGTTTGATAGATTTAAAAAATACCAACGGCATGCACTCTCCCTCTCTCACTCACTCACTCCACCTTGTGCTGCCAAGTTGAATAACGATGTTATTGTGGTGGGAGGAAAACGGCATCATTTGTACCCTGGCTGTCAGGGAGAGGGGAGAGAGAGGGTTTAACCACTTTTCTTCTTGATATCCCCCCATTTTCTTCCCAACATCTCTCCCTGGGGAAGCAAAGCCGGGCAGTGGACCAGGATCTGCCATGCAAGCAGGAGACCCAGGCTCTGTTTGTGCCATGACATCCCATGAATCTCATCACTACTCTGGACTGCTTGCTTTACACTCCCCATTACAGGATGGAGAGGATGACTCTGAATTACATTTTTTTAAAAACGGCTCAAGATCCTGGGCTTTTCAAGCATTAGGTAATTCTTATTCACTATTAGAAATCATGCAGAGTGTTCCCTAAGGAACAAAGAGAAGTGAAGAGGTAGAGGGGTTAAAAATGAAGGTCTGTCTGCACGGCCAAAACCTTCACTGCTCCCACACAGGATCTCTGAGATGGTGGAGAAGACACCAGGACTCCCCGTGCAAATGGCAACTGCAACAGTCTCTGTTCCCACCCTGGAGGTGATCTCCCAACCCAAAGGGGTTTGTCCATGCACTTGCAGCAGGCAGGCATGTGTTAGCCTCATGGACGTAATTTGGGACAGCGTGACACACCACACAGTTTCACACAGTTTTGGCGAATGTCAGGCTAAATATTCTGCCGCTTTTTGTCTAGGCATGCCAAGGGGATGTTTCAATCTGCTTCTGGTTTCTCCCTGGCCAGGACTGCAGATTGGTCCAGGCCTGTCTTCATATGAGAGATGCTCCAGCCTTCTGATCATCTTCATGGCCTTCCTCTGGACTCGCTCCAAAAAAGGTATCAGTTGAGCCCCCTACACTGCAATTTCTCTTGCAATGCTTCCAAACTGGGCAGAGCAGGAGCCAGTTCCTGCTCCTAAGCAGCCCTCAAGATAATAAGTAAAAAAGATCTTTCCCTTGGCAAGAGAGACAAGAAAAGTGGATTGTCCCAACATTACCCAGGAGGTCTATGTCAGAGATCAGTGTTTTGTCACTAACATACAACTTTAACTTAAGGTAGGGTTTTAGGCTGTAATATTTTGCACTCAGACATGGTGGGGCA
Source organism: Grus americana (assembly GCF_028858705.1). Classification (NCBI taxonomy): domain Eukaryota; kingdom Metazoa; phylum Chordata; class Aves; order Gruiformes; family Gruidae; genus Grus; species Grus americana. Next base: position 12,134,166 of record NC_072863.1, on the reverse strand, counting down.
TGATCATGAATAGGTGGGCAGAGAGTTGTGTCCCTTTTTCACAAGTGGGAAAAGGCAGAAGGGCTGGACAGCGGGGAGAATGCAGCCCAGGCCCCACATCTCCTGGGCTGCCTTGCTTGCACCTTCTGCACATGCAGGAGCACAACAGCTTTGCAAAACTAGTTGGTGTCTGGGTGTCTGCTTCTGTGTGGACAGGCAGGACCCTAGCATTACTGTGGGGCTGAGTGGGTGTCTCGGTGCCAGCAGCACATGGAGATATGCTGGATCTCACCAGAGACTGAGCTTTTGAATCCTTCCCTGGTACTCTGTTGGCAGAGCAACCTTTCCCCCTGCATCTTGCAGACAGGGTGAACACAAACCCCAGTAGATTTCCTTGAAGACAGGTCATGTGGTTTTGTGTGAGTGCTCAGCCCTGGTGCAGAGCATCCAGTGATGGCAGAAGAAGGAATCCCACTTCTCTGGAGGGGAGCGGAGGGGGACGGGGCTGCTGTTTTCCTATACCTCTACCACATATGCAGGGAAGAGAAATCTACTCCAGCAGCTCGTCACTGCACCAGGACCAATAGTGGATGGCAGAGGGAATCCCTTTGCAGGGCAAAACACTGCTGAGCCCAGCCAGCTCCTGACAGGGATCCTCTACAGAGCCCCAGTGAGCAGCATCTGCCCCCCTCATCCTCCCCAGAGGAGCCTTTTCAGTATCCACTCTCTCTCCCTCAGCACAGCCACCTCCCTCTCCTGCATTTCTTCTGCCTTACTCCACACTGCTCTGCAGCTTTTTCTGCTCAAAATAATTTCTGCTCGGGGAATTCCTCTCCCTCCCTCTCCATTCTCTTGCAGTATTTCTCCCTGGCCTTTGCCCTAGGAGATGTAGTTGAGCATTAGCCCAAACATCATCTCTTACTGGTGATCTGTAGCAGACTAGATGACTTCAAAGCCCTCCTGCAAAAACATCTTGTTGCAAAACCAGGGCATTAAAGAGGAAGACTTTGCTCTCCAGGTGAGTTGTTTGCTGAGGAATTATTCTAAGCACTGATTATGTTAGCAAAGTGCTGTGTTCACCCAGGGCACTCCCAGCCTGAGCAGGAACAAAATCTTAGCCTGGGAGCAGCAGCCTTAGCACTGCTGCCAGCATCCATCTCATCTCCAGCCACAGGGAGGTACAGCTTCCAGCAGCAAGCTGCACCCACCTGTGATACTGTAGAAAACCCCTGCATCCACCCCACATACTGCAGTAAAATCATCTGCAATTAATCACCTGCAGATCACAATCAGCATATTTATGGATTGGTAGGTGCTGTGTTTGTGTGTGGGGTTTCACATGTTGAACTTAGTTTGGCCTTGCAGTAAGGTTGAGGGGCAGGTTGCTCTGGACCTTGGTGAGGGACCCAGTATCAGCAGTGTAACCAGACATCCTCAGAGGCAGGGGTCTAAGGCACTGCAGAGCCTGTTTTTAAAGTCCCTGCTCTAATTAGGTACTGATTCTTGCTTCTGCCTTTTATTTTAGCCTTCTTCCTTCTGCAGTGAGTTACTGAGTTTTGTGATTCCTCTACAAAGTGTGGAGGGGACCTGAGCAATTACTGCCCCATAGCAAATGTGTTAAGTTTTGCCTATTGAGCTGGCCCTAATACTTGATGAGTCTTAAAGGCAGAATGGTTGCCAGGGTGCTGTGCTTGCTGTAATGTGTATGTGCTGCAGCTGCTGATCAGAAATTTAGTTTGGTAAGAGAAGGAAGCTGTCTGTATAACCTTTCTTTTAAAATACTATAGCAGCCTAACACAAGCTTGTGTTGGGGGTAGAGTAGCTATTTTTAGCAAAATGCTTCAGGTGAGTTGAAACTTCCCCCTTTGTTGCCTGTGTCTTCAAAGTGTTTCTTTCAGCCTGAAGAAACAAGGCTAATAAGCCTCTGTTGCTTTTCAGTTCTCCTGGCAGTGAGTCTACAGTCTCTCAGATGCTGCTGCAAATTTGGGCATGGTGTTCCAGCTGCAGTCTGCACTGCTCTGTGTCACAGTGCTAGGTAATAAAATGAAGTGATATAAAATTATCATGGATATAAGAAAGCTGGCAAACCCTGTATGTGGTCTTTCCTTGAAAATGGGCTGGGATGTATTAGCAGCTACTCTTCAGGGTTTCTATGGAGGATGACCTGGATTAGCTTAACATACTGCAAAAGAAGGTGATGCTAAAGCTGTAGCTGCCATGAAGATGTGGGCTGTGGCAGGGGAGTTAAGAGGGTGGTAGCCTTATGCCTTTCATTGTGGTACGTGCTCACCCAGCTAGGATAATGCATAGAGTGGGCTGAGGGTGCCATCCACCAAGCTGGTGCTCTCAGCTGAGGAGGAAAACTGGGCTGGTAAAGGGCCAATGTTCTTAAATACATTGGGTAATACTGAGGATTGTTTGTTTTTTCTCTAACAGATACTTCCCCCCAGGTGACCAGCAAAGCCAGCTCCCTAGAGAGAGCAGTCCTGTCTAATCCAGTTTTATACCATGCAGTTAATGCAATGAATCTCCTTACTTTTCTCAAAGATCTTCACTTACAACAAGATCCCTTGGCACCCTTTTTAAAAAACAGAAGCCTAGCTGACATGCCTTTACTGGGCTGCTCTTAAACCCGGCACAGATAAGAGCTGTTACGCAATTTGCATTCAGTTAATAAATATTAATGCTGACTTTTTTTTAAGGTGAGTGGTATGTTCCTATGTTGTTGGCAGTTAGCTAGTCTGGTATAAGAAATGGCTTATAGTGCCTCAACATTTGATAAGGGTTCAAGGTTTGAGCTCTTGGAGTTTGAGGCCAGAAGGGGTAATTTGATTCATTGTTCTATCTAGGGTGTCCTGAAGTTTCAGCTGGTTAACACTCCTCAGTTGATGAGCCCAATAACTTTAGCTGGATGAAGGCAAAGTAGGTGTTTGGCAAGGCCAGCTTGTTAGAAGGGTTGTATGTTGATTTGTAGAGCTCTTGTAAACAGAATCTCCTATGCAACCAGATAGACAAGGAATGCAGTTGCAGGGAATGCAATACTTAATTACCGTTGCTGCTAAAAATGTTTGGTGTGTGACTTTTTCTTGGCTAATTTCAAAGTCTGAAGGTAACTTCTGGTAGAAGCCTTGTTTCTCACTTTTTGCTCCCCTTGCCTCGCTGCCACTGCCTCTTCTCCTTCCCCCCCCACGCCCCCCCAGCTAAACTAACTCAGCTTACTGCTGAATTTAGAAGGCTTTGCATTTGAAGCTTCATTTTTAATGATGATGAGCACCGGCAGTATCCTAACATGGGTCCGAGGTGTGGAAGTTGCTTAGCTGGGAGAACATGTCTATAACTCATGGGAGTGTTTATTTGGCATTTAAGCTCACCTCACTGGTAGCTGATAAGGATGTCCTGTGTTGGACTCAAGTCCAAGGGATTACAAATGATCCTGTGGCAGACCTAGAATGAATGCCAAGCAGTCTGTGCTGTCAGTGTGATGGTATATTACAAATGCAGCTTATCCTCACTCCGAGACTGTTTGGGGCTGAATGGGTCAGGTAAGCACAAAAGGGGAGAGGAAATCTGTGGCTAAAGCTCTAACTGCAAGGCAGATGTTAACTCTCAAGGCTGCCAGAGAAGCAGGTTCTGACCAGTAGCAATCCTGTGTCTTGTTAGCTGTGTCTCAGCTTGAAGCTGCCAGGGAGGTGTTGAAAGTTTCTTGTTCCTTCTTTGCAACACACCTCCTTCATTAAGTTCTGCATCTGCAGAAACCAGTGTTACTCGGACCTGATCAAAAACTTAATTGAACAAAACAAACAAAAAAAAATGCCAGGCTTGGCTGGTGAGACCTTGTGTTGTGACACTTTCCATGGAAATATATATATTGAAGGCAATTTGTGCACCTCTATACATATAAAGGTATATACACATTTAACACAGGAGAAATTGGCTGCTCCATGGGGACTAAGGGCTGTTTGGCAAAGTAAGAACTCTGCCATCAAATGAAGAGATCAGCTATGCTTCCTGAAGCCAGCAAGCCTGTTATATTTAACCCAGCAGTTCTCACACTGGGAGCGTAAGTACACTCCTTATATCTCATTTCTGTGGTGGGTGCCATGTTGCATTGCAATTGTGACAGAGGTGATACGTTCCCCATTAACACCTTTACAGGCTGCTTAGCACATTTGAGGCTCCTGAAGGGTGGGGGAGAGGAGAGGGAGGCAAAAGCAACTGCAGACCTTGGAGCCTCTGTTCCTGGCTTATAACCAAGCTCTCCTCCCTTCCCTGGCTGGCTTTCTGACCTCCTTTCAGCCCTGCAGGTAGTGGAGCAAAGAGTTGAGTTCACCCTTGGTTGTTAGGAGCAGTTGAAGAGACTAAGCAAATGGAGGAAGAGGTGCAACATCCCCATGTAAGAAGTCTGGGACAGCTCTGGAGGCTGAAGGAGTGTTGTCTTGCCCCTTCTAGGGCTTGGCTTTGCCCAGGGTGGTCACCACGTTCTCTCAAGCCACCTAGTTCAGACTGGGGGTGACCTTGATAGACCAAGACTGAACCAGAGCAAACTGAACAGGAAGCTCTAAGCTCTGTAGCTGCTTTCATGTCCTCCCTCTCCCCAACCCACTGGTAAGTGCTAGTCCACTGATGTGGTGCCTGGTGCTTAGCAGGGTTGGGGATATCATTGCTCCTCTACAGGGTGTTTGGGCTCTACTCATGGGCTGCTTTCCCAAGAGCAAAAAGATGTGATGGATGTGATGCCTCAGCCTGGAAGAGGGGGTTTTCCAGGCCTGGGGCTGAATGCTGGAGCAGGGAAGGGAGAGTAGTTAAGGAATGAGGATGCTGAATCTCCTTCTCACCCCAGGGGTGAGTTTTCCCCTCAGGCAGGTCTGAGACGTGCTGCTGTATCAGCATAGGCAAAGGGCACTTCAAATGTCATGCTGCTCATTATTTCTCTGTACCCTGGGGGAAGGTGTAGCACCCAAAGTGTACAATTAACATTAATTAACACCCTTTCTCCTCATGGAGAGCCACGAGTGGAAGCTGAGGAGGAGCAGGAGTGGAGCTGGAGTGTGCAGAGCCTCTGCTGGCGGCTGCTGTGGCTGCACGGGGGCACTGAGCAGTGTGGGACAGGGGCTTTGCAGCCCACTCCTCTGTCCCTGTGGGAGGAAGGCCTGACTATTTTAAGATTACTGCTGAGCTATTAACTCTGCTTTCCATCCCTGGCAGAGTGCAAAACAGTTCTTGCAGCTACCTCCTGTCCTCTGGAGGGTGAAGTCTTCCCTGTCCCTCCTGTCTGTCCCATGGGTGATCTGGCATGAACAGCTCTGTTTACAGGTATACATGGAGAACTCAAAATGCTTTGCAGGAGCAGGCTTATAGCACCAGTCTGTTTTAAAAAATAGGGGATACTGAGGCATGCTATTACAGCAATACAATCAATATGTTAGCAAGTCTGACAGTCAAGAGTATAGACCTTGCAGGCTTTCCCCATCCTAAGCAGGGTTAGGAGGTTACCTGGAGCATGGTTGGAAGAATACAAGGGAGTTAAACATGTCACCTGTATAGTAAAGGCAGTATGTGTGCCTACTGAGTCCTATGAAGGGGTGTGCATGCAGATGTGGAAAAGAAGCAAGACAGTAGGGTCTGGAAATTATTGTACAGAGGAAGCTGGCCAGATGCATGTTGCAAAGGACAGCATGTGTCCTGGCTGATAGAGAATTGCTGTCTGAGAAATGGGACTTGGGGCATGGGGTGGAAATAGGGGGAATGCTGGCAGTTTCATTTCAGGTTAATGAAAATATGATTAACAGTTGTAATTAACTGATGAAATGGTGGCTAGTTCTCTGCCCCCTCCTGATGATTTATGAGGTGCAGAGACTGCCTGTGTCCATGATTTCTGCTTATGGCAGCACTCTGCAGCATCTCAAACTTTCTTCCTCTAACTCAGGCCTGGAGGGGGGTTTATGTGGCTCTTGCTGCTGAGACTGGTGTGTAGACCTCCCCTGCACTCCAAGCTTGCTGACCGTGATCCCAACCCTGCCTGGCTGGAGAGGTTTGACAGCAGTGAAGGGAATGCTGGGAGTGCTGAGGCGGGAGTTGAAAGGGGATGTTGATCTGTCACAGAGCAGCTGCTCAACAGCAAGGCAGAGAGATGAAGCCTTGACCACAGCTCACTGAGGGCTGGGGGCTGAGCTGATCAGGCATCTGGATGAGATGGCATTTCCTGATGTCAGGGGCTGCCTATGGATCTTATTGTGTGCCCTAGAACTGTAACACATACTAAGCCTCAGAGACCAGAGGGGCCTGGGGTGTGCTCACAGGTTGGAGCTGATGTCCCAGGTTCAAACTGTGGGCTGGGCTGGCTGAGCTTTTGTGATTGCCTCCGCACCAGGTCTTCCAGTCTCTCTTCCTCATTCCTCCAGGGCTAAGGTTATATTGCCTGAGGGGGGGTGACCCAGCACACGTGGGTGGCATCTCACCAGCCACAAAGTGCTGAACTGATGCTGCATCATCTGCTGAATTAACGCCCCTCTCCTTTTGGTAGCACATTCATGGCAAGATCACTACTGTAAAGTACCAAGAGTGATCCTCCTTGCCTCTGTCTTGTTCAGGCAATGGTTAATAGACTGTATAAAACAGGAATAAAAGTACTCATGGAGCTGAACTTGCCAATTTAAAAATCTTGGTAAACTTGTACAAATATGTGAGAACAATACTAGAGGAAGGCACTGTATGCATGAACTCCTAATATGAGTAGGGCAACTGCATGGGTGACAGGGAAAAAAAACTTTCTTTGGTTTATTCCAGTATGAGGGTAGCATTCATCCCTACAATGAAGACAGATGGTACTTCTGGTGCATGTGCCCAAGGCAGATCAGAAACTGGTGCTCCATCCCATCTGAATAGCTATTGCTTTCACTGGAGCAATTGTTAAGGATGTGCTTTTTGCTATAGAGGGGAAGAACAGGGCAGGTGAGCTATATTTTGTTTGTCTGATTGCATATGTATGATCTAAAAAAGTGACTATCCATTTCTCTAAGGATACCTGATGAGCATTAAAAATACAATTGCAAGAATAATCAGGTCAGACTTCAAACAAATGCAAGGAAGCAGATCTGTTGAAGAAACAGATACCCTGTTATGTCACGCTTCGTCTGAATAGTTCTTAAAAGCTGATCTTCCACTTGAAGATCAAACCAAGGTTTTTCAACCCACTTGCCCACAAGCTGTGAGTAGCCAAGGAGTTCTAATGGGAAAGAAAAGCAAAACCCATGGTTTTATGGGGCCTCTGCAGGCTTCCAGAGAGGGCCTGTGCCTCTATGGCTTATGGTGGGTGCAAACACAGGGTTAGGACCACAGTGGGTTGGTGGGGGGACTACCCTGAGGGCAGTGAACTGACCTGTTTTCCAATGGGCCCTGTTGCCTACTTGGCAGGGAGAGTTTGAAGGAGACGCATAAGACTTGCAGTGAGCCTGTGGTACGTCTGCAGTAGCATAAGCCAGCAAACGCTTAGTGCTAAGTTGCTGCTGGGTATGGTTGAGAGCTGCAGGGATGAAGCTTGTTTGTGCTCAAGCTCTTCCAGCAGAGCCAGGGTTAGAGGTGCTGCCAGCTGTCTGTGGGGTGTTAACACATGTGTGTGGAGACTGAATTTCTCTATCCCTCAAAAACAAAGCCGATGATTTCCCAGATGTTCAATGGGGATAGTTGTGTAGGCAGGGAACTTCTGCTGATCTGCATTTGCTGGGTAGGGGTTTAGCCCCCTGGCTTTGTTCCTTACCTTGCTGGGTAGGTTTACAGGCTGGGGCCTGTCTGGGGCAGTAGAGCTTGTAGCTTAAACCCTAACCCTACTGATAAGCAGTAACTTGAAGAAGGAACTATCCATAGCTCAGCTTGGAGGGAAGAAAAAGTCCAGATACACAAAAAATGCCATCTTACAGTCACTTTACCTGCAGAGGCATACTTTCATGCATCACCGGGATGCAAATGCTTGAATAACTTTCAGTTTAAAATGGAAATTCATCTGGGAAAGCAGAGGTCTCCCATGAGCATTGTCCACTTACCAGAAATGCACTGGTTGACCTGAAGGGCTGTGGCACATGTCTGCAGGTGACATTGCTATTGCTTTACAGCTTTTCTTAGCATGTGAGCAAGTGAGCCTAGCAAAGACACTCTGGGAACTGTGTATTAAGGGCTGCTAGAAGTGCTGTATAAAGTGTGGGGAGAACCCTCTCTGAGAAGACAGAACTGTTTCCATTTAACTAGATAGCTTGGATTTTGCTGGACTCCAGAGACTGGCTCTTGAATCAGTCTCCTTCCTCAGGAACCATGTGCTGGCGTTGCACAGAAATTCCCAGTGAGCTCCCTGCCTGATGTTTGATCATGTCTCTGGAGGTATAAATATGCATAAATAAAACAAGCTGTATCGTTGTACACCCAGATCACTGCCGCATCTGCTCTGCAATGCTCATCTGACAATCCTCTATCACCAGTGGAAGTGCAGAGGTTTCTGTCTAACAGGTGCTTTAATCTGAAAAACTGCATGAGTGTTCTGTGGCCTGGCTGAGGTGTGGTTCTCCGTAATCTCTAGCGCTTGCAGGATGCGTGGGGAGGACGGAGATCTTCCTGCTGGAAGTTGCTCTGAGAGTCCGTTCTTGTTTAACTGGGGGATGTCGCACCTGCCCGTGAGGACCCATCGCAGTCGCTGTGCAGGTGTCCCGAGAGCCCCGCGCCCGGCCCGGCCCTGCGCAGCAGCGGCGCTTCCCTCCCGAGGCTGGCAGAGGGCAGCAGAAGCCGCGGAACTGACGGCGGAGCCCTGAACGGGCCGGAGCGGGACGGCGGAGCTGTGCCACCCGGGCTCTGCCCGCTGTCAGCCTGCGGCGGGTACGGAAACACTTTTTTTCTGGAAGGGGGGACTGATCAGAGCCGTGGGGATGGGCAACGCCTGTTGCGGTTAGCCTGGACTGTTTGGAGAGCTCCTCCGCTGGACTCATCCGATCTCCCTCCGGGCTCCTTCCCTGGGCGAGCCTGCAGGCAGATGCTGTTGCTGCCAGCAACAGCCCTGAGCTCTGTGCCTGCTGAGAAGATCTGTGCTATCTGTAGTGGGCCTTCTGCTGGTACGTAGGCATAGAAAGTAGCAGGATGGCTGCTGGAGCAAATGCATTTCTGTCCCATGGTAGGAATCAGCCTCATAGCAGTGTCACTCCCCAGCAGGACTGTGGCCTGGGTGGCCCTTCAAGCATATCTGCTACTGCCATGACTCCTGATACAGCTGTGATTTAGGGAGCTTTCCTTGCACTACAGGTAATTCCCCCTTCCAGCCTTGTCTGGGAACTGGGAGGGAAGTGGCTGGTTTTGGCAAAACAAACTTCTCAGACCCTGGTCAGTCTGTGCAGTGAAGCCTAGGAGGAGGTCTGCTGCACCCTTGCAGGCAGCACTGCAGCTTGCCGGCCACAGGCTGTCCTGGGACCAAGGCACAGTCCTGCCCCAGGCATTGGGATGGGAGTGTGACCAGCAAGGCCTGTGGATAGAGCCTGAGAAAATAATGAGGAAGTGCAGAAGGGAGGTAAGCTGGGGGGTGCGGGGGAGGAACACAGTGCTGTGGTGAAGGGAAGCTCTTGGAAATGTGGTGCAAACCCCTGGGCTCCCCTTGGTGTGCTGCTCCCTCACTGCAAGCTAGGCAGGACCCTAGTATGCTGCCTTTTCGCCCCAGAGCCACACGAAGAGGCTGTCCTGGGCTTGGCTCTGCATGGAGCTTTTTCTCTCCAGAGTAGTTGACTCAAACCTTGCATTGATTTCCATTTGAGTCAGACACTTCTTAAAAGCCCCAGAGGGAGCTTGCACAGCATCTGTATCTCTGCAGTTTCCAGAGTGAGCGCCTTGCCAAGTATCTCAGTGTGTCAATAGCTGAGGGAATCCCTCAGTAACCTCCTCTTTATGGATGCCTCTTTCTAGGTCTCCTGAAACAGGGTATTCTGGTGCTACTTATTACCAAAGGACAACAGTCCCTTTTGGAAAGGTCCTGATCTGCACAGCCCAGCGCCACCACAGACGCAGCTTTCCTTGCCTCAGCATTTTCAGAAAACATGCAGCTATTCTTATGCAGGCTATAATCTCGCAATATCTAAGTAACTTTCACAGGTGTTTAATCCCACTGTAAAACACCTCTTGTGGATTGTGGTCCTCATGGCCAGGACCAGGGCTGGTTCTGTTCCTTTCAGTGCAGCAATCAGTGCACAGCACTGCTGGCTCTGAGGTTTGTCTGTGAAGGGGTGAAAGCAGCTTTACTGTTTCTCTTTACTTTCTTATCACAGGGCTTTGTGTTGCAAGCTAGTTGATATTATCATCCCAGGTTAAAAAAAATACCTTAAGCAGCAAGTACTACTTCCCCCCCTCCCCCTCCTTTTTTTTTCCAAGAGGAATGTCTTAGCACAGGAGTTGAAGCTGGTTCAAATGGGTAGTCTCTTGGTGAGAAGTAGCCTTCTGTTTCTTTGAATTTTCTCATCCATTTTCACCTGACAAAGCTTTTTTGTTCTGGTTTAATTTTTTATTTTCTAATGGGAAGACTTATCAGGCCTTTCCACCTTCCTCAAAGTGATGGAAACCCCTCATCGCTTTTCTAGTTGGTAAAATGGGAGTGAAGAAAGGGACTAAGGCAGCAGCTACTTGCTCAAATATTCTGACTTCTTTGTCACTCACGTGAAGATAGAAGGATAAAAGGGAGAAAAGAACTGAAAGAAATTGTTCTGTTTCCTCTGAAAAATTCATCTCTCTTACTGCTGTTCTAGCTGGTAGAGAGTTTAAAGTGGAAATGTAAGACCTTTAATTTTACATTTTTAAAGTCAAAATTGTTTTTTCAAAAAAGTAGAAAATCCAGCAGAAACTATTTTAAAATGTGAAAGCTGCCAGCATCACATCCTTGTAACTCTGGTTCTTACCAGCAGAGCAGTGCTGAAGCCTGGTGCAGCTGATGTGCAGTGAGGTCTGTTTAGTTCTTGGCAGAGGCTCCTCGCCTCTATCACGCCTTTGCACTGTGTCTCTTCCTCCTAATTCCCCTCTATCTCCTTCAAAGGGATTTGGAGCACTCTCACCTGCTGGCCTTATCTGCATGCCCCAAAAGCAACAGGAAACCTGACCACTTGCTTCAGTACCATGCCCAATGGAGGTGCTCTGGAGGTGGAGTCAAGACAAAATGAAAACTAGCCCAAAAAAAATCATCTAAGCTTTGGTGTGGAAACTTGGTTGGGTGGGGGGGAGTAGGTCAGTTGTTTCCAGGCAGGAAAGAGGCCTCAGATAATCCTATTTCTAAATATGTTAACCAGCATCCTGAGTGCAAGATAATCCATGCTAATGGATAGCAGGTGAGACTGAGGCAAAGAGTTTTTGCTGGAGACAGCTGTAGGTTGTACTGCCATTTTAAAAATGTGAATAAGGACAAGGCTGCTATCAGTTTTCATGGGATGAACTTTATATAGGAGACAAAATACTGGAAAAGAAAGTGGAGTCATGGGCAAGATTCTCTGAAGCTGGGACATAAAGTCAAAGAGCTTCAGCTTGCATCAAACCAAACCACCTGACAATGACTGGGATGGAAAGCAGTCTGATTCTGCCTGCAGGAGGCTCAGATGGGAAAGACTAAATTCACTGAAGAAACCAAGAGCTGCAAGTGGACCAGCCTAGCCTGTGCAGTGTTTGAGGGGCTCCCAGGCACAGAAATGCCATGTCCAGAGCAGAGCCCAACCAGCTGCCTGCATAAGTGACAATAAGAGTGGCTGTCTTACACTTCCAATTTCAAACATCACATGGAGGCAGTAATGTAAATCCACATGGTGAATCCTTTCTTGGCCAACAGCAGTTTGCCATCTGCAGCTGTTCCAGATGTGTTTGCTGTGGGCTGGAGGCCAAGGACAGCTGGCTGCTGATCTGTGAGGCTTAAGCCGCAGCAGTAAAATGCAAGCCAGGCAAAGGCATCAGACAGCTGAAAATTACTCCCCAGAGTCTGTGGTGAGACCTCGTGGGTGTTGCAGTCATAGGAGGGGTTAGCAGTGCTTCCTGAGTATGATTTGCTTGGCTTTTAGGATGTCTGGATTCGCTCTGATAGCCTTGCTTTCACATGTGTGCCTTCCCACCAAGAGACACAAGCCTTTCTACTTGCCCACCTTCCCTTTCCCCTTACCTCTACACTCTACGTGTCTTTTCTTTTGTAGCTATGGATTTTAGAGTAAATGAAGTACTGGCTCTTAGATCAGCCTTTTCAAGAAGGAGTGCTTCCTTGTAAGCAACCAAGCTTTTTTGCAAACCTGGTATTCTCTACATTGATTTCATTAGTCTTTTTGGCCCAGAGTCTTTTTATCTTGTGTTTTGTTTGGGGTTTGTTTTTTTCTAGCTTCATTTTTAACCTTCTCCTCTTTACCAAGCTTCTCTGTACTATGTATGCTGATGTTACTGAAATGTTCAGGCAGTGAAGCCTGATGTTCAGGAGTTGGGAGATGAAAATTGAATCTGCCTCTTTTACCTTACTCCACCTCATGCTGTGCATATGCATCAATACAGCGCAATTACCTGACCCCCATAGATCTCCTCTGAAGCACCTCTGCCTCATTAAGTGCACAGGATACCCAGTGCTTGCATTCAGTGTGGCTCTTAGGTTTTTTCTTTTGCCTATCGTAGGATCTGCTTCTTTGCTGCATGGTAGTACTCATCACTATTGTATCAGACTGCTTCACACATGGTAATGAATTTAATTTCACACCACCACTACTGGAAGACAGGTTATTTTTATCCTCTCTTTAAATTTGTGAGAATTGACGTGCAGAGCTTAAGGGAGAAAAGCAGCCAATGCTTTTGGCTGTCAAACTGAAGATATCTAGGGTCATGATTTTGGAATACTTAACCCCAGAGGGGTCCCTGCAGTGCAGCTGCTCCTGAGTAACAGTAGTGAGTTCCTGTACATCTGTAAGGCAGACCCAGGAGATCTCATAGACCTCTGGGAACCAAAGTAAGTGTCTCCCTATGGAAACTTGGGTTTGAGTGTTCTGTTGGTACTCCGTAAGAGCCTGAGGCAGCACGTGTTCCCACAGTGTGCCTTCACAAGATGATCATCCTCTACCTTTCTGCAGCTTTATGGTTATCTGCTATTTGTCCCTCATCTGCAACAAATAGCGGTCCCCTGTAAACAGGAACTGCTGCTACTTTGTTGTGCTAATTCAGTCTGAGATAGATGCATCTGGCTGGCTGAAAGAGCTGGAGGTCCTGCAGTGAAGTAATAGGATTATATAATTAAACAGTATCATAATTTGCTGCTCTTATATCTGCCTGTAAAGGCATCAGGGCTTCTCTGAATTCTGGCACTCCTGATTTGAGTGCTTGACTCTACAACCTTGTGGGTATTGCTTCTGGAGAGGCTTCACAGACTGTTGGCAGCAGACACTTGTGGCCATAGCAGTGTTTATGGACTTTGGTCCCCTCCCCATATGCTTTGGCTGCTGTTTATGGTCCAGCGTCCTATGTCTTCAGCCCAGCATTTGACCAATGTGGCCTTGTCTCAGTTGTTCCTACCTCCCCAGCCAGTCCCAACATCCCTGATTTGACAGGTAGAACTGTCAGCCACTGAACTCCCTCTTGTCCCTTTTAATCTGGAAATCCTACTGTGCGTGTTCAGTATATGCTTCTGCCCTTGCTTTTTGAAGGGCCTTCAGAAAGGTTGCATGGGGGCTGAGTGAAGTCCAGTTCTCTGCCACAGTATGGGAAATATTTGTTTCTTTTTCCTTTGCATTTCTGCTTCTGTTAATACTGATGTTGGCCAACGCTCTGTCAGGGATGATGATGAGCAAGGCAAATATGGACTTCAAGCAATACCATGTGATCATTTTCCTTGTGGATAGATGCTTGGATTGGCTCAGCAGCACTGCTACAGAGCATGTGTGTGAGCAATAAATGGGAGGGGAATGCAAGAGGAAATAAAGGTGACAATTCCTGGTGGAATATGTGACTAATTGCTGTGCTTTGAATTCAGGGGATTTGAGAAATGCCCAGGACAGAGGCTTATTAGTTAGTGGTGATGTCATTCTGTTAGCAATTCCAGGGCAGGCCAGCTGAAACATCACCTGTGGATGTAGATATAATCTTCAACAAATTAATCTGTATTAAAGAAGTTTATAATGTGTAGCAACTTTAAGACAACCATAGCAAAGCTGGAAACGCTGCCACTGTCAGGGCAAGGGAGCTTGCCCTTTTGTTTTGCAACTTGGTAGAGGATTGTGTGTCTGTGCCTCTCTGAGGGCAGTCACTTGGGCTCTCTGAGCATGTCTCTGTCCTGGAGAGGTTGCAGCTTCATCCAGTTATCCTGCTGCTCAGCAAAAGCTTTTCTGCAGCGTGCCACTCCCTGGCTTCCTTGGCATCTGTGGACTGCTTCACGACAAGATTTTTGTAGCTTTTGAACTTCTCAAAGAACACACACACACACACACACAAAAAAAACCACAAAACCCCAAACAACAAACCAACCAAAGAAACCCCAAACCCAAAGCTCCACAATTTCATCCTTAGGAAAGGGTGAAGTTTTGCAAGTATCTCGTGTTGGTCTGTGTGCAAGGCTGCAACGCCGTGCTTTATTGCCATGCCCTGCAGCAAGAGATTTGAATTTGGATGAATCTTTGCAGGTTCCCAAAATGTCTCTTTGCTAAAAAGTGGACAAAAGTTTCCCATGTTATCTGAAGACAAAGCTTCCATCATTCCCTCCTAACAGTACTGAAGTAAAAAAACTTGAGAGGACTTGTCTTTCTACAATGGCGTGCCAAAGCTCTTTCTTCCTGGGTGCTGCTTTGGCTTCCTGGAAAAAGGTAGAGATAAGCAAGGGACTCCTGGGGCTACTGGGTGAGATAGTGTTGAACCTCCCTTCCCCCCCGCCCCTTTTTTAGTGTCTTCCTTTGCTGATGGGTTCTGCTTTCTTCTCACCTGATCTTTTTTCCTCCTGTTTATAAGCTTTTTTCAATTTTGTTATTAGCAGCTCCTCTGTTTCAGATCCTCTTCAAACTTAATTAATGTGCTGCTTATTCCCTCTTCCAGATCGGTAATTATTATATATAATAAGTCCAGATCTAGTCCTGATCTGTGCATTGCCTCCTGCTCTCTCAACACTTTTCAGTTTGTCATGATGTTACAGCTTACAGTAATGCAATAGCACATTAGTCCATGCAAAAAGGTCCCTACCAATCTGGTCAGAATGGCTTTCTCTTCAAGTAAAGAACAAAAATATATAAGACTTAGGAAAAGAGACCTCTGCTTGTGCTGTTAAACAGAAGGTGGAAAGAGAAGCTGCTATAGTGGTACTTTTCCTGCTGCAACTCCTGGTACCTTGGATGGCTCCAGATCTGCAATCCACAGAGCGAGGTCCGCTCTGCTGCTCCTGGAAAAACGTGTGAGCCTGCTCCCTCTGTGAAAGCTGATTGTGGGCTCCTGGAATGTAGCAAAGCTGTTTCTTTTCTTTCTGCCTTCCTAACTGTCATATTTGCATCTGCAAATTGTCAGGTTTTCATCAAAATCTTGGAGGTTCGTATGTGGAGAAATTTCAATTTATGAAAGAAAAAAAATGTCCTATTGAAAACCTATGGCAGGAGAGCTTTCAGATTTTCTCCAGAACGTGTGCCCTAGTAAACACCACCTCCACAGCCTCCCTCCAGACAAGGGAAGCTATCTGGGGGTTGCGTGTCTAATGCCTCATGCTTCCCACTGATCACTTACCCTTTTGTATAAGAAATGTAACAAAGTAGCCTGATTAACTGGGATTGAAGGAATTAAGCCTGTGTTTGTGGAGATAACGATCAATGAGGTCTCTTTAACACACTTATTACTCTGGGCTTCCTTTGATTGGCATATCAGCAGCTACACACCATAAATTACCTTGACGGATTCCCCTGTGCATCTGAATTTAAAAGAGATGAGGCAGAGGGTTATTTTAGTTAATATTCCAGTGTGTGATTTGCCAGGTGCTGTGCAGCTTCTGTCTTGACTTGTAACCTCTGTTCTTTCACTTCTAAAGTCCTGTCCATGGAAATAGCACTGCAGCTGTCCTTGAACCTGCCTCTGGGCTTTCAGTAGCTCCCATATTCCTTGACCCAAGAGTCCTTTCTGCCTGGACCATTCCTTAAACAGTATGTGCTTGAGGAGGGAGCAAGTACTATGAGATTGAGGCAGCTTAATTACTGACACAACTCTTGGCAGAACCTAGCAGGTTGTCCCAGGTGACTGGCTGGGGCTGCTGGCATGGATCCTGGAGAGAATTAGCTGAAGAAGTGTTTCTGGATGCATGTGCGTCCACAGCAGAAATTTTGGTGCTCCCCACTGCAGCCCATTAGCAGTGAAGTGAGAGGCTGCCTTCCTCAGATTAGAAAGCACTTGAGGATGTCATTTACTCAGGCAGATTTCCCAGCAGACTGAGCATTCTTATTCCACTAATTACAAATCAAGAGGGTGGAGTGTGCAGTGGCTCCCACGCAGGAGGAGCTCTCCTCCCTAATGGTGGGGCTGGCTGGACTGGGAAAAGCAGAATGGATCCTGCTAATCTCCCCTCCTATCAGTTGGAACAAAGTAAAGCTTCCTCTGGTGAATCCTGCAAAGTTTGATGCTCAGATGCTGCAGCTGGTGCCCTCTAACAGCTGGGGCTCAAGCCCAGTCCTGCAGGTGAAGTACATCAGTACTGGGGGGTAACTCTGAGCCAGAACCCTGGCTCAGACTGGCTGCTGCTTTGGAGTCACCCAAGTAGCCCAGGAACTGGGACTAGGGAGGCATATGAAAGAAATAACTGACTTGAATCTTTGGTAGATGTTTGACCAAGCCATTGTAGGACTGTCTAGTTCTGACTGTTTTCATCTGGTGTGGGAGGGGAAGACTTAGGAAAAGTTGCTGTTTCAAATTTCCCACTATTGAAGGCTAGTGTGCTTTGGGATACCGGGCTGAGTGGAAGCAGTGATGCTCATCGCAGTCCAACCAGCCTCAGGGTTTCCCTCTGTGTAGGGCTGTTGTGGGTCACGCAATGAGTATTGCTGGTTTGGGGGCAGTCATCTTGAGTGTCCTTTGATTCCCTGACCCTGAGTTTTCCTATTTAGCTGAGGCTGAGTGCATTTCCAGAGGCTCCATGTCCCATTCCCCGACAGCTGATAGCAGCAGCAGAACATCTGCCTGTCTCTGTGCCCTGTGGCTCTTCCTCCTGTGCGTAGCTGCTTTGCTCTGCTGTGTACCTTCCTATCATCAAATGCACAACTCCTCTTGCTGCTTGTCTCTGATCTGTTTACACTAAAAACCCTCCTGAAGCAGACAGGTCCTGGGAGAGCATTGACTGTCTATGGTACATTTGTAGTCACAACTACAGCTGGATTCTCCAAAGCACTGTGCCAGGAAGGAGTCCCAGCTGCCTGCCCTGGGACCCAGAGCCTCATGTTTGTCTGCCTCAGTGTTGGCACAATTCTGGCAGGCAACTGGTGTTGTGGTTTCCAATGCACGTGCCTGAAGGTGTTTCTGAGAGCAGGGGGCACCATCAATCCTAATCAAGTTAAGGATGGAAGGGAGCTGGACTGATGGATAAGCCAGTCCTCCAGCCTGCTTCTACCCCTGGCACCAGCTGTGCAGATGGTGTATGCATGAGAAGCTGTGTGAGTGACAGGGAGACAGCCCTTGGGCTTTGAGCTGCTCCTTTTTATGTGCTTTACCATATAGAATCATAGAACCATAGAATCTTTAAGGTTGGAAAAGACCGCTAACATCATCAAGTCCAACCATCAACCCAACACCACCATGTCTACTAGACCATGTCTGGAAGTGCCATGTCTACACACATTTTGAACACCTCCAGGGATGGTGACTCCACCACCTCTCTGGGTAGCCTGTTCCAATGCCTGACCACCCTTTCAGTGAAGAAACTTTTCCTAATATCCAACCTAAACCTCCCCTGGAACAATTTGAGGCTGTTTCCTCTTGTCCTATCGCTTGTTTCTTGGGAGAAGAGACCAACACCCACCACACCACAACCTCCTTTCAGGTTGTTGTAGAGAGCCATAAGGTCTCACCTCAGCCTCCTCTTCTCCAGGCTAAACAACCCCAGTTCCCTCAGATGCTCTTCATCAGACTTGTGCTTCAGACCCTTCACCAGCTTTGTTGCCCTTCTCTGGACATGCTCCAGCACTTCAATGTCCTTCTCATAGTGAGGGGCCCAAAACTGAACACAGTACTTGAGGTGCAGCCTCACCAGAGCTGAGTACAGGGGGACAATCACTTCCCTAGTCCTGCTGGCCACACTATTCCTGATGCAAGCCAGGATGCTGTTGGCCACCTTGGCCACCTGGGCACACTGCTGGCTCATACTCAGCTGTTGACCAGCACCGCCAGGTCCTTTTCCACCAGGCAGCTTTCCAGCCACTCTGCCCCAAGCCTGCAGCGAGGCTTACACATGAACCATTTCTGAGCAGTTCCTCCTTTCATTAACTACTGAGCTTCTGGCTCAGCCTCATCTTCTCACACAGATGCCTCCAGGAGACAGTGGTTGGAGTGTCCTGCCTCCTGCAGCCAACACTCTCCTTAATATCACAAAGAGCTCTTATTACCTGGGTCTCTGCTGTTTTGTTTCAGCTAATTAGAGCTGATGAGATCCACTCAGTGTTAGGCAGTTGCCTGTCCCTCAGCTTCCTGTGGTCCTTGTAAAGTTTACCAAATATGACAAGATATTAATCCTTTCAGGGACCATAGCACAGGCAATATGGTGACATTTAGAGCTCTTGTTAAAGTAGCATGTTCAGCTGAAGTCTTCAGGAAACTTCTGCTCGCCTGCTGACAGGCTCTATCTACAACCATACTGCATGGCTAACTATCTTGCTTGAGGGAGAGGATCCTAAAATTGCTGTTTCGTTGAAAGTATAGTCAGTCTCTAGATGTGGTAGGTTCCTGAGTGCATCAGAGTTCATACTTGCCTTGGGATTTATTCTCCTAATGGCCTTTGCACCTGAAGCTCAGCAACATTTGTGCCAGGAGGCTCACTGTTATTTGATGTGCAGCTATAAACGGAGCTCGGTTTATCAAGCTGTGATGATATCAGGGTCTCCTTTGAGTTGATAAAGAAAGCTGAAGAAGGTACTTGGAGGAAAGAGAAGACCTGGAATGACATATTCCATATCATATGAACATAGGCCATTTTCCAAACACTTCAGCTAGTGTTGTCACAGAATCACAGAATGGTAGGGGTTGGAAGTGACTTCTGGAGATCATCTAGTCCAACCCCCCTGCTAAAGCAGGATCACCTACAGCAGGTTGCACAGGCAGATTTTGAATATCTCCAGAGAAGGAGACTCCACAACCTCTCTGGGAAGCCTGTTCCAGTGCTCGGTCACCCTCACAGTAAGAAAGTTTTTCCTCATATTCAGATGGAACATCCTGTGTTCCAGTTTGTGCCCATTGCCCCTTGTTCTGTCGCTGGGCACCACTGAAAAGAGTCTGGCCCCATCCTCTTGGCATCCGCCCTTTAGATATTTATAAGCATTGATGAGATCCCCTCTCAGTCTTCTCTTCTCCAGGCTAAACAGATCCAGCTCTTTCAGCCTTTCCTCATACGAGAGATGCTCCAGTCCCCTGATCATCCTTGTAGCCCTTCGCTGGACTCTCTCCAGTAGTTCCCTGTCTGTCTTGACCTGGGGAGCCCAGAACTGGACACAGTACTCCAGATGTGGCCTCACCAGGGCAGAGAAGGCGGGGAGGATAACCTCCCTCAACCTGCTGGCCACGCTCTTCTTAATGCACCTGAGGATACCATTGGCCTTCTTGGCCACAAGGGCACGTTCCTGGCTCATGGAGAGCTTGTTGTCCACCAGGACTCCCAGGACCTTCTCTGCAGAGCTGCTTCCCAGCAGGTCAGCCCCTAACCTGCACTGGTGCATGGGCTTATTCCTCCCTAGGTGCAGGACCTGACACTTGCCTTTGTTGTTGAATTTCGTTTGGTTCTTCTCCACCCAACTCTCCAGCCTGTCCAGGTCTCGCTGAATGGCAGCGCAGCCTTCTGGCGTGCAGCCACTTCTCCCAGTTTTGTATCATCAGCAAACTTGCTAAGGGTACACTCTGTCCCCTCGTCCAGGTCATTGATGAATATGTTGAACAAGACCGGACCCAGGGCTGACCCCTGGGGCACACCACTAGCTACAGGCCTCCAACTAGACTCTGCGCCGCTTATCACAACCCTCTGAGCCCTACCATTCAGCCAGTTCTCAATCCACCTCACTGCCCACTCATCTAACCCACACTTCCTAAGCTTACCTATGGGGAGGTTATGGGAGACAGTGTCAAAAGCCTTGCTGAAGTTGAGGTAGAAAACATCTACTGCTCTCCCCTCATCCACTCAGCCAGTCATGCCATCATAGAAGGCTATCAGATTGGTCAGGCATGCTTTCCCCTTGATGAATCCATGCTGACCACTCCTGACAACCTTCTTTTCTCCACATGCTTAGAGATGACTGCCCAGAATGAGCTGTTCCAGCACCTTTCCAGGAATGGAGGTGAGGCTGACCGGCCTGTAGTTTCCTGAGTCCTCCTTCCTGCCCTTTTTGCAGACTGGAGTGACATTGGCTTTCCTCCAGTCCTCAGGCACCTCTCCTTTTCTCCAGGATCTTTCAAAGATGATGGAGAGTGGCTTAGCAATACCATCTGCCAGCTCCCTAAGCACTCGTGGGTGCATCCCACAGGGGCCCATAAGTTTGTGGATGTTGAGTTTGCTTAAATGTTCTCTAACCCTGTCCTCCTCAACCAAGGGAAGGTCTTCCTTTCTCCAGACTTTCTGTCCTACCTCCAGGGTCTGGGATTCCTGAGGGCCGGCCTTAGCAGTAAAGACTGAAGCAGAGAACGCATTCAGTAACTCTGCCTTCTCTGTATCCCCCATCACCAGGGCACCCACCTCATTCAGCAGCATGCCGACATTTTCCCTAGTCTTCCTTTTGCTGTTTATGTACTTGAAAAAGCCCTTCTTGTTGTCCTTAACATCCCTTGCCAGATTTAATTCCAAGTGGGCCTTAGCCTTTCTTGTTGCATCCCTACATACTTTGACTACATTCCTATATTCCTCCCAAGTGGGAGGTCCCTTTTTCCACATTCTGTAAACTTCCTTCTTCCCTTTGAGTTTTTCCAGAAGCTCCTTACTCATCCATGCAGGTGTCCTACCTCCTTTGTCAAGTCCTGCAATTTTAGTGTGAACCTCCTCATATTTGGCCCCTCTTCAAGTTCCAGCTTTTGGCTTCATGCCACACTCTACTTCCTTTTGAAACAAAAAACGAGTTCACAGCTTTGTATGTGCAGAGACAAACCCAGAAGGACCCTGTATCAGAAAAGCAAACAAGCAGGACTCTTAAAGCCAGCTTTCCTAAGCATTTGATTTAGATGAGTGTTAGATACCTAAATTGCTTAAGCATATTTGGACTTGAAAAGCATGCGCAATGTTAGAAATACAAATGCCAAGGCATCTAAACCCTTATGACTCCACAGAGGATTTTTGAACTGATGCTGCTGTTGTAACTGCAGAAGAGAAAAGAAAGAGTATGTGAACAGGTCTTTCTCTCCAGGTTTATTTTTGCCCTTGCCAAGAGACTGCAGGACAAATACAGTCTCTTTCAGGTCCATTAGCTTTTATTAATTTGTTCCACAGCCAGCATATAGTTTTTGAAATTTGAGACAGCTATCCCTGCTAAAAGAGCTCTGGTATTTCTCCATGTAGTTGAACCTGGCTTCTGGAGATTTGGATGGACATGTTTTGTCATAGAAACAGGGCTACAGCTCTTTGCTTTGCCAAGCTCTTTGTTTTGCTGCAACACAGACCTTGCAGTGTCCTGCAAGAAGGGTTTTTTTTAGCTCTTTGAGTTGTTGCGTGGGTATACATGCTGATTATCTATGTAAAATGAAGATACGTAGCTATCCCGATGCCCACTTCTGGATTTCCTTAGGCACGTCTAAGCTTTGAGTAAAACTCCAGATGTGCTGGAGCCCTTATCTAAAGCAACAAAGATTATGTGATCTTGTATAGAATCACTGTGTTGTGCCTCAAGCATCCCTTGGGATTAAATATGTAGATCAGTACCTCTCAAGGAATGTGGAAAGGTGAGGAAAAATTATCATCTTTTCCACTGGTGCACATTAGACCTGTCTGTTTTGTCATGGATTGTGTCTGTAACCTCAAGTGAGCCATTTGATGACTCTGCCTTAGCCCATCACCTTCCTCTTCCCACTAGCACAGCCTTGCGGTGCTCCAACAGCTTCTAAAGAAGATGCTTCCTTTCTTGCTTACTTTGCCAGGTTTCTGTAGACTAAACTTCCGGTGGAGGGAGCCACTTTTGCATTTGTGTTGCCAAGATTTAGCCCCAACATTATCAGGTGCTTGAAATGTATGGATGAACTGCGTAACATGTGGGATACAAGGGAAAATCTCTCTCCATTCTCTAAGTCTAAGGTTTAGAGGTGGAGAGTTTCAGCAGCAAGAACACATTTTTGCTGTGTGTTTGAGAGGGTGAAAAGAGCAGCATGTGCTGCAGCTCCTTCCCAGTGCCACAGGGAAAAAGTGTGTGGGAAAGTCTGCTCCTGTGGGGACCAGCAGATTCTTACCAGTCACCTACTTTTAACTCGCCAGGCCATGTGAAATAACAGCCAGTGGGTTTACTGGTAAGGTGATGCCCAAAGCACAGTACTGACGAGAGAACACTTTGAAGGGGAGCCTTGCCTTTGAACTGTTTCTGGATACCAGGGACAGCATAGCATTTTAGGCAGTTCTTTGTTCCTTCCTAGCACGCTTTGAGGGCTTCACCATGGACCAGGAGGGGAGAGGGCTGCCTTACCATGGGGGAAGGAGACGCTGCCCTTCTGCCTCAGCCCAGTGCAATGCCTGTTTGCTGGGGGCTGGCCCAGGACTCTGTTCCCTACCCAAAGGAGGGAGAGCACCAGCTCATTGTTGGTTTGCATGGGTGGCTCCAGTTTGCCTGCAAAATGGGAAAATCAGCAGCTTTTTGATAAGGTTTCTTTGGATGACTGTTAGACTTTGCTTGAGGGGTGCAAACGTGGTTGATTCCACTGAGGGCAAACAGCAGCTCTGCTGTACCTGCTGCCTGCATGGGACAGCCCCAGCAGGGAGGCTGGGATGGTGGCAGCAAGGCTTCCAGCAGCATGCAGGATGAGTGGTGATCCCATCTCCAACTGAGGATGCAGGCGGGTGGCTGATTTATGACCGAGGCAAGATAGGGGTCTCTCTGAGTTAAGCTGTAGGCGAGTTGCCATGGAGATGGGCTAATAAAGTACCAGGCAGCAGCTGACTCTGATGCTGCTATGGTTGCAAGGAGCAGGTGGGTGGGGAGAAGGGGCAGCTGGCCTGGTGGGGAGGGAGAGTGAGAACAGGGTAGCACCAGGAGAGCGGGGCAGGAGTTGGGACTGTTGAGATGGCCCTGGCTGCTTTGAGAAAGGAAGGGGTGATGGGAGAAGAGAGCCTCCTTCTCCTAGCTCTTTGGAAAGGGGGTGTCAGCATGGTGCTCCTTGGCAGTGAGTGGAACCAGTAGCTTTCAGGGAAGGGGTTGGACCCCTATGCAGCCAGAGTATCTTTTGTTCTGGGCTCCTGCCTGCATCAGCCACCTGTCTGCTTAGTGACTGTAAGCTGGCTGCTTCCCCCAGCAGCATGAGAGGGCCTCAAAGTGGATGTGGATGTCAGCTTGCAGAGGCCACCTCACGCAGGACTGGTGCAAAGGACTCTGCTGTGCACAGGGTTAGCTTATGTGTGGGGAAAACAGGACCTGCTCCATGCCAAGGCAGGTGCCTGCACAGAAAGCAGCCAGGACCTTTCTAACTGGAGTGCCCTCCTTGTGCTGATAAGCCTTCAGCCTTGGAGCAGGGCTGCACCACCCAGTGCCCCTGAGGAGCTGTGTGTTACCAGGGCATGTCTCACTCAGCACACTGCCCTTAGAATCATAGAATCATAGAATGGTTTAGGTTGGAAGGGACCTTAAAGATCAACTACTTCCAACCACCCTGCCATGGGCAGGGACACCCTCCACTAGACCAGGTTGCCCAAAGCCTCATCCAACCTGGCCTTGAACACTTCCAGGGATGTGGCTGCCCTTCTGCCTTTCAGCACTGGGGAAGGTCACCTGTTCCCTGGCTTGGTCCTCCATCCCAGCAACATAACTGCAGCCAGCTCCCTTGGATACCGAGTATGGGTGTTGGGTGGGATGAATGGGGATGGCATGGACTTGCCTCCAAAGAGGAGGGTGTGCTGAAGCAGTGCTGCACATCCCTAAGCTCTTGCTCCAGCCTGCACCTTCAGAAAGGACCCTCCTGCTTTGGTATAGTATGGGTTAAGTCTGCAGTCCCATTCAGTTCAAGGGCACTGTACCATGGACCTAAAACTGAGCGTACTTTTATTCTGGCTAGTTGAGTAGGGTGATTGGAGGGAAAGGTGTAACTAATTATTAGCAAGATATTCCCAAGGTGCTGTACTTCCATTTTGAGAGATTACTCTTCAGTAATATGGTGACAGCCATATTTTAACCTTGATCACCTTAAGAAGGGTTTTGCCTCAAAGCTGTCTCCTCCTGGAGTGTGCCAGAGTTCAGGTAGTTGTTCCAGCAGGTAAAGAATAGCAAGTGGGGGGAGGGAGATTATATTTTTTAAGAAGGAAATAAAAACTCTTATGATGGAGTAATGCATTAAAAGATAATTGCTTACAGGTTTCACAAGATGTTTTTATGCCTCCTAAATATCCACAGAGACTGATGCTCTTAGTCAAGTGAAGTTTCCTTCTGAACAGAGCAGAGATCAAGACAATTCCAGCTAGCTAATACCAACTACCAGTAACGCTATCCCTACCCCCCAAAGAAAAGGTTGTCTAAAGCTGGACTTCTTGAGCTAGCTAATGTCCTATTCCTTGGCCAAAGGCCCCCCCCAACAGCATCCCCTGTTGTTCAAAGCCATCCTGTGCTACTGCTTAACAGCCTTTGTGTCTTTAACTCTGTCATCATGCACTAGCCAGATGGTAAGAGTACTCCTCTCCCTTACATATCAGTTGGCTTTCGGCACTGGCTAGGATGAAGGAGGACTTCCACTGCCTCCATCATTAACAGGGCCTCCCTTGATGTCTCTGCTGCTAGCTGGTGGGGTGAGCCAGCCAACCCTTTTTGTTGCAGCCAAACCATAAGGGGCACAGATCACGCAAAGCTTTGGAGTCTGTCTGGTGCAGCCAGTCAGGAGGGATTTGACTGGTGGATATTTTGACTATTGCTGTTTAGCAGCTAGAAGTGCCTTGCTGTGGTGCTCAGGTGCCTGGTCTGCCAAGGATTTGCATGAGCTGATATGATGTGGTTCAGCACATCTGGAGGGGTGGAAAGGGTTGCAATGTGCATGTCCACTGACCTCATTTAGGGTGCCTTTTAGGTGCTGTATCTCTTGCTCTGCTCTTAGCAACTCACAGTTCATGTTGCTACACCCTTGTAATACCTTACCTTGTGCTTTCTTTCCTGTCTGACCCCAATTATGGCCACTTCCCCCACATTTGTAAGGAGAACTTGGAGTGTGGTGTGGCTACAAGGGGAGCAATTTAATTTGGTTTTTAGGTTCTTGGAAAAACTTTTCCAATAAAGGGCCTTGTGACCAAGACTATTTCAGGCTGCTGGCAGTGTCAGAGGAGACCTCTGAGCAGAGGAGGCAGTCTTTGGAGAAGACATCTCAGAGTGGAGTGAGATATGTTGCTCCTGGGGAAGTCTGTATGGCTGTTGTTCCTGGATGAACAGGCCTCAAGAGCAGCATGGTTTCCATTGCCTGGGACTATTGGTAGCACTACTTAAATCTGTAAATCTTGGAATGTTCTTCAATATGAGCCATTTAAAATCCTGAGTCATTTCTGTCTCTGGATATGCTTGTCTTGCTGATTCTGTTTCATGCCTGTTCTCATATCCAAGGCAGTTTATGCCAGCAGCTGAGTCAGTTTGGAAGGGAGGAAGAATAAGTATTAGGGCCTCTTCTGCTCTCAGCCTCCAGGCAACCAATGTTCTTGGGTTAGCCAGGTCCTGTGTCTGGTCCCACCTCTGGGTATCATCATCTCAGTGATATTCTCCAATTGAGTGTTACCTTCCAGTGGGAAGATGGTGGACCAGATCCTTGGGGCTTTTAGCCAAGTGAATGGCTGTGCCTTGGGACTCCCTCTGAGCTCTTCCCTGTTCCCTTGCCAACACTCTTATGTTCACAAGCATATAAATCAGGAATGGAAGATGTGCCTTGGAGGAAACTTAGATGTAAGCAGAAATTCAGTGTGAATAAGTATGGCCAACTTGTGTTGCTCATGGGGCTATTCCTCAGCTGACCATGCTTTGAGTAGGAGGTTGGACTAGGTAATGTCCTAAAATCTCTTCCAATGTGAATTTTTCTATGATTCTATGATTTGCCCCAGTGGTGGAGAGCAGCAAAAAGCTCCTCTGCTGGCATGTACGCACAGCTCTCTTCTTGAGTGATGCTTTAGATTATGGCAGGAGGAATTCAATGCAGAAACAGACTTTTTTAAATGGGAACAGCCCCACACCATGTACTGGTTGGTGTCATTCATGTGTGAGCAGTCTAAGAACAATTAAAATATTACCTGTCCACACAAGATCTCAAAAGTAAGGTTCCTGCAGCTCAGACAAAATATCTTTCAGAGATCAGAAAATAATAACTTGAAGGCCTGGTTACTGATGCTTCAAAATTGTCCTGTGAGTGTTTAATCTCCATCAGCTAGGGTTGGATGTGGTGTTGAGGGCTGGAGAAACTTATCTTGATTATATACAGTTTGTGGTAGCCACAGAGTTCCTGTAAAAGAGCCCAGTGTTGCAGTAACACTAAGGACTCTTCCTCCTCTGGTCTAAGAGATGTCAGATTTGATTGTAGGGGCACTGTGTTGGACTAAGCTCAGGTTTTGCTCAAGATGTTGGTCTTGCCTATGGTCCCTACCTAGCAGAGGAAAGCAGAACTCTACTGCTGCTGTTCTAAGTCTGGATACCTGGATTAGTAAAGACCGTGGTCAGATCACAGGGAGCTGAAATTTTATGTTGGAAGACAGCCTATGTTCTCTTCCTACTGCCCATAAACAAGTCATTATGAATGGTCCTATGTCACCAAAGTTGGCATGGCTGTGGTCTGTAGGGATAAGGTAAAACAATGATTGCCTCTAACTTTCTCCTGGAAGCAAGAACTGGGTCATTTTCTGATACCAAAATGCAGAGAACTGACAGTTAAACTGGATTTAATCACTCATGCCTTGAGTATGTTTGCATGTCATTTTAAGTACTCAAAACGAGCATTTTGGAGGAACTTTGGGGTGGTCAGTAATGCCTGCAGTTATGATCCTTTGTCTCATCCCACATCCTCAGCCATGGTAGAATGGTTATGTACCTTGGAGTCACAGCTGTGCCTGAGTCTTGCAGTGTGTGTTTAACAAGGAGAGCTCTGCAGGGACAATATATTTTGGGTGCGCCTTAGTGTCAGCTTTCGCCTTCCCAGCCTCACTGTCGTGTGTCTCCGCAAAACCTCCAAAGCTCAGCCAGCTCTGCCCAGCGCATCTCGCATCGCCCTTCTTCTGGGATCCCTGCACTGCCACGCTGAATCTGTCCTTATTTTCACTGCCTACTCCTTGCTGTGTTTTAACCTGTCTTCCTCCTCCCCCCTTCCCTGCATTTGTTTTCCTCTGCGTGCTGTTTTACTGCGATATAAACCGCAGCAATTCCAAGTTGCGGGCCAAACTTCCCCGTCCTCCCGGCAGACCTGGGATTCAGCCAGGCCTTGCCCCGAGGAGGCAGGTTGGCTGGAGCTGGGGCGCAGCGCACCCTTTGGGCTGCTGGCCACCTCCTTGCAGAGCACCAGCGCCTTGGAGAGCTCCCCCCTTCAACAGGTAGACGTTGGGAGCAGCCAACCTTGCTCTGCTCGCCCTCCTGCGCGGAAAGGATGCCGGGGGCTGGGCTGCCGCGGTGCTGTGATGCCAGGGTTTGGCGGAGGTCCCCGGGGCATCGCTTGGGGTGGTGGCCCCAACCCGGGGCAGGGAGGAAGGCAGCAGCCCGTCCTCGCCGCCCGCGCTGCGGAGAGGGCAGCTCCGCACAAAGAAGGTGGGTAAACCCTCCTCCGGGGCGAGGGGAGGAGGAGGAGGAAGGCGGGGGGATGCTGCTTCCCTCCCTCTTTCCCTCCCTCGCCGCGGCCGGAGGAGCGCGCAGACGGCGACTGGCAGCCCCGGCCGGGCGGCACGGCGGGCTCGGGAGCGCGCAGCCCCGCGGAGCGCTGCGGAGCGGGCTCTGGCCGCCTCCCGCTGGGGCAGCCGGCGCGGCGGTGAGTGCCTGCGGGGCGCGGCGGCGGTTCGCGTCCCTGCTCCCCCGGGTGTCCTCTCCGCTCTGCGCCTCCCCGGCGGCTGCACCGAGCGGCGAATGACCGCCCGGCTGGGGGGGGGGGCGCGGGGGGCAGTGCGGACCCCCGGCCGGGGATGAGGCTCCCGGGTGCTGCGCCGCCCCCCGGCTATTGCTATAATCTACGGGCCGATAAACAATAGGGTGGCAGCGGCCCGGCGGGGGAAGGGGGGCTCGGAACGCGGCCGCGGGGTCGGAGCATCTCCGCTCCCGCAGCAACTCCGGAGTGTGTTGCTCAGGAGCAGAGCGGCCGCCCGAGCCGTGCCGCGGTCACCCCGCTGGGCACACCCGGGGCTCCAGTCCGCCCGCCTGGCACTGCCCGTTGGAGAACGGGGAGAGGTGTAAGCGGCTGCGATGGAAAATGTCTGGACGAGGACAATAGTGAGCTCCGTTCCTAGAGCCGGACGGTGAATGCAGACGAAGGGCTGAGCGAGGAGAACGGTGTAGTAAAGCAAAGTCAAATTTCCCCCTGAATCCTGCAGCCAGGCCTAATAGGCACTGATGCTGTGTCGGGGTGGGGAGGAAAGGGGGGAGGGAAAGGAGTTTTGGGGGCTGCAGTCTCTGAGGCTGGTATGGGAGGAAAGGGAAAAGAGCCCCAGATCTTTCCTCCTCCCCCCAGAGTTACTAGAACTGAGATATAGATCATTAAAAAGGAGTAGCGTAATGCAATTAAGCGTTAGACAGTCCCCACTGCAACATTTAACCGTTGTTCCTTGTTCTGCCTTCTGCCAGAACAATTCTCGTCTGGACAAGAGAAATATAATTGAACAAATAGTTCATTTCCCTGGCCAATTGCAGCCGTAGTCTCTCCCCTAAATCTGCTGCTGACTGGCTGCAAACACAGCAGCCTCCTCAGACAGAAACGGAGAACCGGGACACTGGTGAGACTCCTGCTGTCATGGGCTAGCCGGCAACAGCAGCTCTGAGTGGCTGCTCACCTGAGTTGTTCTGATTGCAGCACTAGAGCAGGTTTGCTCCCTCACCTCTTGCTCCTCTTAGCTTTCTTGTGGGGAGCGTGAAGAAGAAAAATAACAGGTGGTGACACAGGTCTAGCCTACAACTAGAAGATGCTACGTGGGGTTCAGGCAAGTCCCCTCCTTTATGTAGTCTGTCTCTCAACTTTCTCTTTACCCTGGAGGATAAAAGATTTCAGGCTGGTTTGAGGTGATGCTGTTTTGGTGGAGTTTGCCAGCCTGCCCTTCAGCTTGTGCCTGTGGTGGCTGGGTGCCTTGCAGCGCGTGCATGCACATGCACCAAGGCAGCAGTGCAAGCCTGATGCTCCTGCTCTTTTCTGAGAGAGCTCTGAGCAGCTGGAGGGGTTGCGGCTGCACCTGAGCCCTGGGGCACATGCTTGGCTGAAGGCTGCATCCTTTCCCCTGGAATCTCCTCCTGGTTCGCAGTGCGCAGCAGAGCTCAGGGCATGGGTATGCACAGATGCATTCTCTGCACCGCTGCAAGACATGCTCAGCACTGGGAGGCTGCTGCTTTTCCTCACTTCTGGAGCTTCTTATCACAAGTCTGTATCATGCAGCTTTCCTCCTTCTGTTCTTTCTCCTTTCCTCTTTCTTCTTTGTCTGTAGACTGCCGCCTGTCCCACTTCAGTCTCAGCTTCTCCTTCATCTTTTCCTGCTTATTCTGTTCTTTTACCTCAGTTTCTTTTTCTCGAAGTAGACCTTGTCTTCTTCAGCTTGCTCCTCTCAACACTGGAGAAGCAGCCCAGCCCCTCATCTCAGTAGGAGTATTCCTGCCAGCTGGTTACAAAAAGTAGAACAATATCCAGGCTGAATGCTGACATAATTACATACCCAGCCAGAGACTGTAGTAAATAATCCTGCCTTTCAAGCTTTTGCCCAGTGGTGAGTCTTTTGCCATGTCCTTTACCCATGGGCTAAATGTATAATACTTGGCTTGCATTTATTTATATTCTTGAAACACTAAGTCAGCACAGTCCGTGCACAGATATATGGTATCAAAGTGGATGTACATTGATGTCTTGCACCTTATACACTTACTGTGCCTGTATGCATTGTGTGTCTGAATATGCGTCATACGGCTCTGCTCCTGGGTTCAGGCTTTGACAGTCGTGCTTGGCAAGTGCGAGGGCTGTCAGGGAAGGAACAATTGCTGAGGTGTGGATATTGTTCCATCAGTGAAGGAAAGATGGCTGTGGGGTGAAGGTCAAGAATGCCAGCAAAAAGCGCAGGGCTTGGCTAGCTGTGTTTGCATTGGTTAGGGTGCTAGCTAGTTTTCCAAGGATTTGTGTGTACATACGATTGCAAACTGTGGGTATTGTCAGCACAATTGCATTTCCAGTTGTGCTTGTGAGCCTGAGTCTGTCTGCAGTTGCTTTGATTGTGAGTCAGTCTGTCTGCAGTTGCAGTAGCTGTGAATCAGTGTCTGCCTGTAATTATGTGGGTGAATCAGTGTTGGCTTGTTACACTTTGAGTGCAAATGGTTTCCTGTAGCAGTTGTGGGTGTGAATCACTCTACAGTCCCTCTGGATGTGTTTTTGAGTAGAGATGCAATACTGGGATTAATTTTGTTTTGATGAGGAAAAACTGTCTTGTGGCTTCTCGTTTTGAAAAATTAAAGCTGGGTTGGGAGTTGGGCACAGAGCTTGTTTCTCCATTACCAGCTTTCTACAGAAGAGATCCACATTAAGACTTGCTCCCAAGATTTCCATGTTAATCTGATCCTTTAATTTTTTTGCCTCGTGCCTCTGGTTCCAAGTGTCCTCTTCTGCTGGCATCTCTTGCAGAGCTGCAGACAACGCATTTGGTAACCATCACGTGTACCTGGTACCTTAGGTGTGTGGCAGATTCATGGGAAGGTTGTTTATGGCTTGTACAGTGTGTGTGTTTATGGGGATGAGCCAATGTGTGCCTCTCAGGTAGGTAAGCACAAACATTTTCATGCTTGTGAGTTGAAGACTGTGTGGTTCCTCTGCCATGTGCCTCTTGCTGTGAGTCAGTGCTGTTTCTCTAAGTAGATGGTAAACAGCAAGTTTGATTCAGGTAGGCAGAGGTACTGCTGCCTGGTTTTTGTTCTCCAATTCCTATAAACTGCTGTAGTAGCTTCTGGCCTTCAGCAGCATCTGTACGGCACAAAGCAGCACTAAACTGAGAGGCAAGTTGGAGAAATCTGGGCTATCTCAGATGATGCAAGCAGAACACCCTCCTCAGTCCAGGCTAACAAACCAAGCCTTCCCCTGAGCTGGCTGGTGCAGGTAGAGCATGATGCTGGCAGGGCTGGACTGCTTCCAGTACAGGCTGGCTTGGGTGCCTCTGCCAGCGTTATGCAGTGTATGCATGCTTCCCAGTTAGCTCATTTCAGAACAAAGAGATGCAAGCAAGCAGTAGGACAAGGGTCTTGTGAAATACTACGGTCTCTTATTCCATCATTTCCAGGCTTCCAGATGACCCATCTGCTCATTGCTGACCCTGCCCTGAAATAAAAAGATAGTTTTATTCAAAGTGACCCTCGTTTTTAGCTGAAGTGATTGAGAACTGAAGTAATACCTGCCCAAAAGGGACACAGGGCAGCATGTGCATTGCCTGCATTTATTGCTGCTGCTGCACTGAATGCTTGCTGGTTGCCCATCTCTGCAGAGAGAGCTTGGAGCTTTACCCGAAGAAATACTAGAAGAGGCGTAACAGTGATCACCACAAGGCTGGTGTGCTCACAGAGGACTGGTGATGGTTGGGCAGAGCACAGCCCATGCAGTTTGGACAATTTTGGAATCCTTGAGAGGTGTTGAAGGACCTCTCCTGATACCTGAGTCCTGTTTTGCAGAGTCTCCAGCACAATGAGGAAGGGCTTTAAGGAGCTGCTTGTGCTGTGCAAGTGCACCTGACTTTGTGGATAAATATGCAGCCCTTGTAAGGTCACCTATAGTGCTGTGCTTGGCTGTGCTACTGTGCAGGTGGGTGGATGTGCTTGGCACCCACTAGGTCTAGATCTAGGTCTCTTCTCCCTGCATGGAAGTGCTTTTATCTGGGCTTTCGTACTGAGGCTGCCTCTACTTCCCAGTCTGTTTTCCAGCTGGCTTCCCAGCATCAGGTCCTCATTGCACATCCCTCCTTGAGATACCTGACTCGGCAAAGATGTGGAGCAGCTGCAGGTCCTGGGGGCTGTGGGCTGAGTGGGAGCTGTAAGTGCTCAGCACTCCTTCAGCTGATGCCACTGGTGTAGGTGCATGGTATGTGGCTGTGCTGACCTAATGACACTGCAGGTACACAGCATCTCTGGGTGCAGTGATGGGGCATATATGTCCTTTGGGCTACTTCATGAATGCTGCCTGCACAGTGAGACTATTGCTAAGTGAATCAGATCGTTACCTTGGCTGTGCATGTTCCAAGGAGGCAGTAATTTGGGAGAGATACTGACATGCCTCTCACAAATGTACCCAGGTGGGTTTATGGGCCTCTTCTTTCTTCATTCCCATTTTGATCCTTGTCTCCCCGTCTCTGGGCTGTTCTCTCAGATTTTTTTTTGCAAGCTTTAACTTTTGGTTTCCACCTCCAAAGCTCTATCTCTCTTTCCCTTGTCAGCAGTAAGCCTGTGCTAATCACTCTTTCCTAGGAAGGCATTTCAGAATATTTAATGGTTTCTAGAATAAGGATTTCTGAAAAGATCAAGCTCAGTATGCAAAGTCAGGAGATACACAATGTTAACATAGTTACTAGGTACCTTGCTGATCTGGAGGGTACCAGTACTTTTTTGGTTCCCAAACCCACCTCAGCTGGAACATTTTACTGTCTTGGGGAGAAGGAAGCTGTTCTAATTTCTCATTCCAAAACTGCACATCCAGCAGGAAGGCTGTATTTCTCAGTACTGTTGTTATGCTGGGATGCTCTGGAGATTGGGCAGACTGTGTGTGTTGGAGAGGAGTGGGTATGTTTATGATGCTTTTAGGTATGTGGTTACAAAGAGACCTGCCAAAATCCAGAGTGCACAGAATTGCACACCTCAAGTATTGCTGGATTCCAGCTGCAAAGTGTTAGCAGGGCTCCTTAGAAAATCTGCATTTGATTCAGCTGTGGAGGTTACCAGCAACTGCAGAATTAGTGATGAATGTATTTACTAACTCTGCCATTAAGAAATGAGCAATGGACAGATGGAGGAAGGAAGTGCAGGGCTGCCTTGAACATGTATCATCCCTATAGGCTCCATCTTGCATAGGCATAGATGAGAACCAGAAGCTATAGGGTGATGTTCTTTAACTTATGTGAAAGAGGAGTCAGTCTAAGGAGCTGTACCACTCTTTTCTGAGCTTAGAAATCTTTGCATTCAGCTTTTTTTCTTCACAGATACTATGCAGTTTCCTTTCAGCAAGACCTAGTAAGAGTTTTTAGGTTTTTTTCTTCTTTGAGACTATTACCATCCAATTAACATTTCTAAACCCTCACTCGGTTACATGCAGTTCAATGCATTTGCCTGCATCCTCCCTCCCCTTCCTAGAGGATCAGGGATCCCTGCAGGTATTCAGATCAAGACATTGACTGTTTCAGAGGCTTCCTGACTGGGAAGTGACAGCTGAATAGCATTTTATTTAAATGCCTTCTGCAAGGACAGCACCAGTTCAGGCTGGAGGAGCCCCAGTGTTACTTTTCCTGAGGCACACTAGTGGGTGTCTCCATCCCTTCCCTTTACTGGAGATAGTGCTGCGTGCTGAGGGACCCCTTCTTGCCTGTTCTACCATGAGCAGTAACAGCTATGGGGCAGGCAGTCCTCTCCAAGAGCAACTCTTTTGTGCTAAAATCTGAGGAGCTCAGTTACTAGGCTGTTGAAACCAGGACTGGTTTTACAAACCTGCCAGGCCAGAAACCTTTTTATTAGAGAGGCTGTGTGGCCAGTAGCTATTGGGCTTCTAAAGCACTTGCACTGGCTGAGATTTTAGGAAGAGCCCCAGGAAAGGGGAGAGGTGATGCTGGAAGCTGTTGTGCTGTGGTGACCACACTAGGCTCTGACTATGGGGAGCTTTGGACGATCCCTTAAACTGTATGAAGGGTGAAACATACTCCTCTGGAAAGCCTCCTTGCTTCCTCTAGAGACATGTTTCCTGCCCAGCAATAGGGTGATGAGCACCAGCACTGGAAGGGGTTTGCTCCTGCTGCTGCTCCCCCAGCACTGCCTGGCCAGCCCTGGCTCAATGTCACAAGGTTACCAGGGTTCATCACCAAAAGTTAAAGCCTCTGTGTTAATTGGGAATGTCAACCACAATCCTCAGGACTGCTTCTCAGTCCATGTCTTAAGTGTAAAAGAGCCAAAGAACAAGGAAAATGCTACACAGCCTCTTCTATCCAGCTCCCCAGGAAAAATACAATAGAAGAACCAAAGGAAAGTGGTAGAAAACAGTGCCGAGCTATTTTCCATGCTGTGTCGTCCTTCCTTTGTCCATAAGCACAGCCATAGCAAACCAGCCATCCATGTACTCTCACACCCCATTTTGGGGGCATTCTCTGTGCCGGCAAACCAAGCCATGGCTGGCAAAGTAATCACTTGGGCAAGTAGTAAAAACAGATTTTTATCCAAGTGCAGGTATATAGAACTGGTTCTGATGCTTAAAATAAAACTTAAGCACGTATTTAACTTTATTCAAGCAGTCCTGTTATCCTTGGCTAGCACCTTCCTTGACACAACTATCCACAGTAGAAAATTAGTCTTTCATCTCTATATAATATTGAAGGAAAACTGTATGAACAAGGTTTGGTGGAAATGCGGTTATTTAGAGCTTCTTGGCATAGACAGGCATGTGTTATACGCATCTACATGGAAGGTGTAAGTGCTTCTGGCTTTTGTCACTGTTCCTGATCCTATCTCTTTCTGAGTTACCTTGCTGCCTCATTTTCTGGTCCTATATTCTTTAGCTGCTCTGTCCCACCTTTGGTGCGTAATCTCCCTAGTCCATGGTCTCACCAAATCTAACAAAGTGGTCCAGAATGTTCTAGAGGAGTCAGAACAGTTCCTGCAGAGCCAGGAGGCATCTGCTGCAAAACCAAAGGGTCCTTGTTTGTGTGGATATGCCTGGTCAAAAACTGCTGTCAGTGCAAATTCTGCCAAAATAAACCATTCATTGAAATCAGCAGTTGAATGGGAAAGTGTTGATTTCAATGAAATTTTTCAATGGTGGTGTGGGGAGGGGAGAGGAAAGCAAGCAATTTTTTTTTTCTTTTTGCTAGTGTTTGAAATTGCTTTAGAAAAAAAATTTCAATTAAATCCTATTGTATAATATGCAAGTTTAAGTGAAATGAAAGAGAAAAGTTGAAAGGAAATCTGTTGAGGAGCTGCTAATTGAAGGAGTTTTGAATTTGCCTTGTAAGAAACATCAACATTTTAGCTGTCGTCATTGTGATTGGGAACGAGTCTCCCCTAACTGTTGGAATTTCCCACAGAACAGATGTTCAGCCTCTTAATTTGTGCTT
The DNA here is from genome assembly GCF_028858705.1 of Grus americana. Lineage (NCBI taxonomy): Eukaryota > Metazoa > Chordata > Aves > Gruiformes > Gruidae > Grus > Grus americana. The sequence continues at coordinate 12,098,372 of NC_072863.1, read as the reverse complement.
CATCAGCAAATACTTGAATTTCCAGGACCGTGTGTCCCTTCTCAGCTACAGGGTAGCAGGAGCCAGAGGAGCCATCCTGAATCAGGGCTTGTCTCACCAGAGGTGTAGGTGTGCCCGTGCCAGAAGGCTTCTGCAGCCTCCGGTAAGCGTGTGCTCCTTTGGTGCGAAGGCTGTGCTTCCCTAGGTAGCATCCTGATTAAACAAGGCTTGAGCACACCGACAAATGCTCACATGCACAAAATTAATCCATGCACTGATATTTGCAAGGATTTTAAGTGAGTGATAGAGAGGAAGATAAAGGTAACGTGTCTGAAGTATGCTCTATGCAAGGCAATGGTAGGGCCCAATGCTAATTTTTTTCCTGTGCCTGCCATTAGTGAATATCTTGCCAGAACAAAAGCTGAGGTGGGTGGATAGTAGTGTCTGGCTCTTATCTTCTGCCTGCATGGCAGCTCATGTCCTCCTAGAGCTGTACTGAGCTAAAAAGCAAGGATCAGGCACAGCATCCAGGAAGACTGTAGGGCCAAAGTGGTGTGGGGTGACCAGGGGTAGCTAAATGCAGAATGGTGGTATGATGCAGCCTGGTCCTGTGTACTTTCTTCTCTTCCAGTTGTCTGTGGCAGAGGTAGCCAGATGCACATCACAGCACATACATGATATACATGATCTCCAGGTGTTTCCATCCTGCTTGGCTGAGCTCTCTGCTCTCTCTGCATGGGATTTCTGCTGAGGGTTCCCGTCTCCTATGTCCATGTACAGAAACTCCTGGTCCTTGGTAGCCCTTGCATAGCTTATCTGCCCCCTTCATTCTGGGGGACCCTCTGCTAGTTGAGAAATGCCATTCAGGTGGTGGGGTTTGGCTTTCAACCTAGCATCTCCTTCACTGCTGGAAGGAGCTGCTTGAGGCTCTGCAACGTTGGTGCCTACCGAGTGGGGAAATCCAGAAGTCAGATTTGGCTGGCAACAACATATTGCCCTGGTTTCTGCAGGGTGTGGTTGAAGTGAGCCTTCATTTACGGCTTAGGGGGCTCACACTGGCTGGTTGTCCCTGGCTGCCATGGTGCTGAGCCTCTGCTGGGCTGAATCCCATGTGTGCCAGACATGAGGTGTCGTGTTGGGGAGACGTCACGACAAGCTGTATTTATACAGGCTGTTGCTTGGCAGTGCTGTTCCAAGGTGCATCAACATAATGAGATACAGAAAAGGGGAAGGCAGTTAAATGTGCAATAACATCACAATAAAAGTAAAACTGAGCATTAATGAAATATCTGAGCACATTAAGTGCAGTACAGTTGAACACTCCCACTACCTCAGGCCTCAGTGTCCAAACTTAATTTCTGGCAGTGTCATTACCAGAATTAAATAAGGGCCTAAGTGTCCAGAAAAAGATGTTTGGAAAAAAAAATGGGTCTTGAGATTTTGCAAGTGGTTCTGCTGTGTGGGTGTCCCCAAGGCAGCACAGGTAGCGGGGGGAGCTGGGAACTGCTGCAAGGCGAGGGTGGTGACTGAGAGCACGGGGTGAGGAGGAGGAAGCAATGGGTGTGGTCATTTTGGAAGTGGAGCTATGCACTTGCTGCCAGATGCTGAAGCACCTGGGGAGCTGCTGGATGTGCTGTGAACATGGGGTGAGGGTTTGAATGTGTATGTACATGCTTGGCTCTGACCCCATGCTGCGACTTCCCCAGGGTCAGCAGTGCTGCAGGGGATGCTGCTCCCTTTGATCCCTGGGGGGGTCTCTGGGACTTCAAATACAGGACCCCAGAAATACTGACTGCTGGCCAATGAGGATGAACTGCTGGGAAAAACTGAACTAAGCTGATGGCTTTCCTCCTAGTAAATAAAATCTCTTTTCTCTCCTTCCCCTCTGTGCCCACTCTCGCAGGTTTTGGAGGCTTGCTTGCTGGTCGCCACGTGCTGACGCCATGGCACTGAGGCTCCTGGGAATGGGATCGCTCTCTCTCATTAGCCTTGGAGTCCTAGTCCTGGTTTTGGCTGTCCCTGCTGATGCTGGGTAAGGTGGCAAGCACTGAGGCTGTTGGCCAAGGCTGCAATCCTCTTACTGTACTTAAATATCCCAGGGCCAGTACCTGTGTGAAGTAGTCCAGGGCAAAGCACAAAAAAGTGCCTCCGCTGTGTTTGACCCTCCCCTTGCCCCTGTCCCTGTGCCTTTCACCCGTGGACTTTTCAGTCCCTCGTAGCTGAGCTGACTGATTACATTAGCATTATTTGAGGTGCTCTAAGGACAGCTGTCAGGATTTTTTTGCAACAAAACCAATTTTCAGATTTGGCCACTGCACAATTCACTCTGGGCAAGGACTTGGCTTGGATGAGTTTTAACCTGAAAGAGAGACACCCCCTACCCCCATTTTTTTAATACTCTTTTAAAGAAAAGAAAATTTAACTGCTTCAGCTGTTTGGCTGTTTGTAGTACAATGACCCACAAGCAGCACACCTGATCTGCTGTATCACAGGGGGGTTCTGGCCAGCCCTGGCTGGGCACGCTGCTCGCCCTTGGCCTGGGCTGGTGTCGCTGGGTGTGCCGGCTCCGGCTGTCCCAGCACAGAGAACGCTGCCACCAGCCTCGCCTTCCCAGCCTCTGGGAGCCGTTGGGAGAAGACGAAAGCCTGTTAATCCGTGACAGGTTCTGCAGCCCTCCTCTGCATCCTGCTGGACCTCTGCTGAGGCTTGATGAGCTCAGAGTCCTTTGAGGAAGGGAGGCAGAGACACCCCCAGCACAGCCTGCCAGCCACAAGGAGGGAGGAGCTCTGCACAGAGGGAGAGAAATGCAAATAATACATGACTTCTATAAAAAATTTAGAAAAGCCTTTAGAGTGCCAGGTACGGACACTGAAATGCTGTCTGCTGAGTTACAAGTCCAGCAGTGATCAAGGATTTTCATGCCTGAGAAAATGTCAGTGCTGCCTCTCCTACTTCACCCACACCTCTCTGCTCCTAGCCTGTCCTGCCCACACCACTTCATCTGCTTGGATCACACTTTGCATAAGCAAATGCATCCTGAGCATGCCTTGACATGTAGATGCTGACCCTCGTATCGATGTACGGCTGGCTGCCCCTGTCTAGGCACAGGCAGCTCCAGGCACTGGCCTCTCACCTTCCCCTCCAGCCCGCTGGGGCTGGGTCCCTGTCCCCATCTTGGCTGCAGGGGCGTGTCAGCAGCCCCTGTGCCTGCAGCCCTGCTTCTGCCTTCCCCACCACTGCCCCTTTGCTTCCCATCACATTTTCACTGATGCTTCTGCCGCTGCTCCCTCGCTGCCTGCCATGCGGGTATTGCTCTGGTCTGCAGGAGGATTTGTTTCCTAAATTGCATACGAGGGGACCCTTGTTTGGAGGTTAGCATGCCAATGTGGCAGCCAGCTCTCCAGAGAGCATGTGCTCAGGGACAGGTGGTGAGGTAATGACTTTTCCTCAAGCCTATCCTAATTAAATTTGCTGTAAACCTCTGTCTTCCCTGCCTAAAGGCTTTTAGTTATTTTAAAACCATGATCCTCATACCTCTTTGCAATTCCTTAGAGTTCTTCAGTGGGGCTTTGAGAGAGATAAATGAGACTTGGGCAGCTTTAGCTTTATGTTAAGGTTAGGTGAGCCAGCCCAGACCTCAGCTGGACTGGAGAATTAGCCCAAATCAGGTGCCAGGCCGAGGTGCTGCTGGCTCTGCCCTGTCTGCACCTTCCCTTTGCCCTGCCTGCGCCATTCTTTCCCTGGCACCTACTAAGTGAATCCCACGCTGCTCACATTGAAGTCAAAATCTCAAATGTCAGGCTAAGTAAAACAGGTTTGAAATTTGTAAACTCATTTTTCCCATCACCGCTGAGCCTCCGCCAGGAGTTTCTTCACAAAAATCTGTCTTCTTGCTCTTTATATCACAGGTAATCTTTAAAGATAGCTTATAAAACATTAATGAATGAGCTTTCATGAGCATGTTAGCTATTCATAAGTTATAGATGGTTATATACCCATCAGCAGACACCGGTACAGATTGCTTTTAACCATGACATCTATTGAAAGCTGGTACAATTGAAACCTCATTAATTACAGTAGGCATTTGTTAAATTCCTCAAAATTCTACTTACCTGCAGGGAGTTCAGCTATTTCAAATATTTAAAGTCCAGATGAAAAGCCAAAACCAGTGTTTTGATTCAAATGGGAAGTCTTGAAGGCTGTGATGCAGTTCATAGTATCAGTGGTGTTTTGATGCTTTGGATCTGACAGGTTGCATTAGGGCTGGACGGGTGTTTTCCCAACCGTGTCTCCGCCTCCCACCCCCCATACCCTATGGGAACTGCAGTTTAAGCACTTTATTACCCTCATTGGCCTTTTGTAGGCTGAGCTTCCTGGCTTGACCATTTCTCCCATGATAGCAGGTATTGGTTTGCTAAAAAACAGAGGCCAAGCAGCCTTGTGAGAAGTGGGATCCAATCCCTGGAGAAGCAAACCTCAAGCACTTGAAATACAATTTCCTGGAGTGTTTAGTCATTGATGCCGACACAAATTAATGTCAAAATTGCCCAAAACAGAATATTTCAATTAGCTGCAGCATGCGGAATAGTATTGATTCAGCCTGACTTTAAAAATACCCATACCCTGCTCTCAATTTTTCTTCTTTTGCTGGAACATACTTTTTGCTATTCTTTTATCTTACAGAGGGTGGTTTTCTGCTGGGAGAACATTTTGATAGAAAACTCCAAAGCCAGCTCTGCTACTTGTCATCCTATTGACAGAGTATTTACAAACGGACCAGTAGTGTCAGGGGTAACTAGTCTAACCAGATGGGATGCAACAAGATTAAGCTTTGAACTCCTTAAATTCGTCTTTCTGTGTTTTTTTTCCCCAATTACCTCCTGATGCAAGCTTAAACCAGTGGCTGCACACATCAACTGGAGCAAATGAGGCTGGGGAGGAGAAGGAAAGGGGCAGAAGTATTAGAAAGCAACAATTTAGGGGCTTCTTTTTCCCCAACTGTGAGGAGTGGGACCCTGCCTCAGAGGGTCATAGGTGCCCTCCCTGGTAATTGCACCCACATCTTGCAACACCAGTGTCTCTCTAGTTTGCTACATTCGTGGTCTTCATCTGGGCAGTGCTTACTAGTCACTTATCTCTCCAGTTAGTGGCATGGGGCTGATTTGCCAGTTCGGGCTGCCCCGCTCCCAAGGGGGTCCTGGTGCTGCTGCTGAGCATCCCTCTGCTTCAGCAGCCTTTTCTCCCCCCACCTGGCTGCGCTTCCTCAGCCATGCTGCTGCCTGTCTGTGCCTCTTCATCTTTTTTTTGGCCTCATTGGTGTCTTTTATTTTCTCGTCCATCTTCCTTGCAATCTCTGCATCTTTATAGATTTTTCTTTTGGTTTTCTGTTACTTAATTTTCTGCCTTTCCATTTGTTTTGGTCCTAACAGCTATTTCTGCTGGGGAAAGCTGTGCTTGGAGCCACAGCACCAGTAGTCTGTGTTGTCTGAAATCTCTTTTGGATACAGTCAGTTTCAGAAGGATTCACAGGCTCCTTTTCTGTTGATTGAAAGGGAGACACAAAATGCAAAATGTATTATTTGAGCCCCTTGAGCTTGCAAAACTGCATTGAAGATTTGTTTGGTGAGATGAGCTTTGTTTGAGAAATTTACTACATATTTTATTCCACCTGGGGCAGAAAATGCCCTGAGGAAATCATCTTATTTGGGGGCTTCCAGGCTTCTTGCGTTGAGCAGGGATAGGAACATGAAAACTCATTTGGTTTTATAAACAGGGAAAGCTCAACAAACCACAGAAATGATTCATGAAGAGTTTTAATGACGGACTCAGGCTTCAAGTCTGCTTTACTGAATTCCTACTTTTCTGCCTCCCTTCCCCATTCCCAGGAGCAAAGAACTTTGAAATAGCTCTATATGGTAAATAACTGGCATCACTTCTTCCATGCTGCCTATAAGGAGATACTGGCACTTGAGTAACAGAGCTTCTCACAGCTTCTTTTCATAAAAATGCCCTTTCATAGGGGCAGGCAAGGGATGCTGGGGCAGGGGAAGGCTCCCTGAAAAAACAGGACTCCTAAACCGCTACCCATGGTGCTGCTGGCCCTGAGCATGGACAGGTGGGGAGGGGGCAGTGGGGATGCCTCAGCTTCCACAGTGAGAGCTGCGGTGGCAGAGGTCAGAGGGGAGATGATTCGAGATGCTCTGTGGGGAGTTCTGCAAGCACATCACCTTATCAACAGGCGCGCCCCATCCTGCAGTTCAGGGCCCGCTGCAGCACAGGCTGAACCAACACCCCTTCATTTCCAGTAACTGTTCAGAGCGTGTAAAGAGTAGGTTTCTCTTCTGATGATGTTTTATCCTCTTTTTTTCCCCTGTGTGCCAGGCTTTCTCAGAAGCATGTTTCAGACGTTGTCGATGACAGCAAAGATAACATCACCATTTTCACCCGCATCCTGGACAGGCTATTGGATGGATACGACAACCGCCTAAGACCTGGACTTGGAGGTCAGTTGGGTGGAGAGAAGATGTGTAGCTACAGCTGTGTAGCTTTAGAAATGAGAGGCTGCACAGATGACTTATTAAAAAGTCTGCTGCTGTCGGGAGGAGAGGCTGGTTCAATGCCAGAGTCGGTCTGTTGCTGGTTTCCCTGTTTTGAGTCCATGCTATCTTGTTGTTTGATAGGTTGTGTGATGAGAGGTGCAAGTCTCTGACTGCTGTGGTCTTCTATGACATTACATTGATAGGCCTGTAGATGGAGCAAATATGATTAAACTTACTTCTGCTACTTTTATAGACATTACCGTTTCAGAAGTAATGATACTACCAGTTTGCAGGACGTTCAACTCATGTTGGTGTTGCTTTTTAGTCAGTGGACTTCTCTACAGAGCCTCTATCTCGACATCTCAGTTATTTCCAATATAGGTTACCTATGTGGCAAGCTCTTTGTGTGCCAGTCTGGGCACTGGGCAGTCAGCTGGGCTCTGCTCTCTCTTGAGCTGCTTTTAACACCACTGCCATTACAGCTACTGCTCCTGAGTTTCTTTCCAAACACGTACAGATGTTTAAGGTGCTTTAGAAAGCAAAAGCATGGTAGTCACCTTCCCTCCCAATCATTACGGCATACATTTACTGTGATGTAAGGATGTAGAAGCAACGGAGAGATGTGTGGGGAAGACATGAGCTTTCTTGGTGAGATGAGGGAGACTTGACCCTGTGTGATTTCTTGGTGTGTTGTTGCTGAGGGGCATTGCTGTGGCAGAGAAGATGAGCCCTCTCAGGTGCCGATGACTGTGTGCCACAGGGGCCACTGAGGTGATATCCCTACACTGCTCTGAGCTCTCCTGCAAAGGTATGCTGCTGGACCATGACTCCCACCCAAAGCTGGAGTCACCATGTTCTCCCCCGTTCCCTGAAGGCCCAAGGGAGCTGCCAAGGGAGGTTGGAAACAAGCCTTCCTGAACTCTTGCATACTGATGAGGGCTCCAGTGATACAGTGCTAGCCTGGAAATGCACCCTGCGTTTTTCAGAGCAGCCTCATTGTCTCTTCCCAGCCCCATGTCCACCTCTGTGCCACGGCCCTCTGCCCTGCACCTGTCCAGGAGTAATTTGATCCCAAGCAGGGACCATGCAAAATTTGGGGAAGAAGGGTTTCTCCAGTGAGCGTCCTCACCTCTGATGGGCTGCCACACTGCAGAACCCAGACAGGAAAGGGTTACTGTGTCTGCATAAGCCATCCATCAGTTTTATTGCTTTTGTTGCTTGTTTCTTTCCCCCAGAATTAACTGCGGTCCCACTAATAGCTTTTTTTCCTTAAGTCTCCCCGATGGCTGTATCGATTTAACTGAAACAAATCCTGTAAGGGGACTGAGGGGGCATTTATGTCCACTGTAGGCTCAGTTGCTGACAACCCCGTGCAAAGTATTAATGAGAGGACTCCCAGGAGCCCCTTGCTGGGGAAGTTAAGACCTTTCTTGGAACTTCTCTGCTCTGTTGCTTTAGATCCTTTAATAATGTGCTTAACATAATAAATTGGCTTTGCCTGAACCAGACATTGCATGTTTAGACTGCTTTTACCTCTGATTTCCCCTCATGGAGTACTCTCACGGACCCGGACGGGAGATTTTGAAAAGGGCTACAGGTTTTGGGGGCTCTTGGCTGGCAATGAGTTGTCCTCAGTGTGTGCGTGTATGGGGCAGCCTGGTGAGCCGGGTTGTCCCCACTTTCAGCTGTACCTGTTTTCCCCAAGTCTTGGCTTTTATTCCTTGGAGGTCTGTCAGTGCAGTTATCAGGAAGAGCATTAGAAGGAAAGACCTTTCCCACTGCCGCTGGTGGCCAGAGAAACAGAAATGGCCCTGCTGCAGACTCCAAACTTATGGGTTAACCAAATAGCCTGGGGTGATAGTCAGCAAGAGATGGGCTCCTGCTGTCCAAGGTTATGTGAGATCTGTGAAAGGGATTGTTTTGCTTCAAATTAGCACTGTGATTCAGTGACTTACAAGGTACGTTGGTTTTCCTGTGAGACAGGACTGGGCAGTCCCTGTAGACCCAGCACTGGGTCTCTCCATTTCCCTCAGGAATATTGCTTTTCTGAAGATGTCAGGCAAGAGCATCCATTGGGATCATAGGATATCCTGAGTTGGAAGGGACCCATAAAGATCATTGATTCCAACTCCTGCCTCCACACAGGACCAGCCGAATCAGAGCACATGACTGAGAGCATTATCCAGACACTTCCTGAACTCAGTCAAGCTCGGTGCTGTGACCACTTCCCTGGGGAGCCTGTTCCAGTGCCCAACCACCCTCTCAGTGAAGAACCTTTTACCGATATCCAACCTAAACCTCCCCCGTCACAGCTTCATTCCGTTCCCACGGGCTCTATCACTGGTCACCAGAGGGAGGAGATCAGCGCCTGCCCCTTCGCTCCCCCTCGTGAGGAAGCTGTAGGCCGTGATGAGGTCTCCCCTCAGAGAGCACCACGCAGTCCTGCTTTGGTGTCCGTGGAAAGGGCAGATGTTGTGGTATTGAGCCCACGCACAGCCTAATGGAATGATGGACTGGCCTAAATTATGTGTAACTGGGAAGCAGGACAGGCAGACTCCCTTCTTGGCCTTAGTTTCCCTGCTCTGTATGAGATGGATCCCCCTGAAAACATTGGGTTGAGATACAAAGGGCTGAGCAGGGTGCAGGGTTGCAGCACCTCTCAGGGCTGCGCAGTGCTGCGTGTGCCCAGGTGCCTGTCCCCCACCTTCGGCAGAACCGTTTCCTTGTGCGCCAGGAGCTGAGCAATGTTTGTTTAGGCTTTGGGAAAAAAGACTGTGTAAGCAACAGAGTGTTGATGTAATGACTTTTCCCCTCAAGATAGCCTCTTTGTATTTATTTTCTTATCCCCTCTGTTTTCACCATCTGCTGCCACCCACTCTAATAGCTCCAATGCCAGAGCTCCTTTTCCTACCAGGATGCTGCAGACACAAACTGAAGCAAACCAGTGCTGAGGCTGCTCAGGAGTGGCCAGTGCTGCAGAGCCAGGCTCCAGGCGAGGGAGGTCCTGTGCCTTGCTGCTGCTCCTGCCCCCAGGACGTGGCTGAGGACATCTTCTCCTGCAAGGAGTTCTTGCAGTCTTGACAGCAGGTAGAGGTTTGTGAGCACACTCCAGGCTAACTTAGAAGAGGAAAGGTGGGGAGGGATGGTGGCTGTCAGATGCCTCCTTCTGCAGGAATGCCCCATAGCACTGTGGACATGACCATTGGTGTCACAGAGAAGTCTTACGTGTCTGATAGGAGGTTTCTCCATGTCTCTGCCAGGTGAGCTGGGGCTGGCTCACTCTTAGGGACAGAGCCGAGCCTTTTTTTTTGGCCGCATGACCACTGAAATACAGTCTGGGCTTGGGGAAGGGGTAACTGCATAAATAGATCGTTACAGGACTCAGCATGGGGGGAGAGAGGAAGGAAATGTCAGCAGATAACCTGTGTTTCCCCTGGGAAAACACAGGGCAGATTGGTTATTAAGTCAGAAGAGGAACAGAAATGGACCCCGAGGGGATGGATACATCTGTTGTCATGGCCAACCTTGCAGGATAAGAAAATCTCCCACTGAGAGAGTTTCTATGGACAGCACTGGCTTCCACTCCTGGTCTGGAGCTGTGCAATCATACAGATCCTCTGCCCAGCCCCACGAGGGCTATGATGAGGGTCACCTATTTATAGCTCTCAAATTCTCTTTGCTGGGACTGTCTGCAGCACTGGCACATGGAAAGGCCTCAGTTGTGAACCTGGAGTTTGCCTTGCTTGCAAGAGTAGGAGAGAGGAGATGTGGCCATGAGAAAGAGGTATGTCATGACTGGCAAAGGGAGAGACATCCCATACCCAAAAAGAAGAGATGCTCAAGGAGTGTCATGTGAGCGATGGGACCATGAGTGATCCTCCAAGAATGACTGATGCACAAAAATACCCTGTATATCCTTGTGCTGCTTACTGTGAAGAGTGATGGAAGTTCTGCAATCCTTACACAGCCAGTGTGATGCCCAGCACAGTTACCATGAGAGGGGATGTAGTGGTTGGGTTGTTTGAGGTTCAGTGATAGTCCCTGTTTGGCTGTACCTCCTGCAGCCTTATTTCCTAACCGGGTCCATTGTGCTGCAACCAAAATACAACCATCTTGTGAATGCCTGGGAAGGGGCAGGAGAGGAGGTTTCCAGACTTGGCCCAGCCTTTTGCTTCCTTACAGCCTTGAGAATCCTTTTAACATGCTTTAGAAATACAAAGCTATTGGGGAGCACTTTACCGCTCAGGGAGGAGGCACGTGGGGCCTTTCCATAGCTGTTCGCAAAACAGGATAGGGATTTCTTCCAGCTCAGCCAGAGACTGTCTGCTTCATGGGGGCTGGGGGTGTGTCTGAGGTGTTATTTGGTGTAAGGATGAGGAACCCAGAGGGCATCTGTAGTAGTGGTGGATGAACTCTCTGTATCGGGTGGTCAGGGGAAGCCTGTGCTCCAGAAAACTGTTGGTCTTTGTCATGGATTAACCCCAGCCAGCAGCTAAGCCCCATGCAGCCATTTGCTCAACACCACCACCACCACCCCCCCCGGCAGGATGGGGAAGAGAATCAGAAGAGTAGAAGTGAGAAAATTCGTGGGTTGAGATAAAGACAGTTTAATAGGTAAAGCAAAAGCCTCACACGCAAGCAAAGCAAAACAAGGAGTTCATTCACCACTTCCCAGTGGCAGGCAGGTGTTCAGCCTTCTCCAGGAAAGTAGGGCTCCGTCACACGTAGCAGTTTCTTGGGAAGACAAACACTATCACTCCAAACGTCCCCCCAGCTTTTTTTATTGCTCAGCATGACACCATATGGTATGGAATATCCCTTTGGTCAGTTGGGGTCAGCTGTCCCGGCTGTGTCCCCTTCCAACTCCTTGTGCACCCCCAGCCTACTCACTGGTGGGGTGGTGTGAGGAGCAGAAAAGGCCTTGGCTCTGTGTAAGCACTGCTCAGCAATAATGAAAACATCTTTGAATTATCAACACTCCTGTGGCTTGGTTCAGCCCCAGCCGCCAACTGAGCACTATGCGGCCACTCCCTCATCCCTCCCCACCCCCAGCCTCCCTGGTGGGATGGGGAGGAGAATCGGAAGAGAAGGGTAGAACTAGTGGGTTGAGATAAGGACAGTTTACTGGGACAGCAAAGGAAGAGGAAAATAACTACAGTGATTATAACAGAATAGACAAAACTGGTGAAACACAATGCAATTTCTTATCCTATGGCTGGGAGCCGCCACTCCTCCGCAGCTAGCCCTCCTTTATATGCTGAACATGACTTCATATGGTATGGAATATCCCTTTGGCTAGTTTGGGTCACCTGTCCTGGCTGTGTCCCCTCCCAGTTTCTTGTGAAAATTAACTCTAACCCAGCTGAAAACCAGGACAAGTTTCCAGCACAAATCCAAAACATATCCCCATACTAGCTACTATAAAGAAAATTAACTCTATCCTAGCCAAAAGCAACAGATTGTCTACCCCTTATTCCATACCATTTACATCATGCTCAGGTCCCACACTATCCAATACAACCTCATTAACCACCACCCCCTTCCCATCCTTTTATATAATACACAGATATCATTCCCTTAGTCTGTGGACCACGTCTATAAAATGTCTTTGAAACGTCCACTAATGTTCACAAAATTGAGTTCATTTAGTCCATGATTTTAGGCTCCATCTGTTATGGTAGTCCCTCAGGACGGGAGAGGTGGTGTGTTGTGTGGAGTTACTGAGCACCAAAGCCAGCTCAGGTCGAGTCACTGCTGCTCTTTCTTGTACAACTTCTTGTAAGGCTTGTCCTCCATTGGTTCAGGTGGTTCCTGCCATAGTAATTTCCATAACATGAAACTCAAATCCCAGGTTACAACAATTTAAAGGTATTTCCATTACAGTCTCCACCCCTAGTCCCTTTGGACCAGAACAGGGTCTGTTAAATTAAATGTTTGATTGCAATGAACTCCCCTTGCCCCTGCTCTGGCTTGAACTTATCCACGGACCACAGACCCTTAGGGGTGTACCTGCTCCAAATGGAGCCTTATCTATGAGCCACAGTCTCTTCAGGGGTATACCTGCTGCAGCATAGACTTATCCGCAGCCATAGTTGCTTTGAGGTACAACTGTTCTAGCGTGACCTTCTCCATGAGCCACAATGCCTTCAGAGATACACCTGCTCCAACATGGCCTTACCCACAGCCACAGTCCTTTCAGAAGTAAACCTGCTCCAACATGGCCTTACCATGGCTGCAGTCCCTCCAGGGGTGTAACTGCTCCGTCACGGGCTTATCCATGGCCACATGCTTTGAAGTGCTCCAGCATGACCTCATGCGCAGCCACTAATGCTTCAAGGTGTATCTGCTGTGGCGTGGACTTATCCACAGCCATGGATGCTTCGAGATGTACCTAGTCCAGTGTGGACTTATCCTTGGGCCACAGTCCCTTCAGAGGTATACCTGCTGTGGCACAGACGTAACCACAGCCACAGACACTTTGAGGTGTATCTGCTCTGATGTGGAATTATTCACGGCCACAGATGCTTTGGGGTGTCCTGCTCCCACGTGGACTCATCCACAGGTCACAGTCCCTTCGACTAGAGTGCACACAGGAGTTCCAGCCTGTCCAGGACAGCAGCACAGAAACAGCAGGGATGCCCTGGCCATCTGCCAGCCCAGGCATATCGCCATTGCTGTTATCAAAACGTTCCCAGGCACAGCACAGTAGGATGATAAGCAGCACAGCAGTACAGTGAGCAGCGAAAGCAAAAAGCGGCCACTAATGAGCACTAGACTCTACTATACAGTAAGGCAAGCAAGCCCCATGGCAAGCACAGGAGCCTGCCAATTAATAGCTAAACAGTGATAACAGCTATAAATTTGATCTACCACATTTCAATCAAACCCGTTGTTATCTCAAACGCTTCAAGCCCTACATTGGGTGCCAAAAAGGACTGTCATGGTTTAACCCCAGCCGGCAATTACACACCAAACAGCCACTTGCTCACTCCCCCACAGCGGGATAGGGAAGAGAATCAGACAAGTAAAAAAGTAAGAAAACCCATGTGTTGAGATAAAGACAGTTTAATAGGTAAAGCAAAAGCCTCACACGCAAGCAAAGCAAAACAAGGAGTTCATTCACCACTTCCCAGTGGCAGGCAGGTGTTCAGCCTTCTCCAGGAAAGTAGGGCTCTGTCACATGTAGCAGTTTCTTGGGAAGACAAACGCCATCACTCCAAACGTCCCCCCAGCTTCTTTTATTGCTCAGCATGACACCATATGGTATGGAATATCCCTTTGGTCAGTTGGGGTCAGCTGTCCCGGCTGTGTCCCCTTCCAACTCCTTGTGCACCCCCAGCCTACTCACTGGTGGGGTGGTGTGAGGAGCAGAAAAGGCCTTGGCTCTGTGTAAGCACTGCTCAGCAGTAACGAAAACATCTCCATATTGTCAACACTGCTTCCAGCACAAATCCAAAACGTAGCCCCATGCTAACTACTATGAAGAAAATTAAGCCAAAACCAGGAGAGCCTTTTCCAGGGGGTGCTGAGGAGGAAAAGATTTTGCCCCAAGGTAGAGAAGGAGAGAGCAGGCTGTTCAGTTTTCTAAAAGACAGACTGTAAACATTCTAGATAAGCCAGTTTCTCCAATTGCAATTAAAAAGTAATTTGTGCCATGTTAAGCAGCTAGGCTAGGATCCAGTGTTACCTCTCCTGGATGCAGCATCAATTACAAGGTAACGCACGGTATTTACTTGAAGTTTCTACCACGTGTCTCTGGAATCCCTAAATAGCTGACTAGGTCCTGCCAAGGGAGTCGTGGCTGGCGAGCGTCCTGCCAGTCCATGTCTACATGATGTGCTTCTGGACAGCTGAGGGTTAGGAGCCTACAATGTTTTCAGAGCATGGAGTTTACTGGGACCAGCAAGCACAGGCAACTGGATTAAAGCAATACAATTCCCTAGGCAGAATGAGGCACTTGGCCCCTTTGGTTTCTTCTTCCTTGGGGAAAGGGCATGGTGCCCATTCATTGTCCTCAAGGTTGGCAGCAAGTGGGTCCCATCCAGGCAGAGGATGCCTGACATGGGCCTACAGTGCCTTTTATCTGGCCTTACTGTGTCAGCTCTGCCCTGCTAATGGTTTTGATCTCTAGCTGCCTGTTAATATTTATCCTGTTGATGTATTCCCTTTATTCTTTTCTAAGTGAAGCACACCTCAGTTGGAGTTTTTCTTGTCTCTTCTTTCTGCAGTGCAGTGTTTCTTCCTGCTTTTTTAATGACGGTATAATTTGGCAGGATGGCTTCTGAGCGAGATACATCTGTATCCCTCTCTTGCCACCTGTATTTCACTGATTCAAGTGCTGATGGCCAAAAGATTTTGGACTTAGGTTCAGAGCAGCTCCCTTTAGGTTGACACATTCCCTTGAGATGCTTGGTGTGTTACACCTCAGTGCATCTGTCATTTTCTCCTGACCTCCTGCAGGTAAGGGCTTGTCTGTTATTATGTGAGTATTAAGGCAGAGGGGCTGAAATAGTCAGTTAAATTAACTGACTTCTCTCAAAAGTACAGTGCTCTTCAAGCTGAAACAGTGAGGGCTTTTCTGCCTGGCAAGATCCAAGAAGAAATCTGTTTGCAGTGAGAGTAACCTATAATAGCACTAGAAAGTGTGAAATTGTCCAGATGATTGAAGTTTAGAGAACTTTTTTTTCTCCTAAAAACTGGATGAAATGTTGAAATTGTCCTTTACTTCTGGAGATAGGTTGCAAAGCCCTGGGGAAGGGACACTCGCAGGCTCTTTGGGTGCACGAAAAGTTGCAGTGTGCAGAAGCCCAGCTCTCAGGTGCTCGGTGCTGGGCAGAGAGGTGGGGGCAGGACTGCTCTTGGTCCCTTGGCTGGAGCATCAGGCACTGCCTCTGACTGTGGGGACACCTGAGCAGTGGTGGCAGAGCCCCACTGCAGTGTGTCCCATTCCGCATTGCAGCAGAGCTGGTGACCGGGTGTCCAGGGAGGCTGGACTCAGTCTGGCCTTGAGCTATTCTGCAGTTTTTTCACCTGTGCGGGATGAAGCTGCCTGCATTTTGTCATAAACATTATCTAGATCTAAAGTTTGCGAAAGAGAAACAGATGACAAACCCAGTGGTCCTTTGTGGTTTGTTATGATTTCCAGGGTTTCCAGAACTGTGTTTAATCTGTTTTTCTGTCTTAATGTTCCACCTCCCCCAACTTCTCATCTCTTCTCTCTGATCTGACTTCATGCCTTGTATTGATTACTCCAGGGAGGAATTTGATCCTTTCTTAGAAAAAATGCATGTCTTATCTTAGATTTTTGTCTTTGTCTGAGATTCCTTGATGAGTTTTAATTTGAAGCTGAGGCATTGCCTAAACAGCATTTTCTTCTGTTTACCTTTCTGGGCAACAGGGACCCTGCTCTGTCTCATCAAACTTCTGAAGTTAAGATCCATGAACAAATTAAAAAAAGGTTGTCTTCCCCTTGGGTGCAGCTCTCCAAAGGCAGCTTTGCCATGGATTTGCACAGCCCCGTTGCTCTCCTCTCTCATGCAGAAATCCCAGTTGTGCTGCTGTTTAAACCCATGGCGAACAGGGAGAGAGAGCTCTGTATGAAAAGGCATGCACACGTCAGAAGGCAAGAGAGGAGTACGGGCTTGACAGCTACGCCTAAGGGTGAAAGTCTTCTCTTAAATAAGTTATGAATTTGCTTAGGGCGACAAGCCTGTATCAAAGCTTCAGGGATATCACAAACTCTCTGGATGGGTCAGAAACCCATTGCGAAAAGAGATTCATAGCTTTTGGTGTAAAATGGCACCTGTGCTTCAGGTCAGCACTGGGTCCTTTGAGGGCATCTCGCAGCTGCCTGTGCCCTGCAGTGACGTGGGAAGGAGCGGGCCACCACGGCAGGTCCCTGCCCAGCCACCCTCTCCATGGGGCAGTCATGTGGCCATAGCCGATCACCAGTGATGAGGCTGTCCATGGGCTGCATGTGCCTTGGCTCTCCAGAGGGGCCACAATCAAGCCCCCAGGCTGCCAGGGTTGTGGAGGGGAAAGTATTTCTCATGCTACTTTGGATGACTTTTTTTAGGTGATGCCTTCACTTGCTGTGTGTGGTTCCAATGAGGAGTCTGCCCCAAGCTGCTAACCCCTCCATATATCCACGCATGTAGGCAAGAAGTAAGATTTTTCCCAGAGGGTGAGAAATTTTTCTAGGAAAGTGAATCCATTTGGAGGATTTGTACTGTAATTTGTACTGGAGTAACATCTCAGAGCTTCAATGCTAGATCAGACACCTGCAGAGAACCAGTGTGAGTGTTAGGCAGCTGATCCCTCCCCGAGGGGAAGCTGGTGGGTGTGTGTTGGAGACGGGATGACGCTATTTCTTTATAATGACTTTGGAATGGGGGAGCTGATGTTTAAGCATGTTGAACATGTGTTAGTGTTAAGAACATTAGTAGATGATGTTATAGATGGCTATAAACTGCTTGCAAGGATGTCTTTATTGATCTGTTTGACTATGTCATCTACTCATTTATTAGAATTTCCATTTGTTTAGTCCCATGTAAAGGATTTATAATGTGTCTTTGATATGGATCGTGAAATAAGTTGAGGTTTTTTATTAGGTATTAGAGAGTTTGAAAACAACTTCAGTTCGTTTGTTCTGGGAAACTGATGATGAAACAACTGGTCAAATATTTAAGAAACAGCAGTTATTTTATTCATTGCGCTAGCAGATAAAATGTTTGCAGCAGTTCGTGTACTTGTACAGAAGCACTGATTATGTCTCATGAGGCAAAGTCATTGATTGCGTTGGTGGTGAATTTCAGTCTGGTTCCATCTCGAAGAAGCAATCAAACCACATCTACCTGGCCCCCTTGCAGAGGGAGGATTAATGCTGCTGATTCAGACCTGTCAGCTTGTTAAAGCCATTTCATTTATTTAAAGGTTATTGTTTGATTAAATAAAAATATTGGAGTGTTCGTGAGGCTCTGGAAGATGCATGGGGCTTTGGGCAGTGAGTTGCTGCAAGGCTATGAGGCTAAACCGTGCAGGGTCCTTTAACTAAGTACTGTTAAAAGTCAGAGTGAAATTCTCACCCTGTTGCAGTAAATGGCAAAACTGTCACCGAGTCTGGTGGGGCAGGAATTTCATGTAATGATTTCTCTGTCTATGTGTACTAGCCTACTTTAAAAATCTACCTCTGAAGGACATACAGCTAATGTTTATTAAAAAAAAGTCTTTGTGGAGTACTGGCAATTGTAAGCATAGAGTATAGCCTAGAGAGACTTTCTAATCTGCAATTTGCATTGTGAGAAAAGGACACCTCGTTCAGTTTACCTTCTGGAAGAACATAATTCAGACGAAAATTATGAGAACAACAGGCATGGAAAAAGCATATGATTTATTTTTTTTCCCCAAACCCACTGGAAAATCCTATTGATGACGAAGTTCAGACTGAATCAGTGGATGGAATGATTAATGACTGGAGCGAAATAAATTGTGTCTGAAAATTCAAGACACTTTTCAACCTTGTAAAAGTCAATTCAGATGCCTCTTTTCTGGAAGGATCAGTTCAGATACAAGAAACTTTGTCAAGCAAAGGATCTGATGACCATTAAAAAAAAAAAAAAAAACAACAAAAGACAGCAATTTGTAAAGGGGAAGGTGGCAGAGGCTCTGCACGAAGCTTACTGCACTCATCTGAATTCTTGTCGAGGAAGTTGCTTGTATCCATACAGGCAAGATCAGAATTTTGCGGTCCTGCATTCCTACTTACTCACCTGAAGACATGTCTCCTGGAGAGCTGTGAATGTCACTTTAGCCAGTTAAGGCCACTGTCCTGTAAAAAATGACGGTGCAAACTCTTCTTTCCACAAGTTCTGTGTTCTGTAAAGGCTCTGTGCACATGTGGGAATTGAATTAGAGGCTTTTGTGCTTGAAAGATAGAGCTCTTCCCTTTGGAGAGATGCACCTGGTCTCGCCTGAGAATTTGAAAAAGCCTTTTCATAGAAAAGGGCCCTGTCTGCTTGCACAAGGAAGGGTTAAAGAACAAAAGCATGAAATCTCCTTTCTTCTTTCTTGATCAATCTACCCATCATTATGAGAGAAGCTTTCTGATAGCTTCTCTTTATCATGTAACGTTAATACCATTAAGTCCACTTTCGCAAGGAAAGCAACATATAATTAATTTGCAAATCAAGAAAGTGTATGTGATTTTTATATGAAAGAGAAGGTCTTTAACTGCAGAAGACATCGTGTGGGCATGGCCCCGCTGTAGATAGGACCTTTCCTCTCCGGCCAGCTGGAGTCCCTCCTTGAACATCCCCCTCCCAGAGGTGGTGTGGGACCCTGAGATCCCAGGCTGGGCTGGTTCCCCTGTGTGCCCCCCTGAAAGTATCTTTAAGCCTCTGCCTCCATCCACTGTTCTTTTTTTTTAAGTCTTATCTCTATAAGAATTATTATTATTTTGATGCAAAATGCATTGAAAAGGAAATAAAACCAAACCCTATCCAGACTGATTTGTTCCCAGAAAGATGTTTAATTTTGTATGTATAATTGAAAGGGGCTAAATATAGCTGTATTAATATTTATGGGCCTTATGTTGGAGTCAATACAAGAGTTGCTGTTCAAGGCAATTAAGCTTTACCTTTTCACATCTAGGATTTCAGCATTTGGAGATTACATTAGTTGTGTGACCTGCATTCAAGAGAGAAAAAACTAAAAGCATGCCATTATCTGTCGAATATGATACTCTGTATTTAATGCTGTTTGCTGACAGGCAGTTTGTCTCCAGCAAGGGTGATCTCTCAGAAGCAGGACTGCTATCTTAATAGGGGGAAATCAGAGAAATCAGTAGGCTTAGAGACTTGCAGGAGAACTGTCCCTGCAGCCGATGTATTTTGGGAGGAACTGGGTGACTAGACTATCTGATGGCATCAGAAAGTGGGCATTGCCCACCTCTTCTGCATCGGTAGCTGTTGGGGATGAGGGGAAAATTATTATGTTGGCACTTCATGGACTGCATTTGTCTTCATACTACCTCCACCCTGGAGCTGGGGCATAGGAAACGCGACCTCAGTAACTCGTGTGTGGAAGTGCATGGGGAGGAGAGGGCTGTTTGCACCCTATTCCTGGGCTCAGGCTATCTGTGCGTGTCTGCAGGGCTAGTCACAACCTTCATGTCATTAAAAAACAGGGAAAGCAAATCATGTGCATGAGGAATTAGGTCGAGGCTATAACGATGAAAACAAGTCAGTTTGCGTTAATAACAAAGGCAAAATGATGATGCGCTTGATTCCTAAAGCACTGCCTTTCAAGAGAAGGGTATCACTAGGATAGCATGACAAGAGTCCTGGCAGTGGTTGAATTGCCCTGCATTGCCGCTTTTTGGAAGCTGCAGGTCCTCACTGCTCCAGTTAACAAAGCAGCTGTTAGATGCTGTAAAATCTCTCACTAATAAGGACTGTCTGAATCCTGCCTTTCTACTAAGTTTGATCAATGTGTCAGATTTTTCCTTTCTTCCGCCTGGACTCTACTAACTGCCTGTGAGGAGAAGGACTGCAGTAAGGACCCTCTGTCACAGCTACTCTGCAGTGTCCTTCGGGAACAAGGGGTTAACCTGCCCTCCCCAGGGCAGAGCTCACAGCCAGGGCTGCAGATGGAGGTTGTCTTAGTGAGGGTGAGCTTGGCGCTCATCTCTTCTCCTAGGACTCATGCACCCCACAAATTTTGAAGCTTTGTGTGGGTGTGTTTCAGTTCTTTCACTGGTGTGCTGTGTATTTTGGTAGCTGGAAGCCTTTTAACCCCCTCAGTAAGCATCAGGGGAATGCGTTTTCTGATGGCTTTCATTAGCTTTTGCTGTTGGAGCACAATAGCTGCTTAAACAGGGAGGGAAAAGCGGAAATCAAATGGCACACCCACAGAGGTAGAAATGGTGGCCACGCTTTTAGTGGTTGGAAATGAGTTTTCAACTCCAAATGGCCCTTCTGAATTCAGCCTGGGCTCTGGGAATTCGCACCAGGTGACGCTGACCCCAGCAGACCGGTATTTCCAATTACAGATGACAATATCCTTACCAAAAGGTGTTGGCTTGACAGCAGAGAATTGTTCCTTGGTGTGCCTGAGAGTGAGCCAGCGCAGGGCCGAGTCCCTATTCCCGAACAAGGGCAAGCCAAGCTATATATTAAAGAACAAGGAGATTGCACCAGTTAAATTTAAAAAACTCATTTAGCTAAAGCAGCACAAGCCCCCATGAATATTTATCTGATGTTATGGAAGCATGTGGACTCCCACCTACTTTATTAAATTTATTTTCAATAAAAATGCCAGAGGAAGACGTTTGATTAATGGCAGGTGGGATGGTAAAATTAATGTGAAGTCTGGAGTCAGCAAGAAGTGTCCCCTGAGTCTGTGCGTCCTTGCTGGCGGCTGGGCTAAGAAAATGTTTCTAAACTTCTCTGAGGGACAACAGCGATGTTTATCCATGTGGTTTCCAGGATGGCATGAGTAGGAGCTGCTGTTCTGCGGCTGTTTGGTTGGGCATGGTTTTTCTGAGGGCCAGCGTCCTGACCTTGAAGCCGGCGTGTGGCTTTTGCCCCCAGCACTCTGCCTTTTCTTCTGCTTTTCACGCCCCTCTGAGCAGGCTGCACCTGCGAATTAAGCACAGCAGTGAGCTTCAGCAATCTTGGGTTTGAGTGAGGCTCCCTGGGCCTTTGCATTTAAACATGCCTGGGATTAGTTCCATCAGCCTCCGAATCTGCTCAGCTCCTACCAATTTACCTGCTTGGATTTGTCTCCTGAAGGCAGGCAATTTGAAGCTGTAATGTTACGGGTCTATTAGAGAGCTCTAGTGCAGTTTCCCACCGGGACCCCCTCCAGGTCTGGCACCGCCTCTTTCCATTGAGCTGTCAGGAGCTTGGGTGGGAGATGCTGAGCATGGTGCAAGTGAGGGTCACGGGCACTGCGGTACCCGGGGTCCCCTGAGCCAGGGAGCCTGGAAATCCCTTCGGGGTGAAGGGGCATCCCTGCCCCTGGAGGGCAGTGGGGCTGGGGGCTGCTTGCGCAGCCTGAAATAGTAACTCACCCCAGGGGTCTTGCGAAAAATCTTTGGAAGCTGCTGTGGGTGGGATGTTGCATCTCACTTTTTCTGCAGGGGGTTCTGAGTCAGAGGCATAGGTTTTTTGGGTGTGATGGTTAGGCGAGGACTGCGTGGGAGCAGAGACGGGTGGCATGCCTCAGTGCGGCAGGGAAGGCAGCGTGTTAGGCAGGGAGGTGAGTCTGTCTCAGCATCCCTCGGCTCCACACCCGTGGAGGTACCACTACACTGTGAACCTCTGCAATGGGGGTGCCTGAGTGGCAGCAGGTGACCAAGACCTGGGGCACAAATCCTTCCCCCAGCCCCATGCCCAGGCTTCTATGCTGGGGAGCAGAATCAGTTCTCCGATGTGTTCATGCCTTCCCCGAGGGCACATGGTGCCCAGCAGGCTACAGCCAGATGGCACAGGGAGAGCAGCCGGGAGCAGAGAGGAGCAGGTGCTCCGATGCTGCCCTCTGAGGCTAGGAGGCTCTCGTGGTGGTCTCTATTTTGCAGTACTTAGGGTTTTTCTCTGTGTGCAAATGTATAATGAGGCCTGTGATGGCTCTCTGCCTGCAGGAGAAGAGGGGGTCCCTGTGCAGCGTCTGTGCCAGCAGATACTTTCAGCATGTGCTGAATTGGTTGGGCACTCCCCTGCTGCACTTGCATTGCTGGGGAACTGGGCCAGTGCTGGGCATGGGGGAGAGTGATGGGACCAGAAAGTAATGAAAAATAAAAAAGGAACAGGTGCTGGCTAATATGTATGTGGCAGAAAAAGAGAGGAGAGTTCTGGCTGAAAACAGAAGCTGAGAAAAGGCAGATTGGCAGCCAGCATATTCTCCTCTGTAGGCTGTGGGTCGCCTGAGAAACCTGTCAATAAAGCACACTTGCAGGCACTGTCTCTAATAAATATATATTTAAGAGAGACATTTCTTCAGAACCTCTGCTGGGAAATGTCTAATTCTGAAGGGATGGCATGAAAAATGGCATCTCCAGTGGAAGTAGAGAGTTGCCATGGGAACTGGAACGCTTTGAACCACATCGCTAAAACAAGAAAACATTCTCCCCAGCGAAGGAAATTAAAAATTACATCTGGAGGCATCTGCCCCCTGCTTGTCTCTGATGGGAGTATCAGAGTATCGTACAGCATGTCATAATTCATGTAGTGGGCAGAACTGAAAATATGATATTTGTTGCTGAATTTTTGAGAGTAGTTGTGTTAAAAAGCCTTCCTGTCCATGGGACAGACAATGCTGGTGTCTGAACAGTGCTGGGGAGGGGAAGATTTAGAGCCAGAATTTCCTCTAAAAGGGTTTTGCTCACTTGGGGATAAAACAACAGCCTAAGCGCACAAATAAGCCCACCTCGCCACGTGTGGATCACCCCGCTGCTCCCAGGGTTTGCTGGCCCCATTTGCCTGCCAGGGACTTCCCTGGGAGGCACAGGGAAGCCAGGCGAGAAGGAATGTGATGGAGGGACACAGTGCGTGTCTGGGGATTTATCTTGCACTTCAGAGACTCTCTGTTTATCCTTGCAAGTCTGGGACAGCAAACACAGGAGGAGTTATTGCTGCATGGGAGAGGTGGACTTGCAGTCCGTGCTGTCTAATGCATTTCTTGGTGTGTTGGCAGCAGTGTGCGCAGAGGTAACACAGGGAGCTAGGTGAGCCCAGGTGGCAAGGAGAGCTTGCTGTGCTTGCACAACAGGACTCCACCATCAGAGGAAATGCTAAATTGACCAGTTGAAAGGAATGCGAATTAAATAAGTTTATCCATACAATGTATTGGAATTGCTGCAAACTAAATGAGCAGTGGCCATGCAGTCCAGTGACCAATGCATGACAGGGGAGAAACAGCTCAGTGGAGACCTTGGCTCTGCACACAGCTCGGGAGTCACACAGGCAGAGACCATGATGGGGTGCCTAAGGAGGGGAAAGCATTTGTCTGCGTTGCCCTGGGGTGGTGGTGAAGGATGCCAGAAGGTCACTTGAAGGCACACTGTCACAGGAGCTGATTAAGTTCTCCTACTGAAGGAAAGACCAGCCAGGAGCTATCTGATAAGGGAACTAGAGTGCAAATTACTGTGTTACTCCCTGCTATGGTTTTCTTGTATCTTCGTTTCAGTACCTGGTGTTGGCCTCAGGGGACAGGCTTGAGAATTAAATGGACAATGGACTCTTCCTCTTAGCTATACAGCAAGTTCCAGGAGCCACTTTCTTTTTCTTTTTTTTTTTTTTTTTCTTTTTTTGCACACTACAGTCTATCGTGCAGTCTGGCAATCCTCAGCCTGCAGAGCAACCTGGAATAAGATACAGCCAGAGACATGGGAAGGCAGTGCTGGGGCTAAAAGGCAGATGGGGAAACTGAGGCACAGCAGAACTGCATTGCATGCTCAGTGCCATAGTGCAGATTAGCACCAACGGTGGGGTTAGAGCTCAGAGCTCAGCCTTCAGACTTCACACACTTGATTAAGACATCTTGTTATTCTTTCTCCCTCTGCAATGACATAAAATTAATGCAATGCAGTGTGTCTCTCACTTGATTTTTCTTGTGTTTCCCTGCTTGCTTTCTGGCTTTCCAATCTTTCCAGTTGT
The DNA here is from genome assembly GCF_028858705.1 of Grus americana. Classification (NCBI taxonomy): domain Eukaryota; kingdom Metazoa; phylum Chordata; class Aves; order Gruiformes; family Gruidae; genus Grus; species Grus americana. Next base: position 12,074,200 of record NC_072863.1, on the reverse strand, counting down.
TTTCTATGTATCAATGATTATCAGGTTTGCAATAGCAGTTTTGTATTGCACGCTTGTGCTTATCTTTTTCCTGGGGATCTGCCTTGAGCTCTGATGAGTTACAGAGCTCAGTAATTGCTTTGCAAATGCTAAGGATTTTGCTGGCACTGACCTAATGTTTTTGCAGCTCCTCTTCAAGCATGTGAGTGGCCTGTTGGGAGGTGATGATTTCTGTTAGACTTGCTGAGAATGAGTTAACAAAAGGTTCAGTGTTTTTAGGAAAGGGAGTAAACAATAACCTGCCGGGGACAGTCTGCAAGCTCCCTGATGGAGAAGCTTCAGAGGTGCACTGTGTCCACACATGGTTCTGGATAAGCCTGGTCTAATCACTGACTCTCCCTGCTGAGTTATACAGGTGTGAAGGGATACAGCAAAGGCAGCAGCCCAGTGACTGCTTTGTTCTGATGCCTTATGTCTCCTGCGTATGTGCAACTTCAGCCACAGGACTGGGGCACGGGACCTACTGCAGTGTTTCCCTGAGGGTGCTGTTCACTGAGATCCTGTGATGTGGTCAACAAGAACATTGTCATTGACTCCTAAAGAGGCAAATTAGCCAAAGATGAGGTCAGGAAGGCAGGCCCAAAATGGAACACAGGTGTTTTGCAGGTAACATGGAAAGGTTTGCCTAATGTTGAAATACCAGTCTGGCATTTTTGCCCTCATCTCATTGCTCCCTCCAGTGCATACAGCCATGCAGGCACCCTGCAGGAAGGGCTGCGGTCAGCAAAATTCTCCTGGCTTTGGTTTCATTAGGGCCACAGCTACGTGTACCAGGTGGCAACATGGTGTTGTCTGAATGCTCTTCCCCTGTCCACTGGGACCGGCAGGGATTCCCTTCCCTGAGCACCTCTGGCTTAGGCATCAAGAACAGACTTTAATACTGAATATGTTAAATTATGCATGCCAATTTATACTCACACATTTTCTCATTGTGTTTATAATACATAACAAACATGTTTATGTAGCATCTCTCTTCCATTACCACAGGGTCTCAAAGCACTGTAGAACCTCTAAAAGCATGCTCATACATTCAGATTCCTCCTCTGCCTTTATAGCATCTGAGGGTGTCCTAAGTCCTTAAAATAGAAACTACAGTAGCTTTGTTCATTCTGTCTTTTCTGTCTGTAGCAAAAATAGCACAACTAATTTGTAGTCTGTATGTGTGAGAATAAGAGGTGTGTGTAAAGCCTCCATGACTTCTCTAGCAGTTGCTGCTTCTGACTCTCTCTTCTATTCTGCCTGGACTTTATGTTTATCAATAACTTGCACCACATCCTGATTCTAACCTCTGGATGTGTATTTTATGTCACTTAATCCAGTAATAAGAATACGTGTGTGTGCATGCCTGCACAGGCCAGTGAGGGAAAGCTAAATTAAACTACATGAGCCAAATGCATAGTTCTGTTGAGTCTTGCAGTAGTTTTTTGTCTGGGCTTCTAATGGAGTAAGGCTTATCACATCTTTCTTTCTGCCTTTTGTCTTCTAAAAGCTTTTGAGCCTATTGGCTGATCTGAACAAAACCTGACAGAAGGGTAGATATCTCAGAGAATTTAAGTCCCTGCAAGATTTGTGGAATTATGTAGCTGAGTGGAAAAAGACCCAAAGTAGAGAGAGGTAACTGGATGGGATCAACTGGTGTTAGGCATCAGAAAAACAGGCAGGAAAAGCTGATATGCGGGAAAGCAGGGTTTATTGGCTCTGCTACTGGTAGAGCAGCATCTCTGCTAGGCTGTTCTGCTGGATAGAGCTCTAACCTGCATCCCTCACTCTGGGTAAATGTGAGAAAATGCCTTTCTCCAGCATGGGAGGGTGTGAAATCCCTATAGCACCTTCTACAGCAACATGTGGACGTACTCACCATGCCAGATATCCCTAGAGCCCCTTTATCGCATGGTGAGACAAAGGGGCAGTGTAGTATGTTCTGTGCAGGGAGTTCAGACCAGAAAACTGGGCCACCCTGTGCTGTTATTCACATGGAAGTGCTAGGGGGAGGGTGCAGTTTCTCACCCAAAAGGGACAAGCAGATGCCCTGTGTGCCTATCAGCACTATGCTGGGACACTGGCTCTCTCCTCACGAGGAAGCAAGGAGGAACAGGGCGTGCCTGACTCCTCTTCTTTCAGCAGTAGTTATGCCTTGATCCATACTCCATAGCCAACATGTTACATAGGTGTGGAGAGAGCTTAGACCTGGGTCAGAGCCACGAGCACATGTATAGTGCATTTGGAAACTGCTTAGGGATTTCTTTTCCAAGAACTTAGCTGATTTTCCCTACATAACTCAAGGAGCTTGTGCCTCAGGTGGCTTGTGCCCCAAGGATCACCTAGAAATTAGACATCCATCTAGGCATTACAGTGTGCCATAAATCCTAGACAAGCCATGCTCAAGTGGTAAAACTGGGTCACTTCATAGTCCTGCGTCTAGTTCCTGCAGAGGACACTGGATGCAGCTGTTAGAAAGCTGCATACGCAGCATTGCTGTGTGAGACAGGGAATAAATCTCTTCATTGCATCAGCTCTCCTCTGGCCCTGCTAAGAAAGGGAGCCAGGGCAGCAGGCAATCTCTCTGAGGGATTTGACAGGCATCATCTCACTTCATCTGGGCTGAAAAATTAAGCACATGTAATTGCACACCATGCTGATCTCTCTCATCATGTGTGAGTGGTTTTGTTGTTGGCTGTCTCTTGAGAGAGCCCTGGAAATTCTTTTGAACTTCTTGCTTGCCCTGTGCTGAAATATTATCCAAGTTGGGGGGAGAGAGAGAGCACAGCTGGAAGTGATACCACATGCGTATCTGTATTTACAGATCTGATGACTTCTCTGTAGTCTGGCTGGAGGATATGCAATTGTAGACACTGATGTGCCATCACACCAGAGAGAAGGTAGTGATTAATCACTGTGGCTCACAGAGCAGCAACTTGGGAACTGGCTGTACAGCAAATGCTGGCAGTCCCAGGGGTTTTGAGCAGCAGTGGGTGATAAGCCAACCCCTGTGAAAAGATGCCTCGGTACCCCAGGATGGGAGGGACAGGCTTGATGCTTTCACAGAGAGCAGCAGATAGCCTTGTTTTCTGTGTAAACATGATGCCTTTTTGATCATAACTCTGCAGAAGTCACTAGGAGTGTAACTGAGGGGGGGTCAGATCTGTTACACAGACTAAGTTATTTCAGCTTTACGAGTGAGACAGGGTGACCAATTCTGGAAGCAGGCAAATAGCCAGGAAAAACTGCATTAGACAAATAGTTCATGACACATAGGCAGACCTAGATACTGACCATGGTCTTGCTGGCAATCCCCTGCAGGCTTTTACTCACCCCTGCTTTTGCTGGGATAAGACATTTGTTTCAGACATTTATATGGTTTCTTTCCTTACTGTGTGGTTTATTCTGCGGAGTACAAATTTCCCAGTGCTCAGTCTTTGGCTGACCCCACTTTGCAGTGGATGAGCATCTGCCATCTTTAGCCATGTTGTCCCAGGTGGGAGCAGGAGGCTAAGACCAGCCTTCACCCATGGGACCCTGGTCATCCTCATCTCTACGTTCACTAGAGGCAGATGCCATCAGAGGCAGTCAGGTCTGGGTGGGCTAACCTACCTCTGGGATTGTCCTCCCCCATAGACAAAACAGGGTCTCTGTTGTGTCTTGATGCTTCTGCCCAAGTGAGTTTTCCTGGAGATGTGTCAGTGTTTAGGTAGTTTGGGGAATTAAACCTGATGCTGCTGTTAGCTCTCCATGGCCAGCTGCCAGCCCTCCTGGTGACACTCTTGGCCACGATTACTGCCATTCGGCATTGACTTCTAGTGGAGGGTGTCCCTGCCCGCAGCAGGGGGGTTGGAACTAGATGATCTTTAAGGTCCCTTCCAACCCAAACCATTCTATGATTCTATGATGACTTCTGTAGGCTGTGTGGTGTGCTACCAAAATCTTACTGATTTCAACAGTTTCAATTCTAAATAATTCTATATAGAGGAGGTGGTTACAATTTATTCCTGTGTAAGGAAGGCTGGTGACAGGACTGAGACAACCTATGTATGTTCTGGGTTATTCTTCTAAGAAGAACACGTGCATGCTGCTGTCCACTTTTGGGAAAGATGCCCAGGCTGAACTTGTCAAACATGGGTGAACGTCTGCAATATGAGACTTGGCTTTTGCTTCCGAACAAGTGATTTCATATTCAAGGATGCTGAAGCACCAAAACAGCCAAGTAACATCTGAAAATATGTATTTTTACTTTGGGACTAGGAGTTTGAAGAGGTTGACTGTGACCTCTCTATGTGTTGCCTAAGATCCCCAAGTCAAAACCAATTGAGGAGAGAGAAGGGGCAGCGCTGAAATCTACCCAGATCTCTCTGCGCTCCAGGTCTGCTCGCCTTTTCGCAGATGCTGGAGGAAATCCCAGTACCTTCTCAGAATTTTGCAATCTCTGTTCCCCAGCCTTCCCCTCCTGACCCACACACTCTGCTCCCAGGATACATGGTGTGAGAGCATCCCAGGTGCAGTAGGGATGTTTGTGGTCCTGACATTAGCAATAGCTCATGCTGCTTTGCGGCTTTTGGGTGGCAGGATCTCCGTCAGTCTATGTCCTCGGAGTCAGCTTTATCCCCTGGCTGGGCTGGACAAGCCTAGGAGGCATTAACAGCACTGCAGTGATGTTCACTGAAATGTGCCCTTCTGTGCTGCTATTCCTGAGCTCCTTAGCAAAAATTGCAAGAAAAGCATTTCTAATGTATGCGGGAGTCTTGCTGGCCTCACAGCAGGAGAGCAGCAGTGAAGGCTACATCAGGGGTTTCTTGTTTGTAGTTGGTGATGTAGAAGATGTCACGTCTCCATTTATGCAGTTCTTGCAAGGGAGGTTGTGGGGAGAGGTGAGGTTACCCTCTCCCCTCAGGCACCTACCCTCTGCTTGTGCCTTGCTGTCCTCTCCCAGTACTGGCATGGCAGTCCCAAGGGCAAAGTCACAGAGAGGGTACCCCGTGCCACGCCATTCAGAGACGTGTCCTCCCTTCTTCAATGCCTCTCTTCTTAAGGAGACACAACTCAGTTCCTACTTCCCAAAACAAGGCAGCACCACAGGTTAAGAGGCCATCTGAAAAAAAAAAGTAGGAACTGGCAAAGGCAGCAGCCCTGGTGCGATGGGACTGAAGCTGTCAGAGTAAAGAGGACGTACCCAAGGGTGGAGTTTCTGGCAAGGGCTGCCCTGGGCTGTGGTGCAGCTTGGCTCTGTACAGGCTCATGAGGCTTGTATCAAAGGTCATGGAAGCCTCTTTTGTTCCAGAGGCTAAAATTGGAAGAAAAGTTAAACCCCCCCGCAGTGAGATGCTGAGAAAATGAAGAATGAAACACCCAAAAAGCTTCTCTGTGCAGCTGCAAAAATTACCTTTTGCTTATCAATTAGCATGGCAAAGACTGGGGAGAAGACATGAGGTGGAAGTTGGTAGTACAAACCAACCTCTTATGTTTCCCTTCCCAGGGATGCTGAGTTAGCTGTAAAGCACCATCCTGTCCACCGTGCTTGCTTTGGGTTACGTGATACGGGAAAGAGCTACACAGCATCCCTTCTCTCTTCATGGTGACGCTGCTCTCACTGCAGGCTGGTGGGAGTCCTTCCCAAAGGATTTTATGTATTTGAGGGAATGCTGGACGGGTCCTTGGAAGAGGATCACTGAATAAGGAGACCTCATCAAGCTGTGAAACTCTTGAGCTTAGGCGAAATGCAGTTGCAGTCTAGGAGGCTGTTAAGGGGCATTATCGGCTTGTTACTGCACTTTTTGCCTTGTTACCACAGTTGGAGATGGGATACTGGGCTGGCTGGAGTCCAGAGCAGTTCATAGGGACGCCAGTGCAGAAACATCTACCTCCAGGAGCTGACCTGGAGCAGATTGAGGGTTTGTACCCCAGAGTGCAGAAGAGCCTGAACAGCACTATCCTCCTTTCTAGTCTCTATCATGCCATCATGCACAGAAACACCAGTACAGGCAGGCTTCTCACCTCTGAGCTCCCTTAGGTCCCAGCACAGCCCTCGGGCAGAGTGGAGCACTGCACGAGGAGCACAGCCTCAAGGAGGTCTCCATCCCCTTGCTCATTCAGCTTATCTCCAAGATAAGGCTGTGCAGCCTCCCTGACATCAGCACAGCAGCCAGAAATCCCCTGTGTGAAGCCGCAGTGGCTTCACCCTTGTTTTAATAGTGCACATCATTTGGGAGCCTCCAGTGCTCGGATGCAGGCACATCATTTCTGCTCGCTTGCGGCATAGCCTCCAGGAACCCCCGCCTGGGAAACGTGACTGTGTTCAGCACAACTGCGAACCTCAAGAGCCGAAACACAACCGGCCAAGTCGATTATGTTACAGCCGAGATTCTTAAATAAACAGCACTTGATGAGTGCAGCGGGATGTTTAATAAGAGCCTCCTCAGCCCCCCGTGCCCCCCGCCTCCCATAATCACTTATAGAAGGAGCCCTACAATCTGCAGCCGGTGAGGGGAGAGGCAGCGAGGCAGCATAATTTGTATTCCAGCTCTGCTAATGCTCCTAGTGCTTCCAAGAAGCAAGTAAAAATAGCACTCCATCATTTTGTAAATAATAGCTATCTCCTCACAGGCCCAGGGAGTCACGAGCACTTAAAAGGGAAATTGCAGGAAGGGCGAGACGTCTGCCTTGAGCCAGGGCCAAGAAGATGGGACGACATGGGGACATGGAGGGGGGGATAGGGGAGGGCAGGTGAAATGGAAACCCTGAAGCAACTCATCAGCAGCCACTGCTGCTTTACACCTTCTGTATACACAAGGGAAGCAACTGACCCTGCTGGCATGGGGCTTGGTGTGGCAGGATCCAGCCCTCCACACAGAGCTAATAAGGATGTTTATCGCTTGCACAAGCAGCTAGATCTGGTGTAGCAAATTCTTGGAGAAGGAGAGGGGTAGCTTTTAAAGAGCAGGCAGGTGTAGTGAGTGCCATGGTAACACTGTGGGAAGGGATGTTGCAGCTTTTGTTTTACATTTGCATTGCAGATCTGCCCAGCTGTGGGGGATTTCTGCAGGCAGGAGCAAGGCGGCATTGCCTGGCAGGCAGGGATGGGGCTTTGTACTGTGTGGGAGAAGGGACACCTCTGATCGACTTGCAGCACCTTGTTCCTGCTCACAGACTTGCTCCAGCTGGTTTTAGAAACACAGTTGTGCTGAAGCTTGGGAATAAGCTGAGCCTATAAATGGGAAAAGCCTCCAGACAAGGGAATCGGCCCCTAAATTCTGCCCAGGTTCAAACATTGAACCTGAAAAATCTCTTGCTCTTCTAGTTTCATGACTGCTTCAGGGTCTTTTTTTGCTTTCCTGGTCCTTGGGTGGCAGCAGCTTGGGGCACGGTGAGGCTCAGCAATGTGGCCAGAGGGTGCTTGAGCAGCCTGCCAAGAGCAATACCGAGCCCTCGGCTGGGCAGTGGTGCACAGCCCACACCGTTCCCTCAGGCAGCCGGAGCTGGGCTCTGGTCCTTGCTCCACTCCAGCTTCCTACCTGAACCAAGCCTTCCTACCAACTAAGCTGCACCAAGCCTTCCTACCTGAACCAAGGGTTTTTGTTTCCCTAATTATAAAACAGGACTGGCAGCACCCGCCTGCCACCTCAGCAGGCTTGAAGGCTCAACTCACTTGTGCATGTAAAAAAACTTAGTCATAGGGAAGGATTATGCTAGGAAAGGAAAAATGCCATTTAATGTTCTGCAACAGGTCTAGGGAAAGGGCTTAACCCTCTACAGTGCAGTTCTTAATTATTAAATCTTTGGTGAGAACTGGGCAAGACAGCCAAGTTGCAGTGTGAGCATGTCTGCAAATTGAGAAGGAGATAAAGATTTCCCTTCCATGTCTCTGAGCAGAGGCAGGAGATGCTCCTCTCAGCTTTCACTTGCTGCAAAAGCGATGCAGTTCAGGCTCAGGGTGGGTAGGTGTGAGGATAAGGAGCGGGGAGGCTGGCTGAGTAGCTCCTGATTTGTCTGGAGGAGAAGGTCTCACCATCACAGAGCCGATGAGCTTGGGCAGAGCTGCAAGCAGTGTGGATGCTCTTGGGCTGTAGCATCACAAAGGAAGTGAATCTCTGGGGATGGAGCGCTCTCTGTTCTGCTGGTGTTTTACTTATCTCTGGATTTCCCAGCTCTGCTGAAATCCCTGCTTGCGTAGCAATGATTTAATTTTAGAAATCCCTCTGGATCCCAGCCAAATTCTGCCCTTAGGAGCACATATTAACAGGGAAACTTCAGTCTGGCTTTTGCCCTAAAACATGCAGGGAGCCCATTTTTGTAAGTATGGGGAGCATCAATAAGCCAACGACCGAGCTAGCCCCCCTAGCTCGTCCCTGCACCGGGTGCTGCCTTGCAGGTGCAAAGGGGTTCCACTGAGTTCAGCAGGTTTGCATGACCTGGCCCAGGGGGTATGTCTGCAGTCTGGAAGTGGGGGATCCTCTTCAGACCCAGGCTGTAATTAATTATTAATATTAATAAATTCTTAATATTAATTAATGGCATTTATTAATGCCATTATCTTTGATCAGATTTGCCAGTAGATTGAAGGGGTGGGAAGGGGTCTCTGGAGCTCTGTGACAGCCAGGTTCCAGCATGATCAGGACATAAGGCTCATATAAAGAAAGCAGAATTATATCAAAAGGTGTCCAAAACTAGTTCTGCCTTTTTACCTCCTCATCACTTCCTGAATCCCTTCCTTCATCTTGGACCCTGAGGATCACACTGTAAAGCACATGGTTCCTTTCAGGGACCCCTGTCCCTCTGCCCCCTCAGGTGCAGGGGACAATTCATTCTCCACCTCACAAGGACTGGCTTCACTGGCCATGGGCAGCCATGGATCTTGATCTGATAACCATGGCTGTAAATTACTATCTTGGGCAAACTGAATGCCAAGAAGGGAGGAGGAGAGGGGAGAGAGGGTTTGTGTTTTCTCTAAAACATAATCAGCTTTCTCTCGCTGCATGTGTTAGCAGAAAGAGCCTTGCTTCACTAAATGTTCTTGTCTGCTGTGTATCTCATTTGAGGACTTGTTTGGAAGGAGACAAAAGAGAATACCCTGAGTGTTTAAGTCTTACAGAAGTAACTAATTTTGTTCAGGATGTTGTCTTGTTGGCTTCTGGGTGTTTCAGAAAGTATACCACATACATATTTCTGTTTAACCTTTTTATCACTTCAAGACGAGATCAGGGGTTACTTATATAGCACAATAATATCAGCCACAGGCTGCATCGGAAGCTTTCCAGCCATAATAACTAAAGACATGTATATGTATATTTGAGCCATTAAGGAGAAAACCCTGCCAGAATGCATTATCTTATTTTTGGATACAAAACTCTGAAGCACAAAACTAAGCTTCATAGTACTGCAGAATAACTGTCAGGGGACAGAAGGATTTCCACAATTGCATTGAGCAACGGGCCATCCAGGCAACTTGCAAAGCAGCTCTGAGCCAGCTAATGCCATGCAAAAGGAGCACAATGGCATGATCTGTCCCTAAAGTGGTGAGGATTTATGGTTACGTAGTGCTAAACTCAAGGCACCTCATCCATCATTTTTTCAGTACAACTCAGTGGGCAGAGCATAGGACCATGAAGCTGGCAAATCACCATGCCTTGATTTCCCTGCAAAATAGGTCAGCAGCAGAGATTTCAATTAGGAAACACGCTGAAATTGTAATGCAGTCAAGAATGAGCACTGTATGTGCTATTTGGCATGAATAATACCTGCTGGTGGCTGTGTTCTGCAAAGCATTTCAGTTTATCTTTACCTGAAGGCATATGATTAAGACTGCCCCTGAGTTTTAGCACTCGGGGCAGGAACTGGTGCTCTGTGGTTTTGCTGGGGCAGTGAGGCTGCTGTTCAGCATCCACAAGGGCGGCACAGCCTGGGATGCAGGGGAGCATGTGATGCAGACGAGCAGCAGCTTTGCAAAAGCAGCCACTTGCCAGGAGCGAGGCACTTTTAGGAGAACAGCAAACACGTTGGCAGTAAAAGGCAATCAGAATATTGATTCTTTTTACATACAGATAAGCCCGAAGCTGTAACAAACCCAGGGTTTCCTAAAACTGGTGGAACATTGCTAGGCTGTTTATCAGGCTGGGAGACACAAAGGGATTTCAGATTAAAAAGGAGTTTCAATGCATCAGGGCTTACCTCTATATTGAAAATGAGTGGATCTGTACCACGTTATGTGTCGTGTAGCCACATACATTTTGTAAATATGCATTGTCTGGCTGTGTGGGACATATTCATCCTCAGTGTAAGTGTGGAAAGCAGCAGAGCTACATCAGACATGAATTTGCCCAATTACGACTGATAAAATTGGCCATTATTCAGGGCACAGCAGAGAGCACGGTGCTGACTTGCTGAGGGCTTGCCAGGGAGGCACCTGGCAGGGAAAACCACCACGTAACAAAACCCAGACTCTTCCCTGTACAAGTAAATTCAGTTCTGTAATTGCTTTTTTCCCTTTTTTTTTGGTCCCAGACAGCGTAACTGAAGTCAAGACAGACATTTACGTGACAAGTTTCGGCCCTGTCTCGGACACAGATATGGTAGGTGCCACTGACTGGTCGTTTCACGGGGAGGGATGGCTTCTCCTGCAGCCACAGCGGACGTGTCCCACCCTTGTCCCTTGACAATCTGGGCAAAAGCGGGATTTTGCTAAAGGACAAGACACAAGCAAGCATCCCAGCTGCCCGCCCGGGCATAAGTGCACCTCATCATCTTCTTGCAGACCAGGGGGAGCCCAGTGTGGATGGTAGACAGGGATTGTTTCTCAGGTGCATTTGGGCTTTTAGAAAACAATTGATAATGCAGCCTTGGAGGGTCTATGCCTTTGCACCACTCAAGCACGCTGCAGGCTTTAGAGTCTTTTTCTTTCCTGCAAGTGCAACCTAATGAAATGGGAAATCTGCCCATGGGACCAAGACCTGTACATAGCGTGCTCCATCCATTACATGCCTTGACAACCCCCTTCACTGTAGCCAGCTTTCCTTGACTTGACTGTGTGTGGAGGAAGGAGGGTGCTCCCTGGGAAGAGGAGGAGATGCCAGAATCTGACCTGTTTGGGTGGCAGTGCCAGAAGACAACAGTTCGCCATCAAACTGTCCTTAGTGCTTGAACCAGAAGGGAGGTAAAGGAGAGAAGAGTGAACTGATTGCAATGTTTTGACATGTTCAGGGAAAATTATTAAGGAAAAGGCCTGAGGTCTGAATTTAGGCTTGTATTCCCACAACAGTTTGTCTTCTAATTAAAACAGGCCTGTGGAGCATAATTAATAGTGAGCTTTCTCAACAGCATTTCTTGCAGCTTGTATTCCACACGTGCCCAGGCACACAGAGGAGAGTTGGCTGTTGATGGTCGCTCAACATTTCAAGGGTGCCACATGAGGACAGGCATTCGTTCAGGACTGAGACCCTCCTGCTCATCTGGTCCCAGAGGTGACCTGGTGCTGGCATAGCCCAGGCCAGTGGTGGGCAGTCCTGGCCTTGGAGGCAGCCCACTTTGGGAGAGGGAGCAGGCATTGCTCTCACCAGCTGCATCAGGCAGGAGCAATGTCCTGTGGCTCTCGTAACCCCTCTGGAGGTGAGAGGGTTTCATTTTCTGTGCTGACGGGGTCATGAACATCTCTTCAGCTGCCCCACCGGCAGTCCTGTGCTAGCAAGCGGAGGAGTTGGGGGAGAGTAAAATCTCTGTGTTTCGTTGAGGTGCTAGCCCCCTCACGCAACCCCATGTTGCTTTGAAAAGACCACTCCCTACAGGGTTAAAAGTTAACTTGATGTCAGCATAGCCAAGAGTATTAATCTCATCTGAGTTCTCTCTCTCTGTCACTTGCTTTCCTACTGCAGCAGAGACCCATAATATATTCAGCAATCTTAGCCCTTGGGGAGTATCTGATAATTAGTTCTAAGGTGGAGCGTATTTGATTAAGGGAGTGTGTATAATGAACTGTGAAGAAGCAATATGAGGTATTGAAAAGAGGAAGGTATTCTCTGCAATGTGATTTGACAAAATGAATTTAAAATTAGGAAGACAGTTAAAGAATAATAAATTATTTCCCCTTCGCATGCTTTAGTTCTATGTATTTCACAAATGCATAGCAAATGTGTTTTAGCGTGCTGTTCTGGTGCTAAATGCACTCAGAAACATGAGAGAGAGAAAACCCATCTCCTCGAGAAGCATGGGGAGAGCCTGCTCTTCTGCAGTGGTTCCTTTCATCTCAGGAGTGGGGAAGTCCCTCCTTCCCCACTCGCATCTGCCTGGTGATCTCGCTCCCATCCCTCCCACAGCCATTACTTATTGCAATGGAAAGCCACTCCTGCGCATCTTGATGCAGACAGAGACTGTAATTATGATGATGGAGGAGAGGCAGGTAAAGCTGCTATGGAGAATGGAGGAGAGCAGCTGGTTATGAAGCGTGGAGGAGGACGTGTAGACCTTTTCTCTGAGATGCTCCAAGGGACTTCTAATCTCTCTTTCAGTTTGGTTTGGAAAGTAGAGCCTGATAGGACCTGAACCTTTGGTAGTGAGCTCTTGCAGCTTTGCCTTAGTCCCCAGGGAAAAACAAAAGTTCAAGGGAGTTTTATGCTTTTGTGGATGGACTCTGGAGACAGACTCAGACTTGATGTTTTCTGTCACTTCTATAAGGTGGAGAAGACCATAACATAGAACTAAGTGTGCCTCTTGGAAGGGATGATTTGGGAGTGATGTTCTCATTGAAAGAAGTATCAAAAAGAGGGGAAGATTCTGAACATGATTTCTCTTTTCTTCAGGAATGATTCCTTAGCATAAAAGAATTAAAACAGGGCTTGGGAAGTTGTTATAGAAGTTTTGCTTCTTTGTTTGCTTGTTTTGGGTTTTTTATTAATAGAAACAGAGAATTCTGAATAAGATAGCTCTTCTCCTGATCTTTTCCAAAGCCTACCTCCTGGGCTTGCACACAGGCTCATTCCTTTGGTTTTATCCTTTTACTGAGCTTAAAACCACAAAGTTAAGATCAGTTCCATGAAGGGGCAGAATATTTTGTACAGGGCAGAACCTGTGGGAACATAGAATCTTCTCTTTCCTTCCTCCAGCCCCTCATGTTTGAGCAGGAGTGGCTCTGTTGCCAGGGAGCAGGGATGAATTTCTTTACCAAGATGCTTTCATTCAGCTGCCATCTGCTGCAAAACTAGGAATTTCTATGACCTATAGGAAACTGATGCACAGCAGCTTTTAAATGCTGCTGAGAAGAGCTGCAGGAAAGAAGTCATTCACAATGATAAGTTTAGTTGGTCCTGCAGCGTCCAGGAACCTGTAAATAAAAGCTATGAGTCTGCAATGGCAGAGGAAGAACAGCTGGAAGAGACAGATTTTCCAAAGCCCCCGTCTCTCTCTGAAAGCCTTGTGAGCTAATGAGATCCTTCATTAGCAAGAGGTGTGTGTTGTAGAGGTGAGCACTGGTGCAGATCATACGGGCTGAAGAATTTCCCTCAAGTGACACAGACCCTCAGAGGACACGGGGTGAATCAGGTCACAGGGAACAGCAGTTCCTTATGCCAGGCACTGGGCAGATTGATTTAATTTTGCCTTGGGGTGGCCATGGAGCCGAAGCACCTTTGCTGCTTGGTCAAATGGTTTCTGAGACTGCACACACCGGGCAAGGAGCTGACCCTGGCTGTAGGGTTTCAAAGAGATGACTTCTAATTGCCCCAACTGGCATTTGGCCTAGGAAATGGGTTTCTACACTAGCTGAAAGAAGAAAAAAAGGAAAGGAAAGGAAAGGAAAGGAAAGGAAAGGAAAGGAAAGGAAAGGAAAGGAAAGGAAAGGAAAGGAAAGGAAAGGAAAGGAAAGGAAAGGAAAGGAAAGGAAAGGAAAGGAAAGGAAAGGAAAGGAAAGGAAAGGAAAGGAAAGGAGGGGAGGGGAGGGGAGGGGAGGGGAGGGGAGGGGAGGGGAGGGGAGGGGAGGGGAGGGGAGGGGAGGGGAGGGGAGAGGAGAGGAGAGGGAAGGGAAGGGAAGGGAAGGGAAGGGAAGGGAAGGGAAGGGAAGGGAAGGGAAGGGAAGGGAAGGGAAGGAAAGGAAAGGAAAGGAAAGGAAAGGAAAGGAAAGGAAAGGAAAGGAAAGGAAAGGAAAGGAAAGGAAAGGAAAGGAAAGGAAAGGAAAGGAAAGGAAAGGAAAGGAAAGGAAAGGAAAGGAAAGGAAAGGAAAGGAAAGGGGAGAGGAGAGGGAAGGGAAGGGAAGGGAAGGGAAGGGAAGGGAAGGGAAGGGAAGGGAAGGGAAGGGAAGGGAAGGAAAGGAAAGGAAAGGAAAGGAAAGGAAAGGAAAGGAAAGGAAAGGAAAGGAAAGGAAAGGAAAGGAAAGGAAAGGAAAGGAAAGGAAAGGAAAGGAAAGGAAAGGAAAGGAAAGGAAAGGAAAGGGGAGAGGAGGGGAGGGGAGGGGAGGGGAGAGGAGAGGAGAGGAGAGGAGAGGAGAGGGAAGGGAAGGGAAGGGAAGGGAAGGGAAGGGAAGGGAAGGGAAGGGAAGGGAAGGGAAGGGAAGGGAAGGGAAGGGAAGGGAAGGGAAGGGAAGGAAAGGAAAGGAAAGGAAAGGAAAGGAAAGGAAAGGAAAGGAAAGGAAAGGAAAGGAAAGGAAAGGAAAGGAAAGGAAAGGAAAGGAAAGGAAAGGAAAGGAAAGGAAAGGGGAGAGGAGAGGAGAGGGAAGGGAAGGGAAGGGAAGGGAAGGGAAGGGAAGGGAAGGGAAGGGAAGGGAAGGGAAGGGAAGGGAAGGGAAGGGAGGGAAGGGAAGGGAAGGGAAGGGAAGGGAAGGAAAGGAAAGGAAAGGAAAGGAAAGGAAAGGAAAGGAAAGGAAAGGAAAGGAAAGGAAAGGAAAGGAAAGGAAAGGAAAGGAAAGGAAAGGAAAGGAAAGGAAAGGAAAGGAAAGGAAAGGAAAGGAAAGGAAGTCACAGGATCGTGTAATGCAAGTTTGTGATATCCTTGATTCCGTGCTTTTCTAGAGGTGGCCTGGGGAACAAAATAACATTAAGACAATGTCATGAAACTTTATTTCTTTATTTTTTTTATAAGCAGGAGTATAATTACCTGTATCCTGGCCAAATTCCATCTCCAGGAACTTTATTTTGCCTTTTTAAATTCCTGTGTAGCTGCACACAACAGTTCCCTCCCCTGAAACATCTGGATAAAGGTGGTGGTGCAGCAGAGCTACCCCAGGACTGGCCACTGATCACTGTACACTGTATTGCAGCTTGTCTGCAGTGGTCAGAAACACTGAAATGCAAGTTTTGCCATCAAATATAAGTCATTATACAAAATGTGGTAAATGCCCTCTATCTTCCACAGCTTTCTCCACTGCCGTTAATCCCTACTTC
Source organism: Grus americana (assembly GCF_028858705.1). NCBI lineage: Eukaryota > Metazoa > Chordata > Aves > Gruiformes > Gruidae > Grus > Grus americana. The sequence goes on along the minus strand of NC_072863.1, from coordinate 12,058,814 downwards.
ATGTTGCATCACACTTCACTCAGCCAAGGTGTGCCAAAACACAGTATGCTCAATGACCAAAGATATTTAGCATTTCTTGAAATGCTTGTTTGCAAAAAAGAGCTGAGTAAAACAAGACTTATTTTTCTCTCCTTTTTCCACAAAGGAATACACTATTGATGTATTTTTCCGGCAGTCCTGGAGAGATGAAAGGCTGAAGTTTGATGGTCCCATGAAAATACTTCCCCTGAACAACCTGCTGGCCAGTAAGATCTGGACTCCTGATACCTTCTTCCACAATGGGAAGAAATCTGTCGCCCATAACATGACAACACCCAACAAGCTGCTGCGCCTGGTGGACAATGGCACCCTCCTATACACTATGAGGTAAGTTTGTGTCTCCTGGGCCACGGTCTTCCAGGCCCCTGTAGTATTCAGGCAAGGATGGGACCTCAAGATACATTACAGAGCGGTTTGCACAGACTTCCACTGACTCTGTTAGTACACTTGAGTCTTACCCTGCTGCTTTCCCTGCTGTCCTTGTTTCCTATCTATGTAGCATCACTGATCCTCAACTTACGCACATTTTTACAGGTAGCTTTTTTCTCATCATTCACATTGATTTTTTTCTTTTATGTGATGAGGTAGAAGTGTTGGGATGTATAGTTTGTGGAGTTGGAGCACCACCTGGTTTATTTTTGTTCCTGACCTCTGGTGGGATATGAAGTCAGGTTTCCAGTATTGGTAGGGGATATTAGGATGGGAGAATTTGTTTTTCCCCAGCAGCTTGAGAACAGATTTAAATTTTTTCAGCATGTTACACCAGAGCCATTTGAAACATCTAATGAGCCCAAGCTCACCTATAAGAACAAAGGGGTATTTTTACCTACTTCATGGAATCAAAAATCCAAATATTTGTAATCAATGCACATCATTAAGAAAAAAACCCCAAACATTACCAGCTTATTAAAAGTGCTTTGGAGGTGCCAGGTTTGGAGAGGCCATTGGAAGTTCTCAGTTTAACCCAGCCCATGTTGCCCCCAGCTGAGCTCTCAGTGTGAGCCCCGAACGTGAGGTAGCCCTGCAGCATGAGACCCCAGGCAGTGATACAGCCTGTGCAACCCCACTGTCAGCTCCAGGAACTAGGGCCTTCCTTCTAAAACACAAGTTGCTTTGGGGAACCATGCTTGGGTAGTCATCTTTTCTGGATTTCTCAAGAACAGCCCTGGTACATACATTTAACACTAAGCTGCAACAAGTGGAGAGTATGAAGAGAAATGCCTTTGGGTTAATTGTACGTTTGTTCCAGCACTATTCAGATATTCCTGTATGCTTGTAAGCTATTCACCCACATAACTAATGTTTGCCACCTGGAGCTGATGTACTAATTTGCCTTCTGAGGTAAATGGGCTTATAAAAGAAACACCAAGCTACTCATAGATGCATAAGAAAGGTATTGATTGGTTTTGGAAAGGTGTAAATCTTTGTTTTCAAAAATTATTTTCTCTGCCTCCCTCTTCAAGCTGATCCTGACTAATAACAGGCTTCATTGTGGATTCTGTGTGCTGAGATGCTGCACTTTCACCTCTGCTTTTTGAGGACCAGACAGAATTTCATCTTTTCATAGTTAAGCTGGCTGTGAATCTGCATAGTGTCAGCAAGTTTTGCAGCCTACATTGATAAACAATGCTCTGCTTTTGTGCAGCAGTTTTCAAATATGAGCTAATCCTGCTAGTGCCCCGGGGGTTTAGATCTCCACACATCAGTGATCTCACGTTACTGAGGCAGATGGGGTAAATGAAGGGAGAAGCCCAACTTGACTTAAGGGCTTGGTTCTGCTCCCGGCTCTCTGACCTGCATGTGGATGACTAACACTCCCCCATTTGTATCATTGTCTGACTGTAAAGTATTATAGGAGCTACTGGCATAAGACAGCAAAAAAAGGACTCAATTTCAGGGCTTTTATATCATTTAATTTCTTCTTTATTCAGCAAACAGCCATTAGCTTCAGCAAGTTTTTTGTGACTGAGAAAGTATTGGATTTACTTTTCCATTCGGAGCTGGGCAGGTGCCAGGATGGCAGCATCACAAGGCTCTTGGGAATGAGGTTTTTGAAGAAAATGGAGTCATGGGATTTTTAAAATAAATTCAACACATCCTTCAGTTTAGCTGTCTCCCAAAGAAGGGGGGATGAAGGAGAGTCTGGACCTCCCTTTGCATGTGCTCCTGCTCCCCTTAAATGTATGTCTAGGGCTTTGTAGGAGGTAAAGAGCCCCCTCAGAGATACCCAAAGATTGAGGCCTTTTGTCACATGTTGTATTGCACAGTACCAGAAGCTGTAGTGCATGGAGATCGTTTCCTTACCCAGCACAGATTGCTGCTGTGCAGATGTGTGTGAAGCTATCCTGGTGGGGCTCTGGGCAATACTGGACCAGCCTGATGCTGGCGATGTGGTTAGAGCTGGCCAGATGGCCATCTGGAAAGCCTTGCCCACTCTACAGGACAGTGTGTCAGGGGCAAAGCAGGGCTCCTCTGGGTTTGCAGTTCAACGACCCCAGGATGGGATGTCTATCCTGGTGCATCTGATGATTGCCCTTCTCCCTGCTGCTGAAGGAAATGCCTGCTCAGGACCACACAGGGTCTTTTGAGTGGGGGCTCAGAAAGGAAGATGCAAGAGCACAGTCCTGGATGGTCCAGGACTGTGCATCAGTCTGAGGCTCAGAGACCAAGTCCTACCTGGCTCTGCCACTCATAGGCACTCATACCTCAATTCCCCTGTAAAATAGTAACTCCCTTGTTAAGTGCTTTGAAATCTCCTCTTAGGAAAGGGCTGGAAGGAGACTCATGTTTTATGTCCAGGTAGCACATTCTCTGTTCTCCCCCATGCCCAGGGGCATGTACATGTGTCCTTCTCAAAGGAAGGACCAGGAACATGAAGCCAATCTCAGCCCCACACAGCTGACATCCAGCAAAGTGCGAATCCAGAAGAGGCATGCTCTGTCCTGCTGACTAGGGAGTGAGTTTGGAACTCCACCAGATTTCCCCTGGACTGGCAGGACTGCCCAGGTGGTCCCTTGCAGGCTCAGTCTAGACTGGTATATTGCCATGCAGTTTGACTCCTGAGACATATCCTACTCCTTTACCTTGTACCAGCCAATATCCTTGAGGGATCAGTTCTGCTGATGTGCAATTAGAGGCATGTCTCTTGCTGTTTATCCTGCTGTGAAAGCCAGCTTCTCTTAGTCAAGGCTTACATTTATAGATGAAGTTGCTTTGGTGGAACAGCAACTCTGACACATGCATCCAGCAAAATTACACCTGTGTGACAATATTTATAGCTCCTGGAGAGAGCCTCTTTATCACTGACCTGAGCTTCAAGGTGTCATGCACCAGCTGTAGCTGAGCACCCAGAGATTTCCTTTAGTCACGGCACAGCCTCCTCATGGATTGGTGCAACGTCATGGTGCAAACATCTGATCACTGACTCAGGCCTTCGCACCTGGGTGACAAGATGGTCTTTGCAACCACAGCACAAAATTGCATTTCTCTATTCCCCTCCTTCTTGCTGCTGAGGAAGGGACAGGATTACTGATCCCTGTGCCTCTTCCCTGCTACTCTGACTGCCTTAGAGGGCATGGGGAACACAGTTTTATTATGTAGCCCTGCCTCTGCAGTCTTGTTTGTGGAGCTCCTAGAAGATCCAAGCAGTTCACAAAAGCCCAGCTAGGCCCTCAAAGCTCTGGTGTCAGACCCGAGTACAATGAACTGGGAATTGTGTATGAGTTTACATAAGGGACAGACAAACATACAGCTGCTGCAGCAATCTCTGGATGTACTCCCTGACTCGAATTGTTTGGGGCACATAGATAATGTTCTAGTTCTTCTTAGCCTTCAAGCATATGAAAATAGTGAAAGCTTAATGCTGGGCTGATGTGATTCAACTTTGTGAATCCAGGCTTTAAAGAGCTCTCCTGCTCTTCACAGGGACTACCAAAGTGGCATGTTGAGGCATTGTGGTTATTGTCAGAGTTGTTCCCAGACAATATGTGCTCAAGTTACACACTTAAAGGATGTTTTCTTTAACTGCCAGGCTGACGCATTCAGCTGCATGCCCAAAGACTTTGCCTCAAGAACTTGTATTGCTAAAGACAATGTGAAGTCCTCAGCAGCAGTGCACGAGCACTTGGGAAGGAAGGTCGGTGAACCTCTGGGTGAGGCAGAGGCAGAACAGGAGGGAAGGCTAAGTAGAAAGGCACTCAGGACATGTGCAGTCCTACCAGGGCTGTTGAACCCCAGATAACAAGTCCTATACCTACTGCAGCATGCTCAGGGGTTTGAGCTTCCCAGGCTGCTTTTTGAAATCACAGAGCTTCGCACTGTCTCTCCCAGCAACGGCTTTGAGTTGTCTTTACTGACTGTTTTTTTTTAAACCTCAGGCAACTTTTGAGAGCTGTAGGCAGGAGCTTGTAGAACCCTTCCACATGATGGAGGTGCAACCATCATTCTCCTTTCTGCAAGAGCAGCAGCTGGGACATCCCAGCACCAGCACCTCTGGGTAATACTAACAGGTAGCTATTTGGCTGCATCCCACATCAGGGCTGATCCTAGCCAACAACATAAATGGACCTGAGCAGACCAAAGACAGACTGCTAACCACACAAGCAGATGAACAGATGAGATGAAATTTGCACAGCCTGCTTTTCCCTGCTTTACAGATTCCAGACTGGATCCAAAGGCAGAAATGATCTATTTTCCAGACTTGTTTTTTTGCAGGCATACTTTTGTAAGGACGCTGTCCCAGGAGGGAGAAATCTTCAGAAGTCACTTTATCTGCGTTTCTGCCATCATGGGCTGAAATCTCCAAGGGCTGGGGGAGTATGCAAAGTGAATTCAGTGCTTTCAGATCCAGCACAAGGATCCTAAAAGCAATTTGGCTTTCAAGCTCAAACCCCAGCAATTAAACCTAACCTAGATTCTCACACAACCTAAACCGTAAACACTATTCAGTCTGACTTGGTTATTAATGAATCTCCTAGAGGAGAAATCAGGACAAAACTCAAGCAATATCCCTGGCATAAACAAAGTCAGTTCTGCTATGCAGGGTGCTGTCATGTTTTTGTACCACATGTAGTCCAAGGGATTATTACATTTGCGTCCCAGAAATTGGACTGAGACTTTCGCTCATCCTGCAGCACAAGCAGGTAACAACAGGGGCTCTAATGACACATCAAAGGCTTTGCTAAGCTCCTGGTAACCATGAGAACGAAGCTGAAGTGGTTTGTTGTACCATCAGCCCTGGGAGAGGTATATTTAGCCTGATTCATGCTTCTTGCCATTGTGTTGAGCAGTTCAAAGGACTTCCCATGACTTTAAAGAGAAAAACATGGTTTCTCTCCTGGATGTTCCACTTTTGGTGCCATTGTGCCAGCAAAGTGAAGAGAAAACATGAGGAGTTTGGGGTTTGATTTCAAGACAGTTCTGCATAAGTTATTGCCAGCACCTGGGACAGATGAGCCAAAGGATACAACAGCTGGATTATGTGATTGCTGGCAGCTTGGCTATTTTTCACTTGCTGTTTAGACTTTATAATGACATTTCAGGGCTCAGATGTCTGGACCTGAACAGGGCACCAAAGTAATGAAGCAAACCTCTGTGGCTAGCTGGCCATAAGCTCCCTTCCACAGGGTAAGGTGCAAAGATGAGAATTTCTGCAACAGGGTCTTTTACCCAAATGCTGCAGAGGCAGTGGTAATTGTCTGGGAACTGAGATACATTCCTCTTAGTTTGACATTTTAACATTTCATTAGGCAAAGCATATGGTGCTGAGGAGTCCTTTGGCAGCAACAGGAGGTGGCAGGGAAGGCCAGTCAGGGGGGAACAGAAAGGGAATGTGGGCACTCTCTTGAGCAGTGATTGATTCCACAGCTCACCTGAATACCTCTGCTAATTAGCGCTCTGAAAGATGAGTGTGTGCAAAAGAGGCTGCAGGAGGGGGGGTAAAAGATGGCCAAGGGATGCAGGGGACAGAGGTGTGAGTAGGAGCAAGCAGCAGTGCATGCACTTTGGATGTAGGGAGAGCATCTCGGGGAGCCAGCAAGTGTGGGGGCAAAGTGAGGTGCTTATAGGCAAGGGAGAACACCTGGGAGGGGGGATGCCTGTATTGTTTCCCCCTTTGGCAGGGAAGCTGACTCCCTTCGTGTGTTATCTGTGAATGTGCTGACTTCTGGCTGGCTGAAGTTGCTGAACCAGACTCATCGCGCTGGAATGATATGGCATTTTCTTTTTTATTTAATTTCAGGAAACTGAAAAGCTCCTGCAGTTGCAGGTGGAGAAGTGGCAGATTAGGTTGCTTTTTCAGTGGTTTGTTGATGGATTTATTGTGTTGTTGTTTACTGGCTCAGCTAATAAAACACACTTTAGATTTAAAATGTGACTGCTACATTCCCAAACACCTACAGAGTCATCCAGCATCCATATAAAGTTGTGTCCTTCCCTTGACAGCACTTACTCTTGTTGGTAAGTGGCCTGGAGAGGGCAAGAAGGTATGGCCAAGGCCAGCTTGTGCCCAGCTGGTCTCTGCTGCCATCCCGGCCCCCTCTGAGGCTCTTTCTGGCTGCTCTAAATGGCACTCAACCACCAGACCCACAATCTGCAGTCCTTTGAGTCGTTCAGCGTTCTTCATAGTGGCTCTTGATCAGAGCCAAGACTTGCAAACAGTACAGTGGATAAAAAAGGCTTTTCTGTTTTTTGGGGGGAGTTCAGGATACTTCAGAAGGAAAGCACTGATCAGAGGAGAGGTCCTTTAGAAAAGCCAACTTTGGGAACACCTAGCTAAGAGCCTTTTGAAATAATAAAGTAATTAGTAAAGCCAATGAAGGAATAGGAAGGTAAAAAGGAAAAGTCTTGTGTAGCCTGCTGAGGGAGCCAGGGGAAATGCATCAACATATCCTTTACACAAGTGACAGTGACAAATATTAGAAGCAAAAAGTCCATTTCAGTTGGAAAGGACACAGAAAGTATTGAATGGTAAGATCTGTGAGGACATGCTTGACAAGCGTGCCAACCCTGAAGCTCCCCAAGGGAATTCTGAGCTGGCAGAATAAAGCATCACAAAAGAAACAGAACAGGAGGAGCAAGGCTGTTGAGTCCACACCTTGCTGCCAAATTTTCATACCTGCTTCTTGAAATCCTAATCTTCATCCAGATTATGAAAGAGAGGCATCAGAGCAAATGAGCAATTTGTTCGTGGTGGCCTTTGAGTGTCCAGAAGAAAATCATTCCAACAATGTGCTTGTAGGTTTGTCAAAATCACTATCAGTCTTTCCATTGACTTCAATGAGTCTTGGTTTAAGTCCTAAATATCAGGTTTCTCATGTAAAACAGGTACATTCAGTCCAGAGGTGAAGAGATCAGCAAGTCAGAAAGAAGACACATTGGTCACACAGTGGTTCTCGGATTGGCTGAGAAAGCCAAGCTGGGGCCAGACATAATGCAAGCAGGACAGTAATCCTGACCTCTTTGTCAGCAGAATGATTGCTACAAGGACATAGTGGTCACTATGCATGTACATGGATTCATAAAGGATTGGCAGAGTCAGAGTGGAAATGTCCTTGGTCTCTGGTGCGCTCAATCACCTGGTACAGCCTCTGAATCATGGAAGCCATAAACCACCAGCTGCTGGGAGATGACAGCAAGGTGTGGTTTGCTCTGAATTCACCCAGGTTTCATACTTCTCTAAGTATCCACTGGCCTCCTCTGCCGGAGGTGGAGTCAGCCTGCATAGACCCAATAAACCCGCTGTCATTAACCTGTCCAGAGTATGGAGCATTGCATCAAGGGCTGTGAGCCCTTGGGACCCAACAGCAAAGGGTGACTCAGGGCTTCAGTGCAAGTAGTTCCCATGGGGCGTACGGGGACCATGTCCTGCTGATGCTGAATAGCTGAGAGCTCTTTACCAGGACCAAACCTGACCTGATTGTGGGAGCTGCTTTTACAGGGGTTTTTTCCCCCCGTAGGGTAGCTCCTGGGGCACAGTGGGACAGATGTGCCGAGTGGAGACAGGACAGTGGTACTGAAAAACAGCAGAAATGAGTATGTGCTGCTATTGCATGAAGGAGCAGGGAGGTACCACTGAAACACTGTGGGGCTGCGTTCAGGAGGTCTGCAGGACACTCACTGCTTTCCTTTGCTAGCTCATACAAGAATTAGACGTAGACTTCCCCATGGTGCAGTCTGCTCTGTGGCATTATGACCCCAGTGACCACTGCAAAAGGGTCACATGCCTCACCTCCTAGACATTCCCAAAGGCTGGGTTAAGTGGATTTTAAACCCCTGCTGCAGGTGCTGCAGGGGCTCCAGGTCCACAGGAGGGCTTTGGCCACCTAGCCCTGTCCCATCGAAGTTACAGCAGCTTCCAGCTCTGTAACTTCAAGAAGCCCCTCCGCTTCTTGATTTAATGCCCCTGCCTGTTTCTCATGGGGATGCCAGCTTTCCTAGACCCTCTAAAAGAAGCAGATGAGGTTGGACATGGGTCTGAAATCACGAGGTTCGTTTCCTCACCTGGCAGAGCAAAATTTGCAGCCAGTAGAGAGTTAATTTCCAGCACAGCCGGGGCTGCTCTCACAGCCGACACGGAGCAACTGTGGGGTAATTTGCTGCTACTCTGTCCCTTGCTTGCAGGTGTCTGCCTGTCACAGCACCATCTGCCACCCGCAGCCACCATTGCTGGAGCTTCAGAGATCCCCTGCCACCTCCAAGCCACGGTGATTCTGCTTTGTTTCTCCCACAGGGGTTTTAGAGCAATTTGTGAAGTGCTTGGTTTTGTCCACCAAATTTTTTTATGCCAAGTTTAAAAAATGGTCCTTTTTTTTTAGAATCATATAAGGTTTGTCCACCTGAAAGAAATAACCTTTATTTTTATTTTCTTTCCTTTTCTTTGCTTTTTGCAAACAAGATCTGAACCCTTTATTTTTTTCAGAGTTTGTTTTGCATTTGACTAAGGCTCAATATATCCCATGAAGAATAACTTACCTGACTGGTTTTCCAGCTGAAGAAAAATATCTTAATAGAAACTTTCCACTTCTTGACCTGAGTTTTCCAGAAGCCACCTTCAGCCATAGGTCTGTGCGCTTGCCCTTTGTATCAACCTGTTGCTCCTGTCATGGTTTATTTGTTATTTTGCTGAGCCATCAGACGTGGGTCCTTTTTTCTACAAATGGTTCTTTCAGAGAAGATTGTATTAGGTGTCTCCTGGGAAGCCATCTGTCCTGTCTCCCCCTCCTAGGCTGCAGGCTTTGCAGTGCTTCAGGAAGGGACACGAGCTTAGAGCTGCCTTTTTTAGTCTTTTATAAGGGACCCTTTTATGCCCGGTCCCAGGTTCTGCAGCACACTGCTTTTATGCTTGTGCCTCCCTCACAAAACTGCTTCCTGACAATGTATCCTATTGAGATTTGGTGGATGCGTAAAGCGCACAAGTTGTCCTGCACCCACACACCCCCCAAAGACAGCCCCAGGACACGCAGTTCTGCATCTGCCCGCAGCATCCTCTGCAGGGCCACCAGTGAGGGAAGAGCCAAGGAGGTGGGATGAGGTGCCCCACATGCACAGGGGTGTGTTGTACCCTGGTGCAACACCTGCGACTTCATGGCTCTGACTTTGTTCACAAGCCCAGTAGTGCTGTGGCTTCCTGACTGAACAATCTGACTGAACAATCTGCCAGCCCTCAGCTCCTTCCAGACCACTGGGAAGAACAGGCCAAGTTCCCTGGAAGCCCTTTCTCTCTGCTTTCCAGCATGGTCCATGAGATGTCCCCTGCCTCCAGGCATTAATGAGCTCTTTGTGCACAGTGGATAAGCAAATGTAAGTCCCGGGCTTTGTCAGATTTTCTGATTGCACTGCGTGGATAAAGATGAACCTAGTGAATAGAGTAGAGTTTATACAATGGGAAAGGTGGCCAGATCTGTGTGCCTGCTGTTCTCTCCACAGCTGATGGTCTTCTGCCTGGAGACCCAGAGGTTAGTGACCACATCGAGGCCTTTGTCACCTCTGATGGATGCAGGGCAAAGACACCGTGGCAGAAGGGCCAGGTGGGAACCTCCACAGCCGTATGTTCCTGATCATGCCCTCTGTTTTGTCTTGTAGGCTAACAATTCATGCAGAGTGCCCCATGCACCTGGAGGACTTCCCAATGGATGTGCACGCTTGCCCACTGAAATTTGGGAGCTGTAAGTACCATGATCAGCCTCTGCAAGGAGGTGGGTACAGAGCTAAAGAACGGTCCTTTGTGTGGCTAGTGTTTTCCAGTATTGTAGTGACTGTGTTATTAATTATTGCTAATGATAATGTGACTAAGAGTTTGTTTCTGGTATCGCATACATGCATTTCATACCATTGTCAGAAATGGGCAGCAAGCAAATCTGCGGTCAATTCAAGCTCACAGGATTGGTTAGACACCTGTGGGTTTGCTGTAAGTTTATTAAGGCAGTGGGAAGAGCAGCTTCCCATTGCCCTCCTTGCCTTCAGTGGGCAGTGCTGCCTTTTCAGCCCTGCCTCAGCAGGACCGGCATTGGTAGAAAACTCAGAGATGCTTTTGCTGCATCATAAAGTGATCCTGGGGGGACAGATTTGGGAAGACAGCAGTGATGTCTATTGCTAGGTGTCCTGTCCAGCTTCCCTACATCACTCCTGCCAACCTGGGCAGAGCCTGAAATCTCTGGTTGCTCTGGCTCCATTCTCCAATGGAACTTACAAACCCCTTGCTCCTCTTCAGTCTGTCAGGCAGGCTGCTGTCAAGTAAAAGGCTTCAAAAATCTGGGAATCTCAGTCCCGACACACAAGAGTCTGGGTTTCGGGAAGATTTGCGGGCTGCTGGTGAGCTGAAAGCTGTTCCCCACCTCCCAGACTTGCAGCTGCTCATCTGCCTGGGCTTCCCATACCCTGCATAGGAACAAATTCCCTCTTCTGTCCGATATGCAAATTTCTTTTGGTTTTGTTCCTAAAGTGAGTAGGAACCAAATTCCAAGCCACTGGTTCACCATAATGTGGAAATAAATTTCCTAGTCCCACTCTGCCTGGAATTTCCTCCAGGTCCAACAAACTGAATACCACTCTCAGTTTATGTTTGTGTTAGATGGAAGAGTAGCCCACCTCCAACTAAAGAATGAACCCCCACCAGTAATCTCCCTTTTGGACTCTAAGAAAACAGAGAAATCACAACCTTTCTAAACTGATACTTCTTTCCTGTAGCCATTTGGGAGTTATCTAAGAGAAAGCTGAAAAAGTTTGATTGACACCAGAAGAAATCATGTTTATCATGTGCATCTGCTCCTCTGCCTCATGACAAAATGCATACATGAAACTCATTGCTGATCTCACTAAGGCCAGCAAAATAGCAAGTCTTAGAGAAGGATGAATTATTAATGTTAATTGACCTTGTGAGGAGGGATATGAAATCTCATACCTCAGGCCTAAACTCTGGGATTATTACAAGACTTGCAGGAAGGCAGATTACTCCACATTTAATTGCTTATAATGTTTCTTGGTGAGGAAGAGAGATTAATGTGCATATTTCTGCTGGAACACCCTTTGGGGTTCTTCTGGGTATTTTTACTGATTTGGCGTCTGAATGATGAGAGTTTTGACACAAGCAGCTCAGAGAGCTGCCCCTGATTAACATTAGTATGGCTCTTTCTAAAGCAGCCATCCACATAGTATCTAAGCTCACCTCTCCTGTGCTGGAGTAGGATTAAACTAGCGTTTGCACCAAAAAGCCATCAACAGCTGGAGCTGCTCATTTGCAAGAAGCTTAGAGTGGGTCAGATTTGTAAGTATGGCAATGTTAAGGTCAGACACGTGCTGTTCAAAGGATAGCTGAATTTGCCTCAGTGACCACCTTCCAGTGATCCCCACAACCTGAATGGCTCATCAGTGGCCTCTTGTCCCTGTGCCACCATGGCAGCCACCCAAAGAGGGAAGGCATAGAGCTTGCAGGAGAAGTAAGGGCATCAGGCATTTCAGATAGCTTCAACTGCCCACCTATGTCATTTCTTGGACAAAGTGCAGTGAAGGTAATGGCTTTACGTATCACCATGCTCCCTAGAAGATGGACATATGCAGCAGAGAACTGTTTCTAAGCCAGTCATAGGACATTTGTACAGCAGCTGTCTGAGACTAGGCTAGCAGAAGATGTTGCTGAAGTTACCAGTTCCACTAAATGTCAAAGAGCTGTCCTTGTTTGGATTGGACTAGACTGCATTGCAAACAAGGCATTGAGCAGAACCAAAACAGCTTCATGGCATTAAATATGTTCTAAGCATCCACATCATGCCTATGTAACACCAGATACGCTTCTGTCCCAGATGACCAGATATGTAGACAACCGCGTTTTCAGGGATGATGGTAATGAAACTGTGGGCAAGTTCCCTTTGTAGACAGAATGGCAGTGGGTGAACCATGGCTGCTAGAGCAGAAGGTGCTTCCCTTCAAGGTGGCAGAGCATGGGCAGAGCTGTACAAAGCTAAGCCTGAAGGAGGATGGAGGTCTCCAGAAGCATGTTGAGAGGTGGAAGGAGGGGTTGGAAAAGCAGAGTGTTTCACATTGGATGACAGGTGCCAGCCTTCATCAGAAGTGCTTAGGCAGCACGCTGGTGTGCTGAGAAACGTTGGCTGATCATCAAAATGATTCCCCCCACTTTGCATAGTGCGTGCTTAGTATGTAACAGGTTTGCCAAAACTTATGGTGCAGGGATAACAGTGATTGTTTAAAAAAGATCAGAGAAATCCGGTTGTCTCAGGACACAATCTTCCACAAAGCAGGAGCTGAGACAGTTCTGTAGTAGACCTGACCCATTGCTTGACCTGACCCCAGCCAAAGAATTCCTTAATGTCTTAATAGGAGAAGCTGGTGGTAAAAATTAATTAAAAACTTGTTTTAGTGAACTTCATTCTTTCCTAAAAAACTGGTGCAGAGTGTGTATGGACAGGAATATTGGACATTATGGGGAGAAGTAGCTCCTAGTAGAGTCTGAAGAGACTCAATTTCTGGATACCATAGGACTGGCAAAACCAAGAGCATGCAGGCGCTGTTGGCAAAGGGAATGGCTGAGGACAAGCAGGGGTTTGGTCACAAAGGCTTGTGAAAGTGATGGTGACTGTGTGTGTTAGAGAGGTGTTTGCCTATAAGGAGTTGGGTAGGTGGGATGGAGAGGGGAACTTGCAAGCCCCTGGAAGGATGCCCTGGCCCTGAGCTCTGTGCTACCCCATGCCGCAGTCCAGTGGCACTTGCCTGCTGTTTCTCTCACAATGTGTGGGCAGCTTTTCTCTCTCTGCCTGGCTGACTGGCCTGGAGGCTGGCAAACACAGGATCATGCAGGGGGAAAAGCATCTTGGTGGGAGGGCACCGAAGCTGAGAGGCTTGGAGAGAGTTGGTTCTGAGTGAGGGTAAAGATTTTTAACCTCTTCTCCATAACCTAAAATTCAACCCCATTTGTGTTTAGCCTTTCTTGCCAGCTGCTGCCAGCATGACTCTCCCGGTCCGTGGCATGGCAGGGCTGTGGCCATCCTGCTGCCCCAGCAACCTGCTGGTCTGGACACCTTCCTGTCTTGTCTCTGCTTGGAGCCAGCCCTTGCAGTTTCAGCATGTCAAGGGGACAGTGTGTGTCTCAACGACAGTGCTCTGCCCCCTCTTCCAGCTCCCTTCTGAAAACCCCAGCTCCATTTGCTCATTTGATTTAACGGTTGCTGAACTGCCTTGGTCTCTGGCCATGCTTGGCTGTGCTCAGCCATGTGGCTCTGAGGAATGCACAGCAGGGATCAATTTGGCTAGAGGCTAATTTTGGTATATTTTAGGTCAGGCAGAGGCACAAACCTCATTCTTCTTTCTCCTCCACAGATGCCTACACAAAGACGGAAGTAATCTACACCTGGACACTAGGGAAGGATAAATCAGTGGAAGTAGCGAAGGGTGGATCTCGCCTGAACCAGTATGACCTGCTCGGCCATGTTGTTGGGACAGAAATGGTTCGATCCAGCACAGGTACTTGTGGGACCATGATGTGATGCATGGGCTGAGCACACTGTCAGATGAGATGGACTCATGGGCTTTGAATGCCACAGTCTGACATAATTATAGAGGCAGTATCTGTGGGCAGTGAGCACCACAGTACTTCCCGAGCCACATGCTGTTGGAGAGTATGTCTGGGAACATCTGGAGCAGTCACCAAGGCAGTAAAGGGTTTAGCTTTTAGTGGTTTCCGCTGAAAGAGCCTTATCGCCCATACCCTCTAGAAAACTAATTTCAGGCATCTAAAAATGATCTATTTTGTGGAAAATTTGCCCCACCTTGCCCAGATGGTTCTTGGTACTGTGGGTTCATTTGTCTTGGATCCCTTTCTAGTCCCTCAGGAGAGCATTGCGGGCAGGGGAGGCGAATGCAGCATGATGTTGAGTGTGATTTTCACTGCATCTGCTTACACAAATATTATCATAGCTAATAGAAGATTACCCCAAACAAATGTTTCCTCTGATTAATGACCGATATTAATCATCTTTCTCTTCCATCTGCTGTTCCTCCCTTCCCCTCTGAATACAGGTACCGATAGCTTCTGTTATCTCATGTATGTCTCTCATCTTTCTTTTTTTTTCCTTTTTTTTTTTTTCTTCTGTATGCACCAGTAGTTCTCTCATTTGAGGATATTTCCTCTCTGGTGCACTTGATTTTAATAGTGTCTGTCTGTAACAAGTCATATCACCTCCCTTGGGGAAATGTGGGGAGTCCAGGGAACTAAATGTCATAATATCTGGCCCATCTCTCTACTTAAGTTGTAGTAAAATGTCCGGAAGAATAACCTGAAGTGGCAAGAAAGCTGCTAAAGGCTCCTGTGTGTAATGATTTAGCAGAGCCACACTCACAACAAAAAGGCACAATAATCCAGCAAAATACCCAAAGCTTTGAGTAGAGGAATAGGGCATTGAGGGAAAATAGGGACAGCTGCTTCTTTGGTTTACAGCCCAGACCTTTAATGACAGAACTTGCCCTGATTTTTGAGATGGTTACAGTGAGGAAAAGTGGAATATTTTCAGGATCAGAGAAAATAAAATCCTTTGTCCTGAAAACCTACTGAAGCAATGTTAGGGTCTCTCTAGGCTTAAGGGATTTTACCCACAGTGTGGCTCCCTGGGCTGGAGCACAAAAGGGATGAGAGCTGGGTCAGGAGAGATCCCCCCAGGGGCATCTTGTGCCTAGGGTGAAACAGGGAAAGCTTATTGCCCAGTTGTTTATTGGCATTGATTTGCTTTTGTCCCACAACCACTTTTTAGTGAACTAAAGAAGTCTGCAGAGAAGTGTTTTGAAAGGACAAATGCTATGTGGAAGTCACCCAGGCTACACCGGGACACACGCCTGGCATGGCACAGCAGTTGTATGTGTGCAGTACATTCAAAGTCAGTGCCGACAGTGTGCTGCAGCATGCATCCCTCCATTGCATGGCTGTCAGGATGGCCTGGAGTACTGTAAGAAACCAGGGCATGTCGGCCAGTTACAATATGACACACATGCTGTGATTCCATCTAAGACCTTGAAAGTTTGTTCAGGACAGATCTTGAGTGGTTTAGAGATGGATTGGTGGTCAGCTGGCCCCATCCTGGAAAGCACTGGTGGCTCAGCATCTCTAACCAGCTATCTCTGCAGGGGAGTATGTCGTCATGACCACACACTTCCACCTCAAGAGGAAGATTGGGTACTTTGTGATCCAGACCTACCTACCCTGCATTATGACGGTCATCCTGTCCCAGGTCTCCTTCTGGCTTAACAGGGAGTCCGTTCCTGCTAGAACGGTTTTTGGTGAGTCTGGGAGCACGGGGGCATCCTCTCAGGTTGGGAAAAAAAGGCACCATAAATGATGGGAAATAGACTGAGCATCAGAGCTGGTCTTCTCTGGGCCTTGCCCGGCATCAGTGAAGCTTCTGGCCATTTCCCAGAATAGCTCTCAGTGTCTTCCCAGTGCCCCTATTTTCAGTGAATCACTACAAAAATACTCCTGTCCATGTTTGTGCATCAAGCCAAGCCATAAATGTTAACAGTAATGAAGGTATTGATCATCTAATTATATGCATTTGGCTGTGTCTGCTTATCTATATTGGCTTTTGGGTTAAGGAGAGGATAGGTACGTGGGGAGGCATTTAAAGCTCTACCTTTGAAATTGATGTGCCCCTGGTCAGAACTCCACATAAGTTCCTGGGCTGAGGCAGTATAACTGCATGGTAAATATATGGTTTGTATTTTCTTCAGCTGGTTTCAGATCCCCTGTTTGAGGCAAAGTGTCAGGCTGGCATTGCACATGTGTTAATAGCTTTTACAAACATTTAATAACAGAATTGCTTTGTGCTTTCCTGCCAAGACCTTCAGTTCAGGATTTACACACACACACTCACAGACCAGGTGTGATGCTGCAGGATTGTGTTTCCTGGAAATGACAGTGCCCAGTAGATACCATTTAACAGAGAGTATATTGGACAAAAGTCACCAAGAAGAGAAGAGATATATGGTACCACCTGCTTGTGGTTTTGAATAAGACACAAAGTAATGTGGTTTCAAAGATAATGAAGCATTTTCTCTGTAGCAAGAGTCATGATAGAAATACTCCCACAAACCCAACAAGGCTGTTTTCCTCCTTTCCAGACCATCTCCACAGGCCTGGACCTTGTTCCAGTGCTGTGGACTGGAATGAGATGCAGGGAGGGTCACAGGTGGTTTTGCACCCTCCTAAAAGAACTAGAAGGGTATCATCATGGGTTTTGTGTTCACTGGGGCTTGTGAAATGTAGGTCATGAACAAGTTTTAAAATTTACAGTTGACCCCAGCTTCTCCCCATTAGCACCGGATTGCCTTCCCTTCCCTGTGAGGCGAATCCTACAGCAATCCCCAAGGTGGAGTGCAGCTGGGCAGTTGGTATGGCCAGACTGGTTTGCATGATCTGAACTGCAAGAACTGTGTTCAACAGTGATAACAGTGAAAAAGAGGGGGTATGGCCCCTTAGCACCCACTTTTTGGTGTTTTCATCCAACAGAATGGAAAAGGGGGGGGGCTCAGACAGAAATCATGTGGAAAATGGGACCAAGTCAGGCATATAGAGAGTCATTGATGAACTTTTCTCACTCACCTGTGAATCATTTGCAACTAAACCCCACAGAGTGCACACCCAGACCCCATGTCCTTCTGTGCCCCGGGTGGGGGGCATCAGTTCTGGAGTATCTCTGCACTCCCAACACCGGAGTGAGCCCTTCTCTGAGGATATTTAATTCCCTTCTGTTATCCTGAGATTTTCAGTTAGTCAGGTTTCCTTGAGTAGCAGCTCAGATGATTGAGCAGCAAAGAGCTGACTGAAAAATTGAAACCTACCTTTGTAAAAAATGTCTTTGCTCCCAAATTGCCTTGCTTTCCTGTTAAGAAAATAATGAGAACTCCAATTGTTTATTCCCTTTTTTTTTGCCCCTCAGAAAGTATTGTCAACAATATTATTGAAACTCTTCAATTACCAGGAGTATGGCTTAAGGGAAGTGAAAATTAGTCAATATTTTTATAAAGTTTTTAATGCATTTTTAATTGAAAAGCACATTATTGGGGGAAATGGATAGCAATGGTTGCTTGCTTTAATGAAAAAAGCTTTAAAAGGCATTTTGCAACAGGTCGGGTTTTTTAAGATCATTGTGACACTCATTCTGGCAGCTTGGGTCACTGACAGGTGCCTGGCCATGCCAGCAGGCCCCAGGATCCCAGGTGTCCATCCATGGAGGTCACAGGACACTATTTCTAAAATGTTGAGAACCATATTGCATGAGTGGCCAGTTTCTGGTCCTCCATGAAGTTCCCAACCATCTAGCTGTCCTTTTTACTGTTATTTTTTTCTTTCCTTGCAAAAGCAACCAGAGGCTTCTCCATGGCATATTCTATAAGGGAGCTGGGTCATCATGCAACTTACCCTACTAGCAGATGAGGAATTGAACACAGGTGCCTACCTATGCCTACTTTTTTATAGTGAGCAGAAATCTAGTCAATGGAGTTTGGGGAAGATTAATCTAATCTGAATGCAGATGTTTGCCATTGATTATATGAATTGGAGATATTCAAAACTAAATCAGAGAAGGCCCTGAGCAACCTGAAGTTGGCCCTGATTCAAACAGGGGTTGGACGAACTGACTTTCCTTCCAACCTGGACTGTTTTGTTATTCTATGAATTGCACCACAGACTTGTGCTGGGTAAGGCTTCCTTAATTACAGCAGGAGTGTGGGCAACATGGCTTAGAGGATGGCTCCTAAATTTACATGATGGAAATGCCAGCTGTGTGGTTTGAGGAAAATCTGGGTGGGTATTAGTGTATGGTCTCACACCATCCTTGTCTCCTGCTGTTTCCACAGGTGTCACCACCGTCCTCACCATGACCACACTAAGCATCAGCGCAAGAAACTCGTTACCTAAAGTGGCGTACGCGACGGCCATGGACTGGTTCATAGCCGTCTGTTACGCCTTTGTGTTTTCTGCGCTGATTGAATTTGCCACTGTCAACTACTTCACCAAGCGCAGCTGGGCTTGGGATGGCAAAAAGGTGCTGGAGGCCCAAGAGATGAAGGTCAGCCCTGTGGCCAGGGTCAGGGAGGAGGGGGCAGTGAAGAAACGCTGCACAAGAGAGCTGCACTGCGGCCAGTAGTGGGTAACATGCAGCCCGTCAGCACTCCGGGAGGCTGGATGCTACTTACTGGGTCCACAGCTCAGGTCTCAACTGGAGCGGTTCTTGAGGGTCGAGGGCGGGAAGGGCTTGGAGGGCTGGTCGCTGTGCTTAGCTGCAGAAAAACACCCAGGCATGACTGCTCGCTTTTCCCTCTGTCCTTCTGCATGACTATTTGCTGGTGGAAACATGAATGCATGCATGTTTTGGTCTTGCTCCACCAGTGGTCTCCCCTCTCCTTTCTTCTCCCTCCAACCCATAAATGCCCTGGTCCATGCTGGTAGCATGGCACACGAACCCAAATATGCCATGGGTTGCCAGCCTTGCCAATGGAAATGGTCCCATTCTGCTGTGTCCCCTGTGGCTGGTATCCCCGACTGTAGGTCTCCCCCAGCATGGGCAAGCATGGTGCAATGATGAGGAGGTCTCTAACATTCGTGCTGTTGCCCACAGCTGCCAGCAGCTTCTTGCTTTGTAAGCTCAGGCAAAGAGGGTGGGTGGGAAGCAAGCAATCAGAAACAGCAACTGGCAGTAAATTAATGCCTGGCATCACCCACATTTTCCCTTCTCGCTTGGGATCACCCTCCCTGGCAGTTTCCTTCCTGCAGCCACTGCTACCCGTGCTCATGCCCCCTCCCTCCTAAGTGATTTAATCTCAGCTGCACAGAGAAATTGCTTACTGTAGCATGCTGCTCCTTGTTTATATTTATTGAATTAATTTGAAAATCAGCTTTGTCCTTGTTCTTGGTTCTGGAGCCTTTATATTTTTCTCCTTTGCATTTTAATGTGTTGTTTAAAATTGTTGTGGGGCTGTATGCAAATACCTGGTAGAATTGCTGTAACTTCGGGGAACACAACAGCAAGTCATCTCTCTGGTATGGAGGTCAAAGCAGGAGAACAGAGACTTCGTGGAGAACTAGAGCCATCACTGGGTGTTGAATGCCTCTCTCTTGTGTTTCTTGGACTTTCTCTATCTGTTTGCTTTTGCAGCTGTGTTCTGAGCAACAGACTCATGGCAGAAAGACTCCAGAGGAGGCCAGTTGATGGTCTTCACTTCCACTGTGAACAGTAACACTAATCTGGCCTCTAGAGATGAGAGAAGCCTTTCCTGGGTCGTTGGCATGAGCGAAGGATCAGAACAGGTCCTCAAAGCAACCATGTCCCTTTCAGACATGGGCTAATTAGCACAAAGTCAGGATTCACACAGCCTCAAGCAATTATGTGAACTGGGCACAGTCAAAAAAGCAGCAAAGGCTCAAAAGCTTCATTTTGTCATAGAAGCAGCATACTCCTCAATTTATGCATTGACCCAGCACTGCAAGACTAACAGTGCTGAAACGATAGGATAAGAGCATGCAGAATGTTCGTGCACGTGGTAATCAAACAAGAGAACAAAGCAAGACCAGGAGTGTTTCAGTGGGAGTGCTCTTTGTGAGTTTGCTGCAGTTGGTATCAGGCTGGAGAACTGAGAAGGCCTCCACATTTGTGGATGCTTTTTCAAACTAACCCTCATCTTTATCTTAGAAGGCTAACTCGCTCCCAGTCTCTGCAGCTCAGAGAGCTCCCTGAAGATCACTGAGCTTTCAGGGAGCTTGGGAATACAATGTGTCACCGTATTTCCTTTTCATCTTTATTCCATTGAATATTTCCAAGCAGTGAATTTGCTACGCAATGAAGGTGCCTCATTGGATCAGTTTCAGCCTTTAATTAGCTCTTCTTGAAACAATTGACAAGCCATGTGGTTGAAACTACAAAAGAAAGAGGAGACAGAAGAATAACTATTGGCATTTTAAAGTGTTTGTACCAGGAATAAAACTACCAGTGACAAGCCCAGGCTGAGCCCTGGTCTCTGGAGAGCCTTCTCCCTCAGCCTAAAAGAATGCTCTTTATTGATGTGGTGGCAAGGATCCTTATTCCAGGTTTGATTGTTTCCTTGCATGAAGATGAAAAAAAAAATCAATAACCATCAGCCCTTCCCTCACCTCAAGTGTAGGAAGCAGCAATGCTTCCCATCCCGTTTGAAAGAAATCACTACCTTGCAAAAGCTGCTGGTTGCTGACAGGCACTCCCAGCGTGTTAACTCTCTCAGGGCTGGTTCCATTCTTTCTTTCTCCCTTTCAGCCAACCCATCGGTTTAGATGGGAACAGAGCATTTTTTTCAGGTAGAATCTAACATGATGGGCTGATCTTGGTGAATTGCTGTTCTCTGCATCATAAATGATCACACTGATATTCTGGCTATAGCAGCAGTTGGGTTCTGGTTCTAGCTAAGAGGTACTCTGCACATTCTCTGGAGTTCTCCTCTAATGAAAGGCAGGCAGATATCACCATAGATGTCACCTAAAACTCCCTTTAGTGTGCACTCTGATAAGATTTGACTAATGTTCCGTGGACCCAAAGATTTTCCAAGCCTTTCCTGCCTGCCACCAGTAATCACTAATTGTGGATGAAGGATTTCCTCTCTTTTTGTATGGCAGAGTGGCTGCAACCAACCTAGAGGTGCAGATCAAATTGGAGAGAGGTATCTGGATCGAATGTGGAAAGCTTGTTAGTAAAGGTGATTTTTAAAAAGACGTCATCAGGAGGAAGTAGGGAGATGGCAGTAGTTGGGGAGGAATGAGAGGCCAAAGAGATTGAGAGATGAGTGGTTTCAGTAATGAGCAAAGCTTGCTATCTCCAGTATCCTCAAAATATCATTAAAAGGATCCACTTCAGGACAGGAGGGCTGTGTCTGAACAGAGATCCATCCATCCCATCCATCCCAAGCACAGGGATGGCCATCACTGGAGCCAACAAAGTCACTTCCTGAGTGGCTGTTACAGTGAGGATCCAGAGAGACAGCTATTAACGGTGACTTTGCCACTGGGAAACTCATGAAGTCTGCATTTACCAGGGAGTTCCCTGCAAAAAAAGTGTTGTCTGTGCCTCAGGATGGAAGATGCTTTGGATCTTTGGAAGACGCTTACTTAAACCCATTTCTGTCTGCAACACCACGTCTATGCATAAAATCTGATTTAGCTCTGTGTGACATTGTACTTCTGTGACATTGCACTTGTGTGACATTGCCTTGAAATCCTGGGTGGCAAGAAGCAACAAAAACAATACAAGTAGCTGCAGTCAGACACATGAAAACAAGGAAGAACACACTTTGGCTGGAGGAATAGTCCTGGATCTTTATCCTTGTCACCCTTAAGACGATAATCCTGTAGTGCAGGGTGAGAAGGTTAGGTCCAGGCTTTTTACATACTTTTCACATGTCTTTTCACTAAGAGAAAGTCACCAAAAAGCATCCTCCAAAACCTCTCTGTTGATACGATCATCGTGGTTTTCTTTTTGGAAGAGACAGGCATGCTTGCCATTTGCACTAGGTGCCTTTTCCACTGACTGAGTAAAGCCTAACTTTTTGTCCAGCCCACTCTTCAGCAATTCTGAAGTTTGCCCCTTGATCCAGGTCACTTGGGAATCATTCTTCTTCCTCCTTTGTTTCTTTCCATTTGTGGCATCTGTGTTTCAATCCCCTCTTTGACAATAGAGAGGAACTAGAACCAACCTTGACAGGCCACCATTTTCAGCCAGTTTGAAGTCTTACAGACTCACGGGGTTGTTCAGACCCATCTCTTTTTTTTTCTGTCTCACTGTAGTAAATACATTTTTGCTGGGACTTTCCCTTCCTGATTATGCTCTGCAGTCCATGTGTCCTTTGTCCTACTGCACTGGAAATCATTTGTAGCTCTCCATAGCAATGCAAGTGATTTTTGTTCTCAGCATCTTCACTAGAGTTCATTCTTCGTCATGTCACACTCTTTTTCTCAACACTACCTGCGTGGTGTGTTGGGCTAATTATTGACTCCAGCCAACCTCTGAGTCTTTTTCTGGTGATCCAGGGAGCATAAGATCATTGGGCTCAGTCCCACATAATCTGAATGAAGACATGGGAGGGATGAGTGATGCAAAAGGTTACACCAGCAGCTGACAGTAACCTGGCATTGACATAGCCTGCTTGTAATGCAAGATTGCATTGTTTGGAGCCTTTGGCTCTGCTCAGGGTACAGGCGTCTCAGTGTAAAATACTTTGCTGCTATTCTCTGATAGGATCAAGTCTCTGGCACACTGCAGAGGGGAACTTTGGCTGGCATGAGGAAGAAGTGACATGTTTGCTGGACCAGCAAACTGCAGTTGCTGGGCTTTGAATTACAGGATACAAGCATGTCAGAGACTAGAGCTGGTTGGAGGTCATTAAAGTGACTTTTCTCTAGAATGGCAAGTGGCAGATAGCTTGCACTTCTCAAATACTGCAGATATTAGTGATGGTGACCTTTAGAGTGGCCTGTCAGAGGGCTAGTGCTTCCAACCGAAATTTGTGGCCAAGGAGTAGGTGCAGAGAACTAACTCTCCAGCAGATCATAGGCAGAATCAGTAGTTCCCATAATTTAGAGGTTCATCCATTAGCGCCTCAACAGAGAGGCTTGAAGACAAAAAGATTTAACAAAAAAGCTATTATTTTCCAGTATGTGTGTTGTGGAAGAACTTGTCAGACTGCAATATCCAGGGAACATAGTTATCTCTAGACCAGCTTTCACAGCTTTTCCTCAGGAGAGCAGCGCAGGGACAGCTTTGTGCAGTGGTTCCCTGTGCCCATACTGGGCCATAAACACAGGAATTGTTTTTGCAACATAGATGTTTGAAATAGGACAAGTTTTCAAAGGAAATGTGGGATTTCCTTCTGTTTTTCCACTCTTTTCTTCTGATTCAGTAGGACATGGAACTCCTCACAGATAAAGGTGCAGGGAAAAGGCTGGGGACTACTTGGCAGCTGACAGCAATAAGCACATTTTGTTTTGTTTGGTTGTCAAAATCTTGCCTGAAACACTTATTTATAAAGCACAGCCCAGTAAACTTAAGGCTGAACCATTTCTTCTAACATCTTGGGAGCAGGGCACATCCAGAGCACACACATGTGCCTTGGTGTAGGTGCTCTGGGAGCTTCCCACAGGCTGCCCCCCAGCTCTGACCAGGGCAGAAGACTCCATAGGTAGCTGGCAAAAGGCCCTGGCTGTAGGCTCCCAAGCACTCCTCTGCACTCCTGAACAGCCTGATCTGAGGTCCAGAGAAGCCCAAGTTGATGTTTGGGGACTCTGGATCACGCTAATAGGAGCAGTAGCTTCCTGTAACCAGCCACAACATTCATATTTTCCTGACTTTACTCCGTTTCAGCCTACTGTTGCCTTGGCCAGGCAAGACGGATCCACTTTCTAAGCTCTGGGGCAGAAAAGCTAGCCAGGTTGGAAATGTCATGTCACTTGTAGTTATCTTACTCCTGTAACAAGTAACGTGGCTGATTAATTCTAAAATAATCACAGTGCACTTCAAATTACATTCTGCGAGCAACAATCTGTTTTTCATTTCATTACTGATTATTAATTATTTTATTACCTCCTGTAGCTGTGTTAATAAGTAATCATACTTAAGCATATTTAAATGTTTTAGAAGGTGAAACATCTTTAGCCCTTTATTTGCTTCTTGTCAGCTCTTTAGCAGGAAAAGTTCACCTGCTGTGCAGGGGGTACAAGTTAACATGGCTCTAATGATGCGCTCAGTTAATTGTTAAAGATCACAATACCCTCTCCCATAAAAGACTATGAATATGGTCTGATCAGTGGTTTAGTCTGATCTGGAGTCTGAAGACATTTAGACCTCCTTCTAACAGCAAGTTAATTTCTGTAATTGCTGGCATTATTATGAGGCTGCAGGCTTGGCTATGATGTTATTGGAGAAGGGTTTAAAGATTGCACAGAAGTCTGCTTTTAGTGTCCCTCTGAAAATCACTGTGGAAAATTCATTTCCTAAGGTAACCAGAAATATCCATGGTGATTGTGGAGACATTTAAAGTACAGCATGAAAGCTATAGCCCTCGGAGTATCTCTGCAGAGCAGAATGGGCAAATCTGGCCTTTCCAACTCCCAGTGCTACCCAGTGATGCTGCCTGCTACCAATTCCCAGGCCAGGGTGGGGAGATGAACAGGTCCTGCTGGCTGCACGCTCTCCCCTTCTCCTGACAATCACTTTGTATGTGGTTCCCTCACATGTAATTCAAGATCATGCCAAGCACCCCTGGGAAATGCCTGGATGAGCCTTATCTTGTGTTTCAGTTGCTTTTGAATAGAAAATGGGATCAAAAGTCACACCTTGTTCTGAGTTTAGATATTAGATTCCCACCAGGAGTCATTGCTGTGTCTAATGCTAGCTCTTGGTGTAGTTACAGTGAACACCGCACAGAGTACATGAGTGCTGGGATGTGTAGTGTGCCTGATGTCTGCATATGAATAGATTTCATTCAATGGGCTTCTCTTGGTAGACCTGGATTGCTTTATGGTCTACGGTGCAGCTGGTCTGAGGTCCCTGACAGCAACAGGAAGATCCCCAGAGCGGGGGCAATGCCTATCATGACTTCCTAGCTCTGTCTTCCTGTCCATTCATCTTCATCAACATCTGAACTGTCTTCAGCATCTTCCATCATCCTTCACTGCATCATGTCTGACACATAAGTGCCTCTTTTTCCATTTACTATGCAAGCTCTGCTCCTTTCAGTGTGGACAGCATGGCTGTCTCTGGAGCCTGGTGGGAGGAGTGAACTTAACTCCCTTGATTTGCAGCAACCCTTAGATATGAAGGCAAGATGAAAGGCTTCCCTCTGCCCTACTGTGCCATGTCGAGCAATCCCGAAATCCAGGGCTAGTGCAAATGCCTTCCATCTGTTCTGTATCTTACCTGGGTAGGTCATGAGGTCCCCTAAAGGGTCCCAGAGGCATTTTGGACATCATGGTGTTAAATTGTGAGGTATTCCTGTGAGGGGCACTGATGATATGATACAGTCTTGTAATATGGTGCAAAAATATTGTGATGCTGTCACCCATATTCTTAAAGCCACGGGCTTTCTGCTAAAAAAAAAAAAAAAAAAAGAGAACTATAATCCTGTGTGATGTCTCCTCCTCTCACCTGACCCAGGAAGCAGGCCAGCAAAGCAGAAAATCAAGTTCTTCCCCCAAGATGACCACATGGGGTGTCATTCTTTTCTAAAGACTACGTTCCTGCATCATCTCTCCATGGCTGAACCGTACATGCAGCAGAAAACACTGCCCAATTGAGAGAGAAAACAAGGACTCTGTATTGTTTGAGCCTGCATTCACTCATACTGACCTGGCAATACGCAACATAGACCTGGCAGCACTCTGCCAGTCAAGGAGTCACCCATCTGGGGCAGCTACTGCTCAAGTGCAGCTGCACACACCTTTCTATACCACTACTGCGATCGAAGGTGCTGCAAGGAAGCTACAAACCCAGCTATGTGGCTTCAGTTATTTGACTAGCAGTAGGACCTAGCTGCCAGGCCAGGACCTCTTTGTGCTACGTGCTGCATGCCAGGCTTACACATAGTAGCTGATCCACCCTAGTCCCACACGCCCTTATGCCCTAGCAGCCCTCAAGTGGCAGATATCGTGGGTTCTGGCCATCTTCTCACCACATCCGCCTTCCCTTCCACAATATCTTCTTCCTGGTCTCTTGCTCCTCACACCCTTTTCCATCTTCTCATCTGAGCAAGCAGGGAAACTCAAAGGACAAAATGTTCTCCATGCAATTCTACGGTTACTTCATCTCTATTATGTTTTTTCCTTCCACCTTCTCTAGAAAAAAGAGCCAGTGGCACTAGCGAAGAAAACCAACAACACCTACAACATTGTTGGCACCACATATGCCCTCAACATTGCCAAGGACCCCGGCCTGCCCACCATCTCAAAGAGCGCTGCTGCCACTGCTACTGCCACCAACGTCCCCTCCAAGATTCCCCGCATAGAGGAGAAGCTCCCAGAGAGTAAGAAGACATACAACAGCGTCAGCAAGGTAGACAAGATGTCCCGCATCATCTTTCCAGTCCTCTTTGCCATTTTCAACTTAGTCTACTGGGCCACGTATGTAAATCGGGAGTCAGCTATCAAGGGAATGATCCCCAAACAATAAAACCGGTCACACAAACATTCCATCAGTAAGCACCATCCAGGCAGGAATTCTCCAGGTTTTCTTCTTTCCTGTTTTAATTATTATTGTTCATTTGATATTATTATTATTGTTATTACTATTAGATCGTTCTTTTGTAATGTAAAAAAACTGTGATTTTAATTTAATCCCATATACTTCAGTTTCGTTTTACTTTGGTGACGAAAGGAAAAAAAAAAAGGATCATAACAAGTTGTGCCTCTAACTTCGTGAGTCTGATATCCCCCATCTGTCCAAGTCACCCTGTGCTTCCATCTCTCCTCCTCCACCTCCTGCCATTCCCATGGTCTGCATGCCACTGCCATTCCATTCTTTACTCTGCTAGGGGCTGCTACTGTGGTCTGCCCCCCTCATCCTCTTCTGTGATGTACTGCCCTAGCATTGTGGATGCTCCTGGTAGGCTGCGCTCAAGGATGTGGAGGCCTCCAGAGTCAGTCAGCTGGTCTGCTCTTCAGTGCCTGGCACTTTATGCTAGGTGGTACTCCCCAGGCTGTGGATGCAAGTGAGCTGGTCCATTGAGGGAGCAGTGCAGAATGGGACAGCTTGTAGCCCAATGTCTGCTGGGGGTGAACCCACCACTGCTGTGGTCAGTGAAGCCATTGCTGGGGTGGAACAGGGTGGCTGCATCTTGTAGATGTCCACATCTACAGGCCTTCTTCCTCTGTGTCTTCACCAAACCCAGCTGCTGGTTTCCTCCATGTCTCTCCCCAGACAAGAGCAGGTGAGAAAGGTCTTGTCTGTCTGCGCTCTTGGCGCAATTCATGTCAGAGGGTGGGGTGGTTCCTATCGAGAAATAATTTTTTTCAGGGTCAGTCAGGAATTCAAGAAAGGAGCTTTATAATGCCTTGGAGGAGATAGTGCCTGTGAGGCCATGTGCATACAGCATCAGCACTGAAAGCCATAGAGTTTGTGTTCAGATGGGTGGTTTATCACTTTCTCTTGGCCCCATCCACTTATACTTCTTGGCATCTCCTCTCTGTCCCATCCCCTTCTTCCAGCTCCCCATTCATCTTCCTTTGGCTACTCATCAGCCCTCAATAGTACCTCACTGCTCATGGGTGGATTTAGGCAGAGAAGTCCTTGCCTCTCAGGTAAGCCACACTGACGGGGAGGAGCAGAGCCTCGGGGAGTCCAGCTCATGGTGCATCTCTGCGCCAGTGCACCAGAGCAGCAGCGATGTTGGTTTGGGCCAGCTCAGGTGCAGGCTGTTTCCCATGGGACACGCCAGGGCCCACTCTGCCACCTGTGGGGGTGGGTCAGGGGACAGTCAGTCCCCAAGTACCTCCCTGCTCCTGGTGAACAGATGCGGCTGAGCATCCTCAGCACCAAGGGAGAACAGAAGAAGGGGATCTTTGAAACAGCAGGGTGATACTCATGAGCCAGGTGCCATCCCACAAAGCCACTGAGATAAGATCCAGCTGTAACACCTGCACACTCTTCCAAGGAAAGCCCTCCAGTGCCTTGAAGAGAGGCTTTTTCTCTCTTCCCGGCCACCACAGTCAAGGACCCAAACCAGTGGTTGTCCCCTTCCCAGCAGCAGCATGAGATAGTGGCATTCAAGCCATTTGTCCTCCCTCCCTGATGCCTGGACCCATGGACACACTGTCCTGCTATGAGGAAGGACATCCTGTGCCTGGTGAGTTCTCGTCCCCAGCTTGTGGAAAGCCCTGATCCTGTCAGCAGCCCTGTTCCCAGGGTGGGATGCACCCCATCTTTCCTAGGCTTCTCTCTGACCCTCTGGCTGCCCCACTGAGCTGCCCCCAGCATGTTTCAGGTGCATGCAGCCAGGCTGAGGCTCCAGCACCCCCATGGTGATGTCTTCAGCATTGCTTTGAGCCACTGTGCGAAGCTCAGTTTCCCCCTGCCTGTGCAGGAGCGGGGCTGAGCACAATGCACAGGATTTGGCCCACCTGGAATATCCATGGGGATGGCAGGACGGAGCAGGAAAGGCCAGGGGCAAGCATGGATGGCATTGGTGTGTGTCCTGCCCATCCTTTACCAACCTCGCTGGCTTAACAGCAGTGCAGTCGCTCCCCCTGCCTACAGCTGCAGTGAGGAGAGGAGCTCAGACTCAGCCCCACTGTGTTCAGTCCATGAGCACATCCACACTAGCAGGCAGCATTGGGCAAGAAGGGGCAACGCCCCCACCAAGCCTATGCTGAGGAAACCAGCTGTCTTCCTATCCTCCCCCACAGCATCCGCACCCCAAACCACCCATGAAATTTCTACAGTGCCTTTCATCCCCAAGGGCTTCCCGCTGGGTGGTGAGGAAGGGAAGGCCTGGGAGCTCCCCCTTTGCACCCAGCATGGGGTTGGAGGACCAGAGGGAGGGTGCACCGTCCCCAGCCCTTCCGTGGGCAGGGTGCACATCCCAGCTGCTTTTGCACATAGGGCACCCGGTTCCTCCTGGCACTGGCCTCCTGCTGCAGCCACCCCGCTCCAACAGCCTGGCTGCCCCAGCACTGCCCCACTGTGGCCCCATACCCCTCGCCACCAAGGCCCCCGTGCTCCCTCCACACTTGCACCATGGTGAGTGCCATTGCTGCTGTCCTGCTCCCTGGGCTTTCTGGCAGGAAGTGCTATGCTAACCAGCTGTGAGGCTGTTTGTGTTGGAAACTACTTGGATGTCATTTTCTTAAATAAGCTAGATGAAATGTATCTCATAAAACATTCATGTCACTATAATACTCAGGCATAAGTGAATGGAATAGAAACCCTATAAAAAGCAAAACAAACACAATAAAATGGTAACAAAAAGTATATTGTGTTTACTAACAGAATTACATCAAAGGCAAGTTTAAATACAGGATCCAGTGACTTGGCTGACTCGAGCTGGCTCCAGTGCAGAGGTGGTCTCCTCTCCTAGCCTGGGCATTTCCCAAAATCCCCTCTACCCCGAAGGCCACATCCTACTGCGCATCAGCTCACTATATGTTCCTGTGTCTGTTGGTGCCTGCATCGTAGAGCTCTCTGTAAGTTGTCAGGTCTTGCCATTGGCTTCTCAGCAGCCCAAGTACCTGTAGGCGCTGCCTTTGCTGCCTGCCCAGGGCCGCGCAGGATCAGTGCCGCAGGGTGATGCTCAAGGTGCCATGCACAGCATCAGGGCAGCATCTGAGCCTCCTCCCTTCCTGCGGGTGATCCGATCTGTCTCGCTGAACTGTCGGGGTGAATCTCCTGCCTGTCTCTTCCCCTATTCCTTCCCTCCCTGCGATGCTGAGACTCTTGTCCCTCCCCAGGACACAGCTCATTGAGCTGGCTTGCCAGTGACACTTGTCTTCTGGCTCATCTTTGCTCTTCCTGACTCCAAAAACTTTGCACTCTGCCTGATAAAAGGCTGCCTTCCTGGATCTGTGTTAACATGCCTTGAAAGCCAAGTCTATTCCCACCAAAGCCTGGCACTGTCTCCAAGTCTTTCTGCCAGCTGGAAGCAGAAATACCGGCATCCTTTGGTTAAAGACAACAAACCAAACAGGATTTGTAGTTTGGCTTCCAAGCAGAGAAGCATTTCGGGAAGATTGTTATAAATAAACGGTTTAACATCTCCTGCCAGCAGACATCACAGAGAAGATAATGTTCTTTTTTTTCTTTAAATCTGACAGCAGCTCAAATTGGGATATTTCCTTTCCAGCTAACATGAGGCTGCTGATGGGGGCTTCTTCTAAGGGCAGGCCGGGCCACAGCTAACCTAGCATCAGTTACTGGGGTTCACTGCTTGCTGTGATAGTATCTAAGGGCTCCATTTTTATAATTGGTCCTGTATAGAAATAGATCTGTACAGGGCCATTAATAGTTTTATCCGCAGGTGTACAGAGTGGGCACTTCATTTTGCTGTGAACCTCAATACTCCAATATTGCTTTTCTTCTGGCAAGGTCCAAAGTCTTCCTGAGTTGATGAGAGTCCCCCAGGCAGGAATTAGAAGGCTTTGGGGGTGATAAAAATGACCTGTTCAGTCTGCGCTCCTGTTTTGTAGCTTGCACCACCTGGGACACACACAGTGCAGTCCAAGCCTGCAGTTGCATTCCTCCTGAAAATGTCAGAGGGACATTTGGTGCTGGCAGCTTGCCTCTTCCCTCCTCTGAAACTGTACATGGGCAAAAGCAGTGCAGCTTTCGGGAGGTCTGTGCCGCAAGGAGGCAGCGGATGGTTTGGCTGAGGACCTCCAAGCGGGCAGGGGAGGCGGCATGTAGTGGCTGCAAGCACCGTGTTAATGCTGTGACATTCTGTGGGGTGACATGAGACGGATGGGGGAGAAGTGGTCCCTTGGTGCCACCTGTTCCTCCAAAGGGCTGTAGAGTTACCCCCATACAATGTCTCAAAAGCTTCTTGAACATCACCAAGAAGGACTGTGACAGCCAAGACAGAGCTTCCGCTTCTTCTCCATTAACTGAGCTCAACATAAGCAAAGCTGGCTTCGCCAGTCCCTAGGTTTTGCAGGCAAGTGCTGTGGCAAACACAGGTCAACCCTGTCCTGATGCCCACCAGCTTGGTGGCACTGGCAGGGTCCTAGTTTGTTTGCTGTAGGACATCCCTGGCGTAAGCAGACCCCATGCTTGCTGTTCCCAGACACAAGCTGTGCATGCAAACCAGCCTGTTCCTGCAAGCCTATCCTATAGATGCAAGGTGCATTAATTTCTCATCTGCTGCCTTAATTTCCTGTGTCCATATCTTGGATTCCTTTCAGCCATCCCTTGAGGAGGATTATAGGGCTACATCACATACCAGGAAGGGGTTTTTCCTGCTCCAGACCACCTCACATGGGAAGACCCTCTGTTCTGCTAAGAACCTCTCTGAGACCTTTTAGAAATCTGGAGCCGTTGCCTCTTCCAGAGGGTGCTGTAGAAACAGCCTCTGTGCAGTGCTCTTTGCAGCTGCTGGAAGAACAGAGCAGTTAAACACACATTGCTGTTAAAGGAAGGATCATGGTCAAAGGCGAGTGGCTACTGAGGACAGGTACCACTCTCTCCTAGCTTGTCAGGGCATGCCATGAGCAGGAGAGGACCAGGCGGCTCCCAGTGGGCTCACCTGGGGAACTGTTTGGCAGGGACATGCTAGTGCCCCCCTTCCAGAGCCACTGTGGGGCCATGGGACTGGACCGTTGCAGCATGCAGCATAAGGCCAGCCCTGTTCCCCAAATTCTGTGCCTCTCTGGGGCCACAGTTTAACCCACCTGATCAAATATCTGTGTGGGTTTTGCAGACTGGAACCACCTCACTCCTTGGTGGCTGATGAGGGTGGGGAGGGCTCAGACAGGGTGAGGGGCACATTCATGAAAATATAAATGCTCTATTAATGTCAAAGTAGGCAGAAAAAAAATGAAACAATTCACCAATCCTCTCTCCATATCAAGCTAAACTACTCCTGAAGGCATTTTTGGCAAGAGGTCACAGTACAGATGAGATTGATGGCTCCCAGGTATGAATATTTACTGTTTGACCTTGTTCAGTCAGCCAAAGGTTTTTACATATCTATATATGTGCATGTGCATGTGTATATTTATGCTCTCAAACTCTGTATATCTAAAAGTCAAACCTCTTTCTCTTTGAAAGATAAAATGGCCACTTTCAATTATTTTGCTTCCCTCTCATTCTCTTTGCTAAATCTTCTGGAAGGAGGTGCATGTGTCTCTGCTGGTCTTCAGATGGCTTTGGGAAGCACAGGGAACAAAGAGAGCAAGGGAGAAGAGCCTCTCTCCACACTAGGGTCTCGGTGCAGGCATGCTGCCTGGACCAAGGTCACTGCTGGCAGCGCTGCCCAGCACCTTTCAGAAAAACTTAGTCCCAGGTGTTATAACTTCTCCAACACAGCCCTTGTCCTGCCCTGGACACTAGGACGGTCCCAGGAAGACCGCATGGCTTTTCAACAGCTTAATGTCATAAGCAATGACATAAGTTGTCCGCACCCCAGAGCACAACCAGGAAACGTGTAGCTGAGTGTTGCAAAGGAATGTGAGGTCTCCACCCTGAGCCTTCTTCAGGAGGGAGCACAAAACCTGGTGGGATCCGTTCCAGCTGTCCCTGGCCAGTGGAACACCGCAGGTAGGGGCTGCACTTCAGCTTGTGCTCTTCTGCAAAGCAAAGGGAAGTGCTGGCACTTGGCTGCTGCTTGCTGCTCACCCAGGTGGGATGTGTTGATACATGACTGTGTGCTAATTGTGAGAGGGATCAGCAAAATCGTAGGCCTTTGCTGCCACTGTGTCCTGGACTGGCAGCTGATCTCACCTCAGCACAAGCAGGACCAAAGACAGATGCTGGGTAGCCTGTGAGTGGTGGGTCCGTGGTGAGTGAGCAGTGTGCAGCCCCTAGCAATGGTACCCAGTGTCAGCTCCTTTAATGTCACCCCTTTGTCTCCCTTGTCTTAGGAGAAACATTTAGGCAGTGATCCTGCAACTGCACTTGTAGCTCCTATATTCCTTCCTCTGCTGCTGGAGAAAGGCTCTTGTGGTCAGTGGCAATCACCACCTGTACCTTGTGGTGTCCCAGCCATGAGAAGGAAGGATGTCAGCACCCATAAGCAAACCAACCTGGTTCTCTTTCTGGGTCTATGCCTGCCTTAGGCTTGGATTAGTCCTAACATTTGACTGTCATCCTTCACCACAAGTGGGGTTTTTGCTCATGAAACTCTAGGAAAAAATATGATGTTCTAGCTACTCTTTCCTATTCCCCACTGTCCCGGTTCCCACCAGTGCAGATCTCTTCTGTATGCAGCTTTAATGATCCCATCTGCCTAGAGAGGGAAGCCTAGTCCCAGGTTTGCTGTGTGAGCCAGGATGCTCCCACAGTCTTCAAAGGCTCTTGGCTCTTCTCTTCACTGCTGATTGAAGGTCTTGTCAACTTGATAAGTCCCTTGGCTCATGTTACACTGCTAGCAGCACTCTGTTTCCCCTGAAAAGTCTGTCGATTCCTCCTGTCTTTTTGCAGGGTACCCAGCAAACGTAACAGCAATCATATATTGAACAATTTGATTTTTGCAATCACAAAAAAGTAGGGGCAGAGTTGGAAAACCTGAGTCATTGCCACATTGCCTTTGCCAGGCTATATTTAGAGTTAAGGGCTCCTCTCAGCTGTCATGAGGGAGTTTCTCAGCCCACCAAATCTAGTCAGGTGGCCACAAGTTTTCCTTCATCAACTAGATTTTTACTGTCAACTGACTTGGGGATAGCCAGCAGGTGAATGTCCTATCTGAAGGTGAGGGTACCTGCTGCTTCTTTCTAGGGAAAGTTGCATTAGCATCACGCTAGGGCAGCCCATCATGGGAAAGAGCACAACGCAACAAATCGCCAGAAAATACACTCATTTTCACTGCCTCAGGTTCAATCAGTGCCCTGGTATGTCGTCTTTGTTTTCCATCTTATGAGACTCTCTTTACTCCATTATGAGAAAGAATCTAGCTGGCAGCAGTTTAATGCATGACAATCCTGTTATTACAACTGTAAATAATTAACAACTAGAAAAAAAATGCATTTTTAAAATTTTTTTGTTGACTTTATTTTCTCTATTGACTAGCTGGTAGCCACTTTCTTAAGGGATTTCTCACGAAAACTGTGACCTTTCTCCTCTATTTTTTTCTCTCTCTCTTTCTCTTTCTGAGATTTGTGTTTCAAATGCTTTTAGTGCAATGTTCAATGCCTGTTCGTATTTTTGAATCGTATTTTTCAACCTTTGCTGGAAAAAAAAAATTTGCCCATTGTAATTGGCAGGATTTTGAGTCCTGCAATTTTTTTCAGCTTTTAGCTTTTTCAATAAGTTAAAGCAACAGAAAAATATCTCAAAAATTACAGTGAAGTTCTGAAGAGAGATTAGAAAACATCAGAAACAAGAACTACATGAATATGATCAGCAAGCCGAGTGCAGGAGGAGGACTCTTCTGACCACCTACTAACCTCCTGATCTAACACATAAGGCAGGACTAGACCTCTTCACTGAATTAAATCACTCCGCTTTTCCACTCTACCCACTCTCTCGAACTCCGATCAAAACAATAAAAAATTCATATTTTAAAAAAATCTTTGACATTGTTTTTCCATGGTTTGTTCCTCAAAGCCAAATGATGTTGACATACAAAGGGATGGGGAGCCCAGGGAACCAGTCCTGTGGGCTTCAGGCTACCTGCACATCTGGGGAGTTTGTCCCAGTGACAAGCAGACAAACTACCCATGAAAAATAAATAGTCTGGGGAAAATAAAAGAGCCTGAAAATATTCCATGGATCCCATCGTGTTGTGTATAAAATGCTTTCCTTCCAACGTCAGGGGAGTGGAGGGCACAAGGTATGTTCAAGGCAGATTGGCTGGGGAGTGTGGGAACCAACTCAAAGACAGAATGGTGGTGGTGTGATGGGTGGGCAAGAAGGAGACCCTGAGGTGTGCTCTTTCCCTGCAGTGTGTGGCCCAAGGCTAGACTTTGCTTTTCCAGTAGAGCTCTTCTTTGGCATTTCTCTATCTACAACATGAATTGGGCTTTCTGCTGCTCTAGGAGCAACCAGAAGAGGCCTTGGCCAAGACACTGGTTTATCCAACCCACCACATAACACTTCTCCAGCTGAATCATGCCTTAAAGAGACCCTGGTGGGGATAAGAACATGGAGTCTTAGCCCAAATGTCTTTGGCCATGTGCTGAATCCAATGCGTGCCCAGGAAAGGTTGTGGGCAGTTCAACCCACCCTGCTGTACTGTTCAGCTGTTACAATGACCTCCACTGTCACTGTGGTCCACCTAAACAGCTTCCAGGCATGATGTGGGATTTACCATGGTCCAGAGACCTTTGCTGCAGGGAGTTTTGATTGTGGCTACCTTGGTTTTGGAGATTTAATAGCACATAGCTGGCCATGCCATATCACTCTGACAGTGTGACGTGTCCAGGTGAATGCGTGGTCTGCTGGCAAGGAAGTTCAAGGTGTAGGGGCTTCATTTGGACATCTCCTTGGATGCATGAGAAGTTATATTTAGCAACTAATAGAAAGAAGGATTTTTCTCACTGGGTAGGAAGATCTGAAATGAAGTAAATCTCTTCAAACGCAAAAGCAGAAGAAAAATTATATGCAAGAAATGCTGAAGCTCTTCCTATCGCACTAAGTTTGAAACATTTTATGTTCCCTTGTGCTTTTTTCCTGCATTTTTGCCTACTTTTTAGTTAAAAATATCAATGATTTACCCAAATCCCACATATTCAATGAGGACTTTTTACCCCCTCAATTACCACTGGGAAATAGCAGGAGCAGCAAATAACTCCAGTGACATCGTCAGTTGTTTTCCACGCCTGAAGAAGGAACGAAACGCCCTTCCCCAGATTCCCTGAGCACCATCTGGATGCTGCACCAGGGACTTGCTGGTGGGACAATATCTCCAAACATATTGCAACCTTGAACAAAAAAGTTACGCATTTGAATTTGCTGCATTCAGCTGAATCCTCCTCCTTGCTCAGAGATTCAGATGACAGAAGAGGCTCGGAAGCGCCAGGGCTCACAGCTGTTGTGGCAGATGGATAGTTACCACAGATCTTAGTGGTACAGGCTGCATACTTATGTCTTCCTGAGGAAGGAGCATAGCTTGTGACCTCAGAAAGAGCAAGCAAGGAAGGACCCCACCACTGGTTTAAACCATAAAATCTGAAACCTGAAGTTTTCACCCCTCCCCCCCCCCCCCCCCCCAAATCCTTCATCAATCAAAACTGCGCAGGGTTGGTCCTAGCCTGAAAAGATCTTCCTGACTCAGAAGACAAAAATAAACAGCGATGTGAAAAGCTTCCCTGCATTATCACTTCTCTATTTGAACCTGGAACAAGGGCCCTGAAGAGGAACAGAGTGTAATTGCAGTGTCCACAGAAAAGAAATACTAATGAAAACAGGCAGAGCCAGGAGAACTGGCAGAGAAGAGGCATAGCTGAGCAAGTATTTATTACCCCAGCGCTTAGTGCT
Source organism: Grus americana (assembly GCF_028858705.1). Lineage (NCBI taxonomy): Eukaryota > Metazoa > Chordata > Aves > Gruiformes > Gruidae > Grus > Grus americana. The sequence goes on along the minus strand of NC_072863.1, from coordinate 12,022,152 downwards.
CAGGCTGACAGGTGTCTTAGGAATGCAATAGCAGATTTTATTATTAGGTGCTTACACTACAGCAGTGCTCAGGTTGGGGGTGTGGAGGGGACACAACACTGTTAATGTGTGGCTCCTGAGGTGCCACATGTTGGGGAGCAGATAAATGTGTCCCCTATGCCAGGCTGTAATGTAGCCAGAGGGGTGGCTCAGACCCACAGCCCCATGAAGGAAAGGGTCCTCTGGGGCACAGCAGTCGTCTTCTACCTTCAAAGGGTGGCTGTTCCAGAGATCTCTTCTGCAAACCACCTCCTCATGAGGTGGGGTGAGTGCCCAAAAGCCAGCCCTAAGCTATCCTTCATGCATTTGGGTGGCATGATCAAAAACCCCAGCATCAAGGCAGGGTTACCTCTGCAGAAGGAACTCTCTTCTCTGGTTCCTTCACCCTGTAAGAAGAGTAGGTCCAACACTTCATGACTCCTGCTTGTGGGACTCTTCCCAGGACCATCGCCATGCCAGCTGCCTTTGTAAGCAAACAGTGCTTTCTTCTGCAAAACGCAATTCCTCCTGACCGAACTCATTCATCAGCAGCTTGTCAGCAAGAACATGGTTTGAGACTTTGCAGTTGCCCCACTCCATGGAAAACACCCTTGTTTGGCAGATTTGTGGCTTGATGGGATTCACTCTCCCTTACACTTTCACGCATTAGCAGGCTGTGGGCTGCAGGGACCTTGAGGGGGATCCCAGGCTTTGCCGCCACAAACACCCACTCACTGCAATTGGAGGTGGGAAAAAGTGGCTGTGACTTTCCTCCTGTCCCCACCACCTTCCCTTTTCACGCTCATTGGATGGTTGATGTATTAACAGCAGCCAGAGCAGCAAGGGGGACTGCTTCCCAGCACGGACATGATCAGCTCCTTCTGTGGATCCTCAGTGTTCTTCATGGGGATGAAGATATCCTCTTCTCCACCTCTAAGCAGGCAGCAAGCGATGGGCTGTGGAAGGGACCAGGCAATGTGCCTGGGGCAGTGGGAGTGGGTGTCAACCACAGCAAAGCTCCTTTACCCCACAGCAGCAGGGAATGCCTCCCTGAGACCCACGGTCAGGGGAAGCAGAAGGAGGAGCCTGCTCCAGCCCTGCTCTGACCCCAGGGCAGGGAAGACATCTCTGGTGTGGGAACTGCGAGGCTCCTTGGGTGTCATTCTTGCACAACCCTGCAGTGTTACCAACAAAGCAGGTGTCTACCCTGCATACTGCTGTGGTCCCTGCTCCAGGGAAGGAGTACCACAGGTGGGATTCAGGTCTCCCCCCTACACACCACCTCGGGGCTATGATGGGTGTTTTGCAGTGGGGGGTGTGGAAGACACAACCGAGGAGCCAGCCAGCCCAGGGACAGCGGGGACCCTGGGCTGAACAGGGCTGTGTCACCTCCATCCCCACGGCCGCCCTTTTGGCTAGCAGAGAGAAAATGACTCAAAAAAACAGCACTGGGTGATTTTCTTCAGAAGGGGAGAGGTGTAGGAGCTAGCTGAGCATTAGGCATTTTATAAAAGCACTTTGGATCCTTGATAAATAACAATCTAGGAATTGACAGCAGTGGTTTCAGCAGAGGCGGTATTGCGGCAGTGATAGTCTAAGGACATAAGTGAGGCGAGACTGATTGATAGGAAAAAACAATATTATTTTATTACATAGATAGCACAGCTGGGGAAAAGAAGCCAAGCTTTCAGGCCTACAAACTCTCCTTCAGACGTGGTGCCATAAACTTCAGGCTTAGGCCTGGGAAGGACTAGTCTGGGCTAGCTTCATTAATGAAGCAATCAGAAAGCAAAAGCTCCTAGCTCCTATGCAGAGTGGCAAGTTGCTTATAAGGGGAAAGGTACTTCTTGGGCTTTTGTGAAGAATGGGGAGAGTAGGAGACCAAATAGTATTGCTGAGTTTATTCAGAGAAAGGAAGAAAAGCATGCAGTCATCTGGATTAAAAAAGAGATAAAATGCATATAACACAGACAAAAACCTTCTCTAAAGTCAATGCACAATTTTTTCAGCACATGCAGGTTTTACACTTGCTCAAGAAGCCTGGGAGCAGTAAGTCTCCAGTCTGACCCCAGCTCAGCTATACATCAGCCCAGACCTGTGCTGGAAATGACCATAATTCATCAGCACATCTCCTGGCATTCGAGGGAAGCTGTTTACGTTCCTCTTACAATTTCTCTTTGCTATTATGAATCTTTAAATATCTGTGCCAGACTGTAATCCCCAGTTTGACTGTAAAGCTAGCCTTTGCCTTCATACTGCCTTATTACACCCATCTTAAATTATGAGGGGTAGTGAGACAGGGTTGATAAGAAGGATTTATTATGCTTGAATGACCATCTATAGCAACTCATTGCTGAGTGACTGCCTCTCTCCCCTCTGGAAAACAGCTGCTGCTAGAATACACTTGTTTTCAAGTGTCAACCCTCAATCAACTAGGATTGGGGGACCTCACTCATATCCTCATTGGGAGGAGAGGATTAGGTTCACCTGACCATGGTTATAAAGGGAAGCATCTCTAAGCAACTGGCTTGTGAGGGTCCTGGCCTGGAGGAGGTGGGGAGGTTGATCTGCTGGAGGTCCTAGGCAGGGGAAGCTCTGAGGTGGGGGTCTGTCATCACATGGCAGTGTTGTGATGTCCTGGGTAAGAAGGTATGTGTGGAGTTCCTTACCCTGGGGTAAGGATGCTCCAGGTGCTGGGGGGGTGGAGCTGTGGGTGCATCGTGCAGTGGCTATGGGGAGCTCAAGGTGGTGAGAAGCTGCATTTCACCCAAGGCAGCAACTCCTCTCCTGCTTTGGGTTTCCATGTAGACAGCATAAACCAAGCCAGCTTTCTGGGAGCATGCTGGGAGTCAGCATCCTCACTAGGAACACTACTGGCTGTCTACTGGGATGTGCAGGCAACTGTGCCACCTCCCAGGGTAGAAATCAATTTCAGCTTGGAACAGGGCAGTCTGGTCTACTTCTGTAGCCCTGCAGGGGTACTGGGAGAAGATCAGCCTTTTTGATATTTTTTTTAAAGAATTATTGCTGGGGGGTTGGGTGACATTTTCCTTCCTTTGATAAGTTTAATGTGTAACTGTTATGCTGCTTGTTTGGGCTTTTTGTGGTCCTGCTGTCTGGGGATCTCATTTGTGTAATTTTGTTGGCCTGGCTAATAATGATGTCATGCAAAAACAATTCATTCTGCTGGACAGAGTGTGGGCTTTGTTGTCATGGTAACCTTTGATTCAGAGACTTGCAGGAAGGAGACAGGTAAGTGCTTGAAATTGCCATATTTCAGCATGGTTTCAAATGCCTCAGAAGTCTGAGGCCTGTTTTCCAGAAATGAAATTTCAAGGCTTGTTGAAGTACTTTGTAAACAAAATTCATTTATTGCCTGAAGAAAATGGAGTGGAATTTAGTTGAAGAAAATACTCCTAGAAAAACTAATGTTTCATGAAGCACTCTACAAAATAATGGGAGCTAAACACAATCAGGATGTGCTAATGCTGCTTTGTTCCCCAAAGCTCAGCCCTGGAGAGAAGAGATCCTTTCCCTGAGAGGGAAGATACTCCAATGGTCCTCAGGACTGGCCCAGTAAAGAGACCTCTGTGCTGGGGTCAGGGGGTATGAAGAGGGACAGAAGCCAGTTTAATGGGAGTAATCTTTAATTAGTTTCAAATGTGTCCCCTGTCAGGGATGCTGTGTTTTACCCAATCTGAATCAATGACCCTCTCTGTTTCCAAAGTTTGGGTCAATGTGTACATTAGTCAAAATACTCTGGAAGCTAAGATGTTCACTTAGAGCTAGATACCTACATGCTTATGAGGAGATCTGATTATGAATGCTTGTGGCTTTTCTGAAAATAAAACTGGGATGATGTTAGGTCCTCTGGACATGAGTTAGTCTGAAGTAGGGTTGTAGGGAGACATTTGCAGATGGAAAGACCTGGGCTTCTGAAGAGAGAGTCCTAGTTTGGAGATGCTGTGTAAAAATCAGTAAAAACTGTACAGTGCTGACTGACTTTCAAAGTTAAAATCAGCCTGAACTCAAAGGCATGCCACAAAAGGCAAAAGTCAAAATTTGGCATCTGGATCTAGCCAACACTTTGTTCAGGGGTCTTTGATTCTGTAGCCTCCTAAATGGCCTCCAAGCGGACATCAAAGGATCTGCAAGTGAAGTTGTTTGGCCAGACCATAGTGGGAAAGGAGAACCTGGTGCATTGCTGTTACCAGCATCTGAGTTCCAGTGTTTAGCTAAACCCTGTTTGGCACAACTGATACCCCACTGAAATGCTGTGTCTCCTCCTGTGTCTGGAATAGGGTGGCCATGTGGGGGAACTTTCCTTCAAAACTAAAAGAATCCCCTGGCACTTTAACTCTTGCATAGAAAATGTAATTTTCTTCAAGGCAGGTGGGAAGGGAAGCTGTTTCAGCTCAGCTGCAACTGGTGGTTTGGGGAGGGAGGGGGATAATGAGATGAAACCTAGGTGAGCCTGCAGAAGTCAACTACCCAGGTGCTGGCTTGCTGAGCCCCATAACTGCTGCAGGAAGCAGAGGCACCATGTGGAGACTATTTAGAACATGGCTCAAGCAAAGGGGACTCTGGGGCTGGGAGTGCAGGCTGAAGAGGATTGTAGCCAGTGCAGGGACTGTGGCAGAGCTGGAACTATCTTGTGCCTGTTCAGGGTCCTGCTCTAGCCTGACAAGCACTCAAAGCAGCTCCTGTGAATTGCACCAGCACTGGCAGGCTGAGAGCAAGTTCCTATGGCAGGATGGAGTGTGGTGGTGAGGGGGGAGCTCTGGGGGGATGTAACCCCAGGACAGAGCAGCAAATTAGGTCTGTGCTTCTGGGGCTCAAAAGGAGCCCATCCCTGGTGTATATGGGAAGTACCTGAAATAGAAGCATTTTGGAAATAGCAAGAAAAGAGTGTTTCAGAAGGACTCCAACCCTTCTCCATGTGATTTGCTCAACACTTCAGAGGGTTTGTTGCTTTTTTTGGTGGCAGAAGCTATTCAGGGAATTTGACCTGAATTTTTGCATCACTTTGGATGCCTAGAAATTGCATTTATTTAAAGCGAATAAGTCATTTGCTGAAAAAATATTGCCCAGCTATGTGCAGGAGAAAAGGCAGGTATTCCTAAAATTAACCCAGCATTAGCGCAAGTGTTTGGGCTCACAATCTTTAGGTACAGAAAGAGCTGCTGTACTGGGAGAGCCCAAAGCCTTGTCTAAACGGTGTCTGATTTCTGATAGCAGTCAAACAGCAGATGCTTCCTATAATTTTAGGCTCTCTTGCTGAGCTTCACTAGGGTACTCTCCTAGCCTCCAGCAATCTGTGGCTCAGGGATTTGTCTGTAAAAGCCACATCCTTATGTTTAACTATGTTATTTTATCCTTATGTTAAGGAGGCTGAGGGGTGACCTCATTGCTCTCCGCACCTTCCTGAGGAGGGAAAGTGGAGAAGGAAGATGGTGATCTCTTCTCCCTGGGATCCAGTGACAGGATGCCACGGGAATGGCTCAAAGCTGTGCCAGGGGAGGTTTAGACTGGATGTTAGGAAGCATTTTTTTTTTACTGAGAGGGTGGTCAGACACTGGAACAGGCTTCCTAGAGAGGTGGTCAATGCCCCATGCCTGTCAGTGTTTAAGAGCCATTTGGACAACACCCTTAATTTGCTTTGTTAGCCTGAAATGGTCAGGCAGTTGGACTAGATGATCACTGTAAGTCCCTTCCAAGTGAAAATATTCGATTCTACTAACTCTCGATGGATTGTTGTTGTTCTGTGAGTTGGTCCAGCTGCTCCTTGAACTCATATCAACTGTATCCACAACAGCCTGCAGAAAGGAGTTTCCTGGTTTAATTGTGGTATAAAGAACCACTTCATTTATGTTTTGAGGGCTATGTTTTCTTCCCCTTCCATCTGATGTCTCCTTGTGTGCTTGCATTAGAAGAGAAGATGAACCCTTGATCCCTGTCCATCCTCGGCCTGCCTCAAACAACTATACACTTGAACTTTGTGCACTATATTCCATCTTAAGTATCTCAACCATGGCTCTGGGGGCTGAGTGAGCCAAGGGGTCTGCACAGCCAATGATCTGGCTGGAACAAGCTGTGGTGATTGAGGTGGATGAAGGCACAATGTGTTTCCTTCTGCCTATTGCCTCCAAGTACAGCAGGTCCTGAGCAAAAGCTGAGTGCTGGAGAGCTGCAGCATGGTGTATGTGTGGCCAGTGCCCATAGAGGCAGGGTTAACATGATACTGGTCCAGTGCTCTTCAGCTATGTGCCTGCTGCTTGGTGCCTGACTCAGGGGTTTTTTTGGAGTGCCTTTGGTGATGTTTCCTCCAAGCAGAGCCCCCAAGTTTCTGTGCCCATGTGCCAGGATCTCCCTGTGACCGGTGGGATGTGCGGTGCTGCTGCAACAGTACACCAGAGGATGGTTTCTAGGACAGCATTTCAAAAAACAGGTTCATGTCAGCCTGGGATACCCCAGAACGTGCTAGGACTTCTCAGGTGGCATACAGGCTCTGTCTCCTTGCCCCATTGCTTTCCCACTGCCTGAAAGGGCTGCAGCTCTCTGATAGTCTTGCTCAGCTTGTGGTATTCACACTGGTGGTGCAAAGCGGCTTCCCACTTGAAGCCAAAATTTCAGTAGCAGGAGTTGACTGTAGCCCTCACTTCTGGGGAGGCCTCTCCCCTTGGTCTTGCAGCCTGCGGAGTCACAACCTGTTGTACTTGAGGGTTCCCCACCCTCTGGAAGGAGCTACACAAAAGCAGAGCCTGTTCTGCAAAGTGCTGCATTTTGCAGGAGCTATTATTGCGCTGCAGGTCTTTCCTCTGTTTGCAGCATTTGAGGTAAATGAGGCTTACATAAATGGGGGACAGATGAGGGCTACAGGGGGGCAGTGGCAGTGCATGGAGATGCTGTCTCTGAGCCTCCCTCTGCAGTGACAGTGGTGGCCCTCTGCCCTGAGCCCAGCTTCCCTGCTATTCTGGCTTGGGTGCTAATGATGCTGTCACAGTTCTGATGAGGCGCCTCTGTCCCCATTGGCACCCCCCAGCTATTCTGACCCTCTCTTTGCCCTTGCTCTGCTCAGCGGGGGCACTTCAGCTCAGGCTGAAGGGCTTCTATAGTTTTGCTCCCGGCTGCTGGCTGCCAGTCATGCACAAGAATAGCAGGGAGTTATAATGATGTAGATAAATATTTCTCGAGAGCACAGAGTTCACTTTATTAGTGATCAGGACAGCTATTCAGGGACAAAACATGGGTTTAGACCTTAATCCTTGGCTCCTGCTGTGTTGCAAGCACTCTCAAAAACCTTTGTGGACACCATGGCCATTTTGGAATTTCAAAGTTAAATAATCCCTCTCTCCCCATCCAGGAGGACTGGAGAATCAAAGCTGCAGTTGTGAATATATTCTGGCTCTTAGGTGTCTCCCTGCCTTGAACCTGCTTGTGTGGCATGACTCCAAATCTTCCTAGCTTACTTCCTGTGGTCAGGGCTAGAGCTGATCAGAGAAGTTCAAAACAATCACAATCCCCCCGATGCATGGATATGTTGCAAACAAAAAGGACACTGAATTTTATCATAATAAATATTAATTTGTTTTTTAAAACTTTTAATTTACTTGCAATCTGTGATTCTTCTGATAAAAAAAATCATCCCATCATCCAATCAAAGACAGGAAAGGACAAGCTGGCTGACCGTGCAGCACAGAGATCACCTTGAAGACAGATGAACCCAATGGTTAATCTGTGTCTGACAGACTGAAAATTGCTCATCAAAAGCAGTGGGCAAAGAGTTAAAAAGTTTGCCAGGGTGAATTCAACTGATGCAGTTGGATTCCAGCACAGTGTTAATGTCCTCTTCAGATAATGTCCCCTTTAGAAGTGGGGTTTCAGATCAAAGCCCTTGCTTTAAATTACACTTTCCTAGTCACCCCTAAACTTCTGGAAATATCCTCCAAATAGAGTAATAAAATGCTTGGGAAGACAGCGGGGAAACCCAAAAGATAACCAATAAAGTAATCTGCAAGGAAAAAAAAAAATCAGTGGACAAAAGGCTTTGCTTTGCCAGCAGTCAAATCATTCAGCCAGCCACAATACTGTGCTCCCTTCCCATTCTTTGCACCCTAGCCCTGTGCATTTGTGGTTATTATCTCTCCTGTTGACAAACAAAAATCCAGGTAGCTTTGATTTTCCTTGTGTGCATGATCAAAGGGAAGGAGTCATCTGCCCCTTGGTGTCTGATTTTTTTTTTTTTTTTGGTCCTCCCTTTGCACCATGGCATGGAACAAAGACTTGAATTATGGCAGAAGAGGAATGAAGCCTTTGAAAAACTATTAGAACAATTAGGCACTGAGGCATAATGCAGGGGGAGAGCAAAGTGGTCACTGCTTCGAGACCTGGTGTGCTCTGAGTTTTGGGAAGGTTTAGACTGGCTGTGGGGCTGGTGCTCCGGAGGGGAAGCAGAAGGACATATGTGGAGAAAAGCTAGGAGTGGTGGCAGCTGCTGCCATCAGCTCTCCTGTGACTGGCTACCTAGATAAGGTACCCTGACAGCAGTCAAAGGTTTTTGGGTTTTTTTTGGTTCAGCTTCTCCATCCTGAGCTGGTGTAGGAAGCAATTCCCAGCCCTGATGGGGGCAGAGCAAGAGCCTGGGAAAGCAAGGAGACAACAGGACTACGGCAACTCATGAGAGATGACTTTCTGAAACTTGGAGGGTCCTCCTGGAAACGGAGGAACTGTCTGCGTACCTGCCTCTTTCCTTAGCATCTCCTCTGGGCAGCCACTGGGAGATGGGACAAAAGGCACAGTGAGGACTTGGTTTTACCTACTGTGGCCTCTTCTAAAACGTGCTATTACTGTACAGAACATCTTCCATAGGTACTTGCAAAGAAAATTTCTAACAAGGGTGCTGGTCGATGATAGCAGCGCGGTGTTCCTCGATGCTAAGGGGACATGCTAAAGATAAGGATTATTTCTTCCATTACACAGCTGAGGAAGCTGAGCACTGAGAAATCCCCTGCAGGCTCCAGCCAAAACAGCTTCAGAGCTGCGAACAGCCCTAGACCGTGATATTTTTCAATGGACAATGTTGCTTCACATGATGGGATGAGAGTCTGGCAATCTCTAGGACACTTAGATGGTGAGCAATAGCAGTGTGGATAGGGGAGCAGAAAAAAAGACCCACATAGTCAAATTGCTGCTGGAAAAAATGCTCTGAGGGTGAAAAGCTAGAAAAGGGAGTAACTCCAGCATAGCACTGCCATTAATTTAATGTTCTTCAGATGTGATGGGAGGTGGGGTGGTATATAGGTTTCCCTTCTGTGATACTGTCCCCAGAGCACTCCTTTTATCCTTTAGTCCAGGCTTGGAGGAAAGCTTTTACTCACCCAAATTCAGACTTTGTGGCAATGGAAAATGAGATCACGACTCTCTTGCTGGAAAAGTGCTGTGAAACAATGGTGATATAAAAAAAAATAGTAATTCTAGAAAAGAAAGGCCTAGTCTCACTTGGCAGGTGTTATTTATTTTTCCTAGCAGAGGGAGCAAGAAACTGCAGCTGGAATCTCTGGTTGGCTTCCCAAGGTACTACTGTGACATTTTAATGATCTAATTCCCCTCAAAGGTGGCATTTTCACTTGTTCCCCTGACCTATTACTGTACAGTCGCTGTGAAACAAACTATCTGCTATCAGCCCTGACATCTGAGGCTCAGAGAAAAAAAAAATGACTGTGATACTACTGTAATGAATGGACTCTTCACCCTGTTAATCCTTATGAGGATGTAGCTGGCCGTCCTCCCCATGTGCTCTAGGGCCACAGGCTCTTCAGGAGCACTTTGTAACAGCGGAATGCCGTTCACCTTTGCAGCTCCCACCGGCAGAGACTGTGACACAGAGTGCACTGTGTGATGTTTCCTGGCCCATTTACAGTCTCCTCCTGCATGGCTAAAGGTGATGTTCATGCTGGTGAGACCCTTTTCTCGCTCTGTAGTGTGGCTCTTGCCCTGTTCAGAGGAGTTGCACCAGGCTGAAGTGTTGTTTGTGATAGGCATGGCTTGGATGAGATGACCTGCAGAGGATGTGGCTTGCAGGAGGCCCTGCTCTGCAGCCAGGCTCTGGTTCCATTCTCTGGAGATAAACTAGTTCACGCTGGTGTAAAATGTGTGCAATGAATAACACAACTACAGCAAAATAGTTTATGTAAAGCACTGATGTGGGAGAAGTTTCATAAGAGGTTTCATACCTCAAAAAGGCCTTTTGTCAAAAATAGAAGCATTTTCTCTAAGACAAAAAATATCAAGTTTCTTGCACAGTCTTACTGTCATGTTAGTGCTGTTCCTAGCTGCCATGGAGACCCTCTTTTCTCCCAGAGAGAGAGATGCTGTTACAGTCCTTTTCTGAGCAGGACAGAAAGCAGAAGGAGCCCTTTCAGGAGCTACTGGGCTGGGGCTACCAGCTGCCACCCACCAAGGCAACTGGCCCATCGGGGCTGAGCCCTTTGTCCGAGAGGTTTTGAGGGGGCAGGCTGGTTAAGGAACACAAACAGGGGCTGCTGAGTGAGCTGGGCTGGTAGGGAACAGAGCGTGGGGACAGGTGAGCTGCTGATGTGACCTGTGAGGGAGCGGAGATGGGAAAGCTGGCTGGAAAACTGTGTGCGGGAAAATGTCTACCTCCACCTTGGAACTGGGTCAAGCAAAAGCAGCTCAGTGTGTGTGCTGCTAAACCTGCATGTACACACAGGTGTCCAGCACCAATATTTGTTTTCCTGTGGGAAGGAAACAGGGATACAGCAAAACCCCAAATAGGCAAGATACTTGTGCTCCTGCTCTGAAGACAGAGAAACCAGGCCATGGAAATCAATGCAAATGACTTTGATTGTGGAGTTTCAGCCCATTTGCTCTGCAGGAAGCATGACTGTCAGCAGGGATAGGTAGTGAGGGAGGTGGGATCTCACAGCTTGCAAAATGAAATGGAGACAGTGGCAGATGCTTTTTTTTTTTTCTAGCTTCAGAGGGCCCTTAGCAAGAAGCCCTTAGCATCACTTTTATGGACCAAAGGGGGATGATTGCAAGCTCCAGCCCAGTACCCCTTGTGAGGCTCTGATAACAAGTGAATGTCGCAAACACCCATCTTGACATGGACAGGGATGGGCTGATGATGACCAGGGAGTGCTGAACAAGAACGGAACCTGCGGAGGCAGGATAACATCTTGTGAGACCACTCCTCTATTCCTGAAACACGTAAGCAATGACCATCTGTGCCCTGTGCACCATGTGCCTGTGATGGATCACCACTCACTTGGTCAGCCCTGAAAGGGGGGGGGAGGGGGGCAGTGAGTCCCCAGGACCCCCACAACCCACCGACTCATTTCTAGAACACTTCTGAACATTCCTGAGCACATACTGCGCCTGCGCAGTGATGACAGACCCCCGCCTATGGGACGGGCACATCGGATTATAAAAAGTGGAAACAAGTTTTCGGCGTGCGCCCGCCACCTGAAGACTACAACTACGAGCAGAGAGCATCGCTGGATCCAAGGGTGGTGATATCTTTTCTCTCTCTCTCTTTTCTTTCTTTCTTTCTTTTCCTCTCTATCACTCTCTCTGTCTCTAACTTAATTTTTGGCACATTAGGGTAATACTGTCACATGTTTTGCTAAATGCTTACCTTTCATAGTTCTGCTAAATTTTGAGCATTGTTATGACTTTTGCCAAGCCTCTATCTTTTGTAGTTCCACTGAGTTTTAAGTAATTTTATGATTGCTTTGAACCTCTGAAGTAATTGTCGTTACTTCTGATTACCGCACTGAGAATTAAAATGTTAACCTCACCCTCACCCCCTGAGTGGGATGGGACACCCCCACATTTCTGTTAGCGTAAGTGGCAGCACGATAGGCAGCATTGGTACCACGCCTGCACGGTGATGAGGCCAGCAAGTGATGGTCACCACATGGGACTGGTGATGGGCAGGCAGTGGGGCCCTGAGAAAGCACCTTTCCCCCGGGGCACAGGGAAGCCTGGTGCACTGAGACCCATGGGGATGCTCTTGGAGCCACCCGGCAAAGGAGCAGAGCCCCTCCATGAGCGACAGCCAGCAGCACGGGGAGACTGCTACCTACAGCAGGCTCTGCAAACTGCCCTGGGGAGCGCTCATCTGGGGAAAAGCTCCATTTGTATCAGTCATCATTTCTAGGCATTTTTTTAAAAGAAATCCCTTTGGGGCAGGGGCTCTGTTTTACTTCAGAGCTGCACCTGATGGGATGTGTGCCTCTGCTCTAGTTTCTGAGTGCCACTGTTGTTGTAAGTTAATTATCATTAGTAACTACTCATCACCACTCACAGAAAGGCTTTTCCCTGCTGGTTAGGAGTTACACAGAGCATTAACAGCTTTTTTCCCCTGCAAATAGCTCCAATTTAGCCCAAGGACTCCTCTGGCCCCAGCAGCTGCCCTGGAGCCCGGCAGACCCTTGGAGGGTGGCTGGGGGGGAGTCTGGGTTGTCCTGCCTTGTGACTTTTTAAAAAAAAAAAAAAAAAAAAACCAAACAATTAATTTAAGTACAGCTAGCTACAATCTCTCCATGCTCATGCAAAGCTTTGCACAGGGTCTCCTAGACAAAGTCTTGTTTACTTTTTCCTCCTTTTAATAAGTTTCTGATGCAGTGAGGCAGCTGGAACAAATCTGGTGATACGTCCAGTGGTAACACATCAGGTTGCAAAGACATAGCTGAAAAAACCCGATAACTGTAGTCATTGCTTTCACTATACTTAAAAAATAAAAAAGGAGGAAGGGAACATCAGGATGCTTCTGCTAGGGCCACCCCAGGGAAGGAGAAACCCCAGGAGACCTGCTGGCCTTGGGGTCACGCAGATGTGGGCACGGCCATGAGCCATGTCTCTTGGCAGGAGCCACTTCCACAGCACTTTTGGGTTTATTTTTCTCGCAGATCCAGCCACCAGATCCTAAAACGGTCAGGCATATGGGATTATGGCATGAGCAAATTCGGCTGGTTCAAGTTTATAAGGAACTCAGTTGCCTTTTTTTTTTTTTCCAACTCAAACCAAATCCCAAACATAAATTATGGGAACCAGGAGCTTCCTGGCGCCTGCAGCTGCTCAGCAAAACTGACTTTTCCGTCACAGCGCTGCTGCTTGTAGCACAAACCTGGCAGCTGAGCACCGGACCCAGTTGGAGCCCTGCTTTTCGATTCAACAAAAGTTCAGCCAACTTGGAGCATTTCAGACTCAGCGAACTATTTTCTGACAAAAATGTTGGTTTATTGGGAAATTTCTGGCTGGGTCTAATTGGGACAGCTGTTAAGGCGGCAGTTTTCACAAGAACTAAAAGTCACTTTCAGACCAGTACAGCTCTTAAAACGGCTGCTGCTTTGATAGCTGTTCATTGCCTTTCTTGTCTGATTATTGAGCTTATTATCTCCCTGCCAGCTTAAAAAAAAATCCACTTTGCCTGTCTCATCTTTCTCTTCTCTTTACCAAATATTATCTTCTGCCCCTCCTCCTTCTTCAAGGAGACTCTCAGTTCAAATTTGACCCTAAATTTGAGCTTTGCTAAAATCAACATGTGTAGCATTTCAGATTAAGAAAATTTATCTTTTTTTTCCCCCGAGATTCCAAGTGTTCACAAACACTGTCAAAAAGTCAAAGCAAACATTTGCCTCATTGCTTTAACGTGGGAGATCCTGCCAAGAAAATTAACAAGGCCTATCTCCACAAAGGGAACAAGCTCATCTAATTCTTTTGGTGGTACTGAGAGACGTTCAGCTTGCTGGCTTTTTGTAATGACTTGGGTTTTAATTTAATTATTTTTCCTTTCTAATCCCACATACATTTTTGCCACCAAAGCCAGGAAGTTGAATAAACCGTATGACTGTTCTTAAATACCTCATACAGTCCCAGAGCCTATGAGCTGGAAATTTTTTATCCTTAGGGAGCTGTAAGGGCTTCATGAAAGACCTTGATAAAACACTATTATGAGTCTTACTCTGATCTGCTGGGAATTCTCACCAAACCCGCCTTGCTCCCCACTTGACAACAGAAGGACCTGGAGCTCCAGAAGCCCCCGGCATGTCCTGGCTTTGCAGTTCTTGCAGGAAGGATGAGAGCAGAGATGCAGCATCCCTGGCTATAGCCCAGTAGTCCACAGTGGCGGCAGCTGCTCTTGCTTGGGAACAGTGCAGTGTGCATCTCAGCCAGGACGCGCTGCTGCTGGGCTTCCTGCAAGAACAGGGCCAGGCTGTCCACTCCACCGCTCTGCCCTCGACCATCTCACCGCTTAGGCGTCTTCATTTCTGCTGGAGTTTTACCACCAGCAGTCACTATGTCTCTGACAAAGCTGGCCCCATGCCGGGTGTCTGATCGCTGCTGAGTTGCTCGAACAAAACCGGCCGAGTGTTGCTTGAGCATCCCCTTTGTGCTGCCTCCAGCTGTGCATGCTGAGAGTGAGCGCGGGGCTGGGGCTGCAGCAAGAGCAGCTCTCCAGGGAATACACAATGCAGATATGGAAATTGCTCTGGAGCAGAGTGAGGAATGGATTGGTTCAGAATCAAAATGTCTTTTTTTTTTTAATATGGCTTTCCAATGAAGCAGGAAAAATGAAAAAAATTCATCTTGTCATCTCAGTATGTTGTTCAAACCAAAACAGTTGTTCTTTTTCTACCCTTTTTATTTAAAGAAGGTTGAGTTTTAAATGAACAATGGTGTGCTGAAGTGAAAAATTTGAAGCATTTAATTTAGAAAATGGATCAATGAAACATTTTGGCATTCTTAAGCAAAGCATTTCATTTCAAAACAGGATGAAAAAATGTGCTTTGATTGCAGCTGGTTTTTCTTGGATTGTGGTTTTGTTTGTTTTTCTTCTCACTTAAGCTAATTGCCAAATTCTGCCTAAATTTGACAATTGTTTAAATGCCTCAAGATTGTTGTGCACCAGATTTGTGGTTCATTTAAAATGAAAAATCTTTGACTGCACATCACACATATACAAGGAGCTAATGGGAGACCCCTGACTTTTGGCTCCTGATGCACAGTTTTCTGCAGCTTGCGCTGGGAATGGCTACCTGACAGCAGTGCATCTCATAATTCCCCTACAGGCAATGCCCTGTGGAGCACAGTTTTACTCCTGTTCATAAATAGGCCGCTAGAAAATGGTGTGATGCCAGCGCTGTCCCTCTGGGGTCTGTGCTGGTGCCCTTACTGCTGCATGGCCCGTTCTCACGGGAAAAGAGCCCAGCAGCCTCCCTGGGGTTGCCAGCTCTCACCAGGCAGGGAGGGGGGGGCCTTCTGCGGGACTCTGGGACCTACGGACCTATGGAATATGTACAGTGCCTTGCACCCAGCCATCAACCACAGACCTACCCCTGGCTGGCAGAGGGAAGGAATTTAAATAAAGAGGAGCGAAGTTTATATTTAGAGCCAGAGGATGCTCATTCATCAGATTACACCAGTTTTAAGTAGGTCAGGCGGTAGACCCAAGATACTGGAGTCCCCTTCAAAGGCATCCATCCATCACTTATTATTCCAGCCATTTCCCTTTTGCTCTGCCTTCCTTTCACAGCCCCGGCCCTTTGTCACTGTTTCTGGGCTGTGCTGGCTCTCGCCGTGCTTCCTGACGCTTGCTCCTTTCATTGCCTTTCCCAGCCCTCATCCCTTCCTGACTCTGGTATGGTAGTGGCCTCAGCCACATCGTTAAGCTGGGGAGTGCTCAAAGCCACAGTTTTGGAGCGCAGCCCAGCAGGTGGAGGCTGGAGGGGAGGCTGCATGTGTGGGATGCTCCTCGCAGCACCGTGTTCCCCCATGTATGGGTTTTTAACCTGCACACAAAGAGGGTTAGGTGAAAGTAAGCAATGAAAACATCCAAAATGCAAAAGAATCCCCCAAACCTCCTCACTCATTTAACCCTTTCAATCTGGCAAAATAATTGTCTGCCCTAATCAGCCTGAGATACCTGCCTC
Organism: Grus americana; assembly: GCF_028858705.1. Taxonomy (NCBI): domain Eukaryota; kingdom Metazoa; phylum Chordata; class Aves; order Gruiformes; family Gruidae; genus Grus; species Grus americana. Next base: position 12,006,178 of record NC_072863.1, on the reverse strand, counting down.
CTCTCCCCAGCAGCATCAGCATCCAGACATCCTTTCCAGCCAGTTTCCCCTGTAATCAATCCTAATAATAAGGGCGCTGGACATGTACAGGACCCTTCCTGTGCGTTCCCAGGCTGCCTCCCCAACAAATGCACAGCAAGGAGGAAAATGGCTTATGGGGTCACATCACATGACTCTGAAATGCAACCCTGTTGTTGCCTTTATTACCTAAAAGGACTTAAATCCTCTCTCCTTCAGCATGGGCAGGTCTGACACAGGCAAGGGGATTGGTATGGAGCAGACCCCAAGACTGATCCTCCAGCAAAGCATTTCAGTGTGCATTAAGTCGTTTATTCCCAGCTGACTGGGGTTATTTGAGTGCTTGTGATTATGGGCTTTGTTGGGTTGCGGAAGGGATCTCGCACCTGGGAGGCACGGGACTTTGCCGCTGATGGAAAGGAGCCTGTGAGTACCTCGTGCCATCCCCAAGGACAGGCATTTGTGCCAGCCTCTGAGCAGGTCTGGCACAGGCTGCTGCCTGCACCCTGGCTCTGGACCCTTCTGTGAGCTGTGCTGACATGTTACCATGCCAAAATCACCAGCAAGTAATACCCGCTTGTTTTTATCAAGCCATTTTCTTCGCTCACTCTCAGCCTATTACATTTTTCAACTCTCAGTGGAATTTTTATTTTTTTTTAACTCAAGGCCTCCTTCGAGCTGATCACAAGGGAACGCTGAGTGCTTGTTTTTTAATATTCTGACAGGTGCTATTTTGCTATTTGCTTGTGATGATTCAGGACATTTGCATCTCTTTGTCCTTAATTAAAAAGCACTTCACCCTTGCTGCAGGGGTATGGCAAATTTCTCTTGATCTATTCATTTTGGGGGACTTTTAATCAACATATCCACTCTATCAGTGCGAGTGCATTTCTGACGGGGAGGTGAAGTTTAGCGCAGTGTGGAGAGCTGTGTGGGCGTAATTACGGCTTGCTCTTTTTTTTTGGGGGGGGGGGTGAATTTGCCTGCTGTTGAAAGGCATTTTCTAACAGCCTCCTAGAAGACAGGAGTCCCTTGTCGACCAAACACATGGGCAATCACAAAGGCAAAATTTGCTGCAAAGCCTGAAGCTGGTAGAGCTGCCTGAGGAGTCAGTGCTTTGCTTCCCTGCTGCAGGGTCTAGCCAAAAGCCTGCAGATAGGCTGCCCCCACTTTGTGGGACTCCCATTAAATCCCACCCTGCTTGCACAGTCATGATCTGGTTCAGCTTATCTACGTCTCTGCACAGCGACTCCTTCTGCAAACACCCAGAGGCTGGGCACGTCCTTCTGCAGTGCATGGGACGAAGGCGTGTGCTCAGTGTGCCATGTTGGCATGCATTTGGAGTATGCCAGGGATGATCCCTGGTCTCTTCCATACACAGACACTTTTTTCAAGGTGAAAAGGCAGCACCTTTCACAGCAGGGCTTTCTTTAATGGCAACATGTGTTGCCTTTGTCTGTCAGGGAGTATCTGTGAGCTGAGGAAGGGATTCAGCTGCAGCTAGGCGGGCAGTGACAAGTACATAGTCTGGAAGCAGCTTCCACTGCAGGAACCCCCCAGGCCTCAGAGGAGGATACAAAGAAAGGGGAGACCTCTCCATGCATGTCCCTTGTGTGAGGGTGAGAGGGTGCTGGCGCGGGTCTATCTGCACGGATGCTGCAAGGCAACAGGATGCGGGAGGGGTAAGGCAGCCCCAGGCAGGGTGGTGCACTGCCCTGGCTCCTTGCCCTGAGATCCTGGGATGATGGGTAGCAAACACCCTGCCTGGACATAGGCAGAGGTCATCTGCCCAAGGCAACTCCTTCCATCCCCCAGAACAGGTTGTTTCTTTGCAGGTCTTTCCACCTGGCTGGATCCTGCTTGCAGGTGGGGCAGTGGGAAAGGACTGCAGGCCTGCCTGAGGGGTCTCACCCAAGGAAGGGCATCCAGCCCCTCATGTGCCGCTGCTCTGGCTGGTCCTCATCCTGGTGGGGAAACAGGAACTGGGCTTTGCCTCCAGGACCTGAGCCTGCCAGGCAGCAGTGACCCCAGGGATGGGGTCCCAGGAGAAGGGGTCAAGCCCTGGGTGCTGAGATCCCGTAACTGCTTTCTGATATTCCAGCCTTAACTCTTCTGTCTCTTTCCACAAAATATCAGACTGAAAAACAAATCCAGCAAGGCTCCCACTGCTGTTCTGAGTGTTTATCTGTTCCGCTTTTCCAGGCCGGGCGGTGCAGGCTTGTGGGATCCTTTGAAGATTATTTCTCTTCAGTTTTCTGAAGAGACTTCAGCCTCCTCTTGAATCTTTTTATTTTTACCTCCTTTCCACGCGTCGGCCCGATTTCTCCGAGACTTAACACTGACAAACAAGATTAAGATTGGAGCTTAGTGAGTATTAGGAGAAGATCTCTCATTCCGGATGTGCTGGCAATTACCAGATCCTAGTGCCAGCATCTCTCTTTTGGAGAAGCGCTGCGTGTGCAGGCATTTCTGCTCCGATGACTTTGGGAGTGCAGAAGCTGGAGGGCACTGAGCGCGAAAGCCACGGCTCACAGTGTCAGCTTCTTTGCACTTCAGCTGCCACTGATTGCTTTTAGCAACCGGAGGGGCTGGGATGGAGGGGAAGAAAACCGAAGGTGAGGGGGACGATGGATGCCGGGCACTGTGGCACTGGCTGCGTTGGCCAAACAGGGTCTGCATTTCCACCTGATGAGGTGTGAGGACTATTTGGTTGGAAAGTAAAATCCCAAAGTGGGGGAGGGGATACCTGAATGGGGCTCACCATGCCTGGCAGCCAGCCGGGCTCATGCACAGCGCAGGGTTGATCTAGATCAGTGTTTCACAGGAGATCCTGGAGCTGCGGGAGAGCGGTGCTGGCATTTCTCCATGTACTCTTGTGGGCATGGGTTGAGGAGCATCGTGGATGCTCACAGGGGTGTGGAGGTGGATAGGGGGCAAATGACAGTGCCAGCAGCAGAGAGCAGCTACAGCTGGGTGGAGTCTGGACTGGGAGAGCAGCCCTGCTGTGCCATGGACTCAGGAGAACCCTGGTGTCATGGGGTCTCTCAGGGCTGCCATGGGGACCAACTGTCCTGCTGTATCCCACCTGGGCCAAGAGGAGATGGAATCAGAGGCGGTCCCATTGCTTCCCCCCCCCCCCCCCCCGATCTGGGAGTGATTAATAGCAGCACAGAGGATGTTCTCTTCCTCCTGAATGAATGATGCTTTGGGCCAGGGGTAGAGGAGGGGCTGCCGAGCTGCTCCAGGTGAGGAGCAGGCACTGCACCTGCCCTGAGCAGGCAGGTGCTGGGGACCCCACATGCCAGATGGGCAAAGTGCATTGAGGTGTGCCAAGCCTGTTCTCAGGTGGTCACCTCCCCAGTGAGCTCTTGCTAATGCAGCCTGTGGGGGTGGCACCATGGACCGCAGAGCTACAGTCCTGATCACTGCCTCCCTAAAACAAAACAAAACCCAGCCCCTCCAAAATGTATCCATTGAGTTCAGACACTTGAGCAAAAGGGGCATTACCCTCTTGCTAGGGGAGACACCAGAGCTTCACAGAGGAGGAAAATAAAGGAGCCTGAAAATGCCTAGTAGCTCCCAAGAAGGAAAGAGGTGAAAATATGGGATCACTGCAAGCATCTGTCCGGGGCTTCGGAGTCAGTCCCATAACAGACAGTAAAGCAACACAGCTCATGTGACCCCCAGATCAACTGCTACCTGCCACAGAGGGGACTGCATTCTGCCTTGGCTCTCAGAGGAAAGCTTCTTTCACTGGTTTCTCCACTTGCATTATCCTCAGGCTGACAAAATGTCAAACTGCCAGGCAAACCACGGAGCCAGGGCAAGAGGGAAAGCAGAGTGCAGGACCCAGATCAGCTGCTGGAAATGGTTGTAATTGCAACAGCTAAACTCAGCCACAGATGAGCAGTTAACATTATTTACTGGTGTATAAACATTCCCATGCCAGTGTACAGAGAAGTCATTGAAATCCCTGCGTCTCTGGACAGAAATGCCTAAGGGTATTAACAATAAAAGGCAACTGTGCTTCCCTCTCACACTCTCTTAAATCCTGCCAGGGAGGCCAGTGATGTGCCCTCAGCTGCGCTTTCAGAGCTGCCGTATGGAAAGGGTCAGGCAGGGTTACCGCTGGCCACATCCATCCATGGGGTTTTGGTCGTGAGTGCCATCTTCTGCTGCTCTGAATCCCAGCGCATCCTCTGGAGAGCCCCAAGCCCAGGTTTTTCCCAGCTATTGAGCAACCCCGAGAAGAATCACTGTGTGAAATACAGTTTGCATCCCAATGACAGCTTTTGTTGCCTCCACGACCTTCCTGGCTCCTTTTCCTCTACCCTGAACTACTGCGGCACAAGTTGACAAGGAGCTAGTGTGTCTCCATGCAGAGGCAGCTGCATTTCTACAGTGAAGAGAAGCAGCTGCTCCTGTTACTACAGCTGCATGTCCCCAAAGTTTGTGTCAGCAGTTGCACAGTATTTAAAATATGGATGTACTGCCTGGGAGTTATTCTGGGTGCAACACACCAAAATACTAGCTCATGGTCCTGTACTGGACATACGACATCAGATGTATGGATGGCATAGCTACGAATTCCATTTCAAAAAGTATTGAAACACCTGGTGCTCAATTTGCTGAGATTTTTTCCCTTTTTTGTCAAATGCTACCAATTCTCTTCCCTCCCCACCCTCTTCCATGTACATTTTCTCCTTTCACATAGTGATCCCTAGGAGGAAACCCTGAGCTGGGGAGAGTGCCAGAAGAGCAGAACCATAAAAGTACAGGAAATGGCATCTTTCTCATCCCCAGGATGACATCGAGAACTGTTCTGACACCCAGGATCAGATCACCTATCTGTTTGGTGATCTCTTCCCACTAAGCAACTAATTTTGAAGAGGGACTGTCCACAGTGGAAGGGAAGTGGAGACTCCTTCAGGCCTGGCCTGACGTAGCAGCAGAGGATGAAAGTAAAGTTCTCACTCCCGTCAATGCTCTTGTCACCCTCTGGGACAGTTTGCACCAGCTCTTGCTATGGCCTGGGCTGTCCTCCCACACCCTTCATTCTCCTTGGAAAACATTCATGTCACATTTGTTCAGGCTCCAAACACTTTTTTTATCTGTCAGCACTGCAAGTTCACTCCAGCACCTAAAAACCAAACTGTGTCCTGCGTGCTTCATATATCATCACTGTCCATAATGGTGGGAAGCCAGAGCCCAGCTGGAGCGGTTACTAATGTCATGTGAGCCCAGATGCAACATCTGCTGCTGTGCCTGGTCTGCCTGGTGAGCCTGAAAAAGACAAAACCTTGGCTATGTTGAACAAATGCCCTGGTAGAGTAAACAAATGTTTCTACCACGCAGGACGTGCCCCAACTCAAAGAGGGTTGAGGCTTACACAGGGTTTTTCATCCCCCAAGCCTTCCAAAGGGACCCTGTAACCAGCTTCTCCTCAGATGTCCTTCACCACTCTTGTCCCAGGTGTGTCAGCACACTCTGCCTCATGGATGCTGCTGTAGGAGACTCGCAACCTTCTGCCAGAGGCCACAACCCTGTGCATGGGGAGGAGATCCATGGGAAACCTTGGCATGGGAACCTGTCTTGCTCCTGGAGGACTGTGGTGGGTTGACCCTGGCTGAAGGCAAGGTGCCCACCAGAGCCGCTCTCTCACTCCCCTCATTCACTAAACAGGGGAGAAAAGGCATAATGAAATGCTTGTAGGTCGAGATAAGGACAGGGAGAGATCACTCACTAATTGTTGTCACGAGCAAAACAGACTGAACTGAGAGAGGGAATTCATCTGATTTATTACTAGGCAAAACAGAGTAGAGGAATGAGAAATAAAATCAACTCTTAAAACACCTCCCCTCACCCCTCCCATCTTCCCGGGCTCAACTTCACTCCCGGCTTCAACCTCCTCCCCCTCAGCGGCACAGGGGGACAGGGAATGGGGGTTACGGTCAGTTCATCTCATGGTGTTTCTGCCGCTTCTTCCTCCTCAGGGGGAGGACTCCTCTCATCGTTCCCCTGCTCCAGCATGGAGTCCCTCTCACGGGGTGCAGACCTTCAGGAGCAAACTGCTCCAGTGTGGGGTTCCCCACAGGGTCACAAGTCCTGCCAGCAAACCTGCCCTGGCGTGGGCTCCCCTCTTCACAGGTCCACCGGTCTGGCCAGGAACTTGCTCCAGCGTGGGCTTCCCACGGGCCACAGCCTCCTTCAGGTGCCTCCACCTGCTCCGGCGTGGGGTCCTCCACGGGCTACAGGTGGAATCTCTACACCCCCTCATCCTTCCTCCATGGGCTGCAGGGGGACAGCCTGCTTCACCGTGGTCTTCACCACGGGCTGCAGGGGGATCTCTGCTCCGCTGCCTGGAGCACCTCCTGCCCCTCCTCCTTCACTGACCTTGGCATCTGCAGAGTTTCTTACATCTTCTCGGACTCCTCTCTCCGGTTGCAAAAGCTCTCTCTCTCTAAGTGTTTTTCTTCTTCTTAAATATGTTATCACAGAGGTGCTGATTGGCTTGGCCTTGGCCAGCGGCGGGCCCATCTTGGAGCCGGCTGGCATTGGCTCTATCAGACACAGGGGAAGCTTCTAGCAGCTTCTCGCAGAAGCCACCCCTGTAGCCCTCCCCGCTACCAAAACCTTGCCACGCAAACCCAACACAAGGATGCATTGGCTAGGTAACAGCACAAGCCCTGGTTCATTACCAGGAGGAGAATGAGCATCAAGGACAGTGGTTCTAACTGTGTTCTGTCCTCAGACAGATGACGTGGAGCAGTGATGGGAGGAGGGAAAAAAATTCACCTCCACGCAGCTCTTCAAAGCTCTCTGCTGCATAGCCCTGGCAGTGGCTGCCTGCAAATACCCTGGCAGCTCCTTGTTCTGGTGTCACCAGCTCCACCAGCAGTGATCTCAAGCCTGACCTGTCCTGCAGAGCCCTGTGGGATCTGTCTCTGCCCAGGGTCCTCCAGTGCTGCAGTCCTTGCTCCTCCACCCTTGAAAGATATCTGTCTGAGGAGGATTTTGCTAATGCCAAGAGCCTGAGTTTTCTCAGAAACAAGCTCCTAAACACCTTGGGAGTTACTTTTCTCCACTTGTATCTATTTTGCCTCAGTACAGCACTGCTGATGTAGCCCAGAAGTAGAGCAGTCTCCTTGAAGAGAGACACTCCTTGTCTTTGGCATTGCCTGAGGCAAGTAGTGACCAGCCCCTTGCACAAGGAAGAGGAGGGCAGAGCATTGCCTCCTGCCTTCACCTGCTGCTCCAGCCTGCAGTCATAAACATCGCCCACCAACATGGGAGCAGGCAGCACAGATTTCATGACTGACACTGCAGAGGAGCTTTTGAGAGAGCACAGTGGGATTCAGAAAGGGTTGCAGATGTGCCCAGACTCATACAGGACTCTCTGGCTCCCTCTGAAAGCACTGCCAGCCTTGCAAGGTTTGGGATCCTGAACCAGGGCTGGAATTGTCTCCTCGTCTCCCAGGGCTAAATCCTGCAGTGACAAATGCACAGTCAAACTCTCATTTACTGTGGCAGCATGGCCTCCCAGCTCTGTGCTCATGAGGGTTCTGTAAATAATAGGTTTTAGTAGTTTGCTGGTTAAACTGAAATACCAGAAGGGACAAAAAGCATCTTGAATAAAACATTTCATCTCCTATTTAAGTTTGGAGAATCCCATGACAGTAGACCTCAAAACAAATGCCTCTTCAAAGTGGAAAACAGGGACCATTTCCTCCCAAAACACTGGTGCAGGACATTCTGTCCTTCTCAGCACTTAGACTGAGTGTGTTTTTTCCTGGTCAAAATCATTCACTGTGAATTTGAAATAGGTTTCTCCCAGGCTGAGTCTGTGCTGTTGATAAATAAGGTGTTTGCTTGAAAAGCAGCGCTGTCCCCTTGCTCTCCTACACCATCAACATGCTTCATTCTTATCCTTGGTCCAAGTAAAAGACTCCGTACCAGTTACAACAAGAAACCTGTGTAGATGAAGGAGAAGATCAGGGAGGACAGCTGCTTGGATGCTCCCAGTGCATACAACTGCCTGGAAGGTGTCCCCAAAACAGCATCATAAATGGATGTTGTGATTCTCTAACGCTGCTCAGACCATCTCCAGCTCTCCAAGCACCAGTCCTCCCCAGATCTCTCATTTCTCAGGTAGCAGAAGGGGTGGTCAAAAGAAATTAATCCCATGAATTTCCCCACATACCGCTTCACATCCTGCATCTTGAGGGGGAGCTGCATATATGAACCCCTGGCTTTTCTGTGATCTGTTCATGACCAGAATCTTCAACAGCTACATCCTCCCTGCTGCTGCTCTTGCACCTTTCCCAACATCTGGATCCCTGAAGAACTTCTGGGGCGATCCAGTGGCTTGCTTTGAAGCTTAAAGGGCTCTTTTCACCTTCACTGCTGCTTTGATATTCATTATTTACTCTTTTGACATGTGCTTCCTGTAAACTCTGCCATCCCAGAGCTAGCTTCTTTGCATATAGTAAAGGAAACATAATCTGCAGCTGCTTCATTACAGGAAAATGCCATCTCCAAGCTGCAATGCCTGCAGCTGGCTCCTATGGCTTTGAGGCTGCTCAGATCTCATGCTTGAGGGCTTAAGGTAATCATTGCAAGAATCAGCAAGGGAGAGCCTGTGTAGGAAGATCCTTGAAAAATCACCCAAGTGTGTTGCTGTTATTTACTGCTTGTAGTCCTGTAGCACTCCTAGTCCCCACTAACGCTGGTCCTGGCCATTAGGCACTGAGTAGGCACCTAGGGAACAGGTATCTCTCCATCCTGCCGAGCTGAGCAGATGAGACAGTGGTTACCAGCATGCTGCAGATGGAGAGCAGAGAAGTGATTTGCCCATGCTCGTGTGGGGAAAGCTGTGACAGGGCCAGGAGTGAGTCAGTTGTCCTCGGTCTCAGTAGCAGGGATGGTCCCACTCCAGTCCAGAGGGGTGGCACCAAATTCCCATTTGTCACCAATGTTACCAGCCCCTCTGGGAGATGCAGGACCAGGCCCCTCTGTTGTCTGGCTCCTGCAACTCATGGCTGTAACCAGATGACGAAGGACAATTATTGGTACCTCGTGTAGCTGTAACAAAGTTGGTTCTGAGCAACTCTGACCCAAAACTCACCAAGAAGGAATCTGTTATTCCTGTTTACAAGTCAGATGCCAGCAGTGAAAAGAAATGCCCAAGTGCAGCTTGGCAAACCGGGAGAGCAGAGTGCGACAGGCTGAAAATCCACAGCCCACCTGCGACTCCCAACTGTCCCACAGCTCCCACCCATACACCCTCCCGGCTTCTCTTGCAGGACAACAGCCCCAACAGGTAGGAAAGGACCTTCCCTCAGCTGCGTCTCCCTTGCAGCTCAGCCCAGCGGGGCCTGACGGTTTGCATATTTTAACAACAATTACCCACTCTTTCTTTTTTTTAAAAAAAAAAACCCAACTGTTGTGCATTAAAAAAAAGCTACTGTTAAGAGAAATCAAGCGCCTCGTTACGTAAAGGGGGAGCGAGAGATCCTTACACCAGCTGACGGTGCTCGCTCCCCGGCAGCGCGGCGGGAGGCAGATGCGCGGGTTTGACTCTGCGGTGCGCCCCCCCCCCCCGCTGGCGCTCAGCCCTCGGGGGGGTGCGGGGGGAGCCAGCCCCTGAGCGGGGAGGTAGGACGCTGCGCCGAGCCCCTCCCCGCCGCGGAGTCGGAGAAGAGATGCCCAACTTTCCCCTTCCTCTCCGGCGGCGCGGAGCGGGGCGCGGAGCCGGGCGGGCGGCGGCCAGGCTGGAGCGCGGCGCAGCGGGCAGCGGGGGGGCCCCGCCGCCGCCCCGGCCCCGCGCTGAGCCCCGCCGGGGCGGGCGCACCGCCGCCGCCGCCCCCCCGGGGCCGGTCCTTGCCTCGCCGAGATGCCTGGGACGGTGCTGCTGCTCTGCCTGGCCCTCGGGCCGGTCCTGCGCGCCAGGTGAGTCCCCCCTCGCCGAACGGGGACGCCCCCTCCTCGCCTCAGTTTACGCGTCGGGGCAGTGGGAGGGAAGGGGCTGGAGTCGCAGCATCTCTCCCCGCGCCACCCCACCCCGGCTTCAGCGGGGGTTTGGGCACCTCTGCGCCCCCGGCGGTTCCTTCCAGCCGACCCCGAGGCAGGGTCAGGTCTGGTCGTGACAGTACCTAGCGCCTGCATGTGCTCTGCACCTCGAGTTCCCCCTTCGCATGCCGGGAATCAAAAGAACATCCCATTTTCCACCCCACCATCACCTCGCTGGCTGAATCCTGCCGGGGGCTGAGCCCTTTCTGGGGGTGTGCAGAGCACGACCTGAGGGAGCTTGGTACCTCCTGGGGGCTCCATCCATCACCGGAGCATTTCCACGTGGAGTCGGGCTGGGTGGGAAGGAGCCTGTGTCCCCTTCCCTGCACCCCATCCCCTGGCACCCCAAAAGCCCCTCACAGGTCTTGCAGCCTGGCAGGAGGAGGGCAGCGTGGGCTCTTGCCTTGCTCTACAGGTTGGCCCCAGGTCCCAGCTCTGGGTGCCGGCTAGGAGTCCGATGCCAGCCTGATGCCACTGGCACGCTGTGTGAGGAGGCGAGCAGAGGCATGGGGCTGGCAGATTACGGTTCTCTCCCAGGGCCAGTGGTTCATAGCGCTTTTCTGTAAACAGTGATGAAAGGCCCCATGCACAAGGGGTTTTCAAGTTTCTTTTTCCCTTTTTTTTTTTTTTTTTTTTTTTTACAATTCCTAGCTCTGCTGGTGAGTTTAATGGCTAGATCAGGGAAAGAACATGTTCTCAGCAGATTGTTGCCCCCAGGGCTCGGGGGAAGAGGGATTTTACTGGCTGAAGCTAATTGGCAGAATAAGCTGCCTTAAAGCCGATCAAATCCCATTACAAATGCAGTCAGGGACAGGGAGCATGAATCCTGCTACAAATGGTCTGCTCTGCCAAGGCTTCCCGACCTCAGGTGCAGGCAGAAAGTCAGTCCCTGCTGCGGTCCTTTGGAGCTTCCCAGGGTCGAGGCAGCAAGAGCTGCCCCACAGCTCGTGCCCTGACACCCACCCTCTCTCTAGCATGCTGGTGCCTGGGGGGCATTTGAGGGCCAAGAGGGTGGTCTGTGGTGGTCCCAGTTCCTGTGCCCTACCGTCCCTGCAGTGCACTGCCGCGAGCACTGCATTTTCAGAGAGTGAGTCGTAAGCTGCAAGATCACACGGAGGAGCAGTTAAGTCATGTATTCACATGCCCTTGAGCAGGAAGATTTACCCTGTAGCTGGCCCAGCTTCCCTTCTGCCCAGTTTCTCGTGTCTACCTTTTCCCTGAGACTCGCTTTGCTAGGAACAGTGTCTATGCATGTTGGGGAAGTGATGGAGTGGGAGAGGAAGTCTCTGGGAGAAGAAGGAGAAAAGGAGCAAGTTATATCAGGGTCTTACTCTGCATTCACTGCATTTTCCCTGGCTGCAGCTTGCAGGGAGTGAATCTCACCTGCCCTACACTTGATGGTGGGTTGCTGGGGTGAGGAGCCGGGTTCAGGTGCTACATGTGTGCAAGCTCTTCTCCTGGCACAAGCTGCAAGACCCTGGTGCTCGAGAGGGCTGGATGCTTTGTGCCAGGTGACTCAGCACTCTCTAGATGGTTCCCCCACCAGCGTTTCCCAGGACGCTGCCTTGGTTGGGACCAAGGCAGCCAACTCTGAGCCCTGAAGGCAAGATCCCTGCACAGCATCACACCACTGGAAAGCTGGGCTTGGCAAATGGTTGAAACTGTGCAGACTTGATGACTGGGGCTTCATGGAGTGTGCTGTGAAAGCAGAGGTACAAAGACATGTGAAACAGGTAGGGTACAGTTTAGTGAGCCCCCTGTCCTTAAATCCTCTGCCTACTACTAATTCAGAGTAATTTGCCTGAATGTCCCTATGCCTACAACCCTTGGATACATTGGGATGCGTGGCTAGAAGGACATATTAGCATGTGGTAATTAGGATTGACCACAGTGCTTTTCAACCAAGTGTTGTTCTTGCATTTTGTTGTTGTCAGTTCCTCAGGAGCAGGGGAGGCTTTGAGCTGCGTTTGCAGAGGGGCTGGACAATCACAGCCTCAGTATCTGCTCTGGGATGTTCCTGCCTCAGGGCTAAGGATGGCTAAGAGGGTGTGTGTCGCACCCCACCCCCAGCCAGTGGGTGCAGGTCTCAGTACAAAATTTTACTGGTCTCAGACTTCATTAACACATCAGGTTGCAAGTAGTAGCGGGTGTGCATCCTGGTTAAGCACCATCAGCTGTCCTGCTAGGCAAGGAGCAGAAGCGTCTTCGAGTGCTTGTGGCACATGTTGCTCTTCCCCTCCCCCTGCCAAGGGAAACCTTGTCAGACAGCTTGGTCACTGGGGGAGGGAGCCAGCCACCAGCTCTTTGGGTGGCTTTTACTTTGACCATCAGTGTGCTTGGAAACCTCAGCAAAACAGGTGTGCGCTTGAGTAAAACAGAATTAGGGAGGCAAGGCAGAGCACTGCCCTGCTGGAATGCCAAGGGTTGCCCAATGAGAGTTGTCCAACTCCATCCATATACGTGAGCACATCTGAAAGGACATCTCCCTGCTGTGCAAGTCTCCTGCTCTGGGCACCAGTGGGAGCTGTCACGGCCCTGACTGCATCTGTCAGACCAGGGGTTTCCTTGCAACGTCCCCAGCTCTGCCCTGCCGTCATCCCCCCTGCCCACCCCCTGCCAATGCTTGCAGCTGCATTGCAGCCCTGTGGCCAAGCACAGGAGTGCTGTCAGGCAGATGTTTTGACATTTCAACAAGCGGAGGTGAGGAAACGTGGCTCAGCCTTTCCTCCTGGCTGCATGGAGACATATGAGAACTGGCTGTCCCCCGTCACTGAGACAGTCGCTTTGTATGAGGAGATGGAGCCACCGGGCTGGCAAGTGTTCACAGCGCGTTGGGGATTGCCACAGGTTTGCAGTTTGACATTTCCATTAGCAGCTGTGGGGGGGACATGCACATGTCACCTTAATTCTTCTCCTCTGCAATAGCTCTTGCACTCTTCCCTTCTTGATATGAAGTGGGGCCACTCGGAAGAGAGACTGAGGAAGAGGCAGGGGCTTGCATCAGGTGGCATGAGAGTCATACTCCTGACCAGGCAGAGCTAGCGTGTGTCTCTGTGTGCACAGGCACCCAGCAAAAGCATATGTTCTCCAGCAAAAGCTGGGTTGCTTATGCTAAGATGGCTTAGTATGGTTTAATAGTCCAGGATTAGCTGCATTAGCAAAAAGCATATTTTTGGTAATGTCACTGCATCTGTAATAGGGATGTGACTCCCTGGAAATGCTACCCCAAGCCTTAGGGTGTTAATCAGCGACACTAAATGAGGGGAAGCCAGAAGGTTGAGGTCAGAGTAACCAGCCAGGTTTTGTTCGGCCCCGGAGGGATGTTTCAGACTCTACTGTAGCCTTATGGCTTGCAGGAACTGGATTTTGGCAGGGTAGAGGGACATGCAGAGTTCAGTGCTGGCAGGTAACCTGTCTTGAGCTGACTTCAAGTAGGGTCAAGGGAACACTGAGATAAAGTTTCATTGTAGCTATTCTGACTCTGCTAGAGGCAGCCTGTGTCACCCAAATCACTGGCAGCAAGGAAAAGCAGTTAGGATTGCATTCCTCTGCCCTGAGCTGGAGTTTGGGCAGAGATGCTTGTCCCTCTTTGTGCCCCACGGGAGCAGGGCCAGCCCCAGATTTCGGGTCTGGCCAGTTTTCAGGTGGGTACAGCGGTGCTACCCTGTGCCTCCTGCAGCTGCTGGATGCTGCGGAGCTGTCTGCTCAGCTGCATTTTGAAGGCACGCCACAGCATGACAGCCAGGCAAGCCCGCACTGCTGCTGTTCAGATAGGGAAGCGCATCCTGACAGCATTGCTTGAGACTCCTTAAGCATCGTTAGAAAGTGCAGTGCAATCAGACAGGAAACAACAAGCTGATGTACCAGTACCTAATGCGTGGCGGCAGGCAGCCAGCTGCATGCAGCCTAGCCCTTGTTGGGGGACCCATCCCAGTGCCTGAAAGCTGGGGAGATGTAAAGAGTTTTAAAGTGATTGTGAAAGCAAGTTTTATCTGGGGTTTTAAAAGAGGAGCATCTGATAAATTGACTGCAACATGTCAATTTAATGCTTTTTTCCCCCTTCAAGTACCTTTGCCAGGCTCTGCCTCCCCAGGCACTGAAGGGAGATTTGTATTGGTGGTGCCTGATTGCACCTCGGAGCTGTGAGGCTCCAGCTGGGAAGCGTCAACACAGTGGCAGCTCCCGCTGTGAGACCCTTTCTGGCATCGGGGCAGGTGACATGCTGACATGGCAGACGTTAAGGCCGGTGTGCTGGGTGTGGGACTGCTCGGCATCCTCTCCCACATATGGCTGTGTCATTCCGGGGACGATCTTGTGATTGAGCTGTCCAGAGCAGTGGCAGGTGGTTAGAATTTCCCAGGTGACCATGTGGACCTAATTTAATTAGAGGGTTTAGGAAAACTCCTTTAGGAAAAGGTTGGGTGTGACACGTTTAGAGAGGGCAGATTTGAAAGGCAGTGGGAGAAGCTGTTGCTTAGTGGATCATGTCCAAAGGAGGATGCAAGCTTTCCTTGCCTGGCTTGGAACTGGAAGATCAGGAAGATGGAGCATCTTTAAATGGAAACTGATGCCAGAGGCTGGGGAGGGAGGATTGGTGAGTACAGGGAATGGGTCATGGCAGGTCTTGGCCTGCGGGCAGAGGAGTTTGCAGAAGGCTTTCATTTCCCAGGATCTGTGCAGGGCAGATGGCTGGATTCCTGGCAAGCCAGTAGTGCATGCTGCCTGCTTGGTAGTTTTAGGACCTCTTTTCTCTGAAATGCTTTTATTGTAAATGCCTTGCTCCCCAAAAATGCTGTTTGGTTACTCTATTCCTACTTGGAGGAAGCCCGCTTCAGGTGCAAGCATCAGGCAGAGCAGCTGAGGTGTTTGGGGTTAACAGGCAGCTCCAGGTGCTGCTAGCAGTAGAGGAGGGCCAGGAGTGGGATGGGCAGGAACATGGCAGGGGAGGGCAGGGCAGGGACTGGCTCCCATGCTTCAGAGATGAGTAGTGTGTGTCCAAAGGGAGCTGGGGAGGATGTGGAGCACCCCATGCCTACTAGTCCTCACCACTGGCGGTAAGGTCCCTGCGTGTCCGGGGACCCTGAAGTGAGCAAAGGTGCCAGGTGAGTTGTGTCATCATAGTAGCATGGCTGAGAGGAAATCCTCGAGTTCCTCATGTTCTGCCTTTTAGCAGTGCTGCTGTACCTCTGAAACCCAGCTGTGCTCCTGCTTCCACAGAGTGCCAGAGAGATACCACAGCGATGTCTCTCCTTTTGTCTGTCCACTCCAGGTGTGAGAGCACAGAAGAATATGATTATGATTACCTCAGCATCAATAAAACCTGGGTCCTCACCCCCAAGGCACAGGAGACTGATGCCACGCAGATCCTCAACTTGCTGCTGAAGAACTATGACAACAAGCTGAGGCCTGACATTGGCAGTAAGTGTCCCCCGAAGCTCTCTGTCACCGCAGGTGGTGACCTGGCCTGGCTGTGTCTTGTGTTTTCCATGCTTTTGTGGCTGCTGTAGTTGGGCTTTTTGGTAAGATGGAGCCATGTTGATCCCAGATGCTCCCCTGATCTTCAGCCCGTCACAACTGATGCTAGCCCCAGCTCATCCATACCTATTTTATTTTCTTTACAGTCAAGCCCACGTTTATTGATGTGGATATCTACGTGAACAGCATCGGGCCGGTGTCTGTCATCCAGATGGTGAGTGGTGACATTGCTGCAGGGTTGTGGTATCACCACAGCTAAGACCGTGGGAGGTAGCTGGCCCAGTGCTGTTGGCAGGTTGTGTCATGCTGGCTAGGCATGGTGTGAAGGTGGTGTTGTCATGAGAAGAGGTGGATTTGTTTACCTTTCCTTGGGAAGAGGTGCTCTGACCTGCTGATAGCTGGAGCTGGAAAGGCTTGACAGCCATCCCAGGTTAGGAGCAAGGTCCTCAAGTGCCCTTGGTGAGCTCAGCAACCTTACCATGCTTATGAGCTCAGGGAGAAGGATGATGATGCTCTTTGGTCTTCACTGGCAATGTGTGGACAGACATCTCTGCCTGGTGGCTTTGTCCTGGTTGAGACAGTGCAGTGGTGGCTGAGAGGGGGAGCAGTGTGTTTCCCAGGAGGACTGAAATAGGTACTGGGAGATAGTTTCCATGGCAATGGTCTGATGGTGTGAAACTTCCGTGCCCAGGCCTGGCCTGCAGTGCTGGGGAGGGGCAGATGGGGTGCCTTGGGGCAGACGGCTCTTCTTCAGTACATAGCACCTTAGATTGATGCCACCACAACTGCAGCTACTCATGGCTTAGGACCCTGCAGTACTAGGTGCTGCAGAAACACTTAACAGAGATGCTCTTTGGTCTGAAGAGCCTCAAGGCCATGCACTGGAGAGCAACTGTCCATTATTTATTTTTCACAGAAAACTTCCATTATTTTTTTCCCTGTGAAGTAATTTTTTCCTCTTTTCTAGCAAGAAACAAACCTGACTGCTGTCAAGTTTGGAAAGACTTCTTTGGTCCACTGGGCAGTGGGATGGAAAGGACAAAGGAGAGGTACAGCCAGGACAATTCGTCTTTTTGTGTATCTCAATGCAGAATGGAGCAGAAAGAAAACCAGTCCCCCTAAACTGAAAAAAGAAAGTTCTCACAATGGGCATGTTGTTTTTAGTTTCCCAGGTAGAAAATTTCCACTGAACAAACCCCTCTAGGGATGGAGTAATGGCATTGTAGTTGTAGTACCACTTTCACTCCAGAAAGCATTCTGAAGCTACCCTTCTGACTAGCCACCACCGAGCATATGCCCCCAAGCAGCACCTGCTCACGAGCCACCAGATGGGGGCCTGGCTGGGTGCTCGCTTGCTCGATGAGGCCGCCATCAGGAGGCCCAGCAGGGATGGCCTCAAGATAAAAAAAATTCCTTTCATTGTTTCTGTGGGCCTGGATTCTGGGAGGAGAACTACAGCCCAAGCCATGTGGATGTCATCCCTGGCTGCCAGCAGATGCCACAAGCTCCTCCATCCCATGTGTGTCTGTGGACATGAAGTCACAGCGATGTAAAAGCAGCAGTGCAGGGGGAAGGGTGCAGGGGCTGGATGTACTCACTTGCACCCTGGCCACTGCTGTGCCTGGAGGTAGTGGAATAAGAGTCATGTTATAGGTGGCTGTCCTATCTGCTTTGCACTGCCCAAGGATATGCCAAGAAAACCACACAAAACCGCAGTGCATGTCCTCATTCCTTCTCTTTCCCTCTTAGCCATTTACCTTACCCCTTTCCACCCCTGTTGGAAGCTCTGCTCTCTTCTCTGTCACAGGAGCACTGCATAGCCATGAAGGTGATAACAGTAGAGAATGGCTTATAAAATCCAGTCTTGCATCCAGAGTTCATCTCTTCTCCTAAACGGAGATATCAGGCACTGCTGCTAGTACGGTTTCCTAAGAAACACAGTTATGCCATGGTGATGGGTATGTGAGAACATAGGTCCATCCCAATTTTTCAGTATTTTGGATCCACTGGGCTAATACCTACCATATATGGGTGCAGGTATAGGAGCTTCAGGCATATGCAGCATCTCCAGTATTTTTGTGAAAACAGGATGAAGGCAATGACAACAGCCATCCCCACCAAGGGGAAAAATTGTGTGAACTCAACCCTTACTAGACACCAGAAAATCATATGGGAGAGTGCTGCTGAAGACAGCCCTGACCGTTCCTAGAGAGCTCAACCCATATCTTTAGCTCTTTCTAAGAGTCAGCAGAAGCTTTTATGCTTCACAAAGTGGGGCTCCACAACTGTACAGGACCACAGGGGGTCCCAGCACACTTAATGTGAGCCCTGAGTGTCAAGGCAAGACTGGCGCTTGGAATTGCCTACATCTGCAGGGCTCTGCTGGGGAAGCTGCTGCCACAGGGATAATCTACCTATCTGCAGGGAGGTATTGCCATTTGTGGCAATGGCATGGCAAGGAGCTGCTCAGGCAGGGGAGGAAACCACTCCAGGTAGAGACAGTTGAGAGATTTTGTGGCATCAGTCACAACTGGCTGCACTGTCTCTCCGAAGTGCCTGGATGCTACAAGTCTGGGGTCCCTGCTGGGTCCCAACAGTCACCACTGATCTGAAGATACCTACATATGACTCCCCAAGTAGAATCTCTGACATCTCCCCTTCCCCATCCCCTTAGGTAACTTTCTAAGCTTGAATCTGTGATGCCCTTGAGCTTTAAAACCATTCTCCCTGAGATGCTGGGCTGATATTAAAGATACTGAGGACAGCTAGACCCAGGTCTCGTAACCTCAGATGGCAGCTTTCTGCCATCTGTACTCTGAGTATCTCCCCCTGCTTATGAGAGAGGCTGCATCCTGCTATAGTGTCTCCTGAAGTAAGAGAAAAGAGCTGTCACAAAGCTGCCACAGTGTCACTTCTGGACTTGGCTGCTTCACCCACTTGTTTTGTGTTTGTTTGCTTTTCCATGCTGATGCAATGAATTAAGTCATTCTGTGGGTCCTGCCAGCCACTGGCAGGCTGGCATCCAACCTATGATACAGATTGTCTTTGCTGGAGACGTGTCATTCCCACTTTGCCTCTTTTTATGTAGCTTCTCCCAACCTGAGAAGCTGCCTTCTCCCAGCTGTCAGACCCATCCCACATGCCTGATCTTTCCCTTTTCCCAGATGCAACCTGAGGAGATACACATTTCTGAGAAAAGGGAACCAGAATTTGACTTGGAGCTAGATCTCTCCTCATGAGCCCATGGTGGTATTTCTCTCTACCACAGATACAGAGGCTCGTGTAGGCTGGAAGGTCCACTGGAAGGGAAATGTCCCACTGATCTTTTCTAGGTACATTGTGATGACAGTGTCTTATGTAAACATTTCTCTTTCACATAGCCAGGCTATGTAAAAGATAAAAAACTAGCTCTGCTTTTAAGAAATATCGCAGCACTACTGTGGCTATTACCTTGGACCAGCATGATCTGTGCATCTGAAGCTGAAGGCTTCATGTCCCTGATGTGCTGGTGGAATAGAAGGCTCCAACTTAAGCAATGTCATTTGCATACTGGTGTCTTGTGATCTTCTGCTCACCCCTCAAAGGGTTAACGACTCACCACTGCCTTCAGCCTGGTGGTGCTCTGTCAGGGCTTGGAAGCTGGCCCTGCAGAGCTGCTGCTCAACCTCCAAATGATAAATCATGTCAGGATACAAAACTGATTCTGGTCCTTAAAAATTAATAGGTGATTTGAAAATGCCCTGTGCTGGGTGTGAATTCTGCATCCCTCTCATCAATCACTTGTCATAAATAACATTAACATTCAGGAGTCAGCAGAAGGCGGGCAGGTTTGGAGGGGGAAGAAATGTAAAGTGATTTCCTGGAATCTTTTGTAGACCAGAATGGCAGTCTTGTTTCCCATTTAGGCAGCTGAGCAAATTTTACATTCTCTTCTTCCTGGGGAAAGGACCCTCTGTGCTCTGCAGCCAAAATGTGGCAGTAACTAGAAATAAAGCTAGGAGATGGTTAGATGATAGGAAGTGCGATGGGGCTTGGTTGAAAGAGGATGAGCTGAGAGGGAAAAGGGTGCAGAAAAGTGGGGACTATTGGGTCCCACAGCTGTTTGCTCCAGTTGCTCCCCACCCCCATGAACCTGTTGTCTTTGGGTGGGATTGGGGCAGTTGGTGCTTCTCATGGTGGTGGGAAGATGCGTTTACGCTGTCGGGGAAAGGATGCACTCTGCCACAAGCCATTCCAGAGCTGCCTGCTGCCGCTGGGTGCTGGCTAGCAGCACCTCAAGCCAAATGAGTTATCACCCACAGTGCCACAGCTTTCCAAGCTGTGTCGTGGATCTGGATGCCCAATTAGATTCCCGTTAACACAAATAGTGTTTAGGTGTCCTTGGCTTATTCGCTAAGCTGAGCCTGGTGCAAAGACCCACCTTGGTTCTCCAAGCATGTTTGTGGGAAGAGGTGTCAGGGAAGGCTGCGGCAGCAGGGACCAATAGAGGAGACTTTGGGTTCAAATTTTTTGCTGACTGGTTGTTTGCTGGAGGGATTTGCTCGTGGTTTTGTTTTGTAATGGCTTTATTGCTATAGATTATGGCTTTAACTGGTGTCAAGGGCACCTGGAATTCTGGATCACTTTCCTTTAGGGATGCTTAACTCTCAGGAAATGATGCTTTAGAAGTAAAGCCAGCTATTGGGGCTGAGTGTCTTTCAGTCCTGAGGATGTCCGTGAAGTATCCAGGAGGGCCAGCATGGGTGGGAGTGGAAAAAGTGCTTCTGTTCCAAGATTGAGGAGCAAGCTCTGCCCAGAGCTCCTCAGATTCCTTCCAGAGGTCAGAGCTGAATGTCCATTTCTTCCTTTCTTGCACAAAATGAAGCGTGAGACTCAAGGAGTTGAACACAGAGAACCTAGCCCAAACACTGTGGTAACCTCCTGGCCAGAGTGAGTGGAGACATACCATTCATCCAGGGACCTGCCTTGGTTACCTGTTTCAGGTGTCTGGAATCAGAGGCAGTGCAGCCAGGGCTAGTTTAGATGCTGGAGACTCCTCTCTTTGGTATGTGTGAGGAGATGCCCTTGCATGCCAAATTCTGTAGCAAAACTCGATGACAGCTCTTCTGCTGGGATTGTGCACCACCTCAATCTCATTACTTAATGATAATAAAGATGGAAAGAGCAAAATTGGCTACTGTTATTCACCAGGGGCCAGATTCTGCTGCCTCTGAAGTGCCTGTGATTTCCAGGGGGTAAGGCTAAGCTCCTGCCTCCATTATTACAGCAAATTATTCACTTAGCTCTGCCTGAGAGCGGGGGACTGGAACCCGAACAGGGTGATGTGTCCAAATACATGTGTTGAATATTCCCCCCCTTCCCTCTTTAGGAAGGAGATGCTGCGCACTATTAAATTCATAATGCTGTGTCTGGCTGTACTAGTTACCATGCAACACAATAACGAAATTGAGGATGAAGAACATATTTTCCCACGTCTGGAGTACTGCAGAATAGATTTAATAGATTTGCATGTATGGTACATTTGTGAAAACACTGTGAAAAAGGGGGAGGGAGGGAAGGGGAAAATGTTTATTTGTTATCAGCTGATGAATAATTAATTTACAAACATTGTCTTGTTAAATATAAATTAAATCCTCATTTGACACACTTTATAATTTAGAAGTATAAGCCCAGCATGAATGAACTCCCCACTGACTGCTTTCATGTAAATCCTGAGGAGCCAGGGAGGGAGGTTTGGCTTTCAAAGTTAAAGCTGACAAGGAGTGGTGGTGAGGAAGGGGCTGCTGTGACAAAGCCAGCTTGGGGACCTAGGGCGCTTTGCTCATGGGTGCTTTCCATGCAGGGTTGCCTTAGTGGGGTAGGGCGACAGTGGCTGGCTGCACAATCCTCTTCCAAGGATTGCTTCCTCCCTGCTCAGAGCTGCAGGTGGCCAAGCTGCTGAATCACGGCTCTTTGAGTAAAATCCCCATCAATGTCGCGTTATCGGAGTGTGCAGCAAGCCAGCAGCTGCTTGTGAATGGCTGAGCTATTCCAGCAGCAGGGGCAAAGATCCCCAAGAGAGGAACTAGGCTCTAGAAAAGCCATATGGGGCTAAGCCACCCTTGCAGAGAACCCTTAGGCGGTTTGAGGCATCTCCACACCAAAGCGGAGCTGCAACCCAAGGAACTGTGGCTGTGCTTAGTTGGAGGGCAGTTTGTGTGGGAGCCACAGTGGGAAGCCTTGGGTTACAGCCCTGGTGTCCTGCTGCAAGGCTAGGGTTAATATTTTCATTTCTTCTTAATAGATGGGGAAACCAAGACCAGTAATAATTGTGTGGCTCTGAGGAACACTTAAGTCTTCATTATACTTAGCTTTGGCTGCTTTGGAATAAGTAGGAAGAAAATGAAATTAAAATGGCACACTTCTTAAGATGCTTGAATGTGTTGCTCTGGAGCACAAGATAAGCCTATAGGTAAAGGAAATTTGTTACCTCCTACCCTTCTTCCCTGATAATAATAGACTCCAGTGGTTGCACAGCACTTCTCAACTGAAAGGACTTAAAAATGCTTCACAAATCATCTGTCTAGGAGGCAATAGCCCACATGTACCCACTTCTAGGGTTATTACAATGCCTGAAGCATGCTGCAATGCTCTGCCAAGGACTGTGCGCTCTTCTTGGCCTGCCCGGTGTGCAGCAAGAGTCAGGCATAAATCTAGTGAAGCTGGACAGGACACACCCTCGTGTAATGAGGTAGGTTGGGTTTTGGTCCCTGATAAAGATGCATATTGTAGAAATTTAAAATGTTGGGAAATGGATATTGCTCACTAAGTGCCCCAAGTGCTTTTTCTGGCTGTTACTTTCTACACCTGAGTGATGGCTCAGTGTTGTCAGAGCTGGTGGTGCATTTATTAACGTCTTCACAAATACTCATGTGCTTGGAGAGTGCTCGTATCTCTTGATTCTTTGATGTTCAGGAACAGTCACCTGACCCCATTCCTGTGTGCCCAAGTACTACAAGAGTGACTGTTCCTCATGTAGCTCCTATTCATAGAACCATAGAATGGTTTGGGTTGGAAGGGACCTCGAAGATCATCTAGTTCCAACCCCCCTGCTACGGGCAGGGACACCTGCCACTAGACCATGTTGCCCAAAGCCTCATCCAGCCTGGTCTTAAACACTTCCAGGGATGGGGCATCCACAGCTTCTCTGGGCAACCTGTTCCGGTACCTCACCACTCTAACAGTAAAGAATTTCTTTCTGACATCTAATCTAAATCGACCCTCCTTCAGCTTAAACCCATTACCCCGTCTCCTATCCCTATTGTTCATGTGGTGGTGAGGTTGGGTACATGGAGAAGGGCAGTGGCTGTCCTGTAGCCATCGTTTGTCATTGCCTTAAGAAAAAAAAAATAATCACAAGGCCAGTGAGGAATAGCACCGATCACACGTGACTTGCGGGACAAATCACAAACCACAACAGAAGGTCTAATGAAATAAATGAGTCACTCCCATCCTGAACATATACCAAGAGCTTCCACAAATTTCAGGGTCTGCTTCGACAAATTTCAGGGTCTGCTCCCAAAATGGAAAAGGGCTGATTTATTCACTATGAATAATTTAACCGGCTCCTTTTATTATCCAGAACATACACTAATCCCCCTCTAGATATTTTTTGTGTGACATCCATGTCAGTATTTTATTTATAGGCTGTTTATTGTGCAGAAAATACAAGGATTCTGTTATCAGGGAAAATGAACAAAAAGCAGGGGGTTTGCCTCTAAAATTTGGAGCTAAATAAAATATGAAAATCTGGACAGCGGCTTCCTGGGGAGAAAAGCGCTTTTCTTCAGAGATATTTCTGGAGAGCAAAGTCCTAAAGTTTATTAACATCTGTGCTCCCCAGTCCGACACTAAGTGGGGAATGTGACTGTACTTGGTCAGGTTTCTTAAACTGCAGCATCAGTCCTGGCACACAGGTGCCTCCACACAGCCCACAGCTCAGGTGGCCTCTGGCCCTTGGGCAACATGGGATAAATCAACATTCATAATTAAGTAAGCGGTTCTTGTAAATTCCTTCACAAATCCAATTTCTGGCCTTCTGCTGGCAGGAATGGCTCTATCCTGCATTCATTTCATGCCAGTTTTTGGAGAAAAGTCACATTTCTTCAGCCAGGCAAAGTGGGGTTTTGTCATGAACCCTTGTGGCAGCCTGGGAAGGATGCTTACTGAGGCGCTTCCCGAATAGTTGGTGTGCTCACTCTGCCTGACCTGAGAGCGTTGTAATTCGTAATTCCTCACTCTTACTCACAGGAAACCTTTCTAACACAGCTTGTGACCACAGCAGTTGCTCCTGGTCTCCTTTTCCAGAAGTCTCTGCCAGGAAACTGGGTTACTGCTTGTTAATAGACCATGATGACAATTTTCCAGCGACCAAGAGACTCTCCTTACTGGGGCCTGGACCAGGTTGGCGGGATGTCTCCTGCCCTGGCAGCTATCAGCAGTCTCTTGGTTTGGTAGGAGCTTTGCCCTCTGGCAGGGCATTAAAAGAGGCTTTGCCATGATGCACAGGCATGGACATGGCTGCAGTCACTGGGCAGTGGGAATGCAACCTTGTCCGTCACACACTGGTAGGGATGTGCCTGGGAGATGCAGGCTCAGGCTCAGGGCTGCTGTGTGCATCTCCATACAGAGATGTGTGTGTGTGGACGGGCCAGGAAGCATGTGTTTGATTCGGGTACTGATCTGTGCTCTGAACCTCATTAAATTGATCCTTCCAAGCCAAAGGGAAAGCACTATTGTGTAAAATTTGACAGATGTAGGCTCTGAGCTATACCAATAGTTGTCACTTGATGGGCTGAATTATTTTAAAGGCAGAGTTGATTTATCTGAACAGAAGGCTTTAGATGTCTCCACAGGAGAGGTCTGGATATTTCAGGTGCATGAGAGACAAGTCAAAGAGCTGGTCAGAGGCCAGGATTTCTGGTCTACAGCATACAGCCAGCATCATAGGGGAGGGGGTCTTGCTTTCCTCTCCCACTTGGGACAAACAGCCAAAATTCTTAATAATTTCTGAGGGAAAATGGGTTTAGAGACAATCAAAACATTTACATTTAGTATCATCACGTTGTTTTGATTTGCATTTCATATGGTGATAAATTCTGTCTGTAAAGCATGAAAATGAGTATTTGAAAATAAAAGTCAAAATGAAGTGAATCAAATAGATAAGAGTAAAGCAAAATATTTTGTTAGTTTACTGAAGAAAAAAGGTTTCTGAATGAAATTATGAGGTTGAGGTAATTAATTTTAAATTTTAACAATTTTAATTTATTTTCAACAAAACTTCATTTTTTCAGTAGATATCAGTTCTATTTATTTCCTGTATCCCCATATGAAGCAGTCGTACCATCTCCCCTAAAAGGCTGATGTGAAATCTACCTGCTATAAATGTGTTATGAAATGGAGACAACTTCTCAGAATTCAGTGGTTGTGGGTGACCAGAGGCAATATGCTTCAAGGACCTCTTCATGCCTCGATGTTAAAGGCTGAATATTCAGACTATTATATCCCATCTCCGTGCACAGGAAGGGTTTCATTGTGCATGATACAAATTGCAAGCAAGCAGCAGTGGAGTGGTGATACTGCCAGCCTGAGCCTCCTCACAGCACCCGGGCTGGCTGGGCTGAGGCAGCTCTTTGCTTCTTCTCCCTGCAACCCCTCCCATCTCCTCTGTGCCTCCAGGCACTTCCTCAGAGCCTCTGTCTTCAGCCTGGTGTCTTTTGTGCTGGTAGGAGATACATGTTAGGGTCAGCAAGTGTGCGGGCAGGTAGATCCTTCACAGTCATCTGTCGCAATGCCTCACACTGGTCAGCAGCAGCCCATCCTTCCCCACTGTGGGTTTGCTGACTCTGCAGCTGTTTCACATCAGTGCTGCTGAGACTGGCCCCATCAATTCCCAATGCAACTGCTCCTCAAAGCCCCAGAGAAATCATGCTGGCTGCATGGGGCACTGTGAGTGGGGGAATAAGTCTGGTCAGGGGTCTTGGGCTTGCTGTGTGCTGGGCTTGGTGTGTGCTGGTAGCATGGAGCTGATGGTAGCTGTGGACCCTGGTATAAGCCTTGCTTGTCCATCTTCGTGTCCAGAGGGCTTTGCTGTGAGGATTTCTGTGGTGGTTCTCTGACCTGCAGTTAGCTGGGAATGGCTCTAACCATCTGATCAGCTTTGCTCAACAGGAGAATTGTGGGCAGTGATAATGGCTCACCAGCAGGCAGATCTACATGGGATGTGTGAACCAAAGCACTTAGGAATGTGGGTGGGAACACCTTGTCTCCATGTGGCCGGGGAACAGGGAAGGTCAGAGCAGGGACTTTGCAAATGTTGTAAGCCTTGTTTCTAACACTTCTCCCCAGTCTGCTTCTCTTTCATTACAACTTTGCCAGTGTACCTGTTACACCTCCCACACCAGACCTGTGTCCCTTGGTCTGTCATTCTCCTCCACAGACACCCAAAGCCACCTTAGTAGTGTAGTGATGAGAAGCAGAGCAGTGGGGTAGAGAAGTGGGGAAAATTTGTGGGCATTAGGTTGGTTGTTTCTACAGCCACAGGGAGTTAGGAGGGTGAAGTTAAGATGATAACTAGCTGATCTTCTCTTTGTTTGCTCCTTGAAAAGAAAAGCTGAAGGCAAAGAGAACTGTAATATTCAAGACAACCATTTTCTTTCATGATCTGGCAGTGGTGGACTGACAGACCTGTCCAGACCTTGCAGCCTTAGTTTGTCACATGAATCTGCACCTTGTGAAAAGGCATGATGGACCCTGGTTCCCCCTGCCACAGCAAAGAGCCACAGTGGTGATGTGGCTTGGAGCAGTGTGCCAGAGGGATTTGCAGAGTAAATCTCACCAGATGTAGATACCCTAAAGCCAGCTAGGGGAGTTGGGGAGGGTAGAGTGGTTGAGTTTTAAAGGTGACATCTGCAGTAGGCTAGATCTCTACAAAACAGTTGGGAGCAGAAAAAAAGGACTGGGAATACCAGCCCCCAGTTTCTGAGGAGACTTTTGGAGTCGCCAGATGCCATGGGAAGAGAGTAGCCCAAAGCAGCAGAGCTCTGCACATCCTGCTTGCCCTGGTGGCTGGTGTCCTGGCTTCCAAATGACCACCACACTTGGTTTAAAGTGTGGATGTATGCCTGGAAAGGAGAATCAGCTGGCCTGGTGTCCCTTCTGTAACTGCAGTCCAGCTTGCTTTGCCCTTTGAATACCCAACAGGGGAGACAGAAAGAAATTGTTCTTTCCTTGGGACCCAATTCATTTCTCCTAGCTGCTTTCCTCAGCCTGGTGCTCCCTTGAAATCTCATTAGGGCTGGGGTGTGATTTTGTGGTGGCTTGAAAAGAACTGCAAAAGGAAAAACAAAATGAAGCAGGGAGAAGGAGCTATATCAAGGAACTGGCAGGACAGGAAGAGAAAACTGGCAAGCACAGCAAGGGGGCATGAGAGACAACATGAAACAGGTTTCCTTGAAAGAGTCAGTGGAGCAGAGCACACTTTCCCCACCTCCTTCTTCATCTGCGTCCAGGAGAGAACAGTGTCAGGAGTGAGGATTTCTGCAGAGGGCATAAAACCCTCCACTTCTTTGAAAGCAGAACTTTCTCAGATTTTTTGAATGTGTTTTTTTTCCTTGAGGATGAAAGGGATTTATACAGGCAAACAGTGGTTTTCCTCCTGGCCAGCACAGGCATTTCTGTACAATGGATGGCATCCCAGGAACATGGATGCACTGTACTTTCTCAGACCTGTTTTGGTGGGAGGAGGACAGAGTAGTATCAGGGTTTGGGAGGTGGGCCTCCCTCTTAGGTGCCACCCTGGCCCACTGGTTCTTGGAGAGCTGAACCATACTGCCCACCCAGGGCCAGTTTCCTCGTGATACTTTGTGCTGTGTCATGACTCCTGGAGTGGGGCAGCCTGTCAGCCCACCACAGCTGTGATTCATCTCCCAGGCACAGCACAGCTCCCATGGCTGGTGGTGAGCATCACTTCTTCAGTACCAGTTCTGGGCTGGCTTCTCCATCCTGTCAATGTGCTGCCTGTGAAGGTGGTTTGACAGAGCTCAGTGCTTGTTGGAAGTGAGTGGTTCTCAGAGAGGAGCGCATATTTAGGAGAAGGCTGTAGTCATTTTCCTGCTCTGTCCCTAAGCTCCTGTAACTGGCCACTGTAGGAAGCTGTTGGGACAGAGAGACATTGTGCATTCTTATCCCCTCTGGTTTTGCATGCTGCTGTGCCACGCCATGCAGTTCCTGCACTGGAAGGATGCTTCTGGCTCTGATCCACACAGAAAGCAGAGCTCCTATGGCTCCCTGTCTCTGTCACCCTTTCCTTCCTGTCTTGACCTCAAAGCACAGCTTCTGTAGCAATTCTTTCAAGACTGCAGTGGGAGGGACTTTGTTCTCTTTGCATGACAATCAGCATCCAGCTGAGATCACTAGACACCTTTCAGTCCATGGAGAGAGGCAGTGCCTGTGCTGGTGAGTGTATGGCCTTACTAGACAAAGCAAGGTCCCATGAGAAGGTAGGAAGGGGGTGGGAAATCATGTGATGCTTGAATAGGGCCATTACAATTGAAGCCATTTCTGTTTGAGGAGAGGTATGGGCAAGGTGGTAATGCTTTTGCTGAGGCAAAGCAGCAGAGTGGTAAGCTACAGACCAAAGAGAGTGTGGAAAGGGGCATGGAGAGGAGAAGGAGGAAAGAAGACTAGAGCAGGGAGCAAAGGGAAAAGATGGAAACCCAAGAAAGCCTGGAAAGATGAAAAAACAGCAAAAGGAATTTGGGAGCAGATGTGGGCTGTTCAGTCCCTGAGCAGACAGGGAAAGGTGCTGAGAGCTTTACAAAGGTCTACAGACTACTGTGGACCACTCTACCTCTCCAAAACCCCCAGTGCCCCTGAATAGGGTCTGGATGTAAATGAGAATCAGACCCTAAATCTCAGAGGCAGTGTCGACTTGGCCATCCCCTAGTCCATCTGGTGAGCCAGCAGCAGCAGTAGGCTGTACCAGGGTCTGGCAAAGCCAGTGGTGATGCCAGTGGTGATCCCTTCTGTATGAGGTACCAGATTGGAGTCAGAGAGACAGGCCCAGCTGGCAAGCCGTAAGCCTAGGAGAATGCTTGCTCTAATACTTCAAAACCACACAGTCACACTCCTCTGGCAGTTGAAGTTTAATGTCTGGAGGACTTTTTTGCCTTCCTTTGCTTCACCTGAGGGCCGTTTCCCTGCTGCCCCAACAGGATACTGTTCTTGTTCCTGCCTCTCCGTGCTAGGGGTGAGGCAGTGAGGCTGCGGTGTCCAGCTCCTGAACTGAGCAGAAACCTCATGAGAATCCAGCAGCCCAGGACACTGAGTTTTGTAAGGACAGAGAGATGGGGCAAGGAGCACGTCAGAGGTGGAGGAACAGATGATGTTCCCAGGCAATGACAGACTTGCAGATGTCCCCATGGGGACAAGCTGACCATCCCAGACACCCCTCCCCAGGACTGCTTAGGACTGGACAACTTGGGGGATTCATGGGACCTCCTGTCTTCCTGTGCTTGGTACAGGGGAGCTGCAGCAGCTACTCTCCAAGTCCTGGGCAGTATTAGATGCCCATCCCAGTGTTTCATTTTAATCGCATTGGGTGGCATGGGAGTGGGAAGTGCAACTAAAGAAATTCCAGCTTCTCATCTGAATCTTGCCAAGCTGTCCTGGAGGAGCAATCTTGGGGAGTTAATTATATGCAGTGAGAAGGTTTGTCTTCTAGCCCTTTCAAAGGAAATTTCTTTTTGTCTCGTCAAACACCCCATGAGCTTAATGGACAAATAAACAAGAGCAGCTGCCCAAAGTGCCAAGTATTCTCTTCCAGTTATCCTACATGCTTCTGCCCTCACCTCTTCTCTTCCCCTACCTGCTTTCTTCTTCTGGCACAAAGTTGTTTCAAGCTGAACATTGTGGGGAACATTTAAGCATTTAGCATTAAGGTTTGACATGCAAACAAGACTTTGGACGAGTGTGGCTTTGCTCTGCAAGCAGACCAGGTATTTTCTACAGATCATGGTTACTGGGCAGCATCCTTGTTTGCATCAGAAGGTGCTTACACATAACTTTCCACCCAGGCCACATCCTGTCCTGAGAGTGATGCAAAACCAAACTAAAAGGAGGTGGCTCCTTCCCTGTGGTGCTTTGTGTAATACTTCATTGAAGTGTTCAGTATCTTCTCTTTTAATTAATTCTGCCCCATCTGCATATAGCATCCTGCATCTGTGCCTCTGCCTTTTCAGTAATAACCTCGTCAGGGACAATGCAGACAGACTGTGCTTCTATAAACCAGAGTCTGACTGATGTCATGTCTCAGCTCAAGGACTTTCCTTGATCCTTTGGGTAATAACTGTTAATTAGATGCTACAACACACACGTCTAGGTCACATGCCCCTGGGGCTCACAGTGAGAGACTCTGTGTGCCAGGCTATGTTCCCATGAAAAAAAGAACGGGCACCATGGCAATCAGCAGCTATCTTGGGGTTGCATGTGAGGAGATAACATCACTGAAGGACAGGAAGCAGTGGTACAAGGGAACAGCTCAGAAGAAGGGGTTTGAGGGGAAAGAAACAGTTTGGTGTGGTTGGCTGTCATGGGTGTAAAAGCCTGCCTTTTAGATGCCCCTGCTTGCACATGCACGGGAGCAGGCACAAGCAGAGGTGTGTGGGAAGGGGCAGGTAGAGATCGCAGAAGCCAGCACTTGGTTTTGAAAGCCCTGTCCAATTCCTGCCTGCAGAGACTCCAAGGGTGAGCAAATCCATGATTGGGGAGTTTGCAATCGACAGAGCAGCCTGTACAGCATGTCTTGTTTGAAGGCTCCTGGCATGAGCGCAGGACATGGTGATGGCTTTTAACAGCGAGTTTGTATTATAAAAAGAACGCTGTCTCAACTGAGATTCCCTGGGCAGTGGCAAAAGACATTCAGACAAGGACAGTGCTGCCAGTGTTGCTGCAGAAGTGAAACAGTAGGGAAGTTCAGTGTGTCACCTTGAAAACACAGATCATCAGACCTCTGCTCCTTTTGTCCTTATAAGCTCCCCTAGTCGTTCAGCATCATGTCCAAAAAGCTCTCTGAGGTCTGATTTGGAGAGAGGAGGACCTTGGAAGCATAATGAAACTTATATTCTCATTCTTTTGTGCTTTGCGTTGGGGAGACAAAACTCACTCAGAGTAGGGACACAGAGGCATCCACAAACGAGGAGTCTCACACTACTAATGGGAGAACTGAGAGAAGTGTGACACTGCCCAACCACTCGCCGAAGTGGTCGGTGTCAGGTATTAGCATACGCTGTTAGTACACGTCCTCCCTGCTTGCTGCCTTTGGAGAGTGCTTGCACATGTCATGCTAGAAGCATGTTCCTGCCTGCAAGCAGGGGGGGACAAGAAGTTGTGCATCAGATTTGAAGATTATTCTAAAATAAGGTTATCTTATGTAGTTATCTGAGTGTGGAGAGTATCTCCAGATTTTTTGCTGTTACTGAGTGTGTTCCCTGGGACATGGAGCTGGCTGCTGAGAGCAGCCCAGGGTTTCTCAGAGATGTCTGCAGGCCGGAAGGGATGCGTGGGATGTCATGGAGAGGAAAATGTTCGTCTGTGCAGGGCTGTGGGGGTGTGGAGTTGCTGAATGCAGTTCTGTCTGAAGTGGGGGATGCTTGGGCAGACCCTTGTTCTGCAGAAGAGGGAGACTGGAGGAGAGGCTTCCTGGCTTGCCTCAAGCCGCACAGAGTGACCTACCAGCCCTTGAAAGAAATACACCCCATTCCTGGGTCTCCTCCAATAACTCCTGAGATTTTCCTGAATTGCAGCACCCCAAAGAGTTTGTAATACTTGCTTTGCTTAGCTCTGTGATTGACAGCATGGGCCCATCAGATTCACATTAGCCCACCTGAAATGCTGGCCATGCTTCCCAAGAAAGCCTGCTTTATTGTACTGCAGCGAGGGATTTGCTTGGAGGTGCAGAAGGAAGGCAGCTCTATGAATGAAGACAAATATCAGAACAATAAAAGCTAGAATGAGACTGGCTAGGATATTAGTCTCTCAGCCCCAGTGTTATTTAGGACTTTTCCAAGCTATATCTCCAGCAGAGGAAAATGGAGGAACCTGTTTCCAAGTCTCTGCCACCTCTATTTGGAGATTTTTCTTGTTGCTGTTGAATACAAGTGAAGTTGCAAAAAGCACCTTTAAATCCTTAATTTTATCCTAATTTAGGAAGACATCTAAGACATCTTTATCTCATGGTTTTCCTCTCTTTGGCATCTGTCAGAAAGCTGAGTTCTTAAAGAACATAGAGAAAGAAGCTCATAGACGGATACAGAGGAACCATGGAGTACCAACTCCTCTGTATCCCTCTAATTGCACCCTTGGGAGGGGCCAGCTGAACTGCACACACAAACTCGCTTTGAGCCATTTGAAAAGGATCTTCTGGCAGTGTGCAGCTGTGTTTATTTGGTGTATAAGGTAACCTGAAAATACAAACTGCTAATTTCAAGTTGTGTCATGCTAACCCTGTGAGTTTAAGCTGTTAGTCTGAAATTGTGTGGCCCTAACTCATATCTGCTCTGAACCCAAGGTGGAACTTAGTCCAGAGTAGAGTTCCCAGGGCCAAATCCAACTGGAAATACGGGCTGGTTCTCCATGTGTGTGCACATAAACACAGAAGTGAGACAGGACGTGCAGGGAGGAGCTAACTGGGGCCAGGCTGGATGTCCTTGCAGTATCAGGAGATCAGGATGGGGAGCAGGGAGGTGCTCCAGGGCCATGAAGGTTAGGGCAGAGCGACTGCAGCTGGGATGACCCCAGGAACAAAGCTTAGGGTAGCACTCAATGAGAACAGTGGCCAGCTCCCAACTCTCTTGTGCTGGGGACAGGCTGATTTCTGAACCTGTTTTATCTTATTTTGGATTGAAAAATTTGGGATTTTCTTTGAAATTACTTTTCACACAGAAATTCCATAGCTTTTCACTTATCATAAAATCACAGAAACTATTTTTTTTAAAAATGAAAGGGTTTGAGAGTGCAGTAAAATCTTTCTGTTGTTATTTTTTTCTTCCAAGATGAAATATTCTTGTCAACTCCACATCCCCTTATTTCTCACAAATGTTCTTTTACAGGACAGGTTTTTTTCCATTAACTGTTTTCAGATTTACCATTTTCTGAAATTGGGTTTCTACCAGCATCTGCGCTGCCCACATTAGGAAAATGAGGACTGATCAGTGATGTGCAACAGTGCCAGGTGATGGCGGTGACCAAGGGTCAGCAGGGATATGCTGAAAGGCTGAGTTGGACACGAGCCCACACAACTAGCAGCGGCGACGCTGCAGGGTGTTCCTCAACATTACCTAAACTCACACGATAATATTTAGGGTAGGTAGTCTTTGGTGTACGCTTATGGGTAGTTTGATTTATTATTTTATGACTGAAGTTTGATGTAATATTGTATGCATGCCAACATGTGTGTGCTACTCCACGTGTGATCCAAATGGTGCGACCTAACTCTTAGAGCGATTCCTCTTATTTTGCTAGCTCCTTCTGTTGAAAACACTAAAAAAGCCCGTGCTTTTACAGAGAAGTTAACAACCTCCATGTGCCGCACAGCAGATGGCACAGTAGTGTTGGAGGCGTATTTTACAATAACCTTTTTCCACATCGGGAAATTGAGGCCTTGAGAAGTCTCTTTCTAATGCTTGAGAATGAGTCAGGGGCAGAGAGAAACTACAGTGGTGCAGGAGTTCAAGAAACAGCACTGCCATAAGTTTCAGGGGCTGAACTCATCCTACCAAACTTCAGCTATTCAGCCTTGATCAGCCTGGACTCTTCTAAGGTCAATAAGAGTGTGAGGCATTTCCAGAAGACAACTTGTCCTGCTTTCACATTGTGATCTCCCTCCAGAAGTGCTTAGCCCTCTCCAATGACTGTAGGGAATCCATGGTCAAACACCTCCTATTTTAATCACCTTGGCCAGATGCCTACAGCTAAGTGGGATCTGATTAATGCCCAGAGAAAGGTTTGAGCACTGTCCCACAGCCAATCAGTACAGAGCCACAGTTGTGTAAGGTTCCTCAGCATAAATGCAAACTGCTCCTGATGGGAACAGGTGCTAAAGTCTGCAGGAACTGTCGTAATTTCACCCCAGCTGGCAACTAAGCACCACACAACTGCTTGCTCACTCACCCCAGTGGATGGGGGAGAGAATCTGAAGGGTAAAAGTGCTCCCAAAGGCCAGAGCATTTTTGTGTAAATCTTGCCTCAGATAATTCTGAATGAAAATACTTTTGTAAATGCCAAAATTTCCCAATGGGTTCCCCACCTAGAGGCCAGGGAGCCATCTCAGCTAGTGAGATCTTCCTTGTGAATAGCTGTGCTTATAATAGCCACTGAAATTAGATCAAACCACAGGACAGTGACAATAACAGCTCAGATTTTTCAAAGAGCTGAATGACTTGTGGACTACACCTTTTGCAAAGGCTGGCTATGAATGGCACAAGAGAAGCTCTTTAACGCTGATCACTTCTGAAAATCTGGGCTTGACAACAAATACAAAACCCCTGGGATAGCTGACCCTCCACTCTCCCAAAACGTTAGCATTGGTTATCCCAGACCTGAATGCTGAACTTTACAGCAGGACATCTGACCTGAGCAGCCAACCCAGAAGTGAGATCTCACAAGTGACTCCAGTTAAGAGTTAGAAACTGATAGTGGCATCTAACATGGATTTATCATTGTATTTTTGGTTGCTTTCTCCTAAACCAGAGATATTGCTGAGGAGGAGCAATGTAAGCTCAAACTAGCTCAGACAGGGTTTGCAGGGGTGGGGGAGAATATGTCAAATGTTGTGTTATTTTGGCCCCAACAGCTGGCAAGAACAAGAAAATGGCCCCAAGCAGAATAAAGTCATCCCATCTCATATATGTCATTTTCTTGGGCTGCCATTACCCCATCTTGTCCCTGCTGTGCCAATGCTTCTTTGCCCACCTGTTGGCTCTGTTTCGCTGTTTCACAACCCAATCCATGCCTTCATCACCACAAACCCTATGTCCAAGCAGTACTCACTGTGATTCAGAGCATTGAGATGCTGGAATGGGCTCTTCTCACCTCTTGTTTTTGGGCAGTGGCCATGCTTGTGTGCTTGGCTTTGAGGGCTGCTGCTATCCTAGCTCTGTGTCTCCTTATGTCTGTTTTGAATGAACTGTAGAGGCAGCACCATCACTTTGAACATGCTGCATCTATCCCCATTTAGAGATATGTTAGGACCTCATCTCCGTTACCTTTGCTCATCCCTGTGTCTAACCAGGGCGAAGGATCAGACCAGAGAGTGACTCGACCACCTGAGCAAATGCTCTTTTCTCATTATCTTGTTCCTATGCAAGGGACGTTTTTGGTACCAATCACTCTTCACTGGTTGGCTGACAGTGGAGCGAGGGCGAGGAAAATGAAGCGGGGAGTCATGTGCTGCCCTGCTCTGCCTCCCCAGGCAGGACATGCTATCCAAGGGAGTGTGCTAAGAGTGCCGCATCTTTTTTAACACCATGGTTTGAGGAGCTCTGAACCAGCAGCAATGGCAGCAGAGGGAGAATGTGCTGCTGTTATAACAATTCCACTGAGATAAATCAATAGAGGGAGGAGGAGAATGGGAGGGAGAGATGGCAAAGTCAGACATTGTTCATGTCCTGCCTCTCAGAAATGCTAGTTATGGGTGAGCTAGGACACTCTGTCTCTCACCAAAACCAAAGGTCGTCATTATGGTGGAAACTCTGGTTTCTGGCTGCAAAAGACTCACGATTTTGAACTGGTTGCACCAAGAGCTGAGTCCATAGCAGCTCCTGCCCCAGCTTCCTTTTCTAATCTTCAGCAAGGGGTATCTGCCCAGGAACCCTAGTGCCCCAGTTTTTCATATAAACCATTTACAGTATAAGTCCTGCAGCAAGGGATGGATTCTCACTAGGTTTATGCACAGCACTACTATTGCTATATGTACAAATAAGGTGTATGGAGCACTGCTGGGCTGTATCCTAATAAATAACAGAAAGAGCTGTCTGCTTGCCTTCCCTGGTAAGCTGGTGAGCAGCTTTCCTTACCTGTGTTTGAAAGGTGTAGCTGAACTTCGGACTGGATTCAGCCAATGTCCACACTCCCCCTTCACGCCTGTACTTAAAAGGAGTGTGTGGCTTGAGCTGTCCATCAAGAGGAAGCCCAAGCCCTTGTTCATATGGTCTCGGCTTTCCAGCATGGGTGAGGCCAAATATGCTATGACTCAGCCCACCAGTCAACACACAGTCTTCGGCTCTTCCTAAGTGTGTCATGAATGTCCTCATCCTGAGCTAAAGATGAGCCTGGAAAGGTATCAGTGCTCACCAACAGCTGCTCCCAGACTTAAAAAAGCAAATGTTCTGGCTCTGACTCCAAAACAGTGGCCTACAGATGAGAGGACAGGGGTCTGCTTTGCCTGGATCGCTCTCAGAAAGACATGTTCTTCCTTCTCTTTCACAGGAATACACCATTGATATATTCTTTGCTCAGACGTGGTATGACCGCCGTCTTCGTTTCAACAGCACCTTGAAGGCCCTCACACTGAACACCAACATGGTGAGCCGCATCTGGATCCCAGATACCTTTTTTAGGAACTCCAAGCGGGCTGATTCCCACTGGATAACCACTCCTAATCAGCTCCTCCGCATCTGGAATGACGGAAAAGTGCTCTACACGCTCAGGTACATTCAGCAGGCACTGTGACTGGCTGCTGAGGTGAGGGAACAAGGAGCTGGTCAAGATAGAGGAAGTTTTCAGGTGCTCTGGGACAGAGTAGTGATGTCTCCCAGTGCTGATGAGAGTATGCATGCAATACTGGTTGGAGAATGGGCTTCCTCTTCCCAGGATGAAGGCTTCCAAAAAATTGTTTTTCTGTATCATACCTAGAAAAAAGTCAAAACTACATATGGCTTCCTAAACCAAATCCTTTAAAAGTTTATATTGGTCAGTCCAGCTATTTCACTCTGATAATAAACATTTGGCTTTTGTTCCCATAAATTCTCATTCCCGTAAATGAATCTGAACAGCTCACTGAAGAAAAAGGCTTTTTGAATGTGAAAATTAGATGGTTTTTTTCACTTTGAAAATATCCAAACATATGTTTTGTTTTGCCGCTGTTTTGAAATGTTCCTGCAAACAGACTGATCTTCAACAAATTTGTGTTTCTCTCTCAAGGAAATGAGAATCCCTCTGTCACGTTGTGGTGCTGGAATCAAACCACCTTCACCAACACAAAATCTGTCTCTCTCTATCTCTTCCTCTCTCAGGCTGACGATCGAGGCCGAATGTCTACTCCAGCTGCAGAACTTCCCAATGGACACTCACTCCTGCCCTTTGGTTTTTTCCAGTTGTGAGTATACATATTTTTAAAATAGTTTTAGAAGGCAAGTAGAGAAACCTCTGTACAGTAAAACTCTTCTGGGAGGGACCATCCTCTCTCTTAGCTACATTTTTCACCTAATCTCTATGACTCTTTTCCTGGGCCATTACCCATCATGCCCTGAAGCATCCTCCCACTCTTGGTGTAGCAGAGGTCTTCAGGGACAGATTCACAGCACCTCTGAGTTTCTCCTTAAGTTGGGTGGATGGTTGGAGGTGATTATTTCACTGACCTTCTGGTCACTCTGACCTACTAGACAGAATATATCCCTTCAGCTGGCAGACAAATGGCACCCATCTGCCTTGCATGTTCCCCCTTCTCCCACTCTCTGAGGGGACAGCTTGGCTTTCTAGACCTTGGCCCAGAGACAGGCCCACTTTCTGCACCCAAAGCAAGGGAGGGGTACTCAGGCCTCCCCTCTCAGTCCCCACTTGTCCATTCTCATCAGCAGACAGGGCTGCTGACATTGGCACATCTCCACTGGTAATTTTGCAGGGAGCCTTTCTGCACCAAGAGATTCCTGTCCTCATGTGTTGTGTGGAAATCTGATTTAGTCATCTTAGCTTGGGTTTGCCTCTCCCACTTCCCCTGCCACTGAAGAGATGCAGCTCACGTGGCTCTGAGATGCTTCAGAGGGAGGCAGCATGCTGAGGAGATACCATCTCCTCATCTCCCACCATTCCTCATTCTTTGCTAATTAACAGTACATGCCATACATGCTTGATAATTAGAAATGCTTTTAGTTAGCTGCCAAGCTTTTGCTCCTTCCCTCCGAGGAACTCTCTCGTAGGTGTCGAGGTCCCTGCTTCACAGTAGGCTTTTTTCTTTGTCAAGAAAACCAGAGCCAGAAGAAGCTGTGCTCCAGCCTGCAGGAGCCAGGTCTGCTTCTACACGGAGAATACAGCCCTTCTTTTCCATACATAGGTCAGCTCCTAGGGTGAAAGGCACACAGATAGTCAGAGCAGCCACAGCCATGCTGCTTCCCATGTTGGCAGCTTTGTATTCCTGGTGTACTCATGCCTGGAAAGGGAAGGTAGTCATGAGGAGTGGTGAAGGTCCCATGCTGCCCCAGGGAGCTAAAACCCTTAAAGCTTTCAGGCTGGGGGAGTCCTCTTATACCAATCTGAGTCTCATTCCCACCACTGCAGTCCTTAGAAAAGCTCAGTTTCTAGCATTGCTTTTCCTATCTCTAAGATTTGAAGTGGCCCACAAAGAGAGATGCTGTCCCTACTCCCATTGCATGTGGGGATGCCTAAGGGAATCTAAACAAAATGCATCAGAAATACGTGCTTGAAAGCTTCATGTTTACAAAACAGCTAGAGTGAGATGCCAGTACTTTTGCAGTCAGGGTGGTGAATGAGGTGGAGGCACATGATATACTCTTTCATTGATGTCCTTGCCCCTTTTCCCAGATGGCTACCCACGCGAGGAGATTGTCTATCGCTGGAGGCGCTACTCCATTGAGGTCTCTGACCAGCGCACTTGGAGACTCTATCAGTTTGACTTCACGGGGCTGAGGAACACCTCAGAAGTTCTCAGGACTGGGGCAGGTGAGGCAAAGGGAGACAGCCCACAGAAACACCAGTGCGTTGGAGACCTCATGCGAGGCAAAGGAGTCATCAGACAGCTCCACAGCAGCACAGTTAAAGAAATATAAGAATGAAGGGATGGACCTTTGCTAGAGGGAGCAGAAGTGATGGAGATGAAGGGTGAGGGGAAGATGAAGCAGGCATAGGCCAGAACCACTGATATCTGTGAACTGTGGGGTGACAATGTGAATGAAGCTATCCCTAATTGAAGGGTCAGGAGGGAGAGGAGATGGAGTTCAGATCCCCTCTTGCTGCAGTATGTGCATACTATGTGATCCCTGAGTGATGATTGTAATTGGAACAGAGTTGGGGAAATCAGAACCTGCAGGTCTCAGTCTTTCCTTCTGTAAAGTTCTGTGGGGCTGATGAACACCTGAATTACGCTTTAAGAGACAGGAACAAGGCCGCATGTGTGAGGAAACCAGGGAATGGAGGCCCTTCAGCTCCTCCTCCTTATAATAGCTCACATCCCCTTTCCTTCCCACAGACAACTGAGGAAAGCCTCTTTGGGTTCCTGCAGGTGGGGTGAGCTCATATTTTTAAGCCCTCTGAAGCAACAAGTTCAGGTAGTGCTTCTCCCACTCTGCTGTTGCCAACACCAGCAGCCAGCCTCTAACTGGGGTAGAAAGGCAGCACAAACGGAGATAAGAAGTGGTGCAGTGAAAGTGTGTTGAATGCACCAGTGGCTGTCTGACGTTTGTAATTCTCTTTTTTGGTAATTGCTTGCAAGCTCCATCTTAACCCTAGAGGTGTCAGGTAGCTTTCTTCCAATATTCACTAGGACCCTCTGAAAAAGAGGAAGAACCTCAGCTGTAAGTTGCTAAATGAGCAATTAGGATGTACAGCACCACATGCCTTTTCCAGGACCAGAACCAGAGTCTCAATGAAAGTGATTGAAGGACACCTCCTTTGTCACAGCTCAGGTAGTTAGTTGGCAAGCCAGGCCATGTAGCCTGTTACAGCTAAATAGCTTCCATAGAAAAGAAACCCATGCAGCAATCAGCTGAAGATTAATACTCTCTAGTTTCTTCCCTGAAACCTTTCCAGGCAGTGGGCTTTTCAGTGTGCTTGGATACATAGCCAGGCCAGAACAAACGCTGCCTGGTGGCCACATAGCCAGCCAGGCAGATAGCCAGTTGGGCAGCCACAAAGTCAGCTCTTAAATTAGTCACAAAGACATTAAGTCAGACAGCTACAGAGCCAGCCAGGTAGCCACAGAGTTCACTAGCCACAAAACCAGCAAGCCAGCCACAATGCCAGCGAGTCACCAGACCCACTCAGCCAGCCACACAGCTGTCCATGAAGCTAACAATCTGGGCAGCCACAAAACCAGCTGGCCAGGGACTTAAGAAGAAAAACCTCATCAGAAACACTCCAAATTCTGAAACTTTGCTGATTTTTGTGTTTTAAGAAGCCATGTTATGTTTCCAATGTCTCTGTTGCTTCTTTCCTAGGGGAGTACATGGTGATGACAGTTTCTTTTGACCTCAGTAGACGTATGGGTTATTTTGCCATTCAGACCTACATTCCCTGCATCCTGACTGTTGTTCTTTCCTGGGTTTCCTTCTGGATCAAGAGAGACTCTACGCCAGCCAGAACATCTCTGGGTAAGATACAAGTTGTGGCATGTGTGATGCTTGTCGAACTCTGCAAGGCTAGCAGACTGGCAGTGTTGGAGTACAAAATCTCCTAAGCCC
This sequence comes from Grus americana, assembly GCF_028858705.1. Taxonomy (NCBI): domain Eukaryota; kingdom Metazoa; phylum Chordata; class Aves; order Gruiformes; family Gruidae; genus Grus; species Grus americana. The sequence continues at coordinate 11,965,889 of NC_072863.1, read as the reverse complement.
TTTGCCATCTTCTGGCATTATTCAGCTTACTGGACGATAGTCCACTCCTACATCTTTCCATTTGTAACACTATCCTCAAGCTAAACTGAATCTCCAGCTGTGCTGGCTTGGACTACTGGATTATTTCAGGATAGCACAACACTTTCATATCTTGATCTGAGACCTGAAAACAGTCTTTTCCAAGTTGACAATGTGGTATTCTCATGTGCCAAAAGGGAGAGGAAAAGGGTGAGCTGTGGCATTGCAATACTGCCAAAGGGCTCCTGTCACACACATGTATTTTGCATTTCCTCATGGCTTTTCAAGGGCTCAGTGTAGGACCAGTGATATGAAGGTTGTAGGGTAATGAGCAAAGTTGCTTGGCTACATTCATAGAGTCCCAAGCTCTGGCAGGATGTGGAAGCCCTGTAGGTACAGCCTTTCTCTGTCAGTCACACCACAGTAGGAGTCCAGGATGTGGCAACAGCTCTGCCTATTGTTTAGATTTTCTCAGCAACCTGCAGGGGCTCTTGGAGGCAGGAAAAAGCTTATGTTGATTCAATCCTGCTCTGATAGGTGCTAGAGAGGTCTTTATGAATTTTTAATGTACTTTGGCTGTACCCGCATTTTGCAGCAAGCTCTGCTTCCCAGTGCTGTCCTTCACATCAGCCCCGATGACTTTCCCTTTAATTGGAGGTAGCGTTCCCAGCCCTGCCTGCAGGCCTCTGTGGGGAGGGAGAGGAGAGGCAGGGCTACTCAGAGCCCATCCATTCTGCCCACCTCTGCCCACCTCCCTATCAAAAGCAATTTCTTTGGTGCCCACGGAGAGAGCAGGAAAAGGAGTGGGGTGTCATTTCCAATGGAGGTGAGGGCACGCCATAGTCCATGGCTGGGAAAGGAATGAACAGCGAGACGCAAAATGTTCTGCACAGCTGCCACCACTATGGTGGCTGTCTCAAAAAACAAAGGCAAGTTTCCCCAGGAGGGAGGCCCCTCTCTGTGAGAAGGGACCTCAGCACATCAAGAGTAATGTATTCTCTCCACAGCCCCTATTGTACTTAATACAAATGATCCACAGTACATTTCAAGCTTGTCAGCCTGCATTAGGGAGATGTAAACTGGACCAGTTCCACTGGCATTTCAAATATATGAGAAGTCACATCACATCTACTAATGCAAATAGAGCAGGAAAAGAAGAAAATCTCTTGCCATGCTCCCACCCAGAGCCATTGGGGTGACCCCAGGAAAGGGTGGCAGGTGGGTTTAGATGGAGAAGGAAGAATGTGTGGAGTTCCTGCTTCTCCTCTACATCCTAAAAAGCAGTGGATGAGATCACGATACCAACTCTTGCAGCTGATCCTTTGTTGGCTCCTGATACTTCATCTCTGGAAACATGTCTGTGAGCATTACTGCTGCTGCAAAATCAGTTCCAAGCCCCATTCAAGTCAAAAGAGATTCCTTATCATTTCCTACCCACTTGCCCTCTACATCAAGGAATGGGTAGATTGTGAAGAGCTGTCTCTGAAGAATAGCCACGAGCAGGTTGAAAGCTTATGGGTAAAAAATAGAGACCAAGGCAACAAAGGGAACCTTGTGGTTTGTGTCTACTCCAGGCCACCCAATCAAGGGGAGCCTATTGATGAAGCCTTCTTACTCCAGCTACAGGAGGCATTGCACTCGCAGGCTCTCGTCCTGTTGGGGCCTTCACCCACCCCGACATCTGCTCGAAAAGTAGCACAGTGAGCTGTAGGCAACCCAGGAGACTCCTGGAGGGCATTGAGGATAGCTTCTTAAGCCAGGTAATAGACAGCCCTACCAGAGGGGATGCAATACTGGACTTGATGGTCACCAACGCAAGTGAGCTAATCAGTGTTGTCAAGATTGGAGACAGCCTGAGCCGCAGTGATTGTGCAGTGGTGGAGTTCACAGTCCTGAGGGATATGGGTCAGACAAAGAGTAAAGTCAGGACCCTGAATTTTAGGAAAGCAAACTTCCAGCTGTTCAAGGAGTTAGTCAATAGGACCCCCTGGAAACTGCCCTCAGGGACAAGGCAGCAGGACAGAGCTGGCAGATCTTTCAGGACGCTTTCCATAGAGCACAAGAGCTCTCAATCCCCAAGTGTAAGAAATCAGGAAAGGAAGGCAAGAGACCAGCATGGATGAGTCAAGACCTGCTAGTGAAACTAAAGGGCAAGAAGAAAATGCACAGGCAGTGGGAGCAGGGACAGGTATCCTGGGAGGAGTATAGGGACGCTGCCTGGTTGCGTAGGGATGGGGAAGGAAGGCCAAGGCGCAGCTGGAGCTGAACTTGGCAAGGGATGCAAAGAATAATAAGAAGGGCTTCTATAGGTATGTCAGCCAGAAAAGAAAGGTCAAAGAAAGTGTACCCCCCCCCCCTCAATGAACACAACTGGCAAACTGGTAACAATGTGAGGAGAAGGCTGAGGTATTCAACAACTTTTTTGCCTCAGTCTTCACTGGCAACTTCTCATTCCACACCTCTCAAGTGGATGGGCTGCAGGACAGTGACTTGTGGTGCAAAGTCCCTTTCACTGTAAGAGAAGATCAGGTTCCTGACCACATAAGGAACCTGAACATACATAAGACCCAAAAAGGTGCGTCCCAGAGTCCTAAGGGAATTGGCTAGTGTAGTTGCCAAGCCACTCTCCATGGTATTTGAAAAGTCATGGCAGTCAGGTGAAGTCCCTGGTAACTGGAAAAAGGGAAACATTGCACCCATTTTTAAAAAGGGTAGAAAGGAGGACCCTGGGAACTAGCAACGGGCCAGCCTCACCTCTGTGCCTGGGAAGATCATGGAACAGATCTCCTGGAAATTATGCTAAGGCACATGGAGGATAGCGAGATGATTCGACACAGCCAGCATGGCTTCACCAAGGGCAAGTTTGCCTCACCAACCTAGTGGCCTGCTATGATAGAATGACTGCATTGGTGGACAAGGAAAGAGCTGCTGATGTCATCTGTCTGGACTCCTCTAAGGCCTTTGACAACATCCTTCTCTGTAAATTGGAGAGATATGGATTTGATGGATGGATGTTTGGTGGATAAGGAATTGGTTGGATTGTCTCATCCAGAGGGTAGTGGTCAATGGCTCAATGTCCAGGTGGATATCAGTGATGAGTGGTGTCCCTCAGGCGTCCATACTGGGACCAGTACTGTTTAATATCTTCATCAATGACATAGTGGGATCGAGTGCACCCTTAACAAATTTGCAGAAGATACCAACCTGAGTGGTGCGGTTGACATGCCTAAGGGACGAGATGTCATTCAGAGAGACTTGGACAAGCTCAGGTGGGCCCATGTGAAACTCATGAGGTTCAACAAGGCCAAGTGCAAGGTCCTGCACATGGGTTGGGGCAACCCCTAGTACCAATACAGGCTGGGGGATGAAGGGATTGAGAGCAGCCCTGTGGAGAGGGACTTGAGGGTACTGAGGGTGAAAAACTGGACATGATCTTTCTGGGCTCTTGCCACCCAGAAAGCCAACTGTATCCTGCTGCATAAAGAAAAGCATGGCCAGCAGGTCAAGGGAGGTGATTCTCCACCTCTACTCCACTCTGGTGAGACCCCACCTAGAGTACTGCATCCAGCTCTTGGGTCCTCAGTACAGGAAAGACATGGAGCTGTTGGAGCGAGTCCAAAGGAGGGCCACAAACATGATCAGAGGGTTGGAGCACCTCTCCTATGAGGACAGGTTGAGAGAATGGGGGTTGCTCAGCCTGGAGAAGAGAAGGCTCTGGGGAGACCTTATTGCAGCCTTTCAATACATAAAGAAGGCTTATAAGAAAGATGGGGACAGACTTTTTAGTAGGGCCAGTTGTGATAGGACAAGGGGTAATGGTTTTAAACTAGAAGAGGGTAGATTCAGACTAGATATAAGGAGGACATTTTTTACAATAAGGGTGGTGAGGCACTGGAACAGATTGCCCAGGGAGGTCATAGATGCCCCATCCCTGGAAACATTCAAGGTCAGGTTGGACTGGACTTTGAGCAAACTGATTTAGTTGAAGATATCCCTGCTTATTGCAGGGGGGCTTTGGGCTAGATGACCTTTAAAGGTCCCTTCCAACCCAAACTACTCCATGATTCTATGATGAGCTTTGCATTGGGCTGAATTCATCCTGGGAGAAAATGCTCAAAGACAAAGGAAGAACAAGAACAGAGGCTTTTGCATTCCAGCTCTGGTTCACATCAGACAGAAATAGCAGTTCTGTGTCATCTGAGACATTGCCATGATTATTGCTGACTCAGCCAGACATCACTGACTGAATCCCAAATCACCCATTGCCTGCCGAAAGCCATCCATCCAATGTTACTGTCTCTTACCATGTCCTTCCTTCGGACTCTCCTCCCATTATCCAAGCAGTTGTTCCTGTGTACAGCCTTCAGCAGAGTCTGAGGTCCCCACTCCTTTCTTTACCAGTTGACATTGATGGCCTGTGTGACACCTGGGTTTTGAACAGCTTTTTTTCTATACAGCATTGTCAGAGGGCACCTCAAGACCAGAGTCTTGCTGAGCAAAGCAAAAATGGGACCAGACAACCAGAGGAACTTCTCTCCCCCAGGAGATGGGAAATGTGGATGTTTTGGGGGCTGGATGCATGTAGAAGACAGAAATGCTTCTATTCATTACTTAAACCAGCCATTTTCTCTCTTAGGTATCACAACTGTGCTAACAATGACCACCCTGAGTACTATCTCCCGCAAGCACCTTCCCCGTGTTTCCTATATCACAGCCATGGACCTCTTTGTCTCTGTATGCTTCATCTTCGTCTTTGCAGCTCTCATGGAGTATGCTACACTCAACTACCTGGTGGGAAACAAGAAACCACTTGAGCACGACAGGAAAGCCAGGCTGGTAGGTCAAAGGAGCCAACAGAGGGGGATGCTGTTAGAACCCCAAGCTATTTAGAAATATCCTCCCTAAGCCTACATTGGAAACTGCTGATGTGGTTTAGTGCCTGACCCATACTGTGTTCATAAGGTCCTGAGAGCACTCTGTGTGCTGGGTCTGAGCACCTGGAAAGTGAGACACAACCAGAAAAAGCAGCTGAGGCTTCCCTAAAATAAGGAGGTCCCTGTCAGAGCCAGGCACCCTATGCTCTTTTCAAAATTGCTAGAGAGCTTATCAGTACAGTTTAGGATGACTCACATGACCAAATGTAAATGTCCACTTTAAGACAGGGTGATCCACACCCAGGTTCTTCCACCTGTACCAGTTTGATCTCTGTGGATTACAGAGGTATCTTAAGTCACAGAGATGCAGAAACCTACTTTCTTTTGTGGTCTGTCCATCAGAAGACCTCCTGAGTGTGGGCTTAGTGAACCCCGAGTGGTCATCATACTCTTGAGATCTGCCCAAGCTCATGGCAGGTACTTCTGACACATCAGCTGAAACAGGCCTCTGAACCGGGACAGAACTGAAACAAAAAAAGACAGATCTCTTCTGCGCCAGCCTCATTTCCCAGCATGAGTAGAAAGCTCTTCCATGAGGCTCCTCTCCTGGGCCAAGAGGTTATGAGTCACACACAGCCTTTCCCCAGCTTTTCTCCAGCAAGTGACAGCAACCAGAAGACATATCTGGACTGTGTGCTGTGTCTTCAGAGACAGCTGAGATGAGGAGAATGAGGGAAGAGGCTAGCACAGCTGAAACCAAACAGGTCTTGTTTCTGCACTATTAGTGGCAGAGATGGAGAATCAGAACAATTAGATCTCTGCTGACTAAGGCTATGCACTAGAGCGCCAGGGAGGAAACTCACAGTCATGGAGGGAGCTGCCAGTCCCCACAGTATGCCAAGGTGGTGATTTACAACCAAGTGCAGAGATAGAGGATGATCAGTCATCCCTCTCCATTGAACTGCATCTATGCTATGAATTGTTCTACTGCCAATTGGATGAGTTTTGGTGTCTAGAACATGTTTTCTTGCCTTTTCCTTCCTTTTAATCCACCTACCCCTCCTCATTACAGCCACCTGCCGGGGCACAGGTGATGCCATCCTTTACCACCATCAACATCAACAACATCATGCACTGGCCCCCAGAGATAGAGGAGGATGAGGATGATGACCCTGGCTCCCCATGCCTGGAAGGAAAAGAATGCGAGAGGTTCTTCTGCTGCATTGAGGACTGTCAGACAGGAATGTGGCGGGAGGGGAGGGTCCGCATTCACATCTCCCGCCTGGACTCCTACTCTCGTGTCTTCTTCCCCACTGCCTTCCTGCTCTTCAACATTGTCTACTGGATTGCCTATCTCTATCTCTAGCTGTTCTTTGTCCTCGGCTGGAATGGACTGGAGATTAGCAAGAAGGGCTTCTCAAGGAGCATAGAGAACAGCATCTCTTCTGTTGTAGTCAGCTGTCAGTCTGAACAATCCAACCTGGTGATTCCCTCTTCTTGCTCTCTCATCTCTTCTGAGAAGAACCAGACAGCTTTTTTTTAGCCCTCTAACATATCTTTTTAGAGAATCTACCCTTCCCAAACAACCCACTCTCCAGCACTATCAGCATTTTACTCCTTGTAAGATTGCCCAAAAACGTCCTATTCCCATCTCAAACATTAGGGATTTTGTCAAAAACAAAAACCTTAATACGTTTCATTTTTTCATCCAATCCTACTCCAAAATTCCATGGGAAGTGATGGTAAATGGAGTTTTCTGCACAGTTATTAAGTCTGCAAAGGAAATAAAGTAGATCTTACAACTTCTGCACCACTTCCACCAGAACAGATTTTGTGGAGTGCTAGAGGCTTGGAAAGGTCAGAAGGAAAGAAGTGTGAAAGAGGGTAGCAGTACAGCTTTCCCACAGGAGCTGGGCTTAGCTAAAATGTTTGGAACCTGCCCAGAAAGCTGACAGTGGCACTGACAAGGATGGAGTAGCTGCAAGCCTCCACCAGCTCCCTGTAGAATATCTATGGAGCATTCCTCATGGATCACTCCACTTGTTGTACCAAGTGGCACCCAAGTGGCACCAAGGCATCCACCCACTGAGGTGTTGCTGATTCTCATCTGATGGTGGTAAAAAGCATTTCACAAGTTTGAAGGGGCCATCTGCCTTACTGGAGCAGACTCTTCAGGGCCCACAGTGACATTCTGCTTTGTGATCAGGACTTTGAGCAGGCTATGCAGCTTAGTTTGGGCATAGTCAAAAGAGGGAGAAAGTGCTTACACTACAAATACCAGAAGCAGTCTCATGAGCCAGTTGTGAGACAGCTTTCTTTGGCCATTCTCATGTGAGCTGGACCATATTGTACCATGCATCGTAGGAGGGCAGTGCTGTCCTTCATAACGACACTTGTTGAAACCATCAGAACTGTGCTTGGTAGTAGGTGCTAACCTGAGAAAGGGGCACTAGAAAAGAGAACACAATCAGCTACCAGTGCTGCACCTACCAGTGGTGGGGGGAGAGCTTTCCTGCAGGTCAAATGTGTTTCCTTAGGTTTTTTTTTAATAATTACATAAAAAAACAGACTTCACTAAAACTGTGATGGCTGCAGAGAAAAAGTTAGGAACAGCTGGGTCACAGGACAGCTAACAGGGGCAGGAGGTTTTACATATTCTTAGAGAGCAATTTGATCTGGTTTAAAGATGGATTTTGACACTGTTAAATCTGATCTGCATAATGAAGTGTCATGTTTAATTCATTCATAAATACAGCCTTACCTTGGTTCCAGAGGAACAGCTAGAGCACCTAATTAAGTATACAATAGTACAACGCTCAGCTAAGTATAACCTAATGGGGTCAGATCAGCATAGCTCTGGAAGGGGAAATTGTGCCTGTCTAACCTGTTACAGTTCTTCTTTTAAAATACCAACTGAGATAAAGGTTACTGAGAAGCATAATTTGCTTAGCTATTCCAACAGCTTTTGAAAGGACAGAAAGAAATTATGGCAGGTGGTTCTAACTGAGGAAATTGATTTAGCAAAAGAATTATTAAGGAGGTTCTAATTAGAGGAAATTAGCTGAGGAGAGGGGAAAAAAAGAATTGTTAAGGAGGCTCTAATTAGAGGAAATTAATGTTTTAGAGAGAAAGACACAGAGAAGCAGAAGTCTAAGAAAAGAATCAAAACAAGTTCCAGACAAGGAGTGCTGCTGGGTGACAGTGCCAACTCCTAGCCAAGCGGGTTGATGTTCTGCTCCTAATAGCACTATTAGATGTAGCAACAGAAAAACTTCCTGTGACTCAACTGTACACCAACAGGGAGCTGGATTAAACAGGGTGCCGTGATCTCTGTGGGGAGCCAAAAGGAAAGAGCATCTGAGATTACAACTGGCTCACATGACAGAGTCTGAGTGAAGCATGTCTTCACATGTCAGAAGGCAGATGCTAGTGTGTGCGTGGGAGGGGGCACCCTAGTGGCAAACCAGGGCCCGTGCCAAATACGCTCATTAACAGTATAGTGGCATAAAAGGTTTGCGGGCAATGTAGGCTGCAGAGAACACAGGCAGCAAAATGTGGAAGGGGAGCATCTGAGAAAGGGATGGTGGAAGGGAATATTTAACATCCATGTGCAATAAACATCTGCAATTCATTGCAGCTTCAAAGCACGTGGGAGCCTTGATGAACACAGACAATCGTCATGGGCACTGGAGTACAGGCTTCAGCCCAGAGAGCAGTAGCTTGTTGAAATTAGACCTTTTACAGAATCAGCCAGGAGAGAAGCAGGGTGTACAAGAGACCTAAGAGGATGACAAGGACTTGGGCAAAGTAGACTTGAAAGATTGTAAGATTTCACCAAAAAAAGAAAGCCAACACTTACCTAGGTAATTTAACCAATGATGGAGAATTTGACAGAGGAAAATAGCCCAGCGTGGGCTGGAGCACAAGGAAGCTGATTACTAAGGCTGAGGAAGGAGGAGGGAGGGGGCTTTTTGGCTTAGGGAAATCTGTGCCCATCATAAATAGCTCAATAAATAAAGGCACGCATGAATTCAATCATGTTTTTAAGTTTCTACAGTATCTTAAAAAGAGAAAGCAAAGAAAAGACAGAAAGAAAAATCCACCTTTTTTTGGAATTACTTTGCAAAGCTCCAGTTTCCTGAAAAAAGGTTTCCCTGCTATCAGCAGGGAATCCAAGGCACAGAGACATCTAGTAGCTGTGTGTGGCCCTGCTCAGCAAGGCAGTGGGAGCAGAGCCCCACTGGTTCCCTCCTAGACCTGCATAAACCACCCGCCCTTCCCTGCATGCTGTAGTTTCTACCATCATGCTGGAGTGGGTTATGGTCCCACAGTGTCTTTCAGCCCAAGACAGCTGTTGCCTTTTCACTAGTGTCTGACTAGCTCACTCCAGGGGACACAGCCTGAAATCATGGGGCTGAGCCATGCCACACTGAGCAGGAGGGACAGAGACACCTGGGCGGCTGCGAGATGCCTGGGTGGCTGAGCTGCCTCTTCCTCTCACATAGGTTTTGACTTTCTTCCCTGCCCAGAAACTTGGTGGAAGAGCCGCGTATTCCCGGACTCACAGGTGAGTTGGCACTGGGCTTCCCGCACCTTCTCCCTCCCCTTCCCAGAGATGAGTGTTACCTTCCTGCCCCTGGCACCTACAGAGGACCTGTGTCAGCCAGCTACTACATGACAAGTTTCCTTGCTCGTGGCTCGAGAGCACCTGATGCTGGCTATCATGGCTGATCCTGTAGCAGAACACACATCCCAAGTTAGTGAACTTTGCTGTGAATGTGGTCAGTTCCACCTCTTGCTGGACAATTATCTCTATAACTTCCAAGATAAAGTGGACAATGAACTCATCTGCCATATCTGCCTTTAGGCTCTGCTCCAACCTATGGACGCCCCTTGTGGACGTATGTACTGTTTCAAATGCCTTGAAAACTTCATGCAGGAGTATAAATTTGTCCTGTGGATCGGAAAAAGCTCTTCCAGTAGTGCCACAAATCCAGCCTTGTAGTACAAAACCTGTTGGATAAGCTGATTGTCTTCTGTCCTTTCAAGTCAGAGCGTCAGCAGACAATGCAGCGGTGTGAACTAGAAGCTCATCTGCAGAACAGGTGTCCTGGTTTCAAGAAATACAAATATGAACTACAATGGAAAAAGAGTCCCTTTTTCCAGAGGGAAGGAACATCCCCCTGTCAAGGTGAAGACAAACACACCCAAGGATCCAAAGGTACAGAGTGGAAGATTGTCACTTGTGGCAGAAGGCACTGAAGCTGCTGCGGAATGGTTAATCCAGCTTTTGAGGAGACTCCTCTGAGAGTCAGTCTTATGGCTGAAACAAACAATTGAAATTCACTGAGAAGACCCGAAGGAAGAGCTGAGGATGAGGATAGCTGAGGGTAAAGACACCCCGCTAGGAAACACTGTTGTTCAGGAAGTCTTGCAGGATTCTGTCATTGCTGCAGATGGAAGAATAGCACCTGGGTACCATGTTCTTGAGGTAAATGGTGTCAACATCAGCAGTGTGACTCACTGCCAAGCTGCCTCTTTCCTGCACCACCCAGGGATGAGTGTTGGGGCCAGTTCTGTTTAAAATTGTTATCAATGATCTGGACAAGGGGATTGAGTGTACCCTCAGTAAATTTGCAGATGACACCAAATTGTGTGGGAGTGTTGATCTGCTTGAGGGTAGGAAGGCTCTGCAGAGGGATCTGGACAGGCTGGCTCGATGGGCCAAGACCAACTGGATGAGGTTCAACAAGGCTCAGTGCTGGGTCCTGCACTTGAGTCACAACAACCCCAGGCAACGCTACAGGCTTGGGGCAAAGTGGCTGGAAAGCTGCCTGGCGGAGAAGGACCTGGGGATGGTGGTCAACGGCCGGCTGAACATGAGCCTGCAGTGTGCCCAGGTGTCCAAGGCGGCCAACAGCATCCTGGCTTCTATCAGGAATCATGTGGCCAGCAGGACTAGGGAAGTGATTGTCCCCCTGTACTCGGCAATGGTGAGGCCGTACCTTGAATACTATGTTCAGTTTTGGGCCCCTCACTACAAGAAAGACCTTGAGGTGCTGGAGTGTGTCCAAAGAAGGGCAATGCAGCTGATGAAGGGTCTAGAGCACAAGTCTTATGAGGAGTGGCTGAGGGAACTGGGGTTGTTTAGCCTGGAGAAGAGGAGGCTGAGGTGAGACCTTATCACTCTCTACAACTACCTGAAAGGAGGCCGTAGCCAGGTGGGTGTTGGTCTCTTCTCCCAAGTATCAAGCGACAGGACAAGAGGAAATGGCCTCCAGTTGTGCCAGGGGAGGTTTAGATTGGATATTAGGAAAAATTTCTTCACCAAAAGAGTGGTCAGGCATTGGAACAGGCTGCCCAGGGAAGCTGTTGAGTCACCATCCCTGGAGGTATTTAAAAGACGGGTAGATATGGTGCTTAGGGACATGGCTTTGTGGTGGACTTGGCAGCACTAGGTTAACAGTTGGACTTGATGATCTTAGGAGTCTTTTCCACCTTATATGATTCTATGATCTAACATTTGGCTAATGATGGGGACTGGAAACAATGATCTCAGCACTTATGGCTTCTGTTTGGAAGATGAAAGGAAGTCAGGAAAAAGATTGATTTCTCATTTCTCTGTCTCCCAATTCCTATCCTTTCCCTTCAAATTATGCCATGTAATGGACCATTTTTAGACTGTATGCTCTTCAAGATAGGGAGTCTTGTGTGTTTGTATAAGGACTAGCACACTAGGGCTTGATCCTTAACTGAGATTTCTGGATGCTACTTATTATAGATAATAAAAACCAGTATGGACTACCTGTCTTCAACACCACTGTCTAGCCACATTTCGTAAGAAGGTAAAAAATTGTCCCCCATCCCTTCCTGATGGGATTACTGGAGCTGGTTAATATTTTTATTTCCCCAGAGAAAAATACCGTGTTGGAAAGTGGGGGAAAATGTTGGTCTGATATTTTTGGGGGTGTGTGGAAGATTTTTCTTTTTTTTTTTTTTTTTAAGAAAGAAGTTGCTTCAAAGCAACACTGCTCAGAAGCAGTCTCTACCATTTAAAATAATTGTTTCTAATGCAAGAGAAACCCTTGCTTGGTCCCCTCAGTCTGTTGCCATTGTAAAGAAAATACTGGTGTTTGTTTCCTCAAGTATTTTTGAGGGGGTGGCATTTATATTTGGTGGACTTTATTTTGGCCTTTCTGCTTCCCATTGTAATGTTGGTGACTTTTGGGGCAATCATAATCAAAAGAATAACCCCAGCTCTGAAGAAGGCATCCCCCAAAAACCACACAGCCTCCTGTCCCTGCACCACACGGAGGAGCGAAGGCCAGCAGTGCCTGTGTGGCTGCCAAATCCAGCCCTAGGCCCACACAGCCACGTATGTGAATATTTTCCCAACACACTATGGCGCGTGTCACAGACCAGCGCCTGGCCAGGGGCAGCTTCTCCCGTGCACAGGCCACAGCAGCGCCCCCCCCCCCGCCACCCCCCCAGTTGCTGTGGAAAGCATTAGGCCAGTGCTTGAACTATAAAATCATCGTATTTCTAACGCGATTTCTTTTCCCCCCATTCTTTCCCCACTTTTAAGTGCCAACAGGAGGCATCGTTATTTTTACTTGAAGCACAGCCAGGGAGAGCACTGGTTTCTGAGGAAGGACGGGGTGCCCGTGTACCCTGGGGCTGAGGGCCCACCAGCTCAGGGAGGAGGTCCCACAGGCACAGTGCGCTCCAGCCAGCCCAGGAGGGAACACCTCCCACTCTCTCCGGCACACATTACGTGCCTTCAAGCTTTGACCGTTCTCAAAATGTTAAAAACATGAGGTGGTGAAGGAGACGGGGCAGAGGGGAGAAGAGAAAGTTGTATTAAGTTGTTACTTTTTATATTCCCAAAATACCTTCATTATAATTTGTCTTCCTCTCAATGCCTCAGATTTATAGGCTTTGGGAAGATTGAATTTAAGGAGAAGGAGCGTGGCCAAAAATGTATCAAGCTGTGCGCCGCAGGGCAAGAGAGGAGACATAAACATCAACGTGGTTGGGATGGGAGCTGCCACCCCAGGCCTGTGTCAGGCCTGCTACACCCCACCAATTTGTTATCATTGTCTCTTCTTGGAGAACGGCAGTAATCGCCCAACAGCACAGCACAACTTCTGACAGCCCGTTAGGAGCAGGAGGTAGCTGCTGTGAAGTGCTGGGGTATAACACAACTAGGCTCCCAGTGTTCCCATCAGACTGGGTGAGGAAACCCATATACCCAGGGGTAATGCTCTATTGCCTGCAGACCTTCAATAAAGAAAGAAGTTTGTTTGGAAAAAAAAAAAAGGTTTTTTTAAGGATTGTGCAAGAGAAAATTAACTCAATTTTCTGTCAGAGGAATATCAGGTCTTTCAGGCTGCATTTTTTTTGTTCTTGCTATTGCTGATTCTTTCTATTGCTGCGTGGCATGATTTTACCTTTTTCTCCTTGTTTTTTTCCTCTTCTCACCACATCTTCCAAAGAAGTAAATAATAGAGTTCAGGCCTCATCCATCCCAGCCACACTTCCACCACCACCTGAGCCCATATGACAATAACAACACCACAGTATGGAAGAGAGAAACCGAAGCCTTAATAGTTGCTGTAAGCAGATCAGCATAGAGACATCTCCAGAGAGAGCTCTCCATAGGGTCATTTCCATTCACTTTAAAGCCCACTTGGGCTGCTAGAGTGGTATAAAATGGACTCAGAAAAGCTGTTAATTAGGATTAGCAGCTTCAGGAACATCAAGCCACAGTGCTCCAAGCTGAGCCATTTATCTGAGAGGACTCGGGCCTCTTGACTGCCTTCTGAACCAAGGCACAGGACACTACATGTCAAGGCAGACAGCTTTGAAATCAGATGACAGAGCCACCCGGTCATCTATGAGAGAAGGTTCCTATCCCAGTTGCTGAATGACACTGCAGCACTTCTCCTGTGATCAGATCACCCTTTGCTGGACTTGAATGGTTGGCAGGTCCAAGATGCACCAGCCAGCTGTACAGGAGCATGGCATGGACCCATCTTATCAATACAAGTTGCATGTGGTATGAAATCCACAGGGCATATGGTGGGTGCCTGTCCTGGTTTCAGCTGGGATAGAGTTAATTTTATTCCCAGTAGCTGGTATAGTGCTGTGTTTTGGATTTCGGATGAGAAAAATGATGATAACACACTGATGTTTTGGTTGTTGCTAGGCAAGGTTGACACCATGTCAAGGACTTTTCAGCTTCTCATACTCCCCTGCCAGCAAGGAGGCTGGTGGTGCACAAGAAGGTGGGCGGGGACACAGCCAGGACAGGTAACCCAAACTGGCCAAAGAGATATTCCATACTGTATGATGTCATGCTCAGTGTATAACTTGGGGGAAGCTGGCCGGGGATTTAGGCTGCGGCTCGGGAACTAGCTGGGCATGGGTCAGTGAGGGGTGAGCAACTGTGCTGTGCATCACTTGTTTCGTATATTATTTTATTATTATTATTATCATCATCTTCCTTTTCTGACCTATTAAACTGTCTTTATCTCAACACACAAGTTTTACTTTTTTTCTGATTCTTTCCCCCATCGTGCCGGTAGGGGGAATGAGCGAACAGCTGTATAGTTGTTTTAGCTGCCTGCTGGGTTAAACCACAATAGTGCCCCTGGGTGAGGTTTCTGAATGATACATATGCCATAACAGGTCTGTAGGGCTCCAAGAGAAAGCAACCACTGTGGACAAGAGATGGCACCCATGGGTGTCAGCATGCTCTTTCAAGGCCAGTCACAGACTCCATGGAAAAACAAGGTAGTGACTTGTGTTTCACAGCTACTGGGGCATGACTTTTATTCTATTGCCATAAGCTTCCTGCCTTTCACCAGTCTACAGCATGAAAGGCCCAAGGAAGGTGATAAGTGCCTCATGTAACGGTAACACAGAAAGCCAGCTTTACAATAGCTTCTGTCACACATGCGAGCAAAACAGGCTGTAGGGAAAGGCTGAGCTGTTGCCAGGCTGCCATTGGGCTGATTTGCATCTCTCGGGTTACTGACCCTGTCAAACCTCCTAAGGCAATCTTTTCTCACACCTCCCTTTCCAAATGCAAGGTGAACCACAGATGTCTTGCATTATTCTGCTTCCCATGGTATTTTCATCTCCTCAGGGTAAAACACTACCTGAATCAGAGCCAAGCTGAAGGCAAAACTTCCCATCCGGAAGTGAAGTACTAGCTTCCTTGCATATGTCACTCTTTCTGGACAAATACACTAGTTCTGGTCATAGAATTATAGAATCATATAATGGTTTGGGTTGGAAGGGACCTTAAAGATCATCTAGTTCCAACCCCCCTGCTGCGGGCAGGGACACCCTCCACTAGACCACGTTGCCCAAAGCCTCATCCAACTTGGTCTTAAACACTTCCAGGGATGGGGCATCCACAACCTCTCTGGGCAACCTGTTCCAGTGCCTCACCACTCTAACAGTAAAGAATTTCTTTCTAACATCTAATCTAAATCAACCCTCCTTCAGCTTAAACCCATTATCCCTTGTCCTGTCACTACACTCCCTGATAAACAGTCCCTCACCATCTTTCCTGTAGGCCCCCTTCAGGTACTGGTAAGCCGCAATTAGATCTCCCCGAAGCCTTCTCTTCTCCAGGCTGAACAATCCCAACTCTCTCAGCCTGTCCTCATAGGAGAGGTGCTCCAGCCCTCTGATCAGCTTCGTGGCCCTCCTCTGGACTCGCTCCAACAGCTCAATGTCTCTCCTGTACTGGGGATGCCAGAGCTGGACGCAGTACTCCAGGTGGGGTCTCACAAGAGCGGAGTAGAGGGGCAGGATCACCTCCCTCAACCTGCTGGTCACGCTGCTTTTGATGCAGCCCAGGACACGGTTCACTTTCTGGGCTGAAAGCGCACACTGCCAGCTCATGTTGAGCTTCTCATCAGTCAATACCCCCAAGTCCTTCTCCTCGGGGCTGCTTTCAATCCATTCCTCGCCCAGCCTGTAGTTGTGCTTGGGATTGCGCCAACCCTCGTGCAGGACTTTGCACTTGGCCTTGTTGAACTTCATGCAGTTCGCACGGGCCCACCTCTCCAGCCTGTCCAGGTCCCTCTGGATGGCATCCCTTCCCTCCAGCGTGTCGACCACACCACACAGCTTGGTGTTGTCGGCAAACTTGCTGAGGGTGCACTCGATCCCACTGTCCATGTCGCCGACAAAGATGTTGAACAGTGCCGGTCCCAGTACCAACCCCTGAGGAACGCCACTCATCACTGGTCTCCACTTGGACATTGAGCCGTTGACCACAACTCTTTGAGTGCGACCATCCAGCCAATTCCTTATCCACCGAGTGGTCCATCCATCGAATCCATGTCTCTCCAATTTAGAGACAAGGATGTCATGTGGGACAGTGTCAAATGCCTTGCACAGTCCAGGTAGATGACGTCAGCTGCCCTTCCCTTATCCACTGACGCTGTAACCCCATCATAAAAGGCCACCAAATTTGTCAGGCATGATTTGCCCTTAGTGAAGCTGTGTTGGCTGTCACCAATCACCTCCATATCTTCCACGGTCAAAGAAATATCCATGGCAGCAATGCAGGCATTGACACCGCAATCTGTTTTTCAAGATCACGCAATTCAGTGCTGCTGGCAGCCATGCTTTCAGCTGTGTCCATCATAAAGGGAAAAGTCTTTTACCATATTGACAGCTGGACCATGTTCAGCCAGATCTGAAATCAGTTTTAAGGCAAAACTGGGCCTACACTCTTCTCCCATTTTAGCCACAGAAACTCCCAGGAGCCTCAAAGAATATATATGGCATCAGAGACTCACCAGGCCAGAAAAATAGAAATCCCTACCCAAGAGTCTACAGTCAGCATCTTGAAAATGGTAGGTACCTGCTGTGGTCCTTGCCATAATGGAGATCTTCTATTGCTCCTCTCCAGGAGATGTCCTTCACCAGCCAACCTTTCTATCACAGAGCTTCAGCCAGCCCCCAGCAGTGTCCAGCAGAGATCAACATCTCAGGGAAAAAGGTCAAGACAATATGTGAGAAGAACAAGCTGTAAGAGGAATTTAGTAAGCTAGAACTATCACACCTCAAAAGAATATGTACTATGTTAGGTGACTAAATCTGTGAGTAAGACCATATGTTGGTGCTTTGGCGAAGCAGGTAGAATCACAGTCATAGAACGGTTTCATTTGGAAGGGACCTTTAAAGATCAGCTAGTCCAACCCTCCTGCAATGAGCAGGGACACCTTCAACTAGATCAGGTTGCTGAGAGTCCTGTCCAACCTGACCTTGAATGTTTCCAGGGATGGAGCATCTACCACTTCCCTGGGCAACCTGTTCCAGTGCCTCACCACCCTCGTCGTAAAAAATGTCTTCCTTATATCTAGTCTGAATCTACCCTCTTCTAGTTTAAAACCATTACCCCTTATCCTACTGTGGTACTAAACCAAAAAGCAAAAGGAACCACACAACTCTTGTGGAACCATCTCAAAGTCCCTGCATGTCCCCTCTACCCAACACCACTGGGATACTAAAGTCTAACAGCCAAGTGGAGAAACCTGCCAAGTTCATTCAGGCATTTCTCATTAGTTTCTCAAGATTTCTCAATATTCTGCTTCTCAATATATTAATCTGGCAGCAAATTATAGTTGAGGGAAAAGCATCTCTCCCTAAGCCATACAGAGAACAAAAAGCGACAAAGTAAAATCATAACAGACAGGGAAACATCTTGTGAGTCATCATCTTCCCTCCTTTCCCTCTCCCTTTCCAACATTGCTGATAGCCCCGGGATTGTTCCATGCAGCCTGGAACCAGAAGGTACCTATTGCTGCTGCAGGCGTAAACCACTTCACTCCAGAGGAGAAAACAGGATTTTTAAACATGGCAAGACTTTTATTTTACATAAGTAAAGGAAGAAAACAGCAATGGCATCTTTGTGTATCTCTACTTAGGCACCTTGTACATGCTTTTCTGAAATTGATGGCCCAGTTATGCCAAATGCATAAAATAAAGTAGCTATCCCTTTTCCAAAACATTTGCCATCATGCCTAATATGACACCCTCCCCCAAAAAGCCCCACAACAAACCAAACCAACAAAAACAAAACAACACCAAAACCAAACCAACCAAACAAAATAAACCAAACAAGTGGATTCCTCAAAGAGAACACAAGAGCAGTTGTGATCAGTGCAAAAAAAGCCATCATGGCTCCATACATATGAAGTCACATGAAAGGAAAACAGCCTAATGTATGTACAGACAGAGAACATGTTTTTGTCAAATCTTCAGATACATATATCCAAACTGCATGGCATTTTCAATGGCATTGATTTTGCTGTATCCTACCACATATTTCAAATTATGAGTTGATCACCAACTTTCACTGCTCAAAAAGGAAGATAAAAACTTGCTCTAGGCTGACACATTTTAAAGAACCATTTCTGATTTCTTTGGCTAAATTTTCAGAACAAACACATTTGTCCTTGAGATAAGTTTTATTTGATCTGTATTGATATTCACAAAGTAACCCGCTTCTCCCTGGCTGAAGAGACTGAAATGTTTGCTACAGAGACTTCGGATAAGCCATTAATACATGTTGCTGGGTTTAGGGGTTATAGGGTCACCATTCCATGTGGACTATAGGTATCCAACACTTCTACAATGTTTAGGACCTGAATTTAAATTCAGCACCAGTACATATGTTTATATTAGGGGAAAACTTGGCACGTTGAAGCATAGTTCAGCGTATTTCTAATGTGATTTCCTCAATGCATTCATCATCTCCCAGGGAACCTCAGAATTTGGCCTAAAGAGAGGTCCAACCAGGGCCAGTGTACCTCATTTAGGAAGCTCTACTCTTCCACTTCCACTTGGTGCACAGAGACTTCAGGCTCATGTAAAGGAGTTACTTTTTGGTCCCTACAGCTCCCCCAGTTATTACAGCCCTCAGTCTTCCAGAATCAGAACCCAGCAGATTTTATATTGGATTAATTTCAGCGATAGGTCCATGTGTTAGCTTGCCAACATCGTTATCATACTCAGTAGCATGAGTCTCTATAGGGACAAAAAGAAAGACCTCCAAGAACTGTCACCTCTGAAGCTGAACTAGTAGCATAAAGTTCTGCTACATGCTACAAAGTCTTATAACCAAGTCTGGATTGATCTTATAGAATCACAGCTCACAGCATGCTACACATTGATCCACATCCTTCATTAGCTAAAGCAATAGAAACACCTAGTTTGGAACTCCTGGGATCCAAAAGTACAGAAAACTTAAGTCCACATGGTGAAAAGATGGATAAAAAGCAGTAAGGCCCAGGCATAACCCTCCAGAAAGGGAATTCCATTAATTCAGTTTCTCGCTGGTGCCTGCCACCTTCTTTCTGCTCTGTGATTCATTAAATTTAGGCTACTGCCCTTGGTAGCTGGAAATCTTTACTAAGTGATATACAGAAACCATCCAAACACACGGGAGGTTGCTCACCCTCTTTGTTCCATAAGACACACACACACACACACACACACAAAACCACACACTTTTTGCTGCCAACTATCTTGTGCACAGACAGCTTTCACCGGCTGTCCAGGCTCCTCTCCAGGGAAGTGTTTGTCTCGGTAACTCTTGAAAACACTGAGTCAGGCAAGACCTGTAGTGTTCCATCATAGAATCATAGAATCTTAAGGTTGGAAAAGACCGCTAACATCATCAAGTCCAACCATCAACCCAACACCACCATGTCTACTAAACCATGTCCTGAAGTGCCATGTCTACACACTTTTTGAACACCTCCAGGGATGGTGACTCAACAGCTTCCCTGGGCAGCCTGTTCCAATGCCTGACCACTCTTTTGGTGAAGAAATTTTTCCTAATATCCAATCTAAACCTCCCCTGGCACAACTGGAGGCCATTTCCTCTTGTCCTGTCGCTTGATACTTGGGAGAAGAGACCAACACCCACCTGGCTACGGCCTCCTTTCAGGTAGTTGTAGAGAGTGATAAGGTCTCACCTCAGCCTCCTCTTCTCCAGGCTAAACAACCCCAGTTCCCTCAGCCACTCCTCATAAGACTTGTGCTCTAGACCCTTCATCAGCTGCATTGCCCTTCTTTGGACACACTCCAGCACCTCAAGGTCTTTCTTGTAGTGAGGGGCCCAAAACTGAACATAGTATTCAAGGTACGGCCTCACCATTGCCGAGTACAGGGGGACAATCACTTCCCTAGTCCTGCTGGCCACATGATTCCTGATAGAAGCCAGGATGCTGTTGGCCGCCTTGGACACCTGGGCACACTGCAGGCTCATGTTCAGCCGGCCGTTGACCACCATCCCCAGGTCCTTCTCCGCCAGGCAGCTTTCCAGCCACTTTGCCCCAAGCCTGTAGCGTTGCCTGGGGTTGTTGTGACTCAAGTGCAGGACCCAGCACTGAGCCTTGTTGAACCTCATCCAGTTGGTCTTGGCCCATCGAGCCAGCCTGTCCAGATCCCTCTGCAGAGCCTTCCTACCCTCAAGCAGATCAACACTCCCACACAATTTGGTGTCATCTGCAAATTTACTGAGGGTACACTCAATCCCCTTGTCCAGATCATTGATAACAGTATTAAACAGAACTGGCCCCAAGACTGAGCCCTGGGGAACACCGCTTGTGACTGGCCACCAACTGGATTTAATTCTGTTCACCACAACTCTCTGGGCTCGGCCTTCCAGCCAGTTTTTTACCCAGCAAAGAGTGCACCTGTCTAAGCTATGAGCCACCAGCTTCTCTTGGAGAATGCTGTGGGATACAGTATTGAAGGCTTTACTAAAGTCCAGTAGATTATGTTTGTTCAGACTGGGGCACTGGAGTGTATGGGGCATGCTGGTTTTCACCATCTCAGGCCAGCCAGAGGTCCAGGCTCTCCACAGAGAGTAAATCAGCAAGGGTCTCAAGGGAGCAGAAATGCATATGGCTGATATGTGCATTTACAGGAAGAAAGAGGAAGACCAGAATATGAGTTTAGAAGAAGTTTTACCCAAAAAGGCAGCTGATGAATGCAGTAAGGCATGTGCCCTCACATGTAGTTCATGACTTTGGACGGAGCAAGCACAGGAAAAAAAAAAAAATCCAAAAATAATATAAAATTTTGGCCACCTAAAAATGTATCAGAATGGAAACAGTTTCTCACTGTGATCGGATTCTAGAGCAAAGCCAGAGCTCTCCTTAGAAGATCAAACTCTTTGTCTGCCTAAAACAGACTCTATGAGGATGAAGCACAGGGACCTCACTTTCAAACAAGTAAAAAGCCTACTGACCCCAAGCCACCCATGATACCTGTGAATATTGAAATATTAAGATCAATTCAAGCAATTAGAGCCATTGCTCAATAGATGTAACCAAACAAAAGGGAAACCATTGTAACTTAGAAAATAATTAGTTGTAAGATAAGAGGCTCTGGAACAATCTCATTTTAAACAGCTTGGCCTTGGAAGAACAGATGCGCAAAGATAAGAAAGTTACAAGGTGATCACAAAACCAGCCTTGAGGGATAAGGTATACATGATACCAGGACTGAGTCTGAAGACCCCCAACGACCACCCGACCACCCGGAAGTGCCAACAAACATGCACGGAAGACATTAGCATATGCTAACGAGTTCCCGGACAATCCATGAATGTGATAAGCACTACTCGGAAATATACTGAATATGTATATTAACATAGTATAAATACTTGCTAGTTTTGTCTTTTGGGTGTGCACGTTAGGTGGAGTTATCCCCCGTGCACCCAGCGCTGCAATAAAGAATGCCTGCTTCCTAAAACTTCAAATTAAGTCTTAGAGAGTGAATTATTTTGCCGCTTTAGGCAGTTGAAAATTGCTCCAGAGACCTCCAGTACCTGGGAGCAGGTCTCTTTCCCCAGCAATCCTACTGCTGGCCCATGCTGTGCCCCAGGGGAAATTACTTTATCCTATTCTGTTTTCAGACATCCTGCTACAGGTTACCCCCCAAGGGTCTAAATTGAAGATTAAATAATTATATTCAGGCATTGAGACCCCGCATTAGGTAGTCCTGTGTTGTGTTTTTACCCCAGTCAGCAGCTGAGCACCACACAGCCGCTCACTCACTCCCGCGCATCGGGATGGGAGAGAGAATTGGAAAAGTTAAAGTGAGAAAACTCGTGGGTTCAGATAAAGATAGTTTAATAGGTAAAGCAAAAGCTGCAGGCACAAGCAAAGCAAAGCAAGGAATTCATTCACCACTTCCCATGGGGAGGCAGGTGTTCAGCCATCTCCAGGAAAGCAGGGCTCTGTCACGCGTAACGGTGACTTGGGAAGACAAATGCCATTACTCCGAATGCCGCCTGCCCCCCCCCCCCTTCCCCCAAACTCCTTATAAACTGTCATATGGTATGGAATATCCCTTTGGTCAGTTTGGGTCACCTGTCCTGTCTGTGTCTCCTCCCAACTTCTTGTGCACCCCCAGCCATCCCGCTGGCAGGGCAGTGCGAGAAGCAGCAAAGGCCTTGGCTCTGTGTAAGCACTGCTCAGCAATAGGTCCATATAACAAAAACATCTCTATATTATCAATGCTGTTTCCAGCATAAATCCAAAACATAGCCCCATGCTAGCTACCATGAAGAAAATTAACCCTCTCAGCTGAAACCAGGACATCCTGGAATAGCACTAGCCCCCTCCTCCATAAAAATGGCATCTAACTTCTCTGGGGCAGCCAGGACAGAGCCAAGCCTTCCCTGACCCCTGAGATGGGATAGGGTTCACAGCAGGACCTGCTCAGTGCCTCCTCTCCTCATCTCAGGGACTGCTGCATTGTAAAGGCAAAATTTATTTTAGCTGGAAAAAGTGGAAAAAGTAATCAAAGCAAATGCAACAGCTCAGGAGGAATCAGAGTAGGATTAGACATTTATATGAATAAGAATAGATTCTGCGGTTCAACTTGCTGTGATAAAAATAATAACCTCAGTTTTCATGCTCCAGGGCAGAAACCTGATCTCTGAACAAGGTGTTAGAAAGAAATTTCCTCTCCCAGTAGTACTCCCCAACTGTCCAGGCCACAGCATAGGGCTTAGTGGTGTCTAGTGGCCATCACTAGAGACAAAGCTGTCTGGAAGCCCATGGTCTTGTTCAGGAGTTGCTGCAGCAGGGAGGGAGTGAAGTGGATTGCATTGTATCAGGCATAAATGAAACAAGCCCATCACTCCCTTTTCTCTTTGCATTTCCTGGCTAAATCTTAGTCCCTGACAATGAGTGAGTTTCTGTACTGCATTCCAGGGATCTCCTTGCTTTGTTTGGTTTGTTTCTGTGCAGAGATGGATCACTGCCACCCCTTGCCTCCTCTGCCCCCATGCCAGCTGAGCTGTTAATGGCCTTAGCCCCAGCTGATTAATAAACCGGCTTGAGACTGCTGATCTCTTTGGACCATTAAACCTTTCCCCAGCGACTAGTCATTAATCCCCCAAAGAGTCATCCTAGATGAGGTTGTTGTTAGCTCATCAATCCTTTTTAAGGCCTCAATTTGCAGCAGAAAGGAGCAGGGAAGGGGGGGAGGGGGGGGGAGGGGGGCAGTCTGCGTTTGTCAGGCAGTGCCATCTGTTCCCCCAGGTTACAGATAGCTACGCCAGCCCCGGCATGCCAGAGTTTAGCATTTCCACCCAGGTGAGGGCTGTCACTGTGCAGCACAGACCATCCACCAAAGAGCAAGATAGTACTGCACCAGACATCTGGAGTATTAAACAAGACCAGGAGAAAAAGCCGACATTGGTTTCCTTAATTGCAATGCCTTTGGCTGGGGCCAGAAGGCATCATAATATATGATTACCGTAGGAATACCTGGTGTATCAATTTCAGAAGAGATGCTTTCAAACAACTAACTTTCGGACATGAATTACCCAGAGTATTACTACCTATAGGCCTGAGCAAGTCCCCTTGTTTTCTCAGCTTCTGTTTCTAATCCCAATGTCTTCGTTATTAAAACAGTCCACATCTTCAGCCAGAAGACTGGATTTGCCTTAATGATGACTGTAGAAAGTGGCATTTTGAGCACCCTGGCCATAGCCGCCCACACTCTTTCAGCCTCTTCCCCCACTGTCAGCACACTAAACCTGATTATCTTTCCTTAGCTCTTCTAGGACTTTTTGATATCATTAAATCTTGTTACCATGAGCCATGCTTAGAGGCTTGGAAGGAGGATGGCGGCAGCAGAGGTGTCGAACCTCACATTGTACATGTACACTAAGTTCATCCTGGATGCAGCATAGAAATTGCATCTGCAGAACTACAGTCAAATGTTTCTGGATTTTCACCTAAAAACTCACAGCTATTTTTTTCCTCCCCTCTATCTGGAAAGGTACAGCTTTTGAACTCTGGATTTTATGTAAATGTGAGGTTTTAAATGAATGAGTGGTGCATGTTTAAGATCAGGTTTTATAGAGATGAGGTCATATAAGCCTGTCAGCTGAAACCAAGCTACATTGGTAGCTCCACACAGAGCAAACTGTGCCCCAATCTAGTCTGCACTACTGCATATTGCACTGCTGTTAATGGTCTGCTGGCGCAATTATAGAAGGGAAAGTAGTGAGGGATGATGCTGGTACACAACTGATGCTATGGACAACAGTTATCTTCTGCAGCTAGTTGTGTCAAGGATGGCTGCTGTTGAAGCCCAGTGTTGAGGCAACATCAGAGAAAATAGCTTCACAGTTTAAATTGGTAGCTTGACTTAACCATGATGCTACTGCTCCCACAGCATGTCCAAAAGGGACAATGAGAGGGCAAACCCCTGGCGCTAGCACAGCTTGGAAGAGGACAGCTCCATCCTCAGCCAAAGAGCTGGTCAGTGCTATGCTCTTCCTTAGACTTCCCATGTGTCTATGCCAGTGTTGCTTCATGTCTCTCTGCCTCAGCTACCAGCTATAATTTGGAAATGACCATGCCAGTTCTATCCTTTCAGTGTGAGACTTCTTATACCATGAAATAGGTCTCACCATTAACAAGCAAAACTTTTACATGTTCTCATCACAAGTCCTGGTATGCTGCTTTACTACAAGCACAGTGCATGACTTGCATGAGTGCATCATCAGATTAATGTGAACGTGAATCTTCAGAAATCATTTTGGCTTTAGCAGTGACTTGGCTAGTGCTGAGCACACCACGTATAGCCAACAACAGCTGCACTCCATGGGGAGTGGGGAAAAAAGAAAACAACCACAGACACATGCAAAAACCATCAGTCAGGCTCCTTTTAAATGAGTAATGCAGTGCACAGTGAAAGGCTTTTCAGCTCTCAAATCTTCACATCATTATATAAACCTTAACTCACCCCAGCTACTGAGGTTCTGTGTTTGTTTGTGGGCATTAATAGCTGCTGCAGTGTTATAATTAGAGCAGAGAATGAGGAGTCCCATGGGGAAACAGAGGAAACCCCACATTGCTGAAGTCACATACATTCAGGGAGATAAAACGCCACAGAGAAGTTCTGGAGGAAGCAGTGCTTGGGGGAGGGAATGGTTACAGCCACCACAGAAGTTGTCTCTGCTTCTCTTGGGTCTGTACAATTAATTATGATTATTAATTATATAGGATGCTACAGTAATAATTAGTGCAATAATCATCTCAGTCACTGAAATAGCCCCTTCCAGCCCCTAAATATCTTACAGGACCTCACAGGTTCCCATGCAGTCTCTTGCCTCGCTGCCTACTGCACCCTTGGGAAAGCGAAGGCTGGTGGCCCCAGCAGGGAGAAAGGACCACCCCAGCCAGGGCCCACCACCCTTCAGATACATGGTCAGGGGCCTGGGTGGAGGGCAATGGGAGCTGCTCCCACATGGGAGGGTAGCAGGGAGCACGCAGTTTGGATGCCGCGGCTTTCCTGGGAAGACTCGCTGAGTGCCTACATAGAGTGGGGAAGGGCCTGCTAAACCAAAGCCTCTCTGGGGGAAATGGGGAGCTATGGTGTGGTCCTGCTGGCCCTGTTCCCCAGCCCTCTCTTGGGCACCTGTCTAAGAAGAACTTGCATGTGACCCCAAATTCATCCCCAGAGAACAGCTTTCCCCAAATCCATCACCCATTTTTGTTCTGATGACTCCCATGGCCTGTCACAGGAGTGCTCACGTGTGCAGCATGCTGCTGTCATTTCTCCCTCTGTTCTCCCTGGCTGTGGGCATCATGGGCCAAGAGACACCTGAGGACTGGGGACATTGCACTGATGCCAGAGGTTTTGCTTCATCTCAGGGCCTTGTAAGCAACTACGTTCCTCAGTGAGCAGCCAATAGCCAGACGTCACTTCCCATCCCACAGCCTCCCACCTCCATCCACCCATCAAGTGGGCCCAGAGGACAGGAATGCCCCAACAAATCTCCAGCCTCTCTCCTTCCCATCATGTCAAGTGGCACCTCATGCATAAGGACTTAATTCAACCAAAAATTAACATATTTTACAATGCCCACACCCTGAAGAAACACTGGCGGACCCGCACCATCAAAAAAATAACTCTGAAAACCAAGAATCAACTCTCCTTCTCCACATCCAGCCTCTCCTTCCTCCCCCAGGCAAGTCCCAACTGCTGCTCACAGCATCCCATCCGTGCTTCTCTGTGTGACCCAGCAGGCCACATCACCCAGCCCCCCAGGGGCTTGCGTAATGGGGAAATGTCAGAGATTAGAGACAAGAGAGCAGTGACTGCAATATAAAAGCAAACTGAATAATTAGAGTGGAGCTGTTCCGTCGCAGAGAACAAAATGAAAGAGTTGTGTGATTTGAGCAGAAGTGACCTTTACACTTCATTACAAGGAGGTGGTGTCCTTACAGGGTTATTAATATTTCCAGCTGAATTAGCTCAGGTTAAAAATGGCTCAAAGGAATGAAGAGAGAGAGAGAGTGTGCACAAAAATATATCATTCTGTCTTTTTCCTCCTCTTTGCTTTTTACCTTTTTTGTGATTTGTTAACTTGAAAGCAGAAAGGCTGAGTGGCCACCAGGAACAAGGCTTCATTAGAAAGGGTGAGAACCACAGGATGACCTGGCCGGGAGATCTTCCCTGCCCACTGGCTGTGCTTCAGCAAAAAGCCTGTGTGATGCCTCTGTGACTGTTTCCCCATGTTCTCATCTAGGGCACAGAGCGTGTCTTCATTCACCAAGCTGCAAACATGTCATGGGACTGATGTGCAGGCATTTTTGGGCCAGCAGTGGAGCTCAGCGCTGCTGCTGTTGGGTCCAAATGGAGTCACTAGGATCTCCTAGGGCATCACAGGTCTCACAGGCGCTCTTGTGATTACTGTTCACCTCCTCAGGGCCAACTGATTCTCCTTCCTGCTGCCCACAAAACATCTTCCCAGTTTCATCAGTGGGGAAATAAACAACTTAGCTCAGCAAGCTTTACCCCATCAAACTGTGGCAACATTTACACCCTGACACAAGGGACAGACATACATCCTCCCTCCTAAATGGAGACAAAGCCAAGGCCTTCACTAAGATTATTTTAGCAAAGGATAGATCATAAAAATCCCACAGAGAGTTGAGTTGCTTCAGTCCTGTAGATGACAGAAGTTCATACACACACAGACACTTTTTTCCCCAACATGCACAAAGAAAAGAATCTTTACTTCAGCATGTCCCAGCAGACACAGGCCCACATAGCCTTACAAAAGCATGACTGTCAATAATGTCCCAAAGCACTGGGTGAATTAAATGAGCAAAGCTGAACTCAGCGATCTGAACCTAAATCCAAGCTGCAATTTTGCTGCTCAGAGCCTCGAGGTGTACAGAGTTGTGCTTTTTGCTCAGATCACTCAGTCTCGTATTAGTCCCATCAATGACTTTGCAGATGCAAAAGCGCCGCTACCTTGATAACACATCCAGACACCTGGTTGCTTCTCCACAAGCCTGACCTAAACAACTTCTTTTAGTGCCTCTCTCTGCCCAGCGATAACAAACATCAGGAGGACCCACCCTAGCAAACAGGAGAAGAAGAAACAAACATGAAAGCAGGTGCACATCAATAAGGAATGAGGGTGCTGTGGTGAAGCCTGCAATTAGTCTCATGGGCTGCATCATTACCACAGTGGTTACTTCCACACCATCCTCTGCAGGGGCATAGCAGATCGCCTTCCCCTGCTCCACTTGTGGAGGGGGGTCTTGCAAATTTAATGCAAAGACCCAAATCGAAAAGAGAGTTTAGGCTTTTGAAGCAATCATGAAATGGACACAGTGGCAGCTGCTGCTCCTCCAGTGGCTGCTGAATCACAGCCCCTCACTTATTTATAGGCCTCCCCAGGGTTCTTGCAGCCGAGCCAATGACAAATGCCAATGAACATCTACTCTCACCCCACAAGGTGTTGTTATCCTGGCTGCAAGGGAGACGGAGAGCAACTAAATAACACACCATCAGGTGCACCAGACAGATGAAGCAGAGGCAGGCAGAGGACCCAAGACACTTCACTGAGCAGCCAATGCCTCCAGCATCACCTGAGCATTGTTCCCAGCAAATGCACAGGTTCCAGTCTCTCACCCCACAGTATGTAGCTGGTGTCCATTACTAAGCCCCATAGGTTTTGCTGCTATCTCCATTCTGACAAAGGCCAATGCTTTTATGACCACAGAAAAGAGGACACTGACACACAGAGCGACCAGAGGACTTACCTGAGTTCTGAACCGAGCAGTCAAACATCCCAGACATGGAGGCCGAGATGCTGATGCTCCAGAGGTAGGAGCAGGAGGAGATATTGAGACTCAAAGAACAGCCAAAGTTTTCCCCTTTTTGCTGGAAACTATTGCACCTAGGCCAGGCAGTGAACAGTTCTGAAGGCAAGAGAGGAGAAAATTAAAAAGACTTAATCTGGCCTTGGTGCTAGGAGAAAGCATGAACACAAAGACAGGGGAAGGGAGAGGCCAAACCTTCCCCAGGCTGAGTCAGGAAGGTAGGAATACCATCCAGGGACAACAAAGGTGAGCTGTACCACCCTTCTGTCCATAAGAGCAACCCTCCCAGGTGACCTCCGCCTGGGCTGTGCTCCAGAAGGAAGAGGCTGTTTCCCTCACCGTAGTCCCAGGGAGCTCTCTCTGCATGCATCCACAAACTCTGATGCTGTACAGCTGGCAAAAGTAGAAGTCAGCCTGCAGGATCATCATTATCAGCGATGATTCACAGGCCATAGAGATCACAGCTTGCCTTGTAGATGTCACTGGGACCTGGCAGTCACAGAAAAAACATCTTATTTGTAAACTGGGACAAATTACAATTGCAGAGGTATAGCCTACATGGGAAATGCTGCCTGCTTTGCAGAGCAGAATGACTCTTTAAATGATACACGAGGCTGCAGGACCGCTCCATAGGGCTCACTAGCTGGGAAGGGGCCACCCAGGCAGGGTGTGCAGAGCCCCGTCTCTCACTCACAACCAGACCAGGGCTGGGCCTCTCTTTAATAGATTCCTGGTGTCAGCTGACACTGTGCTGCTGTAGCTAGTTTTTTATTCAAGTCATCACTCATATATTAAATCTGAAGTGGCTGTTTGGACTAGACATGTTTTCTGTGAAAACTTTCACATGGGCTGAAAAAGCAATGGGTTTTACAGGGAACACCTATGGACTTGTTGCAATGCAATTCCAGATGGACCCAGGAAGCCAGCTCTGCGAGGGAAGCTTGGATCCCTGTGGAGTTGTCTCCAGGATGAAAATCTTTTGAGGTCGTATTTGGGATTGAGCTGACAGTGAGGCCACGACTACTGATAAAAATCTCTCTCCTGACTCTTCAGTTTCGTGACATTTATAAGTATACAGTTCCAGATTTAGGTGGAATTAGCTGATGGCATAAAATGTTATTGAAGCAGGAGCTGGAATCAGGCAGAAAGGTTGTCTACATTCTGTTTCCTTTGTTTCAGCTTTCTTCAGCCAAACTCATGGCTGATCTGAGAGGACTAGAGGCAGCACCAGTCCCACACACCTGGCTGAGATCCACTGGGAAACACAACAGTGGAGCAGTGGAGAGAGAAAAAGAGGGAAGGGTTAGGAAGAGGAGACATGAGGTGCAGAAGACACCTTGCTCATCTCAGCAAACGAGTCCCACTTTAACTCCGTGAACACAGGAAATAGTAACAGCAGTAGCTCATCATCTGAAGACTGTGACATGAAATTTATCTTTTTTCCTTGCTTTCACTGCAATTTTGCACTATGTTTGATAGCTGATGTGCATATCCAAATTCATGCAGCCCTACCATCCCTCTCTCTCTGCCTACTCGCACTCACCCACGCTCCTTCTGCATGTGACTCAGGATGAAAAGAGTTTTAGAAAGATGCAGGGAACATTTACAAGCCACCCACCATTTCACCCTCAGCCTCAATGGCCACATTAGCACCTCCAGGCCAGCATTTGGGATGAATCCCTGAGACAGGCATTGCTCCTGTCCCCAGCACAGACAGGCACAGAGCAAAGCCACATAAGGTCTGCCTCAGTCATTACTGTTGGCTGGACATTGCAAGGCTGGATTTGCTTTAAGACAAGGTAAGTTTTCTGATTTCTTGCTCAGTGCCTTGCCCATATGCTGCATTGCAATATCTGACCAAGAGTGGTCACTGCAGCAGACCCAGGAGACTTCCTGAATATGGTCCCACAATAAAGAGGTACCTCAGTCACATTGGGCAATATAGGAGGGTGGGAGACATACAGCTCTGCCACATTTGCAAGAGAGCCATAGCCTGTCCTGTTCAGAAGCACCAGTAAAATTGTGATTCTGTAAACATCTGTGGCTTTTTCTGGGCTGGCTGAGTGAGGTGTGAAATGAGTGAGTCTGTGAACTCTCCAGCAAAATATCTGCAGCATGAGGGCACTGGTGCAGGTTCCACCAGCGCAGAACAGGCAGCAAAAATTCCCCCACCAGCAGCTGTCAGGGACTGACAGGGGATGAGCTACCCAGATTTGGGTGACAAAGTAAAGCCAGTCTCCCCCTCTAATGAGGCTGCTGAGCAGCAGTTTAGGGGAGTGTGTCACCACTAACATCATCCTGTTTCCATGGACACCAGATTAAGAGTGGCAGAGAGAAACTGCACTCCTAATCCCTCCCAGAGAAAAGAGCTTGCTGATACAAGAGACTTTTAAACATCTTTAATCTAAACTCAGGGTTCTCCTTTCCATGTTCTCTCTAATCCTGCTAGAGGTTACTAGCCCCTTTTAACCCCAAGCCCAGCACAAAAGCATCAAGCAGTGCAGTTACCCAAAGTCTCTGCAGTCCCTTGCTAAAATAAAATCTGCCCTCTCTATCTACAAAAATTTGTCTATCTTAAAAATAACAAATACCCCGGCCCATCATCTGCAAGTGGCCTGCAAAATGATGTCTGTATTGGCACACAGAGCCTACTTTCTAGTGATGGAACTAGGCACCGAGGACAGAGATGGAGGCTACTTCAACAAAAAGATCCAGCTCCTGCCTTCTGTATTGCATGAGACACCTATTATTGACTTTCTTCCCAGAGCTTTTGCCTTTCCTATGAAGCAGCCCACGTAAGAACAGATCACAGAATCACAGAATGGCAGGGGTCAGAAGTGACTTCTGGAGATCATCTAGTCCAACCCCCCTGCTAAAGCAGGATCACCTACAGCAGGTTGCACAGGATTGTGTCCAGGTGGGTTTTGAATATCTCCAGAGAAGGAGACTCCACAACCTCCCTGGGCAGCCTGCTCCAGTGCTCGGTCACCCTCACAGTAAGAAAGTTTTTCCTCATATTCAGATGGAACATCCTGTGTTCCAGTTTGTGCCTGTTGCCCATTGTCCTGTCGCTGGGCACCACTGAAGAGTCTGGCCCCATCCTCTAGACATCTGCCCTTTAGATATTAATAAGCATTGGTAAGATCCCCTCTCAGTCTTCTCTTCTCCAGGCTAAACAGACCCAGCTCTTTCAGCTTTTCCTCATACGAGAGATGCTCCAGTCCCCTGATCACCCTTGTAGCCCTTCGCTGGACTCTCTCCAGTAGTTCCCTGTCTGTCTTGACCTGGGGAGCCCAGAACTGGACACAGTACTCTAGATGTGGCCTCACCAGGGCAGAGAAGGCGGGGAGGATAACCTCCCTCAACCTGCTGGCCACGCTCTTCTTAATGCACCTGAGGATACCATTGGCCTTCTTGGCCACAAGGGCACGTTCCTGGCTCATGGAGAGCTTGTTGTCCACCAGGACTCCCAGGTCCTTCTCTGCAGTGCTGCTTGCCAGCAGGTCACTCCCTAACCTGCACTGGTGCATGGGGTTATTCCTCTCTAGGTGCAGGACCTGACACTTGCCTTTTTGTTGTTGAATTTCATTTGGTTCCTCTCTGCCCAACTCTCCAGCCTGTCCAGGTCTCTCTGAATGGCAGCACAGCCTTCTGGTGTATCAGCCACTTCTCCCAGTTTTGTATCATCAGCAAACTTGCTGAGGGTACACTCTGTCCCATGAAGCATCAGATAGTTTGCCCAGCAGAATGATACGCTGCAGTTGCACAGTTTTACCTAAGGACTTAGAAGCATAAAATAGTTTGTGTTGGAAGGGACGTTAAAGATCATCTAGTTCCAACTCCCTGCCATGGACTTGCTGATAATGACTTCCACAAAATCATGTTTGACCACTATCACTGCAAAGAAGTTCCCTGTTTTACCTATAGTCTCACCTGCACTTCGGGTGTGTTGATTTTCTGTCCATTCCATGAAGAAGAAGAAGAGAGTAGTGCCGCCTGGTGGGAACAACCACAGGCAGCCCACCTACACCCACCCTGCCTGGACCTCTACACTTTGTCTTCTCTGTAGGAAGCTTTGTGGGCCTCAGACCAAGACAAGTCCAAAGCAGCCTCCAGCCTAGTGGTAAGAAGCCTAAACCCCTGATGAGAGGTCAGTGTTGGAATAGCAAGGGCTCCTGGATTTGAGGTGTGGATCTCAGCCTACATGGGCCAGAAAATACTCCTTTCCAAGCCCTAACCTTCCCCAGGGGAACCTCCAGATCCCAAATTTAATTCTAGTTTGGGAGGTCAGAAGATAGTTACCATGTTCTCTACTTCTAGCAGCCCTGCAAATTTAAGTACAGCAGAATGAGGTCTGCTTCCCCTCCAGATCTTTTTGGCTTTGTCTGTCCTTTTACTGATGGACAATTCGTATCTCCAAATGCTTCAAGAGTTCTCCCCACCCTTCCTGCCCATCCAAGGCAGGCACCCACATTTTTCAAACCATCAGGCAGGGTCTTTGCCACACAGCTTTTGTTTTCTTGGGTTTTTTTGGGTTGGTTTGTTTGTTTGTTTTTTGTTGTTTTTTTTTTTTGCAATGGGATTCATGCTGATTAAGCCTCATCTACTTCTCTAAAACTCCAGGCAGGTGGGATGGAGCACATAGCCCTTTGTACTTTCCATTGAGGGGTACACTGAGCACCACAGATGTGGCTCCTACACTGCTCCAGCTCTGCTGCATCAGAGCCATGTGGAACAGCTCTGGCTGCTGAGTTGAACAAGACATCCAAGGCTCTGCCACCTTCCTGTTGCTTCCAGAAGTTAAAAGGAATTTGACTACTTGTTTTTTCTAGCCTCTCATGGTTTAGCCCAGCCATGTGAACAAACAAAACACCGTTGTGACCAGCGACTGTTTATCTAATATAATAAATGCTTATAACAACTTTGTTTTAACACGCTCGGATCAGAACTGTCATTGTCTCAACCCTTCGTGCCTCATGTTGGGCACTGGAAAGGACTGTCGTGGTTTAGCCCCAGCCTCAGCTGAGCATCGCGCAGCTACTTGCTCACTCCTCCCCCCACTGTGGGATGGGGAGGAGAATCAGAAGAAAAAGGTAAAACTCGTAAGTTGGGATAAGGACAGTTTACTGGGACAGCAAAGGGAGAGGGAAATAACAGTACTTAGAATATGCAAAGCAGGAGATACACAATGCAATTTCTCACCTGATGACACGACTGTACACTCAGACCATCCTGGAGGCGCCACCACTCTCCAACTACCCCCCTTTTATACTGAACATGACATCATATGGCATCGAATATCCTTTTGGCTAGTTTGGGTCACCTGTCCTGGCTATGTCTCACCCCAGCTTCTTGTGAAAATTAACTCTATCCTAGCCAAAACCAGGACATTACTTTTACCCCAAAACTTTGACAGAAGGTTCCTGACAAAGTTTGACAGTGCCAGAAAGATGAAGGAGGGAGTATGACCAGGAAAGTTCAGTTCAGTCTCAATTTCATTCCTCCTCCCCTTGCCAGAGGGTTTCACGATGTTCTGTACATCTGGAGGCATAGTTAGCGGTTTGCACAGCCTTGTCCCAGAGGACTGGAGCTTGTAAGTCAGCTGTACTACAAGGTCTCACCTGAGTCAGCGCTCTGGCCCTCCCCCAGGATCCTGCATATGCTGCTGTTTCTCTTAGCATTCAATACACATGCAAGCCCAAAGCTTCCCAAAAGCACAGCTCTAACACAGGCACAACATGTCTCTGGAAAGGGCCAGGCCTCAGCATATATGTGTCCTACAGCTGTGTGTAATGACAGGTTGGTTTCCTCTCCAGGCTCTGAAAGCACATCTCTGAAACACCAGACTACTTCTGATCAGCATCTCTGATTTCATGAGAGCTTTGTTGTGAGATAAAGCTGGCATGTGGGTAAGAGGGAGCAAAATTAAACGCAGGCTATTTTGAGGCAGGGTTTACTACAACTACTTCCACAGTCCTCCTTTGACTGAAGGGTCCCTGCAGTTTAGTTCATGGCTGTGCATGGTGGTCAGCAGAAGTAGAAGCAAGGAGTAAATTAAAGCGGAGTGCTGCAAAGACTGTGTTTATAGAACTTGCACCTACAGGTGTTTTTTTTCGTTGGTCAGATGATGGGACCCTGGGCTCTGTGTCGTATCCACAGCCACTCAGGGTCAGACAACCAAGACTATTTCATGTTAACATGGCCCCAAACTCGCAGAATCCCAGAATCACAGAATGGCAGGGGTTAGAAGGGGCCTCTGGAGATCATCTAGTCCAACCCCCCTGCTAAAGCAGGATCACCTAGAGCAGGTTGCACAGGATCACGTCCAGGTGGGTTTTGAATATCTCCAGAGAAGGAGAGTCCCGAGTTTGTGCCCATTGCCCCTTGTCCTGTTACTGGGCCCCACTGAAAAGAGTCTGGTCCCATCCTCTTGACACCCACCCTTTAGAGATTTATAAGTACTGATGAGATCCTCTCTCAGTCTTCTCCACACTAAACAGCCCCAGCTCTCTCAGCCTTTCCTCATAAGAGAGATACTCCAGTCCCTTGATCATCTTTGTAGCCCTTCACTGGCCTCTCTCCAGAACTACTCCATCTCACCCCTCCAGCTGGTCTCTCTGAAAACATGATGACCAGAACAGAAGATAAAACTGCAGACCTTTTATTATTATTATTATTATGATCATCATCATTTGTATGCAAACAGGTTGTACTGTCACCACCTAGGCCGTATCTAGACGCCCAGAGGCCATAGTAAAGGACTTCCAGGAAGGATGATCTCCAGTCTAATAGTGTCTGCTAAGGCCAGCACCACCGTGGATCTGTGCCTCAATCTCTCAGCCTGGGGCTGTTGGGGCAGCATGGGTGAGAGGAAGGGGTAAGGAAGGAGCTGGCCTGAGCACGCCATATAGGTAGAGGAGATGGCAACTGCCTTCCTACCTGCAGCTTTCAGGCACCTCAGTTGTCCTTGCAGAGCAGAAACAGCACAGGCAAGATGACGGATGCATTTGAGGTGCTCATGGTGGGGCACCTCGGGAGTTTCCTCCCACGCATGGGCTGGATACAGGGGGACAGCGAGCAGGGACCGGCTTTGCTGACTCTGCCTCAGCTGTCAGGCCTGATGTATCTTCAGCGGGGTCTGTCATGCTCTGCCGCTGTGGCTTGTTTTTGCTAGCGGGCAAGAGTTCAGCAACGAACAGGCAACCAGAGGGAGGAAAGCGGGAAGAAGAGGGGGCAGATGAGATAAATAGGTGGTGGGAAGATAATAAAGGAGGACAGCTGGCCTAGAAAACTCAAAAGAGAAATCAGCAAGAAAAAACCTGAAGCTAATTCCAAAGTGCAAGGTTCCTGATGAGCCCATAGGAGAGAGGCACCACATAGCACCGGCTCCCGCTTCGACTCCTTGTTGCTGAACGTACCGGTGGCCAGCACCCAGCCACGGCTGGCAGCTGTCAAAGCCCTTCACGTCAGCGTGTTTTATAGCCAAGGAAAAGCAGATGGCTGCATGGCTGTGTGGCTTTCCCCACGAGCTGGGGACCTGCACCATGCATCTGAATGCACCATGCTTGCAGTACAGAGTCACCAATCCAGGCCATGCCAAGCCTCTGCGTGCCTGCAGGATGCAAACAGGGCTGAAGTGGACCAGAGACTTGTCTTGGCCTCCATACTCCAGTCCTTTCCTTACGTTGTCATTATCCGAGACCCTCAACTCCACCAAAGGAGCTGGGCAAGAGTCTTAGCACTGCCTTAGTGCCGTGCTAAACCTCTGGGGAGGCCAGAGATGAGGGCTTGCCACCCTTTCGGCTGGGTCAGCGGGTCTACATGAAGCATTAAAGCAATACACCAGCAGTCACTGAACCAATTGAGGCTAAAGGATTTTTTTATCGTTCAGGTCCTCTGCACCACAGCACAAGAGGCAGGAACATCATAAGCCTCTTCAGTAGCAGAGAAACCATGAAGTACACCCTACTGACCTGAGCAGGATCTTGCCCAGGCCACAGATCTCCTGCAGAGAAATGAACACGTGTCTCTCAGCTCAGCATTTTTCCTGTGTAAGTGAGGCCAGCACATAAATACACAGTGCTGGTGTTTTCACAGATGGCATCAGCAAGCTAAGTCATTTTCCAAGGTTGCAAACAAAGATGGAGGGAAAGTTAGAGCAGAAGGAAGCATGGGACCAGGAAGCAGCCTATGCTTTCCAGGTTAACAGAAAAAGGAGGGAGGGGACTAACAAAGAAAACAGAACATAACTTTAATTCCCTTCCAGCCACCCTGTCCACAAGCCTCTCTCCCTGCTTAAGAAAGGCAGCTCACAGTTAATCCTCCCCACAGATATTGACACCCCTCCCTTCAGTGCCTGGGGCCTGACTTTGAGAAGTGAAAACAGCCACTACAAAGTCAAAGCTAAGTGGCAGCTTCTCATTTAACCAGCTCTAATTGCCAGCTGAGCAGATGGTTAATCTCTGAGAACATGCTGTGATACGGGTGCTGCCGAGTCCCCATAATTGCTTAAGAGCAGCCATCGAGGATGCTGGGAATCAGCCAATTATTTTCCCTGGTTTCTTTGTCTAGCTCCCCTAGTTTTCTGAGTTAGCAAAGAGCTTTTTTTGCTCAAAAGCAGCCAGCACAGGATCTCCCAACAGTTCAGTAGGGATGAAGAGATTATATCTGGGCTGGCTAATC
This sequence comes from Grus americana, assembly GCF_028858705.1. Taxonomy (NCBI): domain Eukaryota; kingdom Metazoa; phylum Chordata; class Aves; order Gruiformes; family Gruidae; genus Grus; species Grus americana. The sequence continues at coordinate 11,928,628 of NC_072863.1, read as the reverse complement.
CAGTGTGGGCAGGGAGAAGAAAAGCAGGAGGAGGCAACAGTGGGGGTCCCACTGTCGGCTGGGCCCACCATGGGGATGTCACTGTAAAACCCCTCAGTATTAGTGCTCTGGAAGTGAACGGGAGGAAAGGCTGCAGTCATAGGTGACTCCTTGCACAGAATTCATCCCAGCAAGCCAGCACTGGCCCTGAGTATAAATCACATCCAATTTCCAGCTCCTCAGTGGCTCTATTGAGTAATAAATCAGCTCTACGTCCAAGCTGGCTGAAACACTTATGCTTGCACAGTTATCTTATTCAGCGCTGAGAAGCTAAAGCCTGCTTGCCAAGGCGAGCAGGCTGGGGAAAGTCAACCATCCAAATCCCTTCAGAGCTCAGCAGTAAAAAATAAAACAAAAAAATGCCAAAAACCACAAGACAGAAAGCAAGTCTCTGAACTGCAGATCACCTGCACACCTCCATTTGTTCAGCTATTTTTCTCCATTCTGTAAGAGATGATGCAGTGGGCCAAGTATTTAGCTAGTATGATCAGCTCTCTGCAAACAGCCAGGCATCTGCCTAATGCAATGCTGATCTACATGTTCAGGTAACAGGGCTCAGCTCCCAGCCCTTCGTGATCTGTGCAGCGATTTAAAGTCTGGTTTCTTCTGTAGACACTTCATGACCATCCCTTAGATGCCACTTTTAAGCCCCAGCATAGCAGCACTTCTTTGAACTGACCAGACAGGCAGAAGTCTTCAAAGCCACCAAAAGGACTGAGGGACTCAAAGTCTATTTTTTTTAATGGGATCAGGATTATTCTTTTGTAAAGAGTTCCTAGAAGGCTGGATACAGTCACGTTGTAGATGCAGCAGTACAAAAGCACCACTGATCTCCTGAAGCAGGCCCAGTCTGCCTGGGCTACCTCTGGGTAGGAATAGGACACGTAGGTGGATTTGGGCTCTTTTTTTTGTGCTCTGCACCACCAGCACATATCCTACCCCAGCTGCAAGCCACAGCAACCACAGCATCTCTACCTCTACCACCTTACATCTGTAAGTGGCTCTCCATCTCACAGCCCATCCCTCCTATTATTATTCCAGCCCTTGAAGACACCAGGTAGAATCAGTCTTATGCCAGCTCCTGCACTGGCTTAGTGCTGGAAATCTCTTAGTGTCCCCTCTCAGCTGTGATGGGATTGGGGAGCTAACACTGACCCCAGAACACAAATCTACTCCATCCCACTCACGGCAAACTGGAAAGCTCCTTGTGAGCTGAACCAACAGAGGATTTAGGATCTCAGCAAGGGAAAAAACAGAGCAGAACAGGAGAAAAGATGACTTAAAATGCCACAGTGCATCTTCAACTCAAAGAATACCAACCACAGTGTCACAGGAGAAGAGTCAGAGATCACTCAAACAGATCTGAGCTAGTAGTTGATCGAGTTCTAATCAGTAAATTTAGGTATGTAAAATATTTAATAAGTACAGATGGATTGGCGGTTAATACTCTACTACACTTAAAGTTAGTATAGGATGCAAAGATTATCACTTAAGCTTACTATGCTTATCTGGAATGTTACATACATGCAAAAAATGTCATTTATGAACCCATCGACGTCTGGTGTCAGGTAAGGGATCAGGTAACCTTGAGAGGCATCCCTATTGAAGGGGAGATCACCACCGCACAGCCAGCTGCTATGGAGGACCCTGGTGGCTGCAGATATTTATAGCATAAAGTGGTTGATTTGTAGTCAGATTTTCTGCTGTGTTAATGCAGTTTCGGCCACTTATCAGCCCAGTCTCCAGCCAAACCAGTTTTTTGGGGGTTTGGTGCTGAGCTCTCACTGATAGCTTCACACAATAGAATTAACTTTGGTTAGACCTATTTGCTGAGCATCTGCCTGGGCCAAAGTTCAGTTAGTTCAAACAGAAGTGCATCGGTCACACCACAGTCCTAAAGCCTTTATCACAGCAAATCAAGAAAGATGTATTCAATAGCTTGCTTGATCTCTAGCAGCATCAAAACATGCCCTATGGACACTGCCAGATCTTCTAGGCAGTGACTGAGGGAGGTCCATTCTGCCAGGGCTGGGCTAGGCTCTGCTCTTATCCATCAGCCACCCCCGGCAGCAGGAGCTCCAAGGAGTGCAGCTGCCCTGGGGACGGATCTGTGAGTGACCAGGGCTCATGGGCAGCCACAAGCACATCTCCATCCTGTCTTTTGTCTGTATGCAGCAGAAACAGCATCAAATGATGGACCATGGACACAACACCAAGTGACAGCCTTCTTATAGGAGGATTTTGTGCTTACCCAGCAAGGCCTCTGTTTGGACTGGGAAAACAACAGTTCTGGGGCTCCCCAGAAGTTCTCTGGGGACAGGACAAAAACCAGGGGAACAGGAGAGCAAAGGTGTGGAAGGCTCCCATCCCAAGTAAAGGGCTGTCTTTACTCACAGCACACCCCTAATCTCTAATGTCTGCACCCCCTCCCTGGCAGCCCTTTTGTCCCCCTGCATGCCCCTGGTACCCACAACACTCCAGGGCTGCTCACTTCCACACCACAGACATGCTGACACAAGAGCCCCGATCCAGCAGCTTCACCACCTAAAAAGCCCAAGGGACAACTTCCTTGCTACAGTCAGCAAAAAATTACTTGGTGGGGGAGAGGGCAGAACCAGAAAGTGATGGCAGCCTGTCCTATGCAACCCATTTGCCCAAAGGCTGGATTGTTTGTTCCTGCCAAGTTCTGCCTTGAAATAAAAAATATCCGCCCTGTTTTCCTGCCTCCTCCCCAGGGAGGTGGCAGGATGAGGCTCAGAGAAACCAGAGCAGCCTCAGACTTGTGCTACCCTCTTGCAGCACCAGCAAGCTGAGGGGACCCCAGCCACAAGCCAAGAGGGTGCCCAGGGAGACATCAGTGTGCACGCTGCTCTGGCAGCCCACTCCCCAGCTGGGGAAGAGTTGGGATGAACCTGCTGGTGGCACACATTTGCCCTCCCTGCCCTCCAAAGTCACGCACCCAGGGGAGCAGGGGCTGCTCTTTTCTCCATCCACAGCACTCATTTACACTTATTCTCATGCTGATATAGGGACTAAGCACCCTTGCAGGTGAAGGTCCCAGCCCTGTGGGTTACTCTGTGGTCTATGCAATAGCCCCAAGAAATCTTCCATCTGACAGCTCCCTTCTGCTCCAGAGGAACCAGCTCCTACACCAAGGCGTTGCTCAGGTTGATGCAGGAGCAGAATGTTCTGCTTAGGATGAGAAGATCACAGCACTTGCATTTTCTACAAACATGAAGGCGAGCCCAGCAGTAGTGGCCAAGACCTCCTCCTTGCCCTCCCTCCCTCAGCCGTGTCCTCATGCTGTCCTGCTGCTACCCTCCACCCCAGAGACAGCTGCGTTTCAGCACCATTGCTCCTGAGCAAGGAGAGCTGTGCTGGAGCCACGGCGATGCTCTGGAGAGCTGTCCCCACTCTCCTGCTGCCTCGTTTTGCCATGCAGTTGTCTAGTCCTCTTCCTCATGGATATTACACTTGGCTGACCCTGGGGAGATCCACTAAACCTTTTCACAGCTGCTTCTAGTGCAGAAGCCTTTGCGTGGGGCAGCGTTAAGGCAGAAGACCATATGTTCTAGCACGGGGGTCAATGAGTCACTCACTGCGATTAGCATCGCTGTGATGAACCATTGTCATGACTGATGGCAGGAGTAATCTGGGGGAGTTGGGGGGGAGCAGATTTTCACAGCAGATAAACCCTAATGAACAGAGAAATAACTTCCTGTGATGTGGGAGATTTACAGAGTTACAACAGACATGTTGCATATCCTTGCAAGGAAGGAAACACTTTGTTGCAAGCAAGGCCATAGAGCAATACCTGGGGAAGAATAGCCAAGGGTGCTGAGAAGTGCATCTTCCTGCTGGGCTTGGGAGTGAGGGAATGAGCAAACACTTATGTGGAGGAGGAGGAATAAAAGTGTGGGGTGGAGCCGCAGCACAGAACAGTTTCACTGGGGTGTGGGCTGTGGTTTGCAGATCTGTCCAGGCGCTGCAGCCTCCCCTGTGGCAGAGAGCGCAAGAAAACTGTGCAGCTAAAACACATCCACCACAGCACCCAGACCCTCTTGCAGAGGGGCAACTGAGGCACAGAGAAATACAAAGCCAAGGAGTCATTTATCCAGGGCAGGGCACCCACGTACTAAGGAGAAGGAAACTTCAAAACTCAACATTGGCCTTTACACCTCACGAGTCAGTTCCCACAAGGAAAATTGCCTTGAGTGCACGCTACAGCCTTCCTCCCCATGTCAGAGGAAGATTCGCCATGGGAACTGCTGCCAAGCCGCCTTATATTAGAAGTTACTACAGCTCTGCCAGGAAGCCTGCCCCGTGCTTTCCATTTTTAGCTGCAGGCAGACCTATTCATATCAGTCACTGCTGAAACTCAGGTCCTTATGCAGAGATTTGGTGCAGTAATTCAGGGGCATGAAGTCAGGTTCTCAGGTTTGAACACAGCTTACCAAGACAAATAATAAACCTGCGAGCCGAGTGCTCACAAGCCTGGGGGCGAAGCACTGGGGATGGGGGGGGGGGCGGGGAGCGGGAGTGTGCTTCGCTAAAGGCACTCTCATCACACACATGTATTCCGTGGGATCACACCACTACTTACTTTCATGCGGAGTGACGCATGGGCCTGAATGTGATTTACCAGCTCAGGGCCATAAACTGCAAGGGAAGCAGGAGAAATGGGATGAGAGAGAGGAAGGGTCCTGGGGGAAGCGTAAACAGCTTCACAAGGCTCCAGACTGGTGGTTGTTTTCCTGCTTGTTAATTATTTCATCTTAAAATGCTTTTAGAAGGGAAGTGCTTCATTTGTGCTTAACACAGGACAAGTAAAAAAGGTGTCCCCTTTTTTAGCTAGTCACTGTAAATGTAAGGAGAGCAAATCTCAGAGGTCTGCAATAACTCGGACTTATTTGAGTAAACCAATGCAGGGAAAAGGTACATACATTTGGTGATGGAGTTCCCAATCAGCCAGACCTTGTTCTAATGATGCTTTATCATGCTTCCTCCTTTCACATGCATAAAAGCAAATCTATCCAGGTAACTGATGGTTTGAAAAATAAAAAAGGCCTCAGCGGTGAGACTGCACATCTCCTTCCCAGGAACACTGACATTGCTCCCCCTGCCAGCCGAGGGGCTGCAGAGCCCCCAACCAAGGAAAACTGTGGCACCCACTTCCCCCCAGGGAGAGGCAAAACAATCCCTGCAAACTGCCCCTCTTCCTCCATCCATAATCTGCCTCTTCTGCACCTCTTCCCCAACCTGTGTGGAAAAGATTTCACCCTCTGAGCCCACAGCTACATCACCATGGGGAGGGAGTAAATCACTGCAGGCTCCCAGGGGCCCCCCTCCGTTAAACAGCACGGGACCCCAGACCTTCCAGGGCAGACACCTTAAATCAAGAAGCCCCCAGGTTTGAAGCTATGTACAGTCATAACATCCTTAATTCACAGCTAACCTCCTGGAGCTCTCAACAGGTCCAAAAAGCCTCTGCAGAGCCAAGCCCTAGCTTGGGTGCAGAGCTGTGCTCCTGCTTCGGAGGAAAAGAGCAAAGCCCCATACAGGTGAAGGGGGCAACGCTGACGCTGGGCCCCGGTACTTACAGTGGTGATTACTCTGTAGCTGCTTTGCAGCTGGTTACAAAATGTTGGTTACGAGCATCTCTCTTTCTCTTCCCCAATGTCTTTCCAAGTGACAAACCAGACTGTGTAAGTACTCCCATGAGCTCCTAACTATAACTCTGTACTTCAGGGAATTTAATTGAGAAATCTTTCATCTGATTTGATTCAAATTTTGTATAAAATACTATCTGGAGCTCTGCTAGCTATTTTGAAGCTGATACAGGCTGTCTCTATCATTACACTTTACGGCAGCTAAACTCAACTTTGACAAAGGAAACCCGAGTACATGCTCACCCCAGAGAGAACTCTTCTGCAGTGGGCTGGAAGGAGGAGAGCCACAGCCAAAAACTATCAGTCCAGCTGACAGGCACTTGTGTGGTCAATACCTGTGGATTTAATCCCACCAGTTTCCATGTGAAGAAAACACCACATAGAAAAGCTAACTAGGATTCATCCTACCTGGCTGCACTGCTGACTCGGTCCTGTCTGTAGCGAGCAAGAAGCCTGAGGCTCTTCTGCTACAGGGTCCTGCAAGTCAGAGAGGCAGTAGGAAGGTCTCCCATGCTTGCACAGCTAACTCAGTCCCCAGCCACTGCCCTTCGTCATTCAGCATGGGACTTGCTGATGGCAGCTCCAGTCCTCCTGACCCGAGGTGTTAGCAGAGCAGGTGGAACAAACGGGCAAATGCTGCTTCTCCCAACCACATATTTTCCAGGAGGAGCAGTGATGAATTAATAGGGAAAAGAGCCCAAAAGAAAACAACAAAGAGTGTGAGCATATTAAGCACTTTCCCATCCCCAGTTTATGCTTCAGCTGCTACCTTGAGACTGGCATAGAAACCAATGTGCCATTTGCTTCACACAGCTCTTGGGACCTCCATGGCACAGTTTCCACTTGGGTAACTTAACTTCTGGAGGCCATTAGGCAGGCTAATTTCACCAGTTCCTAAGCAAATGCCTAGAGGGGTCTTTGCAAAGCCAGTTCAGCACAGCTGAAATATGGAGGAAATGTTCATTTGAATCCTAAAGAGAAATGTAATGACTGCTTTGTAGTAAAACACATTCAAATCAGCCCCATTTTTGCTGATCAAGGCATGATCTCATCAGCACTCTCCAAGAAGAGATACTTCTGATCCAGCAAGTGAGTTTAACACCTTTGTGGAAGAGTTTTCATCAACTGACAACCCCAGTTTGGGAAAAATTAGCTCACAGCATCATTCAGGCACAGACTTCAAAAAAAATGTGCATTTTTTCTATTTTTCCCCTTTTTTCCTTTTTTATTTTCTTTTTTGTTTCTGGAAAGGTACTTGCAGTTTGATGGGCCCAACTCCACTGAGATGCCATCTGGCTGAACACATCAGCAAAGGTTTGCTCTGCGAATGGCTGTGACCCGTTTATTCATTGACATGTTGGTGAAAATGGTGCTCTACAGAAGTGCTCCCATGAGCAACATCCACATCTGTGTGTGGGTGCTGTGTCCCGACCAGCATAGTTGGGAGTGAAATTAAAATGGGGAGGAGGAGACGTTGGTCACGGTGGTCGGGAAGCTGGAACAAGCCCCTGAAAAGGCAATAAGTAGCAAAGCCCTGGGCCACCGCAGCCCACTAATACAGCACAGAGGGCAAAAACATAAAGCAACCATTTTGGGAACAAGCACCCAGGGTAAGCGTCACTGGTGCCACCAGTTCAGCAGCACCACAAGGAGGAACTAAATGAGAAATCCAAAGGAATCACTTTGGCAACTTGCAAAGCAGAGAGGAGAAATAGTCCCCGGTGGGACATCTGTACTGATCTCCCCAGAAGGATGGGGGGGCTCTCCACAGACAGGGGAGGCAGGAGGGATGCTCCCCAGCCCATGCTGGGTGGCAAAACAGGCTTTGGAAGTGGCAGTAGCCGGTAATTTGTTGGACCTTACTGTTATGAGGTGCATATCTGCAGGTCCTCCTCACCAATGCTTCGCTCAGAGGGATCAGAGTGCTCCTCAACCTGCCTTAGAAATAGGAAAACAGAAGCAGAGAGAGAAGCAGCAATAGGTGAAAACAGCCAAGTTTATCCCACAGCTGATGAAGCAGAGCACACACCTGCAGCCTGTCTCCCTCAGCTTATTCCACTTCATACATGTTCCTCTGCCCAGCCAGGCACCTGCAAAGGCTGCTTTCCTCTTGCCCCATCTCTTATTTCAAACCCTGGCTTTGTCACCTGTGCCAAACAAGACAGTGTAGGGAGGGGAGGGATAGCAGGCAAGTGGCTTGTTAGAAACTATTCCTGCAACACCCAAACTTGCAAATAAGCAACATGCATTGCATTTTGATAGATGTCTGGAGACCTGATAGAATTAATTAAAAGAGAGGGAGATGGGGCAAGTATGTGAAAGGTGCTTGTGAAGAGGAGTGGGCCAGTGTTAGTGCAGTATGTATCAGCAAAGGCTAGAGAGGGCTGTGGGAAGAAAATGGGGGGCTATTGGTCCTCCCATTACTGTCATCTGGGCAGACTGGTACTCAGCCTTGGCAGCTGTAAGCACTTGCCTGTGTTCATCTGTGCATGTGTTCCTGTGTGCGAGGGCATATAGATGTTCATTTATCAAGGGACCATATATTAGCAAACTTGTGCTCTGAAACATGCTTGTGTTCGTGCAGACGCATATGCCAGTAGAGAGCAGGAAACAAACCCAAGAAATCCAGTTTCCTCTGGCTGTGTGACAAAGCATGGGGCCAACTCCTGCGGGGCTCGTGGTAGGTAAAGGTGCTGCTCCCAGGGCAGAGCGGCTCTGTGCTGTGCAGTTGTTCAGCACCCTTGGCACAACAAGGAGGAGGGGGACCATGTATCCCTGCAGAGGAACCTGTTTGGATGAAGGCATCAGGCCAGGCATCTTGCCAGCTGATGCCTTTGAACAAAGGGCTCCACCAAAGTAAACCTAGTATGCCAGTTTGGGCGAAACTCAAAAACTCCGGTCCTCTCCAGAAAGGGGATTCTTTTGCTGTCTGCCCTAGGCTAATCCCAAGCAAGCTCAAACACCTGCCACCAAGCAGTAAGTGAGGAAGGAGAACTTGGCCCCTAGCTTTCATCTTCTCTCCCACACATCAGTGGCTGCATTGTGCTGCAGCTGTCCCATGTTTCAGAGTCCCTGGCACAGAGGGGCTGCTGTTATCAGGTAGAAAACTCTGCTCCCAGCTCCAAGGACAGCATAGTGCATGATCTCCCTTTGGTAACTCCTACCTAGCTTTCCCCAATTTTTAGGGAGATGGGCTACTTCATTTGCATGGGATTTTTTCATCTTTAGCACCCACAATCCTCTGATACTGCCTGTGCTTTATTTCTTTCTCTAACCAGAGCCCTGAAGTTGTTTCTTATATCAATAGCTGCCAGTCAATCTGATTTTTAGAAAACATAGCATGTCTGGGAAGAAACCTGCAAAATGTAGAACACATTCCCCATTTGCATCCGAACGTTGAAAAACACATCTCTATGATACATCATATCAGCGCTACACCCGCCATGAAATATTCATGGCTATTTATTATAATGGGTTTTTCATTATGTTCGTAAAACTTTCCAGTGATCAGTGCATCTATTTGCTCAGCCTCCAGCCTGGATGGGTACTTTTGTTGCTCCTTCAGTACAGACAGTGTTTGAGTTAATCCATGTCCCCTGTCAGCATCAGAAGGACCCCACTGCCCTCCCTGGCACAAGGAGGAGCTGTGCTTCTTGGGCTCCATCCATCCTGGGCTGCTCGCCTCCCTGTGGCATCAACAGAATGCTAACTGGGAATGGGAGGGTGATCATGACACACTCTGCCTGCATTACGTTGCTGGAAAGGAATGATGTTCAAACCAAGATTGACTTTCCAAGTCCAATGTGACAGCACATGGAGCAGAGGAATTATATGGTGTTGCCACTCCTGCATTAGTTGGGAGGGCAGTGGGAAATGCTGCTGGTCTCACCATCCGTGCATCCTCCATGCAACATTTAAAAAGGGAAATACTCTGTGAGGATGGCTCCTAAAGGCTTTATGGCAACTGCCAGATTAATTTTATTGTAATCTGCTAAATGCTTTCCAAATGGGTACCTCTCCATTTCCTCCTTGGCACCCTGCAGGGTCTGGTATGGGAAGAAAAGCCCTGAATCATCTCTGAAACCCCAAACTGCCCTCCTGGCAATGAAGCAGAGGCAAGTACTGAACCCAGAGGGAGGGTGTGTGAGAGAGACAGAGACAGATACAGTTTCTGGAACAGATGCAGTTTCTGATTCAGAGCAGTCCTTTATAGCAGGACACTTTGTAAGAGTCCCATTCTGCAAACCTTTTATTCTTTCTGCAAGAGCTTGAAGACCTGCCTTTTACATGTGGAGGGGAGTAAAAAAAGATCTGCGAGGACAGTGAGAGCTCTCCTTTCACACAGACTGCAAAGCTGAATCTCAGTGGAGTGACCTTGATACAACCTTTTGCTTCAAACACACAGCAAACAGCTCTGCCTTGAACAAACTGCTGCAAGAGGATTCAGGCTCCTTGCTTGCCAATGCACTGGCACTGCTTTTCCCCAGAGCACAGTGTCTTTCAAAAGCAAACTGCATCAGCCTCAGAAAAATAAATAAATCTACTTTTCACATAATTTCATCTTCTGATAACAGTAATGAACTCAATCCAAGGCATTACTGGGAATTAATGACTGCCTGCCTCCTGACTCACCAGCTCTTTCCAGGCTATCATAAATTCCCAGGAACTGTTGTGAACCACGCATCAACCAGTAAGCTGAAAAGAAAACAATTGTCCAAAACCCTGGGACAAATATACAATATGCCAGTCCCACCTGGAAGCCTGGGAGTTGAGATGAGCTCCCAAATAAACATGCTTGCTCTGCCCAGATGGCTCACTGGGGGCTGGAGCCTCCTGAGCCTCCCCACAGAATCGCATTGGCAGTTTTGCATCACTTTTCCAAAATTAGTTTGGTTGAAAACAGCACATATCACCCTTGGAGAACTGTTGCTCTGGGTAATTAAACTCACATTGCATGCCATACCTTTAACCTTTTCTCTGGCTAACTCTCCAGTCTCATGATGCTCTTGTCTGAGAGATTAAAGAGCCTCCCAGAAGCTCCCCCTGGATGTAGGTACTTCCAGACCATTATCACATCACCTCTAACCTCCTCTTAATAAACTGAAAGAAGATGCTTCATTACTGAAGCTCATACCTGCTTGGCAGTTAGAAACCAGAGTACATCATACATATGAGGGCTCTTGGACTTTCTTCCTTTCAGATCACACCGCGCTCTGCAAGGAGAAGAAGATCTACATACTTATTTAAATAGCTAGATTTCCTGCTCTCCCAGCTGCAAATGTAAATTTGTATGTAATTAGGGTTAATGACTAAAGAGCATTTGGAAATTGTGCAATTCATGAAGTTTTCCATCAGAAAGGACAGATTAGATTTGCTGCTCTTTTTGAAAAATAAAAATTTCTGTCATCTGTGCATTGAACATGTCTATCTGGGCTGCTTGTTTCAAGAAATTTAACTAAATTAACACATGATGTTGTTACCATTTATTAAGTACAGGCCATTTGCAGATTTTTATGAATCAAAGCATTCAGCTTACAGAACAGAGAGAGGTATGGCAAATAGTGGAATATGTTTTAATTTGGAGAAAATATAGCTAATACGTCAAACCAGAAGGCTGAGCAGTTCCATTCCAGCCCATAGCTGCATTCATTTACTGTTGGGTCTCACTTTTGCTGGAATCATAGATCCAAACTACTTAGGTTCCAAGGACAATCACTGTACCATACAGCCCAGTGCAGAAGAGAGACTTGTCTCATGATGGATTATCCCCAGTCAGAACCAGCACAATGCTCCAAGGGCTTTGAGAAGATGAGCCCTGAAAAATAATCCTACACTACAAATGTGTCCTTCTTCCCCTCTGCAGGCACCAGCCCTGTCCTTGGACCCCTCAGGGCAGAGCTGGGCACTCAGGGGGTCCTGGACTGGCATTCATCCCATGTTGCGAGCCAGGTCATGGATGCTGCAGAGGCATACCTAGTTAACCCCATAGCTGTAGCTGTGTCCCTCCAGGTCTTTAATTAAGACAGCTTGGGCTTCCCAAGCAGTGGGATGTGAAAGCAGCACCTCATAAAAATGTCTCAGTCCCAGTTACACTTCTAAATCAGCTTCTCAGGATGCAGCTGTAACAAGCCATGGCAGCAAGGAGAAGGTTTTACCGGCTTTTAATGATGAGGTTTGGCTCAACTCTCTGCGGCTGATTCTCTGGAAAACAGCAAGGAGGAGCACTCCAGCACTATGCCACCTCCACCAGCAGCTCCCCACTGCTCCCACATCTTCCCACACATGGGTGCAGACACTGCAACAAATGCATCCTATTTCTATTTCTCCAAAGATTCACAAACTAACAGTTTTGGTTCTTTCCCTTTCGCAGACCTGATATTTTTCTGGTGGTAACCCGTGTACAATTAATTGAAGCTCCCTAACATGCCAGCTGCTCCCAGGTTCCTTGTCATGACCCTTTGAGAAAGGTCCCACAGGTCAGCAGACCACAGACTAAAAGCTGCTGAAGTGAACAAGTCCCTAGATGGGGAACCTCATGATTAAGAGCTCTTTAACCTAGCTGAATCCCTGCATGCAGGATCAAAGGCAGTAGCTGGAAGGCTTGGCATGTTCAGAAAGACATGGTTAATTGTGAGAGCAGTTAGCCTCTGCAAGAATTCACTAAGTACATGATGGATTCTCTGTGTCTGGAAGTGTTTAAATCTCAGCGGAGATCCTTTGGAAAGATAAGCTTCTGTCTGGCCAGAGTGGAAGGGCTTGCTACAGGAATAGCCCATTTTATGCAAGAAGAGATGAACAGAATGGTCTTTTGAGCTGCAAAAATCCCTGAAAGCTATAAAACTATTAATAGAGAGTGAGACATTTCTAGTGGGTTTGACAGCTAGATGACAAAACTGTGTTAAATTCCACAGGATCCAAAGAAACTATTCGGCCTCATTTTCTGATATCCTCCAAGGGGTTTCCCAGTGGGGGATATTAGTTTTCCATTTTTTAGCTTTAAAACAATTTTCCAAACTGGAAAACTTATCCAAGTCCCCTCCTCTTACTTCCCTCCACTTCTCCATCCGCTCCTCTGTCTCAGTGAGTATGTGCCAAGCTGTGTGTGGGTGAACCCCTGGGAGAGGCGGCAGCAGAGAGCAGTTCCACATATGTGATGAACAAAGAGCAGCTGGGCAGAGGGAGGACAGGCCCAACTTTGCGCTTTCTGACCCCAGAGCAATCTCAGAGCCTGGGCATAAATCCCCTTGCAGACCCTGGAGAAGCCCCACAGCACAAGGAGCCCTGAAGTCACTGGGCTGCACACATTCTGCTGCTCCCAGAATAGCTCAGTTTATCAGTGTTTCCCTATCAGTATTTCCCTTTCAACTCTGCCTGAAGCTTTATCCTCCCAAATTCAGCAGGGCGCAGCAGCTCTCAGTATCTGTTGTTGAGGGCATGCTTCTCATGCTGTCTTGCTGCCTGCTATCTCATCCACCTCGAATAATGCAAGCAGTCATGAGGCTTATTACATGATGCAGGTGATTAAGAATTAATAACTGATTCCAAAACCAATCATTTCAGCCAAGACTGCTGTGAATTTATTTTATATGTATGTTTTGAAAAAGATGGCAGATAATTGAAAATGCAGCGTTACTCCAAATCGTTCATCATCTTCAGTGAACTTCCACCCCCACCAAAATATAAAATCCTCACTTAAGCATGCTGCATCCTCCTTCCTAGCCTTCCTTTGCCGTGCTTGCTTAGCAGGGAGACTCTTCAGGGAAGCCTGATTTGCAGGTTTGTACAGCACCAAGATAACAGGCAAAAGGCATAACAGGAATGAGAATAACAATACCTTTTTTGCTTGCAAGAAGATTACACTCATGTGAGATCACATCTGCTCCTTAGCAAAATCTGAGAGGAAAAAAACCCAACACTATCACTATATGAAGAGGTACAACCATAAACTCAGCTGGAGCACCTCTCCTATGAGGACAGGCTGAGAGAGTTGGGATTGTTCAGCCTGGAGAAGAGAAGGCTCTGGGGAGATCTTATAGCACCTTCCAGAACCTAAAGGGGCCTACAGGAAAGCTGGAGAGGGACTGTTTACAAGGGCATGGAGTGATAGGACAAGGGGTAATGGCTTTAAACTGAAGGAGGGTCGATTTAGATTAGATATTAGGAAGAAATTCTTCACCGTGAGGGTGATGAGGCACTGGCACAGGTTCCCCAGAGAAGCTGTGGATACCCCATCCCTGGAAGTGTTCAAGGCCAGGCTGGATGGGGCTTTGGGCAACCTGGTCTAGTGGAGGGTGTCCCTGCCCATGGCAGGGGGTTGGAACTAGATGATCTTTAAGGTCCCTTGCAACCCAAACCACTCCTTGATTCTATGATTCTGTGAAACATAATAGCACTAACAATGAGAGTAAATCTCAAATGTGGCAAGACTGAAGGGGCTGTGCAGGGAAGAACGGGATGCAGGGAATGACTAGGCAAAGGAAACCACAGAGCGAAGGTCCAAAGGACTCTTCAGAGGTTAGTTAGTGGATGTGCTACAGGACCTGTTGGGGGGGGGGGTCAGAAATCAAGAAGGAGGCTTCTACTCTGTGGATATTTCTTCAATGGGAAGCATCAACTGAAAGCGGAAGAAATGAATGAAAAGGTGGCCAGGCCCACCAATACTACTACTACTACTACTACTAGTAATAATAATAATGAAAGTTTAGGATGTGAAAAGTAGAAGCAGACAGTCTCTGAATTCTGGTGGGACTTCCTGACAGGTCTGTACCCTGTACAGTAAAAATCTGCTCTCTTATAAGGCTGCCAGTCCTTCAGAAAGCAAAGCAGTTAATGAAATAGAGGTAGAAAAATATTTTAATGTTTCCTGCACTTTCTTGTCATTTAAATGTATGCTAGGGACTGCATTCTTCCAGAAATCCCAAGTGGAAGAAGTAAAATAACAACCACTGGTAGGATTTAACCCAGACAACCCCAATTTATTTCGTATTTATAATATGAAGTTTGTATAAACCTGTGGAAAGCCTGGGAAAAATGCATAAGCAGCAGCCACTGCTGGAACTACTGGAAGAGGAGTAATTTGCAGAAGGATCCAAGACTTATTTCTCTTGGACATCCCTTTTGACGATGACACTCTTCCCTCTGACAAAGGAGCTTGCTCTTGTGATCATCCTCTGCATACAATTCAATGTACAACACAGTGGGGATGATGGGAAAGGGGTTCCTGTGACACAGAATTGGATTTCAAAAGCATACTGCGAAGGAAGATGCAGCCTGGCATCTGAGGATCAGCAAGATCTGGAATGATCTCCAAACAGAGCAGCACGGTTCAAGTTTCTCAGATGGGTTTCATCACTTCATTCCCTGGGAGAGCTCTCAGTACCTACCACTCTCAGTTCCTAACCATCCTCATGATGCTTCCAACCACCCTAGCATTGCTCCACTGCCATTGGAGAAGACGACCTTTGCTAGTCCCACTTGCAGGTTGTAGCTGAGCATGTATAGGTGGCTGTGTCAGATCCCCAAGACACACACAAAAAGCAAACACCACAGAGCTGCTGTCTACCTGTCTGCCACAGAGCAGCCACATCAGCCAGGTCTGAGCCTGCCTTCCTCCTCTCCCACCACAGTCCTTTGAGCTGCCCACCCTGGGAATTCAACACCACTGAGATGATTTACAGATGCTTTTTTTTTTTTTCCCCCAGAGCTGTGCTTTGCATGAACCCCAAGTACTGCAGCATTAAATCAGTTTGCAAAGGCAGAACTGTGCCTGGCAGCATAAGCAGGACCTGAGAGAGACATGACAGCAGGAGAAAAGAACCAGTTAGTGCCTGAGCCCGGGCCCTGTGTCTAGATGCCAGAAGCCTCTGCAACACCCTGCTGACCGCTGCAGCTCTGCCTGCCTGAGGACAGCAGCCCCTCTGAGCACTAGGTGTTGCAGGATCAGAATATAAAGAATACAAAAGTGTGATAGAAAGGTACCCATACAGTCAGTCCCAGCAATTCTGGTGCATATATCTGGATGGAGCTGGAACCCCAGGATCCGGAGTTCATCCCTAGAAGGGCTGATCTCTTAACTCACTTTTCTGCAAAATTGCTTTCTCTGATCTCTGCACTGCCAGACAATGTGCCTTCTATGGACACTGTCCTCTGCCAGCTGTAACACCAGATGTTTGATAACACAGGGAGCATGTCATCCAGCCAGGGAAAATGCTGTGTCATGCTATAACAGCTACACTTCTCTCCTTCTCCCTATGCCATCCTAATGTAGTGCAAGAGATTGAACCCTGTAGATTTTGCCTCTATTTCTATCTAGCACCAAGGAAAAAGTCCTTAGTGCTCTTTCTTGGGAGAGCACATGCAGTTTCCCAGCAGTTGGAACAACTTACATCAAAACATGGTGTCATCATTGTATGGGGCAACTCAGCAGAGGAAGTTTCTGAGAAAGGGAAGAAAATAATCCAAATCCTGCTGAAGGCTGGCTGCGCCATAATACGAAGTAAGGTCAAGGGGCCTGTGCAGGAAATCCAGTTTTTAGGAATAAGATCGCATGATGGGTGTCATTGGATCCCAATGGATATTATCAACAAAATAGCCACCATGTCTCCACCAACCAACAAAAAGGACTGTGGAGGGTTGACCCTGGCTGGAGGCCAGGTACCCACCAGAGCTGTTCTATCACTCCCCCTCATTCACTAGACAGGGGAGAAAAAGTATAACGAAATGCTTGTCGGTCGAGATAAGGACAGGGAGAGATCAGTCACTAATTATCGTCGTGAGCAAAACAGACTGAACTGAGAGAGGAAATTCATCTAATTTATTACTAAGCAAAACAGAGTAGAGGAATGAGACATAAAATTAACTCTTAAAACACCTCCCCCCACCCCTCCCATCTTCCCAGGCTCAACTTCACTCCTGGCTTCAACCTCCACCCCCCCTCAGTAGCACAGGGGGACGGGGAATGGGGGTTGCGGTCAGTTCATCACACGTTGTTTCTGCCACTCCTTGCTCCTCAGGGGGAGGACTCCTCTCATCTTTCTCCTGATCCAACATGGAGTCTCTCCCACGGGCTACAGTCCTTCATGAACTGCTCCAACATGAGTCTCTCCCACGAGGTGCAGACCTTCAGGAGCAAACTGCTCCAGCGTGGGTCCCCCACAGGGTCACAAGTCCTGCCAGCAAACCTGCTCCAGAGTGGGCTCCTCTCTCCACGGGTCCACAGGTCCTGCCAGGAGCTTGCTCCAACGTGGGCTTCCCACAGGGTCACAGCCTCCTTCAGGTGCCTCCACCTGCTCTGGCGTGGGGTCCTCCACGGGCTGCAGGTGGAATCTCTACACCCCCTCATCCTTCCTCCATGGGCTGCAGGGGGACAGCCTGCTTCACCATGGCCTTCACCACGGGCTGCAGGGGGATCTCTGCTCTGGTGCCTGGAGCACCTCCTGCCCCTCCTCCTTCACTGACCTTGGTGTCTGCAGAGTTTCTTACATCTTCTCACTCCTCTTTCTGACTGCAAAAGCTCTCCCTAACTTGTTTTTTCCCCTTATTAATTATGTTATCACAGAGGCACTGATTGGCTTGGCCTTGGCCAGCAATGGGTCCGTCTTGGAGCCGGCTGGCATTGGCTCTGTCAGACACAGGGGAAGCTTCTAGCAGCTTCTTGCAGAAGCCACCCCTGTAGCGCCCCACACACACACACACCAAAACCTTGGCATGCAAACCCAATGCACCAGGTCTTAAGAGATATAAAGACCCTGGCTCTTCCCTGGAAAAGCTGAGCTAGTCAAACGAACCCTGGCCATGCTTCTGGCTTTGCCCACAAAGAAACTGGCTGATATTCACAGAGCAGCAAAGCTTTTTTTTTTTTTTTCCTCAGGCAGCAAAGCTTTTTTTCCCCTCTTTTCTACTTGTATCATCTTTTCTTGGTTCTTAGCCAGTACTGAGCACAACCAAGAATGCAGGAGGGGCCAGGCTGCAGCTGGTACACATCAACACAGCCTTGCTGATTCAGAGTGACCAAGCATCTGATAGGAATCCTCCCACATTGACAATGAGTGCTTGGTGACTACTGGCACTGCAGAAGTGGAAACCACACAGAAAGACCCTACCATCACATTCGACTTCTCATCCCTCTTCATACAGCTTGAGCCCTGGAGCTGCAGCAACAGGCAGCTATGCTCACCGCTGCCAGCCACATCAAGGATAAGGTTTGATATAGCAGAGGGAAAGGCAGATGCTGTACCATCTCCCTCTGTCTTGTCAGAAGCACAGTACCCTGTTTCAAAGACAGCAAGAGATTTGGGATCCTTCAGGTAACTCTGGAGGTGGCACTTATCCCCAGTTCAGTTGGTCCCTGCTGCCTCAGTGATGGAGCATTGCAAGGTTTGCAGGGTAGTTTCCCCTCAACAACCCAAGGCTTAACAAATCTTCCTGTTCAACTTCTGACTTCTTTTTTGAAGGTGTACTGCCCTTCCTGAAGCTGAACTATCAAGGCACCATCACCAACAGAAAAATAACAGGTTCCTCTAGAGCTCTTCAATGAGATTCCTGGTCTCTGGAGAGAAGATTTTCTTTCTCCAGAGAAGGCTAGAGAAAACCTTGGTGAAGACTGTGTGCCTCCATCTATTCCCGTGCTATTTCCATGTCTATCTGTCTGTCTGCTCTCCCTCTTGTCCATCAGCTGTGAGCAGCTTGCAGGGAAAACGTGCCTGAAAGGTCATGTGTGCTCATGACTTGTAGCTGGGAGACACCTGTAAATCAGAGCTTTGCCCAGCAGATCCTCTTAGTCCTCCTTCTCTTGCAAGAGCAGGAGAGAGGTGGTGGAGGTCAGGCCTTTAAAGCCAGAGGACAGTAAATCCACATGGCACTCACTCCATTGTCTGAAGATTCATGGCTTTGTTCTCTGAAGGTCAGCTTCATCTGTTCTAGTCAATTAAGAATAATCTATCACTTCTTCCTCCGCACCCTCCCTGGCCGTATGCTCCTTGTCAGCAGGAGACCATTGGTCAAATAAAAGTTAGAACTGCTCAGTGTCCCAGAGATATGCAGCCAGAGGAGCAGAAGGAGGCAGATAGCTCTTCATCTCATGATGGGCTCCCAGGGATCCTGCTTCTCTGAAAGGCTGAGGACTGGCAGAGGGGGAAAGTCCCCAGAGTGATATAAACACCTAGGAACAATTTGCAGTGTGGGGACAGGAGAGGGTCCTTCTGGCTACATCAAACACAACAACCCCGACATCTCACAACTTCTGTCACAATGTCGTTCCCACAGATCTCATGGGGATCCCTCTAGCACCCAAGTCCCTTTGCTCTCTCCATCACTTGCATATGACCACGCAGCCCACCACCCCACCTCCTCTGTCCTGCCTGAAGTCTTAACACATCTCTGTTATCTTCTCTGCTCATGGCCCCTGGAGCCTTCCTCAGAGGAAGGACTACTCCTTCCTGCCCCTGGTCTCCCTCTGCATCTGCTTTTTTGAGTTTTTCACTGTTTGCAGGCAGACATGGCAGTAGACCATATGTAATTCCCTCCTTTGAATGCTGAAACTGGAGGAGCTCAGGGCAGGCTGGGAGGAGGCTGGGTCTTGGGGATGGCAGGAGGCAAAGAAGGACTGTTAGGAAGTGGAGACACAGAGGCAGGGAGAGGTCCCAGCAGGTCTGTGAGAGCTCCAGATACCTGACAGACCCCAGTGCCACACTCAGTATACTAAAACACGGATTCAGGAACTAACTTTGAGTCTGAGCTTGAAACCCTTGACCTAAAGTTATTTTCTCATGGTTGCTCACTTGGTGGCGTCGCTAAGCATGGCCAAGCAACTGGTCTCTGTAGTTTA
Organism: Grus americana; assembly: GCF_028858705.1. Classification (NCBI taxonomy): domain Eukaryota; kingdom Metazoa; phylum Chordata; class Aves; order Gruiformes; family Gruidae; genus Grus; species Grus americana. Next base: position 11,909,095 of record NC_072863.1, on the reverse strand, counting down.
CAGAAGGAGTCAGCGGGACTTGGGATCCCATATCATTTATGCCACTGAAACCATAGCAGAGCCAGGACTACAACCCTGACTGCTGACCCACAGCTGGGACCAGAGTCCGAGAGTGCCCTTCCAGTGGCTGTGGGCTCTGGGATTGCAGAAAGTATCACAAAACAGCATATTCTGAGAATTAAGCTCACATTTGATTTGTAAGAGTTTTCTTAAAAAAAAAACAGCCCCAGGTGATGTGGGCAGTTTTTCATCAGTGGATGGAAGCAGGCCAGTGTAGGGGCAGTGGTAATGAGGTCTCTGCCGGAGTCACTGGCAGCAGGTGGAGGGATGAAGGTGGGAGAGATGGTGACCTCAGCCATGCCCCAGGACCTTGTGCAGCTGGCTTGGTCCATCCTCTCAGGCCCAGCAGGGACCAGGAATTGGGGCACGTTCTCCCTCTAAATTTTCTCTGTGGGACAACGAGGTTGAAGAGTTTCTAGCCTCCCTCATCCTGTCTCTCCTTGTCTGCTTTGTTAGTTCATTTTGTTTGTCTGCTTTGTTTTTGAGCAGCCCTCAGGGCTGTATTTTGGACAGAGGGTTTCATCAGGCAAAAGAAAGGTACAAAGACAAGTTAATGAGAATGATTATTCAGTGACAGCTGCTGCTGCTCACCTTCTAACAAGTGTAAGGCACAGCCTTGCAAAAAACAAGGCTTTCTCTGATTATTATGTTCAGGGGGATTAACGTAGGAGACTTTGCTTAAGACCTGGAGTGATCTGATTGGAAATTGAGTCAATGAGCAGGCAAGTGCAGGGGAAAAACATACCTTGTTTAAAGTTCATTTTCTGGGAGCAGAGAGAGCCTGGGGCTGGTTTGGGGCAGATCAGAGATGTGCAGTCCTTGCTTTGCTGTCCCTGGATTACTCACCATCATCCTGGGGATGCACAGCCAAAGGCAACAGCCCACCTGGAGTTCAGCAAGGCAGAGGCTGTTTTCTCCCCCAGCTGCTGCAGTCCACAAATCAAATCCTCTCTCTTAAGCCCAAACAACCCAGGCCAGCCCAGCCCAGGGCTGGGGAGGGACTGGGACCTACTGTGGCGAACACTGGCTCTGTTTCTCACTGCAGATAGACTTCTCTCTATGACTACTGTCAGCTCTGCTAATGATTATCACTGTGTCCATGCCTGAGAACTGTTCATCATCAGTCTCTCCACACAGGAATGTGATGCCCAAGCTTGGCACATAATGCCTGCCATTTAATGTCCCTGTCAAGCCACAGAAAAAACAAATGGACTGGAAAACTGGCCCAGGACTGGTGCTTTCCTTCCAAACTTGTGTCCGCAGAATGCAGGACTCCTCTCCATTTTCAGCCTGGCATCCCAACCAGCTCCCTGCTCAGCTGGCAATGGCTGGGCAGAGCAGCAATGCCAGACATGGTTGCTTCTATCCATGCCACTGGTGGTGGGATGGGGCCTTCCTGCTGCCTCATGGCCTGGAACAGCTGGCCGGGGGGGGACAACCGCATCCGGAGGCTCTGCCCCTGCTGCTCCAGCACAGGTGTGAAGCTCGGCTGCCTTGGGAGCCAGCATTGTAGCCCTGCCACTAGCTCAGACAGATGGTGAGCAAGCCCAGCTTCATCTCCTGTGGCTGTTTGGCCACTACAGAGATGTTCAGGCCAACCCAAATTTGGCTGGCAGGTGTCTGTACCCCAAATGCAAATATTTTGACAGCAGCAGCTGTGAGCCAAGTGGATGAGACTCTTTGTTCCCCATTGAGACCAGGGTGGGTGGTCTGCCACATCACCTGGGTGCACCAAATCTGATGTTCAGCAGCTCTTCCCTCCACTCCACTGAGGTTCCCATCCTCAGTTGCATTTCGGGCACCAGTGGCCCCACACTTTCTGCCAGCACTGGCCCTGCTTCCAGGACAGCATCTCAAAGCATTGGCCGTGGCTCTCTACATTTCCCACACCAGTCCCTCATTGAAACCATTCTCCTTGATTCATGGCTGTTTCACGTCGCCTCCTCCCCACAGTGACCCCTGAGCTCTGGGGTGCCATTATGGTCTGTAGCTAGCAGTCAGTGCTAATCAACTCTTGGCTGCCATTCATAAAGCTGTGGGTGTTTTCTGGCTTTTTCTCCTGTGCTGTATTTCATTTTGACCCCTTCAGTGCCTCCTTCACCCTCTCTTTTAAATCTGGCAGCTCTTTGGATGGAGAAGCACCCACAGGGTCAGCTGCAAGCCCACAGCCAGGCAGCCCCAAGCATCTCCATCCCATCCCCACAGCTAACCACTAAAACTGGATGCAAACTGGTGACCCAGGTGGTCTCCTGGGGAACAAGCTTTGCTTCACCACAAGTGTATCAGGGGCGAGGGGTCCCACCACCATGCACACTCTCCTCTGTGTCCTGAGAGGGAAGCCCCCCATGCACTCTCCCATCCTGCTACAAGGTCAAGCGGCAGCTGAGACACATCAGCCCTGTGATCAGCACTGGTTTTCCAAAGCTCTTGGAGGGGCTGCAGCGGTTTTACTTCCACCTTTAAATCTCGATGTCTAGAAACTGAAATCAGAGTCTTCCCCTACACAAATATGCTTTGCACAGAGCCAGCCCCTGTGTCAGTAAAACTCCCATGACTAGTCCATACTGCTTATTTTCCTAGAGAAAAGAAAGTAGTGGGGTTACCATGCTCTCAAGGGATGGAGAAACCATTATGGTCTTGTCTATGTACTCAGAAGAAACCTTTATTAGCCTGTGTTTAGGGCCAGAGGTCTGCAAAAAGCAATGCTCTTAAAAATGAAATAAGAAGCCTTGAAGAATTTTTATTTGCCATCCCTACTCACAGGCAATTAGAGGAGTAGGACATAAGGTCTGGTATTATGTGGAGGCTTCTTTCTTTCTTTCTTTCTTTCCTAGTTTGTTTTAATTGTATAGCTCTTGTAGCACAGAAATGTGTCTTGCATGATAACTAAGTACAGGAAGAGCACTCCATAAAAACTCTAATCAATACCCCTGGGCAGACAGAGTCAAAAACCTCAAAAATTAGTTGGGAATTGGAAGAAAGTAACAGATGTCATTCAAAATCTCAAGACATGATGAAGGGCCGGATCATGACCTGCTGAACAGCCCCAGCAGGATGGGAGCTGTGAGAATGGTGCCTGGGAGGTGGGAATTCATCAGCACCGGGCATTAGATGCAAGGGTGGAGGAGCAATGGGAAACTGTATGAGCAACAACAAGGAAAATTGCCCAGCCAGCACTCTTGCACCTGCAGAGTTTAGCCCTGTGGCAGGAGAAATGGGTGGGACGGATGAGATACCAAGTGCACAACAGCCAATGGCACATGGAAGTGGGGGGCAGCGGGGATGGGCAAGGACCACTGGACAAGGGGAGCAGGGGGAGGTTACCTGCAGTTGCAGACAGAGAGCGGCCACTGTGTGGGTGACAGCAGGAGCCCGCCCAAAAAAGGATAACGGAAGGATTTATGAGCACAGCAATAATGAAAGCCAGTTATCCGTGACCATCTTAAATCTTGTCAGAGGTAGGATGAGAGAGGCTGTCTCCAGTGGACAGGTTGTAAGATTTAATGCTGCTGTTCCCCAGCGTAATTGCAAAACTAGCCCCCCACACACTGGCTGCCGCTCCATAGGAAGGGGCTCACACTCCAGCCTGCACTTTCAGAGCTGGTTAGGGCTATGCACCAGCCACCACAGTCAGAGAGGGCCAGCTCTTGGCCAGCTGCAAAGGGAGGGAGGTTAAATAACACAGGAGTCACTGCAGAGAGGCTCAGCATCTCTTCCAAAGATCAAGGAGGATCAGGACACCACCAGGCTGCTGCAGCCCACATGAAGGATGCACTAGAAGACTCAGCTACTGAGGACAGCACACCGGTCCCATCCAGTGGCACACACCAGCAGCCCTGCACAGCCCAGCTGCTGCAATGTCCCTCGTCCCAGCCACAGGCAAGAGGACACAGCCCTGCTGCAGCTTCCCAGGGTTTGAGAGGGCCAGATCCTGAGAAGGTCCTTTCCTCACCAGCACAAGGTGTGCAAAACCTCTGCCCCCTCTCCAAGCCGCTCATTCATCTCTGCATCACATGGGTGCCACTGAGCAGAGCCCACAGTGGGGTGCACACACACTGCTCTGCCTGCATGCAGCACATGCCCTCCCCTCCATCCCAATCCTCAAGTCCTTGCACAGCTTTGCAAGCTCGCAGGCTGGGCAGATGGGCCCAGTGGGTAGAGCTTTCATGGCAAGGACTTGGGAAGTGTGAACTCAGCAGCAACGAGGCAAACCCAGGAGCCTTCCCCCGAGCCTGGGTTCCATGTGAGATGGGTCGCTGCCACCTCCCACAGGCCAGCACCGACATCAAGGAAGGAAGCTCCAGGCTCCAGCCAGGGACACCGGGTCACAAGGGGACAGGGGAAGAGCAGCCACAGCCACTGCAGCCCCTGCATCCCCAGAGTTTGGCCCTGGGAGCTGCCTGACCCCCTCTGCAACCAAACAGCCACATCGTGCTCTCCCTGAGAAAGAAATCAGGTAGGCAATGTCTACAAGCCCATATGGAGGGGCTGGGATGCTGCCCAAGCTTGAGCTCCAAAAAAGTGCACATTTTATGGTATAAATATTTTGGTTTGCCTCCTCCTCTCCAGCCCACAAGCTCCAGCACAGAAACCACAACAGCAGTCTTCATCACAGCCATTTTGGCAATAGGCTCCCTCTGATCCCCACAGTAACTGATGTTTGCTGCAACAAAAGCCTACACAAACTCACCTGGCTGGCTGGAGCAGAAACCCCCAGCCCTGCGTGTGACCTCCCCACTGCCTGCAAAGGCCCACACGCCTCCCAGGCACTGCCATGAGAGAGAGAGAGGCTTTTGGCAGAGCGGACGGGGGCTTTCAGCTCCTGGAAGGTACTGGTCTCCCTAAGGACCCAGCAATTACCATATTTAGGGCCAAGGAGATGGCAGGCTGCCTTGCAACACCGCCTGGCTCTCATGGAGCTGTTTGGTACTTTTTGTTCTTGTCATCCCCCCCATGACAGAAAAGAGCTGAGTCCGCTCCCTTTCCTGTTAACTGCCTAAAAACTAATGCTTGCTCTGACATTAAAACAATGGCTGCAATGCAATGGGAAATCTGTCTGCCCTGCCAGCCATGCCACCTCACAGCACTTCCAACACGAGCCCTTCCCATCATCAGCTGAGCATCTCCCTGGGATGCATCCCCACTGCTGCGAGTCCTGTCCTTACTCCACACAACACATCTGCCAGCCCGCCACAAGCCGCCCCACTTTCCAGTCTCTTCCTCTTCTCCTCCTCCCTGTGCTGTGGGAGAAGCACGCAGCCACCAGAGCCACTCTCTGTCACAGTAGGCACAGTATCTGCACCACGATGTGCGAGTGGTGTGGGGAAGACGGGGATGCGTCTTTAACTATCAGAACATCTGCGACCATGTCTTACCATTGCTGAATGCAAAGAAGCACAGGCTGCCACCTCCCATAGGTGCATGAGGAGCACTGCAATTAATCCCAGGTGCCAGCCCCAAAACTTTCTCCAAAGACAGGCAAGTGTGATAGGAATTTGGTGGTGTGAAAAAGTATTCATTTGATTAAAATGAAGAGGAGGGGAAATCCATCAGGGGCTTTCTTCACCAAGTCCTCTTGGAACAGTAAAAAGAGAAGGAGAGAGAATGTGTCTAATAAAAATAATATTAAAAGCAATTTTTCACCAGCATATACTTTATGTTTTTTTAATTCTTAAGACATGAGATTGGGTCCTGCCTCCCCCAGCCCTGTTTTGATTGTGAATACAGCTGACCAGGCCCAGCCCTTCACCCCACTCTGTCTGCACAGCAGGCCCCCAGGGAGAGACCAGGAGCAGCTCTTCAAGCTGTTGCTTTGCCTTCAGACATCCAGAGCAGGACACTTAATCTGCAACACTCACTCAGACAGTGCCTCCCTGCATATATGCTCCAAAGCCACACGCCCAATGAAAAACTTGAGCTTGGGATCTGCACTTACCTGGGCAAACATTTGTTTTGTGCTCTAATAGCAAGGTGAGAACACTATTCCCCTGTGTAAACATCCACTCTCCAGACATAAGCATTTCTGAGCTGTGCTGCACTCCTCTGTTCAAACAGCCACTTTCTAGGTGAAATCTGCTGCATTCTTCTGTGTCAACAGAGTCGGTGCTTGGGGCTGTCCTAGTCTACTCTGGAACATCTCTTGTCTTGGATGGGAACAGTCCAAGGGTGGCTATTTATCCATGCAAATGCATCCCCTGTTTTTAGAGGCACTCTATTCTTTGTGCCATCTCAGCAGATGGGGCTGCAAAGCAGAAATAGGAAGAAAAGGATAATGAACAGCATAGACACAATAGAAAAAGGGGTAAAAAATACATAGTGGGTTTATCCTCCCAGGCTAATGTGATAACTGTCTTGAAAGAGAAAGGCAAAGGGAATAGAGCAGTCTCATCTCTCTCTCTCTCTGGTCTTAGTACTGGTGCTCTGTGGGAGATGGTGACCAAGGCAGGAACAAGCGGGGAACGGGAGAACCCAAAAACAGCCAAAAGTGAGTCCTGGAACGGGAAGAATGAGGCTGGAGGGAAGGTACCGGCAGAACTTCCTGCAGAGTGGGTTTGTGACCCATACCAATGTTTTCATTCATGTCCTCATGCTGATGACATTTGACGCTGGTACAAAGCCAGCAGATGGAGAAGCAGATGGAGAGTGCACAGCTCATCACCTGGCAGAAGATAGCTTAGAGACCATCAAGAGGGGGAATGAGGAGTGCTGAGTGCAGGGCTCAGGCTCATGAGCATGGAGTTAGGAACAGCTGTTTTGACTGCTCATCAAGGGCTCATCAGTTGGGAAGGGCCAAGGAAGAAAGTGGTTGAAGTCTATGAGTCCAGGAAAGCCTTGATAAACTATGAGTGTGATGGGACCCCAGAAGAGAGAAACACAAGTCTAAGGGAGGTGTTACAATCCCACTCATAGCAGTCTTTGGGGCACTGGTTAGACTCTCAGGAAAACCCTTCAGCATCAACAGAACAGAGAGGTGGCATCACGCAAGTTCCCAGTTGCTGTTGTTTTCCCGGAAAACCTTTTTTTTCATTATTTTTTCCCCCAGTTTTAGGTTTATGGCAGGATCTAGGATGTATTTAGTGATGTGTGGGTGTCACCAGCATTCAGCCTACTCTGGATGCTCATTTGGACTACTCAGCTATTCTGAGGCTGCCTTTAATGGTCTGGGACAGGTCTCGTGTCCTGTATCACTTTATGTTTCTGTTGAGATGTAAATTCACAGAGTAATGAAATGAGCCCCCATAAAGGGCCAGGGCAGGGAAGGAGAAAGCTCCTGTACCTCCTGTAGCACCTAGCCCACCCCATGCCACAGGATGGGGTCACTGTCTTGTCTCTGTAGGTGGGGGGAAGCTGAGGCAGAAAAAGTGAAATGATTTGCCCAGGGTCACTCACCACATGGTAGATAAGCCAGAAGGCTATCCCCATTAAAGAAGGTTAAAAAGGAGCAGAGAAGGGGTCCTGAGTGAATGGAGGACACATGGTATAAAAGCAGTATAGAAGAACATAGGTTGCTCAGCTTTGGTAAAGCAAACTGGTAGTGATGTGATTTTTTTTCTCTATAAATACATCTGGAGGGTAAACACCAGGGAGGGGGAAAAAAACCCGCTATTTAAGCTGAAGGCACAAGAAAACATTCATATTAATGTTTGAAGAAGTAAAAGAACAGGTTATGGAGAGAAGGAAGGAATGAATGGCTTGAAGGAAAGAGAGAGGAGATACAGGCAGGACAAACCACTGAGCTGCCAGGCAGGGGCCCAGTGGGAACTGCCTCTCCCAGGGGAGGATTCCCACGGGATCAATGCCCTTGCAGAGCTCAAGGTCCACATGCTTCCCACCTGACAAGGTTAAATGGAGAGGCAAAATTAGACAATCTTTGGCATCATGTGGGAGAAGGAGAGGGGGAGGGCAGGAGCAGGGTTACAGAGGCATCACAGCAGAAATGCTAGTGCAGGACCTGAGCAGGGTGCACAGGGCAATAAGGTGGCTGCTGCCCTGCTCCCCAACAGGACTAGCAGGAAAACAAGTGCCTGGGCCCACAGGAGCAGCTGATGCCTCCTGCCCTTGTCGCACCAGGCTTTCTGTACACACTGGCAGGTGCTGGGGAGAGCCGCGATGCCTCCGGGTTGTGCATGGACCAGCAAGGGGTACAGATCCCTCCAAATGTCACCAGCCAGCGCATGTGCTCTGCTGCCCACTTGGTTCAGAGGCAGAGCCAGACGTTGCAACCCCCACCCCCACTTCCAGGAGCAAGCTGAGATTTCCATAACCGTTAAAAACAAGCCTTTGTTATTAGCCCTGTGAATTATTTATTCTATCATAATTAATGCAAGACTGTTAATGGCCACAGCAAAGCTCCCCAGCTCGTCTGTCTGCAAACAGTGCTCCACTTCTGCTCACCATTACTGCATTAAATATACATCAGGACTGATAAATGGCTCCAGTGTGCTGATGACTGCGAGCCTGTTGAACAAAGCACTCTGAGTATGGATACCTCCCTTGGGAAGGGCTGTGCTGGGGTAAACCAGAGGCAGCAGGGGAGGGAAGCATCTCCCAGGCAGGACAGGCTCATTCCCCTCTCACAGCTCATCCCGTCCCCTGCTCTTACCACTGAACAGAGACACCTTCCCACAGATGGTATCTGAGCCATACTCAGATAGATCAGTCCCCTCAGGCTCTTGCTTCCTGTCTGCTCTCTCTCTTTTCAAGTCAGATTTGGAGCCCATGAACCCCTCTAAGTCCTCCTTGCTTTTCAGCCCTACTAGGCTTGCAGAGACACCAGCCAGGGTGCAGTGCTCCAGGGACAGTGACCATAAGACACTGGTGTGCTCTGGGAGGGTGCCCAGGCCTTCAATGGATGGCAGGAGCTGGAGGCTTCCCCAAAATTCCTAAGCCTTGGCAGAGAAGGACTTGTGGCCAGGTGCCTTTATCATCTCTCCCAAGCATCTCTGCAAACACTTCTTTGGCATGAGAGAAGATTTTGGTCCCCTGTTCCCCCATCCCTTGTCACAGGGGACTTGGGTACTCCTGGAGCAGCAGGGGAACGCCTGCTCTGGCTGGGCCTCCCGGGACACATGAAGAGAAGGGATGGGCTTCTGTTGCCTTCAGTGGTTTCATAGGTTTAAGCAAATGCCCAGAGAGGAGGGACGTGGGGAGTAGCTTGCCTAATTAATAAAAAGAAGAGGAAATGAACAGCTGCTCTGAAGCTCCTGAACTCTTTTGCTCCTTTCTCAGACTAGCCCTTAAGAACTAAAGCCATTCCAGAGTATGAGGCTTCCTCAAACTCAGTCAGCTTTTAGGCAGAGAGCCATGCTGGGAATACCTGGGGAATAGGATCCCATAAGGATATGTATTGTGGGATGCCTCAAGGACTCCCTGACAAGCTCACCTGTCATTAGATTGGTGAAAAACAAACCAACCCAGCCGAATTCAGGCTAAGTGCAACAAATCAATCTGCCAGGGATCAACACCTGGGAAACCTTTACTCCCTACCCCACCAAAACCTCCTCCCATTAACATCCCTCTGACAGACTGTGTCCTCCAGGACACCCTGTACCTGAGCACCCTGGTGCTGCTTGTTGTACACTTTTTTTTTCCTTTTCCAAAACTGCCATTCCTTCTAGTCGGCAGTGGCAAGCTCAAGAGAAAAGCAGGTTTCAATTATGGCTAAATTTGATTTAAATCTGGAATATGGCTATACAGCATATAGATCTCTCAAGAAACCATAAGAGCAGCAGTTACATAGCCCGGCTCCATGAGATTGCTCCAAGCAGCCTTTCACTGGTTAAGCTGGTGCCTGGGAAAGGATTATTTCAAAACATGCAATGGACTGACTCTAACATGGAGGTCTGAATCCAACAGCCAAGAGTGGGGCTAGTGGAGCTTCTCCCATCCCAGCAATCAGCGGGTTTAAAACAAGGAGAGAAAAAAGGAAGTGTTAAACATGTATTGTCTGGGCTAATCCTGGCCCAGCGGTGAAATGCACTTAAAATGACCCTTCTCTAAGCTTTATCTCTCTCATTTGATGTTTCTCTTATTCAAGGATCTATCTGGCTGCAACATCTATTTCTCTGTCAACAGCCCTTAGTGCTCTTGCTATCTTTAGTCTTGGTTTATTGATCCTCATTCCTATCTATCCGTCTAATTCTTTTGTACTTATTTCTGCCTGTCACTCGATGTACCACAGTACACCTGTCCTGTTTTACAATCTGTAGTTCGTGTCAGCCTCTTTTTTTTGTGTTTCCCCTTCCTCAGTGAGGAGGGACACCAAGCAGGGAAGTGTGTTGCAGCCTGCAGTGCCTGCATGGCTCCTGGGCAGGCGTGGGAGATGAGCAGCCTGAAGGACAGAGCTGCTTTCTGTCAAGAAGAAACCCCTCCTTGGCAGGGCTGGAGCAGCCCCTTGACTGCACCTAAGGCGATAAATATAAATCAGGCCGCAGCCACCCAAGCTGCAATGTCGGACCTTCTGCCTTGCGACTCCTGCTGTGACACACCTTACTGAAGAAGATTAGTCAGAACCTCAATCCTAATGCCGTCTCTGAATCCAAAACACCAGCCATACCCTTGGAGATAAGGGCATCTTTGACAGCAGCGTCAGCTCTCTGCACTGGCTGGATCAGGCCATAGCAGAGCAAAGCAGGGAACAGGGAAAGACAGATGAAAGGAGAAAAGAAGGACTGAGAAAAGGGGGAGTATGGACGTGTGCCCTCAGAGCTGCTCTCATTTTTTTTTCACCTTTCATGTCTTTGAAGGTGAACTGGGAAAAAAAGAGGCCAAGAACAAAGCCTTATCACTTACCCTGGTTTGTTAACTCATTATTGTTAATGTGGGCCATGCTGTGGCAAGCAGAACAAGAGGAAGGAGAATGATTTTCTGTCTCAGAGTGGGTGAATAAAGTCCCTCCTTACTCAGCAGACAGCCACTTTTCAGAGGGCTTAAGCTGATGGATGCACAGATTGCCTGGGCATCCCTCCCCAGGGTTTGGCAGGGCTGAAACCCTCACAGTGGGTCTGGTCCATATTTTCATGCTTTGCTGTGGGACCAAGCATGCTGGAAGCCCCGTCTCTGGACACCACTGAAGCACATCTTTAGTGTCCACATAGCACATCAAGAGTGACACCTATCTGTCATGAAAGTTGGCAGTCAAAGACTGGCATACCCTCTGCTGAGGAACTGGGCTTGGAGCACAGCGGCTCAAACTCATCAACAGCCACCACAGCTGTGTGTGGTGGACAAGGTGGTGTTTGAAACCCAGACCCTGGCCAGAAGGTAGGTCTGGATCCTCAGCAACTGTCAGTCCCTTGTGTCTATTGCAGCTTTTCTAAGGATGGCTTGTATCTGTGAAGTGTCCTGTTGTTCTCCAGGCAAAGCTAAGTAAGTACAGATACAGAGTGTATACTCATCTGGAAAGCCAGCAGAAAAACCAATGCCCTTCCTGAGTGAGACTGAGGCCTCAGAAAATCCCCAGGAATCCCCAGATCCTGATCCCACCAAACAATGCAAGATGACTGCTCCCAGAAGCATTGATAAAGGCTGAAGTGGGAACATACAGCTCCATGAAAATATGGCCAAGAGAACTGCCAAACTTGATACCCCTCTCAGAAGTGGGGACGGATACACATCATGGTGATGATCTCTGGAAAATCTTACGGGTTTTCACTGAAGGTTTTCCTGTAGGATGGTATTCAGGAGGACAAAGCACTGCAGATGTGTCCTGAGTCACAACACCCTCATGGGGTAGAAATCCTGGGGCTGAACTTTGGTTACTTCATGGCCCATAGCAGCTCAGGGACAGAAAAGTTGCTATCTCCATTTCTCTGTCTGAACTACCAGATTGCCCCTGCTTGGGCAAGCAACAACCAAGACACTGATGCAAAGACCATTTTTTGCCTTTCTGCCACAGCCACGAATGAGAGAGATGAGGAAACAACCACCAGTGGCAGACAGAGATTGAAGAAGATTCATGCCTCCAATAAAAACTGTCCCCCTGCTGTAGTCCCAGCACTTCAGCCGGAAACTGCTTTCACAGAAAAATGACACTAACAGTGAGGCTGCAAGGTCACGTCCTTATTTAAGAAGTCCTGTTGGGTTCTTGGGAAGGTCAGGAAAAAGGGATAGGATGCAAATAAGGTTTATGTTCTGGCTTTGGGTACTCTAGTGTAAGACTGAAGTCCAGGGCTTCAAAATCAATGGTTCAAATTACTCCCATGCTCTTTGCAAGCTGGTGGGCTTTGAAGGTGCATGCTTGCATTTCCATGCAAGAGTTTTGCCACAGCCCTCCTTGGTGCTCTCTGACATGCTCCCGGGCAGAGAAACTGAGGCCTGCAAGGGTAACAGTGACTGGACGCCATCACTGTCCCAGAGGGATGCTCCATCCAGGCTTTAGCAATGGGTACTCCCAGTACCTCCAGCAGGAGCCAGGAACCCACCATGTCCTTCTTATATCTCCTTGCTCCATCTCCAGCAGCAGAGTGGGGTGAGAGCAGCCAGATCCTTCCATGTGCAAGTCCAGGCTCTCCTTCTCCCTTATCTGGCATTGAGCAGCACATTATTGCATTTTTTCCACTGTAAGCTCGTTGGGACCTCCAATGTTGCCATGTGCTGGAGTGGAAAAGCTCTACAGCCTTGGGGCATGAGTCTCACTTTCTCAGACACGTCTCACCTTGAGTGAAATGGTCCCAGCAGCTCTTCCTTCTCCTGCCTCCCACATTCACACCATGTTAAATGCCATGGTTGTCATAAGTAACCTCCAGATTTACTGTATAAGTGCCGCTTCCATGTGGTGGGGAAATCCTTCTGGGATTCCCCAAAAGTGCTGGCTCTTGTCTGAGCTAACTGCTGCAGCAGCCAAAGGCTGAAACAACCTTAATCTAACCAGTGCAGAACCAGGACCACGAAAATCTGTGAGTTTATAACAGGCCCCAGGAGAAAACCAGGAGAAAAATGGGATGAGAATAGGGACAGAGGAAGGAGGCATGGACACTTGCCCCATGCTCTCAACCACCAGCAAGTTGTGGTTTCAAGGACTTCTCAGACTTAGTTGTTTATTTTTAAAAGCTGTTGTGCTCCAACACAGGCCACAGCAGTTCGTGACCACCAGAAGACGAGGGCTTTGGGGACAGGACTTGTTAGGGGACCAAACACTCATCCACACTGCAGGAGAACAGAGGGAAGGGAAGGAGGAGTGTGGCAGTAATTCAGCCTTAATTAGCCTCATCAAAGATTAATCTGCTAATTTCTCTGAATTTGCAGAGAACGTTAACAACATCAATACAATTCATTGGCTCTTTGAAGATCTGGCAGCGTAAAGCCAACCCAGTCCAAAAAGACAGTACGGGCTGGGAAGGAAGGGCATGGGTTTAAGCAGGCAGTGAAGTGCGGTGGGGATGGGAAGCCCCAGGCACTGGGATTTGCTCCAGAAGAGCCTTTGGAGATGCTGAGCTTAGCGTGGGACCCTCCAGCTGACATGATCCCCCTCCCCTCCATCCCAGCTGCAGCTGGCACACGGGGACATGGAGCCAAGAGGGCGCAGGACCAGTCAGCAGCAGGGGACCGTGGTGGCACCCAGCGTGATGAACGCTGCATGGTAAAGTCACGAGCTGCTGCAGCAGAAAATGACGCAGAATATCCTGTGCCAGAACAAGAGGCTGAATGCAGTGGGCCAAAGCACGGCAGCGCGATAGTCAGCTTGGGTAGGTCACTGGAGAGCTCACCAGTCCTGGCCAGAACTGGGTTTGGAGGTGGCAGCTGAGAAATTTTCGGGGCCATTGCTTGGCTCTGGAGATTAAAAAACCTGTGCTGATCACAGAATCACAGAATGGTAGGGGTTAGAAGGGACCTCTGGAGATCATCTAGTCCAACCCCCCTGCTAAAGCAGGATCACCTACAGCAGGTTGCACAGGCAGATTTTGAATATCTCCAGAGAAGGAGACTCCACAACCTCCCTGGGCAGCCTGCTCCAGTGCTCGGTCACCCTCACAGTAAGAAAGTTTTTCCTCATATTCAGATGGAACATCCTGTGTTCCAGTTTGTGCCTGTTGCCCATTGTCCTGTCGCTGGGCACCACTGAAAAGAGTCTGGCCCCATCCTCTAGACATCTGCCCTTTAGATATTAATAAGCATTGGTAAGATCCCCTCTCAGTCTTCTCTTCTCCAGGCTAAACAGACCCAGCTCTTTCAGCTTTTCCTCATACGAGAGATGCTCCAGTCCCCTGATCATCCTTGTAGCCCTTCGCTGGACTCTCTCCAGTAGTTCCCTGTCTGTCTTGACCTGGGGAGCCCAGAACTGGACACAGTACTCTAGATGTGGCCTCACCAGGGCAGAGAAGGCGGGGAAGATAACCTCCCTCAACCTGCTGGCCACACTCTTCTTAATGCACCTGAGGACACCATTGGCCTTCTTGGCCACAAGGGCACGTTCCTGGCTCATGGAGAGCTTGTTGTCCACCAGGACTCCCAGGTCCTTCTCTGCAGTGCTGCTTGCCAGCAGGTCACTCCCTAACCTGCACTGGTGCATGAGGAGCTAGGAAACATCTCAGCCTGAGGTCTATCAGCAGCAGAGCATCACCATCCTCCTGGTCCGAGACCAAGGTTGGAGAAAGGAGAAGAAATAACAGCCAAGTATTCCATGCAAACAGGTCCATAAGTCTTAGTTCTCACAGAAAGCACAAGCTATGCCCTTCGTGTCTGACAGAAAGCAATCAAGCCAAGGCCAATTTACAGGCAACCTTTGCCACTGCTTTGCAGTCAAAAGATTTCCATAAACTGCTGGTGGGTTGTTTTGGGGTTTTTTTCCATGAGACATTTTCCCTTGATTTGTCTTTCACAAAAGGTCATTTTTAAAGACAGCAGCCCACTGGCGGCCATCACTCAGAAGCTCTGACAAGCCAAAGGAACTGTCAGACCACATTTTGCCTCCTGGCTACATTCAAGGTTTTGCATTCAACTTTTTTTTATTTTCCTAATAGAGTTTTCCCTTCAAGGCCAGTGCACTATCAGAAACCAGAGAGCACCAGCACAAGGCAGAACTTCACACAGGAAAAGTCTTACAATTCCATTTACTGCCAGGGAGATGTTACAGTAGGTGGCCACAGCAGGAAATCTCAAAGCAGACATTATCGAGGTAGCAGGGTACAGAGCAGTCCCAAATTTAGGAGCATCCAGATAATGGTGATGTTTGCAGGGATCACAAGGGATTGAATAGGAATAAGACTCACTGTGTCCCAGGTGAGCAGGCAGGGGAGAGCACTGGGAAATGGCAGGGCTCCTGAAGCCTTTTCTTAAGGAGGGCATGTCTCTGTGTCAACTGCAGACTGCACAGCAGGCAGGAGAGCCTTTTCGCTGGGTGTGGAGTCCTCCTCCAGCCCTGAGTACAGTGAAGAAACTCCACAAGGAAATTGTTCTGCTCCTGCCAGTCCTTCTGGAGGACGGCACCCAAGCAGGGACCACAGCTGATGTGACCCAGACCAAACCGTGCATATGCCAGCATCACTGGGGGCTCTGAGAAGAGCTTGTATCAGCACAGATTATTAAGAATAATAATTTACACTTCCCTTTCATTGTGGGGGCTGGAAGGTGGGCACGAGCCATGCCTGAGCTCTGCAACTCATGCCAGCCCATGAGTTCACTGAGGATGCGAGGGGTGCCCCAGGGACACCTACTTGGGACAGCCATCAGCCAGGGGACCGGAGAACAGGTGGGAGGGAGAAGAGACCACCAGGGCAGGAGAGGAGTACAGAAAACTGATTGTGGCATATTGCACCTTTTGTTCATAACTGTGATATAGATAAATGATTAAAAAGTCCTTAGTTGAGATAGGGTGAACTACCTAAGGCCCCAGAATAAGCTGCAGTGGCAGCCTCGAAGATGTGGGTACAGATGATGCAAAAGACCCCAGGGCTACCCACATCTCATGGATGGTAATTCAAACTTGGGAGCTGAGCAAAATCCCTCCTAGGGGTTACAGAAACATCAGAGAGCAGATGTCCTGCGTATGTGCAAGGCACCAGATTTAGTTAAATCAGATGCAATGTGAACTCACAGACCAGTGAAGAAAAAGCCAAGCATAAGGCCTGTTGGAAAACACGTAAAAACCAGGCCAAAGTGGACTCAAGTGAGAGGAGGAAGAAACCCCCTACAGTGAACAGCACATTTCTCCCGGCAGAGAGCTGAGGAGGGTGACGGCTCATTGCCCCCACTGCCTGCACCCCGAGACACCCGGGGGAAGCCCAGCACCAGGGGCATAGGGGAAATACTGGCTTTTACTTGCACAGCAGCTTGTAACTGCAGCACTGCTGATGGCATTTATTAAGTATTGATTGCAGAATCAGTAGGCTGTCAGTGTTAGTATCATTTTAACTGGACTAATAGCAACAACTGTTCATTGCATTTTTGGTTATGTTATTAAAAGTTTTAATTAGACTAATAATAAATTCTTGGCTTGGCATAAGAAGGTGTGTTTGGCTTTTGGTAGATAACATCCCCCAGCTCAGCTAACACATCACATTCCTGCCCTGCCTCCTGGGTTGGATGGGATGCAGGGACCTGCCATCCTCCTGACGACTCAGCACCACCCCCTTCACAGAGATCCTTCTTGGGGCAAAGTCAGAGCTAATGCCTTGCAGCTCTCCCCCCCTGCAAAGCGATATTTGTGGATCAGGACACAGACTAACTCACCACCTCCACCTTGCACAACTGCTCGAGAGCAGAGCTTTAATCCCAGTCTGTTGCTGATACCACTGCAGAGGCAGGTTAAGGAGACAGCAGTGACTGGCTCACATCAGCCATGCTCCAGGTAACTGAGCCACATTGCCAGGAGCAGCCCAGGTCAGCGGCAGCAAAGGAAGGCTTTAAACCTCTGTGAAGGACAAGTCTGCCTATGGGAAAGCATCTCTATACCCATGCAGATGGCAGCATGTTACTGGTTCATATAAGCTCCTGAGAGTATTATACCATGCTGAGCCCCTGTAGCAGCAGGGAGCCCTTCGCTTGCATACATGGGGATCAGCAGGATCCCTTTTCAGGGCAGGCATCTCCCTGTGGATGCTGAGGCTTCTCCCCTGCAGACACCACAGATCTGATCACAGCATTAACCTGGCTCTGAGCAGGGCTGGAAGGATGCTGCAGGACTGAGAAAGGACTGAGTTCAAGGTATCTGCAAGCAAGCAAGAGCTCAGCCCCACACCAGTCCCAAGCAGGGTTCATCCCTGTTTGCTCCCTCTCCTGCAACCTACCCCCAGGAGTATCCTGGGGGCAGATGTGACAGGTACCATCCTGAAGGCTGGCATGGGCCTGACAGCCCCCCTAGATTCTGCCCCACTGTGCAATCCCAAAACTTGGCATTGTGTGGGGCTGCTTAACCCTGGAAAAACCCCTCTGTGTGCCCACACCAGCTGCACCTTCATAGTCCGGAGGCTTTCCCCACCATAAAATCCAGGTGGAGGGATACAGACGAGCTTGGCAGAGAGATAGGTGGCCTCAGATCCCTCATCTCAAGCAGGAGCACTTTGCCCAGCTCCCCCCAGCACCCCAAACAAGCCAGGCATTTTTCCAGCTCGTTTGCATGCCTCCCCATCCTTCTCTCAGCCCCTGTCCCCGTGTCTGGCAGCCTCCCAGACCTCCCCAGGGCAAGAAACAGCCTGTGCTTACAGCCCACCCAGGCTAACAGTTCACCACAACATGCTCATTTTTAATTGCTTACCCAAGCAATAAAGCAGAAATGAGGAATGGCAGCTAATTAAAAGTATTGATTCATGTGGCATTCAAAACTATCTGGAGTAAGCCAGGGGGAAAGAGGGATGAGGAGCCTGGAAGAAGAAGAGGGGATAGCAGGGCTGCAATGCTCCAGACGGGTGTATCCTTGCTCCTTGTGATTTCTTCCAATGGGGAAGATTCTTCTGCTCTAACAATCCTGTTCCTACAATGCACTGTCCCCAAGACACTGGGTCTTTACCAAAGAAGTCTCAAAAATTCCTGTTACATCAGCTCCATGTGAACCCTCACTGAAGCTTGGTATACCCCATGTATTTTTAAGACTAGCTGATGGCAGGCAGTCAAAAACCCTGAAATGGGGGGACAGCACAGTTGGGCTGTGTTTCTACAGCAATGGCACAGCACACTCAAAGGTTACTGCTTGCAGTCCCCTCTGACCTTCACATCTGCAAAGCTGTGTGCAAACACACAGAATATGTTGTCTTTGTGACTCAGGTACATGCAGACTAGGAGGGTGCCTGAGGCCAGCAAACCCAGACAACTTCCAGTCTAGATGCTCCACAGCTCATCGACTTTGCACACCATTGAATACCCTCTGCTATAAGAAGATAGGTTTTAGCACCGAAGTCAGTGCCTATAGCTCGCATGGGAATGGGAGCAGGAGAGATGGAGGCCATCACCAGGGACTCAGGTCTCTGCCGTGGCTAGGTTTCTCTCAGTAGAAACATGCAGTTCATTAGATGAGGAAGGTACTTAGGACAGGACGGGAGCTGAGGCTGCCTGTGCCTGTCCAGTGTGGGTCTATCTGGAGAGGAAGGTGGCTGCTGAATCCTCACTTCTCAACAAGAGCAAAAACTTTGTGTCTCAAGTGAAGAGCATCTAGACAGCGGTCTGCCAGTGACAGAGCTATGAATAGACTTAGAAGTACCCACAGCCACCCACGAGGTGAGAAACTGCTGCTTTCTTCCTCGGCATTACCCATGTCACCATCTCCCCACCCCTCTGTATTCTGTAGCTACCAATAGCTGTCCTCATGGGGTCAGAAAAGAGCCAGAAACTGGGACTGAAAGCTTGCTCCCTATCCCTCTGATCACACACACCAAGCAGATGCGACCATGACCTAGATTACAAAGTACCCAAGCGTAGTATCACCATCTGAGGACTCAGAAGCAAGGATGATCCTGCAGGCAAGGACTTTTGCTCTGGATATGGTCCAAAAGCTTCTCAGAGAAGTACCAGATTACCTTCAAAACTGCCCCAGCAGCCTCTTCAGCAAGGTTCACATCCACATCATGGGCCCTGGGAGGATCTTCACCCTCTGCCTGGTGTGTTATCAGGGCTTCCTCTGAGCTCTATGGAAAGCTGTGGGGGATTGCAGACACACGCTTAGGCTCCTTCATCTCTACTTCTTCCATCCTATCTTGTTTTGCCCAGACAGCAGCCTGCTCTACCTAAGCTATTGCAGACCATCCCGCCTAGCAAAGCACCTGGGATGGGGGGCACCAGGGGAGTGGCCACTGGCCCTAGGAAGAACTCCTCCTAGGGCCAGCAGCCACTCCCCTGGTGCCCCCCATCCCACACTGCACACAGGGATCACAGTGCTGGAGGAGATCAAAGGTCCTGCTACAACTGCAGGTAATCTGGCCAGGCAGGCAGGCAGAGGGATTCACTCTCTGTTGCAGACTTTATCTGGCTCCAGGAAGGATAAGCCTATCCCCCCCCCACCCCCACCCTCTAGTCCAGAAGATGTAATGTGACATGTGGTTGAGACCAAAAGGCAATGTCTAGGAACAGGTCCAGGAAAAACATGTCACTTGGGGCAGGGAGAGGACAAGGGTGACTGAATGGTCCAAAATGATCCAAATGATCATGAGCAAGCCATCTTCCTTCCAGGGAACAGCTGCATGGCAGTTTGGTGACCTTCTACACCACCTCTGCATCCCAGCTCCTGGAGAATGGGTGGAAATCTTGCTCACAGCAGCCCTCTGCATGCGGTGCCTCACTCCTGGGAAGGCAGCACCAGCAGCACGCAGGCAGTCCCGGTTCTCTTGGGTGCAGAGGAGGCAGGAGCTGGGGGAGGCAAAGCCATCTAGGGAATGCTCAGAGAGGTCCATGCTGGAGAGCTTGGAGCTGTCTCCAAACTTTCCTGATTTTCAAGAGCCTTCAGTCCAGCTGAGCCTGTAAGAGAGAAACAATGTGGTGAGGAAGACTGAACAAGACTGGAGCTTGCCCACTGGTTCACACCACTGAGGTCTTGGCTGGACAGCCAGACCTCATCTCAGCAGTGCAGAGCAGACTGTTGCAGTGGCACAGCCCTGTGGAGAAGACCATCACCAAGCTCAGCAGCACCAAGAGTAGCTGTACTGCTGCCCCTGCCATGGCACACAGCAGAACCGCAGTCATCAGGGATCCCAGTGAGCCATGACCTAACCATCTCCACAACTCTGTGTTTCATACTTTTCCCCCGGCACTGCATGCACCACAACAGATCTTCTCACTGGGTTGAGTGTGCTGTGCTGCAAGACTCAGAAGCTTCAGGCTTCCTGCCAGACCCTGGGCTTGAAGCCAGGCCCACTCTGCAATCCCAAAATCCAGTGGTCCAAACTTACATGAACTCTGCTTGCAGCTTGCTGATCTAACTTACTGCTGGAGAAGGGGCAAAGCCAGATGGTCTCCTGTGCTGCAGTCTCCAGCCCTGCTGTCCACGGCCTAAGGAAAAGAAGTTATTTTGGATCTTGCTCACAATCACCAAAATGGCCTCTTCACAAACATCTTAAGAAAAACAAAAAAAGCAGGCAGCCAGGAGACAGGAGTTATAACCACTGTGTCCTGGAAAGCTCTCTCCATTTCCCCAAGCTGTGAAATGGGTACTTATATTTCCCCGAGGCCAATGAGAGAGCTTTTTCTGGGTATCATCCAGCAATGATTATTTCATTCCTAGAAGCAGTGTTCAGAGAGAAGGAGGAAAGCCCAGTACCACACAACATGTTGATGGTTGATTCACCCGAGAATCCCAGCCATTTTCCTGCACCTCTGGCGAGGAAAAGAAGGTCCGAAGATGCACCCTTTGGTAGGAGCAGCTTTGCAGAAAGCATCTGCTGCAGAAGTCAGGGGGCTTCCCTGGTTCAACGGCACTGGAAAGGATGACTGCGTGGTAAGGAACACACATTTCCCCCTGGTCTGCCCTCTCTAGAGGTCAATATATTTGCTCATATTTGATGTCTCCCACCCACAACACACAGCTGAGAGAGCTTCTGTTGTATAGGGATTATTTTTTGCAAGGGAAGAGATCTAAAAGAAGGAAACGATAATATACAGACAAAGCAGTTTAATGTATTGTGGTGCATAGGCAAGTCTCTGCAAGGTGCTGAGCAGACCCTTACAGTGGGCACCCTCAGCTTTTCCTCCTGGATGCAAGTTCTAAGGAGCAGCCTTTGACAGCCCTCTGCTCCCCATCTCAAGAAGAGCCTTAAGGGGAAAGGTACATACTGAAAACACCTGTAAAATGGGCAGCAGCCAAAAGTGTATCTGCTGTGCCCCATGTCCACTCTACTGGGAATTTAGGCAGCCCACAAGCGCAGCTGCACCATTGTGTGCTTCTTTCCAACATCTGCCTGTCCTGCTCACTGAAAAAATCATGGAGCTGCTTCTAATTTCATTAGCAGGCCCATCAAGCAGTTCATCAATCTATGATTTCCTGGCTTGCTGCTGTGAGGAAACAAGCAGGATCTGCTCTGAATTCACGAAGCCATCCTCTGGGGTAATTTGTCTGAAGGCTTAAAATTTCCCGAGTGGATTATTATCTCGGATTAAAACTGGAGGAGGGAGTGGTTTTACTTTTTTTTTTTTTTTTTACCTGGAGTAAGTCAGAATATCCCCTAAAATGCCAGCAGCTCCCCACCCCAGAGGCAGGCGTTGCCCTGTCCCAGAGACGGGCAGGGCCAGGCAGGAGCACAGGCACCAGCTGCCCCGGCCGGCTGCACGCCCCAGCCAGCCTCGCTCCGCAGCAGCTGAGCAGCAAAGCCCACAGGCTCTCCACTTGCCGCCCACAGAGAGGGGCTCGGATTGGGTGCGTGGGGCAGGTAAAATAGATCTGAGAAGCGCCGGAGTGACGGAAGAGGCTCCAACTCGCCCTCCAAGGAGCTGCAGCTCCATCGGGAAACACTCACGGTTGCGTTGCCGAACGCTCGGCTCCCCACACCTGCTGAAACGCGAGTGGCTGCGAACCCACAGCCCATACGGAGGGTCCCAGCTGCCGGGGCCGCATCCAGCCCCCTGCAGCCCCCACGGCCGCGGGCGGGCGCTGGCTCTGAGTGCCGCGGCTGCCGGGCGCGGCGGTTCCGCGGTTCACAGCTCCCTCTCCTGGCTCCCTCGCCGCATCCACAGGGCCACGGCGGCGAAGGTGGGTGCTCACCCTCCTCTGCTCCTCTGGCGGAGCTAGGCGGGAGGGGCGGATGCTCTGCCGCTGCGCCCGCATCCTCCCCGCCTGCCGCAGGCAAAGAACGAGCTGCAAATTCAGGAGCGATAAATCACAGGAAAGGGGAAAGCCGGGAGCCAGGGCTCTTGGTGTTACAAGAAAAAGCAGAACAGAAACCACCTCATCTTCAACAGAAATCATCTTAATAAAAAAAATTTTACAATTTAACTTAGAGATGACAGAAAACTTTTTATCATACCCCAAATTCTAATTTTGGTAATTTAACCTTCCCTCCCCCACCAATCCCAAAAAGCAAGGCCATTATTTTTAAGTGGAAAATTCTCACACAAAATGAAAAGAGGCAGTCTTATGTTGGAGAGAAAAGAAAGGACAAAGCAAACACGCTCAGTTTTCCACCATGAACCTTTCTGGGTTGATACCTCCCCATGTGTCATCCCATTATTTTAGCCAAACAATTGGCTGAATTTGACCAAGAACATGAATGCCTCCAAAATTCCCTTCTCCATCAAACATTCTTGTCCTTGGAAACCAGCCACAGCCCACCCATGGACCCAGTAGGCAAGAGCAGGAGGTCCCAGATGCCTACACGTGGGTCAGGGCAAGCTACATGGCAGAAGCAAGAAATGAGGTTGCATGGCCCAGTCACAGCAGCCACACAGTACTGTCAGGCACAGGTGTCATTACTGCTTATGTTGAGGTTGTTGTTGCTCACAGGGTTTTTGTGGCCTTTCCTGCACTGCACCCCTCACCAACAAGCTGCTTACACCATGGAGCCCGTACAGCTGCAGCACAGACTGGCAGAGCTTTGCCATTGCATGCAATGGTGCCATGTTTTCACCCTCACACATGTGTCCCCATGGCTCTGCCACTCATTTCTTCTCCAGAAGGCAATTGGCCTGCAAAGCTCCAAAACTCCCACTGAGTACAAGAAAACCTCCTGCCTAAGAAAATAAATGTGTTCTGCACTTTCTCTGAGCTACCCACAGCAAAGCAAATATGGGCACAACTGGATCCCACAACTGCTTCATTCCTTAAAAACATGTCATTCCAGTTAAACCCTTCCTGGCACATCTGGCCATCATTAGATAGAAGAGAGAGACAGTTACTGTCTTCCTTCTACACATAGCCGTGGTCTTTACCTCTGTATTGTACTTGTTATCCGAGACATCCATAGCCCAAATGGAAATCACGCTGCCTCCATGGCAGGAGGGCTTGGGAATGCCATCCGCCAGGACTGCGGTGCTCAGGGTACTGAGCTGCCTGTGCCAGGTGCCATTTGACAGCACCAAATACAGCAGAAGGGAAAAGAGAGGCAGGCAGGAGGACGGCAGCCACCTGCCCTTCCAGATAGATGTCCATCCTCAGTGTGGGTGGTGGAGATGACCTAGGCAGTGACAGTAATCCAGACAAGCTTCTCCATGTGCAGACATAAGAGGCATAGATTGGGCCATCTTAGCTGAGTTTTGGTATTTTGTGGGTAAGGAGTATCTCAGTGCAGACTGGGTGTCCGCAGACACTCACTGGAGACTATTTACCTAAAGTGAGTTATACAGGCTGAACCTGAAATGCATTTGTAAATATCTGGCTTCTGTTTTGGTCTCTCTCATTGGGGTGGTTTTGTTATCTGCAAGGAATGTGGCATCTTCCAAAGCCCTTCTCCTCCTTGTTCCCTGTGTGGCTGGTGTGTTGGGTTTGTGTGCCAAGGTTTTGGTGGCGGGCGGGCTACAGGGGTGGCTTCTGTGAGAAGCTCCTAGAAGCTCCCCCTGTGTCTGATAGAGCCAATGCCAGCCGGCTCCAAGATGGGCCCGCCGCTGGCCAAGGCCAAGCCAATCAGCGCCTCTGTGATAACATATTTAAGAAGAAGAAAAACACTTAGAGAGGGAGAGCTTTTGCAGCCGGAGAGAGGAGTGAGAAGATGTAAGAAACTCTGCAGACACCAAGGTCAATGCAGATGGAGGGGGAGGAGGAGCTCCAGGCGCCAGAGCAGAGATTCCCCCTGCAGCCCGTGGTGAAGGCCATGGTGAAGCAGGCTGTCCCCCTGCAGCCCATGGAGGACCCCACGCCGGAGCAGGTGGAGGCACCTGAAGGAGGCTGTGGCCCGTGGGAAGCCCACGTTGGAGCAAGTTCCAGGCCGGACCGGTGGACCCGTGAAGAGGGGAGCCCATGCCAGGGCAGGTTTGCTGGCAGGACTTGTGACCTCGTGGGGGACCCCACGCTGGAGCAGTTTGCTCCTGAAGGTCTGCACCCCGTGAGAGGGACTCCATGCTGGAGCAGGGGAACGATGAGAGGAGTCCTCCCCCTGAGGATGAAGAAGTGGCAGAAACACCGTGTGATGAACTGACCATAACCCCCACTCCCCGTCCCCCTGTGCCGCTGAGGGGGGGGAAGGTTTGAAGCCGGGAATGAAGTTGAGCCCGGGAAGATGGGAGGGGTGGGGGGAAGTGTTTTAAGAGTTGATTTTATTTCTCATTCCTCTACTCTGTTTTGCCTAGTAATAAATTAGATGAATTCCCTAAGTTTGGTCTGTTTTGCTCGTGACGATAATTAGTGAGTGATCTCTCCCTGTCCTTATCTCGACCTAAAAGTGTTTCGTTATGCCTTTTCTCCCCTGTTTAGTGAATGAGGGGAGTGAGAGAGCTGCTCTGGTGGGCACCTGGCCCCCAGCCAGGCTCAACCCACGACAGACTTTTTTTGGCGCCGCGCCAAAAAAAGACTGACGTGGTTTAGCCCCAGCCAGTAGCTGGGTGCCACGCACTACTCACGCACCCCTCCCCCGGCGGGATGGGGAGGAGAACAGAAAAAAAACAACGGCAAAGCCTCGAGGGTTGGGATAAGGGCAGTTTACTGGGACAGCAAGGGAGAGGGAAACAATCAACAACAGTACTGATAACAGATATTCACAATGGGTGATAACAAAGAACAATTTACCGATCCGACGACCGACCGACCGGACGCTCAGCCTGTCCCGGAGCCACACCGAACCCGCCCCTGCCCGACCAGCCCCCTTTTATGGTGAGCATGATGTCACATGGTATGGAATAGCCCCCGGCCAGCTTGGCTCACCTGTCCTGGCTCCTAGTGAAATTAACTCTATCCTTGCCAGAACCAGGACAGCTGGGTAGATGGCATATGGCAGGCTCTGTCCACCATGACTCTGCATTTTCTCAACATACATGGGAGGTCAGCATGTCCAGGTACCCCTCCATACAGGGTTCATGTCTCACCTTCTATTAAAGCAATAGGAGGGAGGAGGTGTGATGGGCACAGACCTTTTGCAGAAGCTGGAAGGAAATGTTAGCAGTAGCATTAGTCATTCTCCTTTTTTTTTAGTGATCCAAGTCCAAGGTCTCAAATCAAGGCACCAAGAAAAGGGACAGGTCAGAGGAGGAGCTAGGACAATCACCTGATTTGGAGCCATCTCAGGAGCTGCCATCAAGGCAGTGGCAGCAGCAATGCTAAGGACCTGAGAGAAGTCCCCAGCAAGGCAGCCAGAGGATCTGCCTTGTGAAATAGCAAACACTGTCTCAGCACAAGGCCAGACATCATCTAGCTGACCTCTGCACCCCCTCATTGCGTCCCACCAGGTAAAGCTTTCTCCTCATCCTCAAGCAGACTGTCAGAGCTATCAGAGAAGAAGTCCTCCAGATCCTGCTGCCTCATCTTGGACTCCAGAACAGTGATGCGCTGCTTGAGCTTCATCTGGGCATCATTGTACTCTGTCAGGAGCTGGCCAAAGCGGGTGTGCAGTGTGTCCAGGTTCAAGGCCAGCCTGTCCAGCTTCTCTTCCATGCTTTTCCCTTCCGTGCTTACCTCTGCAGCTGACTCATCCAGCAGCCCTTCCTTGATCAGGATCTCCCGGCCACGCTCCTCCAAGACCTTTTTGGCATCAGGATACTCTGTGACTGCTTCCATAAGATCTTCCTTTGACAGGCAGAAAAGATCAGAGTAGCCCAAGCTACGGATGTTGGCTGTGCGCCTGTTGCCCATTTTGCTCCCTTTAATGTTGAGGATGCTGATCTCACCAAAGCAGCCTCCTGCAGTGAGCAAAGCATACTGTGTCATTCCGTCATCCGCCACCACGGCCAGCTTGCCCTCCTTGATGATGTACATCTCTTTCCCAATGTCTCCTTTCCGGCAAATGTAATCCCCTGGGCTAAACACCTGAAGGTGAAGCTTCAGCACCAGCTCCACCAGTAGACCTGCCTCACAGTCCTGGAAAATCCTCACCTTCTTCAGTGTCTCCAGATGAACGTTGATGGCAATCTCTGCCCTTAACTTACCAGGGAGATTCTTGAGGACTTCCCGTTCATCTACTGCCTTCTTGTTGGTCCACAGGTAGTCAAACCACTTGATGACTTTGGTTTCCATGTCTTTGCTCACCTTGCGGGACTGCATGTAGTGTTTGATGGCATCGATTTTTGCCTGGAACTCTGCCCTGGTGGCATTCATGTTGGATATCATGGATCCCACATTCCCCACAACGGTGGCAAAGATGAGGACACCGATAAGGAAATCAAAGATCACAAAGAGATACTCTTCATCACGCACAGGGGGAGGGGTCTCTCCAATGGTAGTCAAAGTCAACGTAGACCAGTAGAGACAGTAGATGTACTCCCGAGTCAGATATCCATATTCAGGGTCTGTGACATTGGGATAGACCCAGGTGTCCTCTCCGAAGCCTATGGCCTTGGAGATGGCATAATAAATGCATGCGTTCCAGTGGATGATGACCAGGATGTAAAGAACCAAGTTGCTGATGCGGAAGATGTTGGGGTGGCTGGTTCTGGTCTCAGTCCTATCAAAGAACTCAAACATGCGGGAGAAGTGCAGCAGCCTGTTGAAACGCAATTCAGGGCAGTGCAATCCCACAGCAAAGTATGCCAGGTCTGTGGGCAGGATAGAGAGAACATCCAGCTTGAACTGTAAGGTGTGGATGTAGTTGTCCCATAACTTCTTCAGGTCCTTAACCAGGAGGCCCTGTTCCAAGAAACCTAACAAAGAAGTAAATTATAAAATTATCTTGTTCAACTCTTCTGCAGGCTTTGTAAGAACTTCTGTGAAACATTTTATGGTATGCCATGCACATGTGTGCATATATACACAGGATCATCCAAATATTACCAGTTCCACCTGATCTATTCAGTTTACAAACTTTTGTTACGATTCAAACCCTTCATATGGCGAAAGCCACCTAAAGGTATCACTTAGGGATTTACTCTGTTGCCACGAAGAAATGGGGACACAAAGGTTTCCATCCTCCAGATCATGCATTATTGCAGTTCTGGCAGAAAATGCACAGCCACCTGCCGCATTGCAAGAACACTAAATTCTACCATTTTTCTGTGTAGATAATTCATTAGCTGAACTGATGCAAAATCAGAGATACAGACCTTCAACTATGTCTGATACTAACAGTAATGCAGGTAATTTTGTACAATTATTCAAAGGTGAAGTTGAAAGCTGGGATGATTAATCTTTCATTCTGAAACTTACTCCATTTCTCAGAGCTTTTAATTAGATTCTTTCCCTGGAGACTGCTTCGTACTAGTGAGTGCCAAGGTAGACAAAACCCTCTTTCTAATGGAGCTGTACATTAGGCCTCTCCCTTGCAGCTCATCTCCACTTTTAGGGGATTAAAGCAAAGCACTCACAAGCCAGGATGCTGCTTCTGCTTACCTGTGTGCAGGCGGATCACTATGTCCCCAATGTAGATAGAGTCTGAGATGTAGTCTAACACCAGCCAGAGAACAACATAGGTCTTTTGCAGGTCACTGAAGCAAGCCCTGGAGGAAGGTCATAAAACAGGGTGGGGAGACCAACAAATCTCCATATCATCTCCAACTATTACAGCTGAATATAGGCTGATTCTGAGGTTCCTAACTCTGCAACAGAACTTGGCCACTTGCCCCCCTTCTGCTAGAAATTAAAACCCCCTTCTCTGAAAAATCCGCCCTCCCTTTGACCTAGGTAAAGCAATGTTTTGAAACCACCTCCTAAATGCACCTTGCAGTTTTACCCTGAAGTCACGGTCCTTTCCAACCAGGGCCAGAGGGTGGATGCTCTGCCTTTGCACTGCAGAAGTCACAGTGATAGCGGGGGGGTCCCTTTCTTTTAGGTTCCCACCAGCCCCAGCACCACCAGTGTCAGTTGTCTGATCCTGGCTGAGCCACAACAACTAGGAGAACAGGAGGATTAAAGCACACAGGGACCCTACAACCTCCCAGCTCACCTGGCTACGAGCAAGCACCAGTTATAGAGGACAGGAACTGCAATGACAGCCAGCCAATGGTAATACCAGTCCCCTGCAGGGTCCACCACAAAGATCTGCCATTTCTTCCTAGAAGCAGAGAGAAGCCAGAGCTGGCAATGTATGAATAAAGGGCTAAAGATAGAAAATAGGGTTGGAAGAAACCATCTGAGTCACATCCTTCATCCCTCGCACTAGACTGGCTCAAACATAGCTGCAGCTTGAGCGCCAGTCTGTAAGCTAAAACCAATCCCAGCAATACTGAACAAAAATGTCCAGCACTGTTTAAGCTCCTTTATCCCCAAAACTGGGTTCAGTAATGTACCAGAAGAGGAAACTGTAGGATGGTAAGGGAAAGCAGGTGGCCTACATGCACACAGCACCCCAGTGGCAGAGCCAGAAATAGATGTATGGAAGAGGGTGATCAGAAAACTTCTCATTACATGACATTGCCTCACCCAGATGAGGTATGGATTGGTGCCAGAGAGATCTTAAGAGAAGATTAATTAGAGCAGGAAGGAAAGTGAGCTGCAGATGAGTGGGAGCATGAGGAAGGGATGCCCAAGCCCCAGAGCAGCAACTGGGGGAGTGGCTGGCATTGCAAGGATGCCATCACCATGCTGCTTGCAGCTGCCTGCCTGTAGTCTGCTCAGTCCTGGGTCCAGCCTTTGAACTGCTCCCAAGTGTTTGATCCTGCTCATCTTGGGACTCTGAGATAAGATGCATGTGCTCCAGTCGCTAGATTTCACTGGAGAAGCTGGGGAAGAGAAACTCTGGCTGGGCTGATAGGCTTAGCTGCTGCGGCCTGGTAGGGCAAAGCTCCCTCTCCCCCTTCCTCCTTACCTCCCTTCCAGCTTTTGAACATGCAAAACTCCCTCCAGTGACAGAGAAAACCAACCTACTTGCCAACAGATTCCCTGTAACCACCCCACTACTTCTGACAACTTCAAAAGCAAAACATCTGCCTTGAAGTCTCCTTCCCAGCTGCACAGGCAGCAGCACCCACGGTGCCTGGAGCGTGGGGACCAGCAGCCAGCACAAAGCCAGCAGCAGTCCTTCATGTTCACTCTGGGTACAGCCACAAACAAGCAGGTGGTCCAACCTCCCTATTAAAAGTGCTCATAAAAAGTTTTGCTCAGAAAGTGCAACTTAAATGTTTTTTTGAGAAAGGGACTCTTTGCTCCCTGAGACATACAGCACTGACACAGGGGAAGCGCTGACTGACCTGTAGCCAGCCAGTGCTGTTGTAACACCCCTAAGTGCTAATAACCTCAATAATGGTGTTAATTACATTGGTAATTTCAGCTTTAAATCACCAGTGTTGCTCACAGCAGGTAGCCAGAGTCACTGACATTATGCTGACAGTGGTTCCAGGGCTGGAAAACCAGGGCTCTGGGTTAACCCAGTAAGAGGGAATAATCATCTGCCTCTTCCCAAAGGCTTTGCACCCAAGCCTGCAACCATGGAGGCTCTCATGGCCATGAACAGTGGCTCATGTTCAGAGTTACCAGACTTGGGGCTCTTCTTACCTATAGGGCTGAGGACCTAGAAAACAGCAGAAGTTACCACCATCTCCCCAGGAGCCCACCGGCACTGAGCAGCCCTTTCATGGCACACTTCAGCTCCCTCTGATAATTAACAAGCTCCCCTTAACCTTGCAGGGCAGAACGTTTTTCCATTACTAGTAAAGACTCAGATACAAGGCTCAGATGTATTTTTCTCCTACAGAAAACAATCTTTTTTTGGTGTTTTAATTACCATGTATAATGGTAGGGTCCAGAGTAGACCATGAGCTTTGCCCTTTAATTAGCCAGAAGAAGAAAAGTCAGGTTATTGCTTTTCACTGGGAGTGTGAGCTGAGGAGATGAAAGGGCTGGATTTGAAAGCTTTTTCAGAAAGCTGCCATCACAGTGTCTGCTCCTGGGGGGAGCATGGGCAGCAAATGCACTCCCTTCATCTCCCTTCATCCTGCAGATGATGAATAAGACTGGCAAATCCCATGCATTTGTGCTTGCTGTGGTCTCCTGGGTGGAGACCCCACATTCCTTGGCTTGTCCCCAGCTCCTCATGCACACAAGCTGAAGGTGCATCTCTTTACAGACCCAGGGCTGGCTCCAAATGCCAACTCTAGTGTTGAACTGGTCTGAAAATGGGGAGATCTGCTAGCTGTCACGAGCCATGCAATGCGTATTTCTTACCAGGGGAGAGAAGACCCCATGGGTGAGGGACAGGACAGGTCTTTTCCACAGGGACAGACTACCAGGTCCTGTGTGCCTGCACAACAGCCCAGCAAAGCCAGGCTGGCTGCCAGGACAGGACATGACCACTGCATCCTACCTCCCCCTTTCCCATCCCCATCTGCCTCCACTAGCCATCACTGCTGGGAGCCCGTAAGCACCAGGCATGGCTTATCTCCAGCAAAGGACAGTTGGGGCCACAAGGAAGGCACCCTACTTTTTGTTTTCCTCCTTGGTCTCCTCGTCCTCTAGATCGTTGGCAGCACCTGCAGCCACTGTCCAGAGCTCAGGGCCCTGGAAGCGCTCGAGAAAGGGGTCTGGCCTTTGCTGCTCCTCATGAAAATTCTTGCTGGCCCAGTCCCTCAGCACCAGCACCAGCCGGACTATCCTGGATGGGGGAGAGAGGCAGTCAGTAGGTGTCTGTGGAGCAAGGAGAAAGCAAAAGCTTGAGAGCAAGCGGTGTGGGGTAGAGCTGAGAAGAAACTCTCACAGCTCTCTCTCAAGCCCAAACATTTCCTTTTCCCCCCTTGTAGTGGTGGTGTGGGACCAAGAATATACAAGCAAGAAAACCCACCCTGGCAGAGTCCCAAGGCTCCTTCCCCAGTCCTGCTGCCATTCCCACAGGGACATGAATAATGGCTGGATGACCAGGGCAGAGTGAGTTGAGGCTGCCTGCAAGGGAAAGGAGCCTCCAAGCCCTCACTGGGGCCCCAGAGGTGATGGAGCCATCCCCTTCCACAGCCCTCTCCGTGGGCACTGGGGCATGCGGAGCAGCATTCACAGATGCTGGTCCCTGCAACCCTTGAATGCCATGCAGCAGAAGGAGATCCTGATCCCATGCAAGTCCCCAGTGTCAAAGCCAGGCACAAAAGGCTCAGGCTTACCCTGGGCTGGTGGCACACACAGGTACCTGGCCAAGGCTTGTCTGCCTCGGAAAGCAGAGGCAGCCAGCTGCTCCCCTCCATCTGGGGGACTCCCTCTCTGCAGCTCTGAGGAGGTGTCATCCTGCATTGAGGAGGCCCTGCAGTGGGGAAAAGGGGGGGGTCACAGCCACACCGTGCCATTGTAGCACCTGCCCACAGCCAGACAAAGTGGAGGAAGCAGGCAGATGAGGTTTGGCATCGCAGCCCTGCCCATGCCAGGTCTCAGCAGACACACCGAGCTGGCCCTCCCCTGCCCCACCTCTGCCTCCCTTAAACAAACCAGGGACCAGTCTGACCTCCTGGTGCTGAGCCCCGTCCTCTCCACATCACCCTCTACTCGAGCTTGGGTGGGTTGGCAGGGGTGGCGGTTGGCCGGTGAGCTGTGCAGACCATTACTCTTGGCCGTCATCCTCCATGTGAGGAGACCACGGGTACACACTCTGTCCCAGAGACCTGCAAAGAGCAGAAAACAGCCACAAGAAGACCCATGCAGGACACATCACATGGTTTGAACACAGAGATAAGGCACAGCATGGGAAGAGAGAAGGTCAAACCCCATGGGATGTGCCCACCCCATGTTTTCCACCACCAGCCATCACTGTGCTGCAATAAGAGTCCTGCAGAGCATTTCACCCTCCCCAAGAGATCCCACATCTGCCTGTGGCCCATGAAAGATGCTCTCCTTGTGGTTGAGGCTCCTCAGCTATTGCCAGGGCAACAGCATCCCCAGCGAGCCGTGCCGTAACAACAAGCCCACAGCTCTCAGCACCACTGCCTGCCGAAGGACAAGAAAATAGACTCATAAGGGATGTAAGGCACAAAGCTAGCCCTGGCAGAGAGATGCTGTCATGCAACAGCATAGGGTAGACTTTGCATGTAGAAGGGTGTTTGCACTCGAGCAGCCGCCCTCCTTCCCCAAGGTACTGCAACCTGCTGGTGGTCTGTCCAGTAAGCCCCACCTCTCATCACTGCAGAAATCTCCCCTACATTGGAAATTAAGGTTTGCAGAGAGCCTTTACAAAGAGCCTTGGTGAAGTTCCTGCTGGCAGGAGCTACCACCTGGTTTCAGAAAGCAGCAGAGAAGACTCTACATTAATACACAGAGGCCACTGTGGAGTTGTTAAGTGTGGGATTTCACCAGAGTTTGTTTATCTAAAAAGTGAGAGATGCCCATAGGGCTTGCTTAACCTCAGCATCACATGCAGCCCTCACTGTTCTGCTGCACCCTAGTATAGACCATACCATGCAAAAGCACCTCACAGAAACACAGACTTGCACATGCATGGACACAAAGGCACACAGGCATTGCCCAGCTCTACCTAAACCACATATTCCCAACTCTGGCAGTCCTGCCTGCTCCACCCAGTGCACAGGAGGCCCTCCATACCTGCAATGCACAGATGGGGCAGATTCCTGGAGACAACACGCTCGTGCTCTCACACGGTGCAGCCCACAGCCAAGGCTCTGCTTGGGGGAGACAT
Organism: Grus americana; assembly: GCF_028858705.1. Classification (NCBI taxonomy): domain Eukaryota; kingdom Metazoa; phylum Chordata; class Aves; order Gruiformes; family Gruidae; genus Grus; species Grus americana. The sequence continues at coordinate 11,876,006 of NC_072863.1, read as the reverse complement.
TGCCTTGTACACCTCTACCAACATGCACAAAGACTACATCCACGCTACACGCACAGGGACATTCATGCATGCCCAGGCAAGCCACCTCCCCGGGGCAGCAGAGCTGCTGCCAAGAAGCCACCACTGTCCACTTACGAGCCTGGCATCCCCTGAAGCTTTTGACACTTGGCTGCTGCCTAACGCAGGCTAGCAGGGGTGGCTGGGGAGCATCCCTCTCCCAGGCTGACTCCGGAGCACTCAGGCTTTTAAAACGTGTGTTGAGCTGCAAAGCAAAGCCAGCACAAGCGCAGCTGCCTGCACTCCTGCTCCTCTCCCCTGCCCAAGCAGAGAAGCAGGCGAGGCGGCTGGGCAGAGTGGCCTTTGCAGTGTGCGGGGAGGACGCACGCGCGTGTGTGTGCCTCGTCACTACAGCACGCCCATCCCCTGAGCATCCTTGATGCCCTGAGCAGCAAGGCATGTTTCACGGGAGTTAATAGCAGCCAGCTTTGTGTCTGGGGGATGAAAGGGAGGAGGGAAACATGCTGCTCAGGGATGCTCCATTTCCCTACCCGTGTGTCCCCTTCTCCCCCTTGCCACCTCCTCAGTGGCTGGAGGGACCTCAGACATCTCTCAGGGCAGAGACCAGCTGGAGATCACAGCTGTCCTGAACAGCTCTGGATCCAGCAGCTCCTGAGTGCCCAACAAACCTTGGGGAAGGGTCACTGCCCACCCAGGGACAGGCACAGCTGGCAGATCCCCAGCTGGGCTCAACTCCTGCCACATGAGGGGATGCATGGGATCGCCTGCTTCTGCTCCACTCCCAGCCCTCTGCTCTAGGGAAAAGCAAAGCTGGTGACTGTTTCCCTGCTACACAGGCTGTGCCACAGCTACTGCTTTGATGGAAAATTTGCAGAAGTAGCTACATTTTAACACCCTCCCATCCATTTACCTCTTCTCATACTCAGGGATCTGGAGACCAAATCTGCTGCTCTGGAATCCTGACAAAGAGAGCTGCAGAGTTTGAAGATGATCATGTACTGCATCTTTCACCAATTTCTGCCCTCGTATTTTGTTCACAAGGCCGTTCTAATAACCAGTTAGCAAAAAAATTGCATCCCCCAAAGGAATAAGGAAGAGGTTAATTTTTACCCCCTTCCTCCAGTATCTAGCCATTTGCAGCAGCTGAGGCTGCATCAGTCCCTGCCATGTGCATGGAGTCCTGCACCATGTGCAGGCCTGATCTGAAAGTACCAACACCAGGAGTCCCTTCACTATCAAAGGTTTACCTTTTTTTTTTTTTTCCTTCAAAGCCTTATATTCCATTTGTTCTGATCTCACTGAAAAACTGTACAGCAGGGAGCCCAAAGGAAGAAACGGAATTTTTGCAGCCTTGGCCAGGGCTGGCGGCAGCGTTCGGTGCTGCCTGGGTGAGCACCCGGCAGCGAGGGACATGGCACCCTGCTCCTGTCCCCACGCCACAGACCCTGGCACGTGTTCCTCTTCTACCTCTCCTCTTGCTCCCTGCCTGCAGCTGCCTTCAAAAGCAACACGGGAACTCCAGGAGCCTGCAGCTGCCTTGAGCACAAGACACTATTTTCCATGCACATTGTTGTGGCAGTGACCCTAGGAGACCCAGCCCTGCCACATGTGCTGCCCTGGGACTCAGAAGAGCCAGGAGGAGGAGGCAGGGAAGAGAGAAAGGAAATTAAAAAAGCATCACACCCCAACAGGGACAGGATTCACCAGAAACTCTCCTCCTGCAGATCCCCCCTGGCCAGGACGGCTGGCATGCGTGGGCCAAATGGCCTGTGGCTCTAGAGATGTCAGAAATCCAGCATCCAATTAAATAAGCACGTGTAGCTGAGGCATCCAGCACCAGGTCAGAATCCTGCTGCCAAGAAATTAAACCTTACCCATTCCCATCCGTTGGTAGAAGCAGCACGTCCAGAACACATGGAGTTTATTAAAATATGTATTTATGGGTCAGTGTTTCCAGATTTACACCAGGATTTATGCCTTACATAAAAGTCGTATTGTATCCCCTACAACCTGCCAATAATTAGCCTTTGAGAACACATACAGTTTAATCACCCCTCCTCCAAACACCTTCAGTCCACACTTTGAAGGTGGTGTGTCCCTCAAAGTGTCAGCCCTTCTCACCTTAAAATACAGCTTTAAAAAACCAACCTGCAAGCTTCCTCCAAAACACGTTTGCACCTCTTAGACAAGACAAACCAGCCAAACAATTTACCTACTTTCCTGGCACAAGTCACACAGTGGCAACCCCCTTATACAGACCCGTTGCGTAAGGTCCCCTGGTAATCCCAACCACATCCCTGAGCCGCAAGCCATAGGAACGACCCCTGCACCAGTGCTCCCATCCCTTACATACACCCTGTCATGGTATGGCACACCAAGCCCACCACACCATCCTGGCTCTCATCTGCAATAAATCCCAGCGCTCAGCTCAGCTATCAGGCACAGGTTCAGAACGGCAATTACTTGTGAGACAGTTATTTAATAGTCAATGTCCAGCTGCCAGATTTACAGTCATAGATGCTTGATGCAGTTGCAGGCAGAAAACACCCAAGCATCCATGTCTGCAAATAAGCTATTGGACATGTAGATGACCTGCAGATCCATCTACAATTACTTACAGGTGGAACAGAGAGGTCCTGTTAGGCCATGCCAAAACCCGCCCCCAGAGCCTGCAAGCACAACTCCAGCAGATGTGCTGGATGAACCACCAAAAGCATCTCAGTGTCACCTCAGGTCCAAGTGTTACTAAACTCCAGAAAAGGAAAGAAACAGCAAAGCTGTTGAACTGGGCTTGTTTTTAGCTAAAGACCATCTGGGCCAAGAATTCCCCTCACCTGTGTTCTTGCACCACCACTGAAGTTACAGCTTGGCAGCAGACGTGGGAGAAATCCTGCCCTCTGGCATTGGCAACCTAACAAATACCTACTTCTGCCCAAATGGGTGATTTTCCATGGTGTGTCTGGTGCCATCACTGTTGGTACAAGGTCTCATAATCCAGAGAGTCACCATGGGCAGGTTTCCCATTTAAATCTCTCCGGGAGAGGGCCAAGCTCCTGGATAAGCCCAGACCTCAGCAATGCTCTTACAGTCACTTTGGATCTGAACATTTGCAAACCCTGCTGAACTGTCTCCAGCAGGACAGGAGCCGAGGAGATGGTAGCACAGCAGCGGCTGCAGGAATAGGAGCTCCTGGCTCCTCCAGCTCCATACCTCCTAGAGCAGGGGCTATGGCATAGGAGAACTGGCAGTACTACCTCCATGAAAGAGCAGTCATGCAAGGAAAAGAAAAAGCACCAGCAGTTTAAAAATCTCAACCACTCTACACAAGCTTTTGGGGTGGAACATGAGGAACAGACCACAGCAGCTGGCTGAGGACTTTTATGGGGTCAGAACTGAGTTATCCAAGCTGCGACGTGGTCAGGGGACTGGCCCCACCACAGTCTAAGACTGTAACAGGACCCCATGTCCACAAACACCCAATGCCTTGGTTTTGCATCTCCTCTGGCAGACGACCCAAGGGCCAGAGGGTCTCCCTTTGCTTTTCACAGGACAGACATCTCCTGTATCAGCCACCAATTTCTTATGAGACCTGGGCTCTTCACAGCAGCTTGCAACACAAGCACTGATCCCATCAAACTTACAAGGCGGTTGCTAGTGTACACAGAGTATTTGCAGCCACAGCCCAGCCCTGGGACTACACCTGTTGGGCCCTACTCCTTGTACCCCACCTCTCCCTGACACTCGTCTCCATCTGCTGAGGCACGAGGTCCAGCTTCACTGTTTCTCTCCCCCACCTCTGATGCCAGAGCATGGGAGAGGGATGGCACCTTCGTTGTAAGTGGCGCCTAAATGACACAGATCCTCAAGGGCCTACAGTACAAAAAGCAGGTCAAGTTATGAAGAAACACATAGTTTTACTGTTTGCAAGTACATGAACAAGGATTCTCTCCCTGCCCTCACCCACACTGCCAGGGTTGGGCAGGGGAGGTCAGAGCACATGAAATCATTTCCTCAGCCAGAGCCACGTGTTGATGAGGCAGGCGGTGATCAGCACGGAGTAGACCAGGGCCTCCTTCTGCCGCCAGGCATTGCACTGCTCCTCCAGCACACAGAGCCTCCCTGAGATCCTCGTCAACTGCAAGGGAAGCAGTGGGGCTGCTGTCAGCCCTGCAGCAAAGTGCAGGACACTGGCTACACCCCAGAGGTGTGGGACAGCAAGGGATGGAGGGGTGGGAGCTGCCATCTCCTTCAGGTCCTCCTTTTCTAGAGCAGCAGCTATCTTTGTGTGGGAGAATTAGCAGCAGTACATCAGCTCCTGAGCACATACTTCAGGAAAAGGTCCCTCCCATCAGAAGAGCATCTGAGCCCTTTACTGCCAGCAGATGGAGGGGTCTGACTGTCTCATGTAGCCCTACAGCCCCTCAGGATAGGAGCTTGATGGGTCAACACACATGCAAATCCTCCCCTGCTTCTCCATTAGCAGCATCAGCAAGGACCAGCTTGGCAATGCCAGCCCATCAGGACTGAGCAACAGACCTCTGGAGCCCCCTCACCCACCCTCCTATAGCTTTCCCAGGAAACATTTTCAGCCCTTCACCTCATCTCACCTGCTTTCTCATTGCTGCCATCTCAGCCACCCCGACCTCCTCCAAGGCACTCTCTGGGCCTGGGCCAGTCTCCTGGGAGCTGGGGAAGAAAAACAGAGATGCAGATGGACAAACGCTTCTTGAGAGGTGCAGTCGCCTTCCTGCACACGTGGCACTGCCACGGGGAGCCAAGCCATGCAGGTAGCATGTGCATGTCCAGGGTGTGCTGTCTGGATGCAGTATCCAGAGAGAGGAAACATCACCTGCACAGCATCTACTCATCTCTTCTTAACCCCTATCATGCAAATTTATACCCCTCCACCATGCATCCCATAGCAATCACAACAAAACATACAGCACATGCCATGACAGACAACAGGTAAAACACATGCCTGTATTTCTTTAGAGGTCCAACAGAGAGAAAAAATGATATTTACCAAGCATCCATTCTCTGTAAGTCAGGGGAATTCATTGAGGGTTGGATAAATCATCTTTAGAGCCAGTCAGGTAAATATGTATCACAGGCCAATGCCGAAATGGAGGGATGATCTCATTTACATCAGCAGGAGAGGATCCCACTGGTGGGAAGCAACCATCAGCTGGGGGAACTATCTGAGCAAGTACATCAGCCAGCAGAGGAGGGTCCTGTGTTTGCTGAGACAAGGATTTGTTCCTCTCCAGTATCTCCAGATACCACAAGCTCACTTTCCCCACCCTACCCACCCCCACCCCACCCCTCGACAAAAAAAAAAAAAAAGTATCACTTTTTGGTCTTATAGCAAATTTTACCTGCAACTCAAAACATAAACAAGCAACCCAAGCATGCACCACTTTCTTCCATCCCTGGAAACAAAGGGGCCACCACTGGGATTAGCTGCTGCACCAGCAGAGGCAACACAGACCATGGATCTCCAGGGCATCCCCTGGAGACACAGCCTTGCTGCAGGGCCCACAGCACCAAGCCACAAAATAAAATATATCCACAGTGAGAAAGATCAAAATTGCCATGGTCTGTCTGTTGTTCCTACTACCTTAGGCTAGCCCTACATCAGTTCTTCTATAATCAAAACTCCCCTATGCACACCAATAACTCGCATGGGCACTTGCTGATACCGTACAGGTTAACGAGTGTCTAACACCACTCCTTCGGAGACCTTGGGGAGGAGAAGGTATTTATTCCTGTTTGCAACATGATGTTGATCTCACTGAAGACAAGCCAGAACAGCATGTGGAGATTCAATGAATCTCTGCCTGAAAATACATTTGTGAGGTAATACCGCCACATAATGTAGCTGCGGTGTAAAATGAAGTCACAACAGAAATAAAATCCAATTTCCCCCAGCACAGAGCCATTAAAAAGGGAGACATCCTACAGCTTTGGACTGAAAAATCCCAGTTGGTACAGGTGAACACCCTTTAGAGTAGAGACTAGAAATTACTTTCATTACTCATACCCTTCAAGAGGTCACTGTCAGGCAAATATTCCAGTCTCTGTTCAAGACTAGACTTTTCTTTATTAAAATTTCAGGACAAACAAGTCAGCTCAGTCATTTTTTTATTTTTATTGTTGCAGAGGGGTACAAAGTTGTCATATTGAAGAGATACCGTATGCATCTGAAGTGATACAAAGTACCCAGGAGAGGTGGTTCAAGGTGGCTGGCTTCAAAGGGAGATCGAAACCCGGGGAGAGTCCTGGGACTCACCCCACTGCATTACAGCAGCTCCACAAGCTACCACCTCTAATGGTACCATGGCCTAAACCTCCTCTACTGCTGATGGGAAGAGGGAGAAGGTCTTACGTAGCCACTAATCAGATCTGTTGGCCTGCCTAGAGTTCGATTAAAAAAAAAGTGACATTTGAAGACAGTCAGCCTACTGTGGTTAAGAGCAGGGACATCACTTTGCATCATCCGTAGGCAGAAGCCAGGTCTGCTGCCTGCACCTCCGCGCCAGCTGGGGAGGGAAGGCAGAATGTGCCACTGATGGCACCAATGATGGATGCGCACTCTCCTTCCTTTCTGCCTGAAGGCTTTGCTCAAGGAGAATTAGAAGTATTTAAACATTCCTCTGGGTGCTCAGCAGCCTTAGAGCAGTGGGGACACCTTAAGGCTGCAATGATGTCTTTGAACACGTTAAATTTGCACAGACAACAGCGTGGTGGAGACAGTTGCTCCAGCACATCCGGAGAGACTGAGGTCATTGCATACCTGCTCCAGTGAGCATGCAGGCATACTGCACCCTGGCCAGAAGCATCAGCTATGGGATGAGTAACTCGGTGCAGCCAGTTCATGGAAAAGGTTAATTAAGGGTGACCAAGATACAGCCAAGGGTGCTCAAAGCCTGCAGGAGAGGGTGTCTTGGGCACAGGACCTGGGTCAGGCCATCTGTTCTGGGTTTTGATTCCCTTCACACATTTCTCTCCATCAAGCTATCAAGGCATGCAGAAAAATTAGCACTTGCTTAGCAGTGAAGAGCAGCTGAAACCCCAGCAATGTCATGGGGACCAGTGTTAAGTCAATCACTTGGGGTGCCCAGGGGACCGGTGTTAAGCTAAGCAGGAGGCACGAGCTGGGCTGGGTTAACAGGGTGCACCTAGGCTGGCTGCACCAGCGCTCCTGGGCCAGGCACCCAGAGCTGGCAGACAGGACAGGTGAGGAGGAGAGTCTGGGGCAGCCATGCAGGACCAGCCTGCTCCTGCACCCCACGGCCTGCAGTTTACAGAGCTCATGCCTGGCTCATGCCTTAGCAAGGTAAAGGCGAGTCCTTGCAGAGTGACAGAGAGGTGGCTTAAGATGAACTGAAGTCACCTGGATGGCACTGGGTCTTGCCGAGACCCCTGGACATGGCGGAACAGCACCTGGCCAAGGTGGTACATGGTCTGGAAGATGTTCTGTATGGAGTAGATCCTGCCTGTCTCTGCGAGGAGGGGGAACGGGGCACCACGTGCAGGCAGGGAGCACGCATCCAGCCTGGGGTGCACAGAGAATCATGCCTGTTATTTCCTGGTCTCGTACAGCACGGGCACAGCCTGGTATTTCATAGAATCATAGAATGGTTTGGGTTGGAAGGGACCTTAAACATCATCTAGTTCCAACCCCCCTGCTGCGGGTAGGGACACCCTCCACTAGACCACGTTGCCCAAAGCCTCATCCAGCCTGGTCTTAAACACTTCCAGGGATGGGGCATCCACAGCCTCTCTGGGCAACCTGTTCCAGTGCCTCACCACTCTAACAGTAAAGAATTTCTTTCTAATATCTAATCTAAATCAACCCTCCTTCAGCTTAAACCCATTAACCCTTGTCCTGTCACTACACTCCCTGATAAACAGTCCCTCACCATCTTTCCTGTAGGCCCCTTCAGGTACTGGTAAGCCGCAACTAGATCTCCCCGGAGCCTTCTTTTCTCCAGGCTGAACAATCCCAACTCTCTCAGCCTGTCCTCATAGGAGAGGTGCTCCAGCCCTCTGATCAGCTTCGTGGCCCTCCTCTGGACTCGCTCCAACAGCTCAATGTCTCTCTTGTACTGGGGCCCCCAGAGCTGGACGCAGTACTCCAGGTGGGGTCTCACAAGAGCGGAGTCGAGGGGCAGGATCACCTCCCTCGACCTGCTGGTCACACCTCTTTTGATGCAGCCCAGGACACGGTTGGCTTTCTGGGCTGCAAGCACACACTGCCAGCTCATGTTGAGCTTCTCATCAATCAATACCCCCAAGTCCTTCTCCTCGGGGCTGCTTTCAATCCATTCCTCGCCCAGCCTGTAGTTGTGCTTGGGACTGCGCAGGACTTTGCACTTGGCCTTGTTGAACTTCATGCAGTTCGCACAGGCTCACCTCTCCCACCTGTCCAGGTCCCTCTGGATGGCATCCCTTCCCTCCAGCGTGTCGACCACACCACACAGCTTGGTGTCGTCGGCAAACTTGCTGAGGGTGCACTTGATCCCACTGTCCATGTCGCCGACAAAGATGTTAAACAGTGCCGGTCCCAGTACCAAACCCTGAGGAACACCACTCGTCACCATTCTCCACTTGGACATTGAGCCGTTGACCACAACTCTTTGAGTGCGACCATCCAGCCAATTCCTTATCCACCACGTGGTCCATCCATCGAATCCATGTCTCTCCAATTTAGAGACAAGGATGTTGTGCAGGACAGTGTCAAATGCCTTGCACAGGTCCAGGTAGATGACGTCAGTTGCCCTTCCCTTATCCGTAGACACTGTAACCCCATTGTAGAAGGCCACCAAGTTTGTCAGGCACGATTTGCCCCTAGTGAAGCTGTGCTGACTGTCACCAATCACCTCCTTATTTTCCATGTGCCTGAGCATAGTCTCCAGGAGGGTCTGCTCCATAATCTTGCCAGGCACAGAGGTGAGACTGACCGGCCTGTAGTTCCCTGGGTCTTCCTTTTTACCCTCCTGAAAAATGGGGGTTATGTTCCCCCTCTTCCAGTTGGTGGGAACTTCGCCAGACTGCCAGGACTTCTCAAATATGATGGAGAGCGGCCTGGCCACTTCATCCGCCAGTTCCCTCAAGACCCGTGGATGCAACTCATCAGGTCCCATGGACTTGTGCACTGTCAGGTTCCTTAGATATTCTCGAACCTGATCTTCTCCTGCAGTGGGCGGTTCTGCATTCTCCCAGTCCCTGCCTTCTGTGACCTCGGCAGTGTGGCTCAAGCACTTGCCAGTGAAGACTGAGGCAAAGAAGTCATTCAGTACCTCAGCCTTCTCCATATCCTGGGTAACCAGGTCACCCGTTTCATTCCAGAGGGGACCCACATTTTCCCTCGTCCTCCTTCTATCACTAACATACCTATAGAAGCTTTTCTTGTTGCCCTTGACATCCCTGGCCAGACTAATTTCTGTCAGGGCTTTGGCTTTCCTAACCTGATCCCTGCCTGCTCAGGCAGTTTCTCTGTAATCCTCCCAGGCTACCTGCCCTTGCTTCCACACTCTGTAGGCTACCTTTTTTTGTTTGACTTTGCCCAGGAGCTCCTTGTTCATCCATGGGTGCCTCTTCGTGGATTTGCTCGACTTCCTCTTTGTTGGGATGCATCGCTCCTGAGCTTGGAGGAGTTGACCCTTGAATATTAGCCAGCTGTCTTGGGCCCTTCTTCCCTCCAGGGCTTTGTCCCATGGTATTCTACCAAGCAGATCCCTGAAGAGGCCAAAGTCTGCTCTCCTACAGACCAGGGTAGCGAGCTTGCTGTGTGCCCTCCTCACTGCCCTGATGATCCTGAATTCCACCATTTCGTGGTCACTGCAGCCAAGGCTGCCCTTGAGCTTGACGTCCCCTACCAGGCCCTCCTTATTGGTGAGAATAAGGTCCAGCATGGCACCTCTCCTCGTGGGCTCCTCTATCATTTGGAGGAGAAAGTTGTCATCGACACATTCCAGGAACTTCCTGGATTGCTTGCGCTCAGCTGCGTTGTCCCTCCAGCAGATGTCAGGGTGGTTGAAGTCCCCCATAAGGACCAGGGCTTGTGAGCGTGAGGCTGCTCCTATCTGCCTATAGAGGGCTTCATCTGCTCGGTCCCCCTGGTCAGGTAGCCTGCAGCAGACCCCCTCTAAGATGTCCCCAGCCCCAGTGCTCCCTTTAATCCTGACCCATAGGCTCTTGGTGGGCTCCTCATCCATCCCCAGGTGGAGCTCCATGCACTCCAGATGGTCATTGATGTAGAGGGTGATGCCCCCTCCTCACCTGCCCTTCATCCCTTCAGCAGCTCCAAGCACCTCTGGTGCCATTGGCACCTGGACCCCCACATCACCAGGTCGGAGAACCCCCTCCAGCAGCCCCAAGGCTCAGAGGCAGTCACCTGACTCCTCCGAAGCCAACCATGGCTGTGTGACAAACAGACCTTAACCAGCTGCTCACACAGGGGTTGCAGAAGGCAGCTCTCCTCCCACCCACGACAATCCTGGACTTCTAGGGCGAAGAGTGGCTCTGCTCTAGGATTAAGTTAGAGACAATTTCTCCACTGGAGAAACTCCAGAGCCCAAGGAGATGAGCAGAGGACCACTATCACCATGCTACTCACAAGCTACACTCAAAGAACTGAAAAGCAAGCGTGGTCTTAGCCCACCCTGTCTGCAAGGCACCGCAAGTTTCAACAACTCTTGCAGAAACCTGGTTAAGCCCTGGTGCCTCGTTTGCCAGTGGTCACCTGCCTGTAACCCCCAGCACTCTGCTGTGCTGGTGCTGGAGCAAGAGAGCACATTGGAAAGCATGGAGAGGAAGATGGGCAGAGCCAGAGAGACTGCGACAAGCCAGAGCAGGCAGCAAGGTCCTCTTGGCCCAATGGCCAGGCAAGGACCGATAGCACTCCCAGCCTGCTGCAAGACGGGACGTGCTCTCCCATGTGTATCCCAGCGGAGAGCTCATCACGCTGAGGACCATTGCAGGTGCCTTCAATGCTGCCCGGCACTACCCTCTCTGATGCCACAAGCCATGTTCCTCTTGTGCCAGAGTAAGACTTGCCAGGCACTGCCCTGATCTGGATATCCCCCACACCTCGGGGCACCAACACCAGACAGCATCAAAGGAGCACAGATGACAGGAGATGCTGGTCCCCACCCACCCAGCCCAGACAGCTCTGGGCTTGTGCTCACCGCTCATGGTGCTGGCCTGGGCTGTGCAAGGCCAGCTGGGCACAGTCACTTGGAGTCCTCTCCCGCCGCAACCTGCTGCTGTGATGGCCCTGTTGGCATCAAATACAGCCATGTTAGTGCAGAGACCCTGCACAGGGCAAGCCCAGCCCAGTGCCCTCCATGGTCTGCAGTGCCAGGAGCCCGTCAGCATGGGGAAAGCACTTAGTGCTGGGACCGTTACATGAGCCCCAAACCTGGTGAGCTGATGCTGGAGCAGGCAGGGAGACATGCTCAGAGCAGGGCCCGGGTCACCAGCAATCTGATTCAGATCTGCTAATCTGACTTCCTTTCAGATCAAAAATCCTGAACCTAATGCATCCGAGAATGGCGCTTCAATCTCAGGGAGGTGAAAGCACTTGAGAAGGCAGATCAGTAGCTCCAGCAGCCAAGCCAAGCCTTTGTCTGCCCATGTCAGGGGACTGTCTTTGAAATAGTTTTACACAAGGTTAAAATCTGCTTTCAACTCTGACACCAGAACCCTTTACGATGCAATGATGAAACAGCTCTGTCTCGTACTTCATCCAGGAGAAACAGTGATTGAAAAGGGACTTCACAAGTAGCAGGAGGAGGTTGTGGGGGGACTGCACCTAGCTCAGCCTATCTTCTGCTCACAAAATGTGGTAGGAGATCTGGCTGAATCGATGTCCCATCATGCAGGTATGCACTGGTTATGGGACAGAAACAGATACCACCATCCCTACACCCTCACTCCTAGGACTCCTAGGGCGTCCTAGGAGGAGGGAGCACTCTGGAAGATGAATTCTGGCTTGGGCTGATAACAGACCTCTGGAGAAACCCACCGCTGGCATTGCTCCCCCTTCCTACCAAAGGCAACCCTGTCCACTCTCAATATAGTACCGATCGTTTGCGTTTCTGAGAGCTTGATCTGCTGGCTATGTGCAGAAAAGGGAACTCCCCAAGGTGTGTGTGCTGCACAGCGGAGTCCAGGGACATATGCAGCATGACAGAGGGGACCTTCCTTTGCTGGTTCGGCAGGATGGGCCTCAAACTGGCATCTGATATTTCTACAGAGAGAAGAGAGAGAAGAATTAAACCAACCTGAATGCCTTCAAGACAGGACAGAAGAGAGATCCACCCATGCAGGAGAGCCAGCCCTGTGTCTAGTGTTACCAAACGTACATCAAAAACCATGTCCCGCAGGTGTGAGCGGTAGGACAGCCCAGAGGGGCATAGACTGGAAAGAACCAGACACACTGCTTCAGGAAAGTGAGGTCTAGGAGCTGTTTTACAAAGAGCCATATGCCTCTGCATCCCAAAGCCAGGAGCCTACCAAAGGCAAAGAGGGAAAGAGATGTGGAGGGAGATGCCTCCACATTTTGCTCCTCACCTTTTGGAGCTAAGATGCCTCTTGCCTTCTGATGGTTACCTTTGCCCACCTCTCCCAAAGCATCTCTCCACCATCTTGTCCTACCTTTCAGAAGGACATTGCCCCTGTCCTCTCATCTTGCAAAGCAAACCACTGGGGATTTATAAAGGGATCCTACTCCCTAAGATGTTGTAGACTCCCACCAACCTTCAGCCACCCCAAAAGACAACCCAGGACATTACCTGCAAGAGAAATCTTATCAGGGATGTGCATCCAAAAGGAAGGAGGGACATCCTTTGTCACTGGCTCCTCATCCACAGGTCTGAAGCTATCTGCTACTTTCAGCCTGTTGGGAACCTGCATCCTTTGACTGATGGCTTCTGTGAAGAGCAGGTCACAGCGGACTCGGTTCGGGTCCAGTCCCCAAAACGGCCACATCTTTTTTGATTTCCTCAGATTGCTTGAGCACCCTGAGGTTTCACACAGAGGAAAAGAAAGCTGAGCAAAAGTGGTAGCAAGCAGCTCTTCCAAAATGGCATCTGCACAGGGACGACACACATACTATAAGGCAGCTAAAATAGAGGCAGAAACAACTCAAATGACAGACACTGTTAGAGTTGACCCAGAGAACAGGGTGTCCCATGAAGCCCAGCTGGCAGGGGCAACGGCTTGGGGCCACTACAGGTGGGAACTCCTGCCCGGCAGGGTGAGAAAGGAGAAAACTCCTGTGTCCTGGGGACCAAAGCATGAGCTTAGCACCTATTGCCTCAGTTGATAGCAAGGAAAGGGCAACAGTTTAGCACATCTGTGGGAGAAGAGCAGTTCAGTATACTCTAAAAATTAGTAAAAAAAATTAAATTTTTTTCCATCCAGAAGTAAAGTTTTTTGGAGGGCTGGAAGCACATTTTTGTGTTCGTACACCTTCAAGAAAAAAATCAGGTTTTCTAAAAACAAAACACACATTTTGGTGATAAGATTTCAGGTCACCACAGGAAAAACTGAGCACTAAACACTTTTTCCATACTTTCACTGCAGTATCCCTCAGGGCCATACCTCATTCCCCACCTGATCCAGAACCGATCTCCTCAAGTGACCCACACCAAGCTGAACAAGATAGACTTTGCTCTGAGAGCTGCCAGATGCTGAACCATCCTCTCAGAGGAGGAGGGAAAAGTGTACATCAGCTCCCTCAGGCCAGCACCGGCTCGGGTCTCTCTCCCAGGAGGGGACTGGCACCAAGGAGGGTGACAGTCCCCAGCTCTCACTGCTCCTGGGGGCAGCCAACAGCAGGAACAGGACATGGGACGCAGATGTTATCTGGGACTTTGCAGCTCCTCAGGACACACAACTGCCCCATGCCTCAGTTTCCCCTTTGCCAAGTCCCAGGGCTGTGAGAAGTGCTCTGGGGCCACAATGTCCCAACACTTTCACTGAGTGATGTGAGCAGAGGGTAATCAACAGACATTTTGGGGAGAGGAGCCAACAAAAAAACACCTTCCTGGCTCCCATCATATGCACGTTTTATTCTTTCTCAAAAAGCTGCAGCCGAGGAGAAAATCCCAACAAGTGAGAGCTGCCAAAGCTGGCAGACCCCAGCCAGACCCCAGCACTGCCCCAGCATCCCAGATGTGCCACATGCATGCGCCCCCCTGCACCCTCCTTGCTGCAGCTCTTTGAGCTCGCCATGCCCATAAAGGTCCCCCTTTGCTTCCAGGTCAAAATCTCCACCATAAGAGGAGACTGCCTGCTCCAGCACAGCCCAAACAGCCAGAGGAAGGAGAGGTTTTCCTCTTCAAAGCTGAAGGGGCTGGAAACATGAGGAGGCAAGTGAGCAGGAGCATGCAGGGGCCCTGCCTTCTTTGATCATGACCAGGGACTATATTTAGCAGCTGGGTCTCTGACGCTGCATTTCCAGCCCACCAGGCTGCTCCCAGCCAGCAGCAGCCACAGCTGCCCAACACCACTCAGGGCTGCCCAGCACCACCCTTGCTGCTGCTTCTACGGGCACTTCGGACCCTCTGGCCTGCCCTAGCCTCCTGCCACCCCCTGGGATATCACCCAGGGGAGAGGAGCAGGGCGAAATCCCTGGAGAGCAGCACAACCTCCCAAAGCCCAAAGAACCCCAGGAGACATGGCTCCCGAGCCACCGATCCTGTCCCCTGCAGCAGCTGGGCCCTGTAACTCCAGCTACACAAGGGTGGCAGAACCGGCTCCACATCTACAATAACCAGCACTTCCAGTGATCACCTGCTTTGCACTGCTCTCTCCTCCTCTGTCATTAAAAACCTTTTAATTAAAGAGACAGAAATTCGTCCAGCATCAGCTGCAGCGATTTCCTGCTTCCAGCCACACAGAGGTGAGATCCCAGTCTCTGTAACCGGGTCTGCCCCAGAGGCGCTGCTGGAGACACTGTGCACAGGGGGCACAGCAGCCCCTGGCTGCCCCACACAGACCCAACGCAGGCATGGGTGACACCAACCCATGGGTGTCACAACACACACCCCCCCCCCAGACACACCCACACCCCCGCATACACACACCCTGTTTCTCCCCAAAACCTGAAAGAAAGGAGATTTTTGCAGGAAGCCCCACTCGGGAGCAGGGCAGTAAGTCTTGGGATGGTCCCACAAGTCCTGAGATGGTCCCAGAGCGATATCAGTCCCACAGGAGAAACTTGTGTCAGACACCCAGCCCCATGGTCCACAACCACGGAGAACACCAAGTTTCTCCTTCACATTTTTTGTGCTTTAGAGGAGCCAACACCCTGTGTTGCTTTCTCAGCCTGCTCTCTGGGAAACCAGCATATATTAATAACAATAAAGTTGGAGAGGGCAGATGGGTTCACTTTCACCTACGAATCTGCAGCAGCTCCCAAAGAGCAGAGAGATGGGAGGGGAGTGAGAAGCAGGCTCTGAGAGACTAAGCTATTAAGAAAAGAAAAAAAAATCAGCTGTCAAAACCCATACGAGCAAAATGCTTAAGTAGCTGGATTTCCTCCTTTAACTTTCTTTAGGGCTTTTTCTAGCTATTGCCAAGCAACACACACCCCACACCCCCCACGCTCAGCCCCCGCTTTGGCACTTTTTGCATTTGCAGCGACAGGGAATTTCCGGCACACTAAGCCTGTGAGTAGGTTTAAGTCCTGCAAGTCCGGAAAAATCTGCGTCGGGGAGGGAAACCCCACAGCCTCCCTCTCTCCGTCCCTCCCGAGCCCAGGATGCTCCATACAACGCAGGCGGGGATACCAGCCTGGTCCAGCACCCCCATTTCACCTCTCAGGATGGGGTGCTGGCGTGAGCCCTCTGCTAGAGGAGCTGACCTCGCTCGCTGCTCCGCCCTTCAGCTTGGGGCTGCACCGTGTCACGGCAGAGGGGCTAACGGGGAGGGAACGGCTGTTGTCACCGGCTCAGGTCCTGCCGCCTGCCACGGCCAAGCCGCAGAGCGCAGCCGGCCACGCAGAGCCGGGGTGACCCCTCTGCCCTCCGCGTCCCCCGGCCTCCGCTGAGGAGCAAAGTGCTCCGGAGACCCAGACACGACGCCCCAGCGCCTCCCGCTGCCGGACGCGCTCCCCAGCCGGGGCCGCCCGCAGAGCCCCGTCCGCGGCTCCGGCACCCACCGGCTTTGCGGCTTGCAAAGGGAAGGAGTGGGGGGCACTTACTTTTTTTTTTTTTTTTTTTTTTTTTTTTTTCAGTCCAAGGCAACAGTCAGACCAGCAAACAGCCGCGCCAGCTGCCAACTAGGGCGGTGCCGGCCAGGCCGGCCCGCCCGCCGCGCTTAAAGCCGTAGCCGAGGTAATTAACGAGCTGCGACTCGTCAGCACGGCGCCTCCCCGGGTACAGGGGGCACCGCTCGGCCCGGCCCGGCCCCGCCCCCCCGCCCGCAGGTCAGCCTATCCCGGCACTGATGACGGAAAAGTTTGCCAGAGCGAAAGGATTGCTCTTGTCAGGGGCAAAACCGGGGGACAGAAGCAGACACCCCGTCCCCCCCCACACGCAGCCTAAGGATGTTTGCAGGCAAACCAACCCACGCTTCAAGGCGAGGCCTCATCCTATCTCTTCTTGGCACCCCAATTCTGCTGCCTGTGGCAGTCCCAGCCACAGCAGGTCCCCATGGGAGCCCTGGCAGGAGCAGAGACAGTGGCCAACCAAGCACTGAGCTGTGCCAGACCTAATCTCTCCTGCCTCTCAGCGGACTCCTGAGCGATAAAATGATCCATTTGGGATGAATGAGTTTTAAACAATTCTGAATGGGGACGGGGTCCAAGACCTGACTGTAAAATCTGGTTTTGAAATGGCTTAAAATAAATCCCACGCTGCCCTAGTCTTGTTATTTAAAGGGGATTATCTAAGAGGTTTAGGAGCACACAGAGGAACAGCAAGACAACTTGTGCACCTAAATCCTCTCAAAGATCTTAGGAAATTCCTCTGTACTTCACCTACCAACTGGTCAGGGCTCACAGGACACACTCCAGCTTTCACCAAGAGTTGTGCCACATGCCCAGAGAATTCAAAGGCTCTTAGTGGATGTGTGGGGTTTGTTCCCAGTCCCACAGCAGCACACACCAGATCTCCAGAAATGGTCCCCTCCTCACTGGGGACTGTGCTGCAGCCGTGCCTGGGGCGGGTATTAGTGCTATTGTCCCACAGCTGTCTCCATCCCCTCGTAGAGCTGAGCCCCAGCACTCCCACGAGATGGAAATCCATTTGTTCCCAGTGAGACGTTCCCTCTGTGGGAAAAAGCCACCCTGTGCCACTCAGTGAGGGTTTTTTAATAAATACCTTTTTTTTTTTCTTTTGCACAGAAATATACCAAGTTTTACAGAATACAAACTGTAGAGATAATGACTGAGCATCAAAGACAGAGGATGCAGAGCACCCTTCTGTCTCCCTCTGGTCTTTTCCAGGCTCTGTCCCCAATGCTCGCTGTCAGGTCTTCCCATAACCCTGATTTGCTAAGGTCGAAAGGCAGAGTAAAGGCCTGGGAAAGGACAGACAAGGTGCCAGCAGCTGCAAACCCCACGTGTCCCGCCCCAGGAATGGCCACGCTGGGCAAGCCTCAGCTCTGGGCTGAGGGTACCTGCTGTGAGAGCATCACTGGGACCAAGCATGGTGCAGGCAGCCAATGGATGTCCAATAGCCTGTCAGTGCTGGTGGAGAGACTGGTGCTGGGGTGAACACCAAGGGGTCTCAGTGCTGGGAGTTTCTGTGCTACCCCTGCGGGGTGGGTGAGCACAACGCCCTTTTTAACCCATCAGACATGACTGGAAAGGACAGCCCCATTGCTTGGACCCCAAAAGCAGCTGCCCAGGAAAGGGGGACACTCTGGTCCCACAGCAAAGCACCTGGCTCTGCCCTGCTCTGGCACCACAATCACCCCGTGGTCAGGCACAACACAGTTTGGCCCTGCTCCCAACCCACCCGGACTGCCGGGTTGTGGCATGGTCAGCTCTCACCTTTGCAGCCACCTCTGTCAACAGGCCTGGAGGAAAGCGGAGTCTTGCATTCCCCTTTACCTGTTCTGGAGGAAAAAGAGCCTCAAAGAGAGAGGCCAGGCAGGACAGAGAGGTTCAGGGTCAGGAGAGGGGACGTTTGGCCCATCTGCAATCTCCCTGTGCCAACATCCCACCTCTGGGGCAGACACCAGATAGGCCACACTCCAGGAAAGAGAAGCATCCCCACCACTTAAAGCCATGGGACCACCTTTGGCTCGAGATCAGAGATGACCCCATCAGCCAGCTCCGCTGCAGCCAGACCCTTAGGTGCCCTGCCCCCCACAGGGGGAAAGCGGAGAGCATCAGGGAAAGGACCTGCTACTTACCTCACATACAAGACCACCACGAGCCTTTCCTGCTTTCCAAAGGGATCTAGGAGATCAGAGAGCACCTCACTGACTGCTTCTCCCTGATCTCTGGACAGCAAATGCTGCTACAGGGACCGCGGGATGGACCGAGCTCCCCACTCACACCTGCAGCAAATCCACACGGGGGAGGCACTTTTTCCACAAACACAGACCATGGACACTGACTGTGGGGATGGATAGAAATTTGCCACACCCCTCCCGCATCCCCAACTCCTAATCAGAGCCCCAAGCAGCAAACTGGGACCCGATGAAGATATGGGGTAAGGCTGAGCAGTGCCCCAGGGAGGCAGTGAGGCCATTTTAATCATGGAGAATGTTATGTCTGTTCGAGGGGGAAGTAAGGAAATCAAATGCACCATGGGGACACCCCCGCATTGAGCCAGGAACAAGCTGCCGCTCTGCTCTAGCTGCTACAGCATTTATGTGAGCAGGGAGTGAGGGGCAGGAGATGGCTGGCTGGCTCCAGAGCTATCCCTGCAGCCCAGCCTCACCCCACTTGGGGACAGCTATTTTTGGTTAGGAGGATAAGGCTATTGTGTGATGGCACCAGCAGGTGAGATGGGGTGCTGACTGGCACCCAAAGGGGGTCCTGGGCACAGCAAAGGGAGAGGGGTGAGCATGAGTGTGTGTGAAGAGGCAGGAGGGAGGCAGACCCGCTATTTGCCCGTGACAGAGGCAGCAGCCACAATCTCTTCATACTTTGGTGGTGGGTCATTGTCGGAGATGCTGGTCTCTTCACCGCTGCTGCTCTCTGGGTGGCCCGTCACCTCGTCATATGAAGGTGGAGGGGTGGCACTGGACAGTCTGGAGAGGACAGAGACTGAATGTTCTGGTGGGTAGAGGGTGCCATCTTGCTGGGGGGTACCCCCAGCTCTCCTGTCTCCAGCCACACGGTTGCTTGCTTCTCGCTGATACTGGGTTTCCCCTTGGCTTTGCGACTGCTCCCGGTACACCATAACCCTGGGGAGGCTGCGTCCTGTTCGGCTGGCCAGGTAACGATTCTGGGCATAGGAAGGGCGGTGGCGGGTAGCCTTTTGAAGCTGGCACCTCCAGATGATGAAGAGGGCGATGACTATCAGAAGAGCCACTCCCAAGAGGGGCACCACCACGTACATAGCATCTGAACGTTCTGTGCTGTGCCCAGGGTCCTTGACAGAGTAGACAGAGTTGGTGTAGCCCTTCCAAAACTCCATCTGCAGCAGGAACAGAGAAGAAACTGTCATGCGCTGCAGGTGGGACAAGCACCTCCTGACCACCATCAGCAATTATCACTGCCCTCCCTAGGCCCATAAAAGAGGCAGTTTTTTGGCTGTCCCCTATGATCCTCACCAGGGTGCAAGCATCTGAGGTGCTGTGGGAACCAACACAAAAGATCAAGGGAACATCCATCAACAGCGGCCAACAGCTCCTGCACCAAGCAGGGAGAAATTTGGCTAACACCAACCCCAGCCTGGAGAGACAGCACAAATTTCCCATACATGCCATGGGAGTGCCAGCTCAACCTGCAGCTGTGGGGAGGGTGTCCTGGCAATGCCAAGGTGAGGGCATTGCTTGGGAAGGGAAAGTCCTGCTGGAAAGCTAGGCCACAGTATGCTGCCTGCAGAAGGAAGAGGACAAACAGAAGCTGTTCCCCCTGTGCTTTTTTTCTCTGCCCCCAGCCCACTAAGGTGTAAGCCCTCACACATCCACTGGGGAGCAGGGCAGGACAAACACACCGTCTTCTCCTTGTTCTCGAACACTTCCTTGACCTCCTCATAGCTGCAGACCTCCTCAATGCACTCCCGCTCGATAGTGCCCTGCTGGATCTCCTCCAGGAAGCCGTTGGCTCGGGGAAAGCGCTTCAGCATCGAGTGGGCATTCCTGGCCCCCAAGAACACTGCAACACACAAGGTAGAGACATGCTGAGCAGGGACAATCCCACACTTGGCCTCTGCCCAGCCAGGCTTTCCCACCTGGCTTCCCACAGGATTTTGTTGATACAGGCAGCCCAAACACCAAAAGCCCTGGGGTACAATTCAGTTAGCACAGCAGAGTGCCCGTTGAGGGAGAGCATACGCAGAGGGGTGCAGGGCTCTTTGAATCTGCCCAGAGACATAAGGCATCAGGAGCATCCTTCCAGCAGGGCTGAGATGCTAAAGACATTGGAAGCGACAGCTGCAGACCACACAGGGCAGCTGAAGAAGAGACAGAAGGCTCCAAAAAGACTTGTTTTCAACCTCCTGCCCTTGATGGGATTTCACCTTGCTGGCCCTTTGCTGCAGGGCAAGGAAGATCCCACCAGGTGAGCTAGACCCTGCAGGGCTGGGGAGCAGAACCAGCCTTCTCTGCCAAGACGCAAGGCCAGCACTGAGATGGACTCACAACACATAGTGCATTGCACATCATTCCACAGTGACCCTGTGCATCACCCCAGAGTCTCCTCCTCTCCTGCTTCACACCTCCACAGCCCCCCAGCAGGAGAGCAGACAGCCTGCTAGAAGTTGGTGTCCCTGCTGCCAGCTGCTGTGGGCTCATGCAAGCCCAGGTGGCTTCAAGGACTGTGTTCAGATCCCAGAGAAACCACTGTGTCTTCTCCCAGGCCCACCAAGGGCAAACATCCTCAACACACGGGGACAGCACAGGGGGTCACGAGTCAGATACTGAAAGGGGCCTGAGCCTCTCCTCACATGGCATCACGTTCTCATCCCTACTGCATTTTGGTGCAGAGACCTCACAAACGTTCCTCTGCTCCCAAAGCCTTGGAGATGCTATGTTGCCCACATCAGATCTTCCCACAGAGCATGCAGTCAGGAAGCCAGACCGAGCAGGAACAGCACCTTCCTGCCTGCAAGAGACATAGCCCTTTTAAAGCCTCTTCCCCTCCATATTCTGCAGGAGGGAGACCTCCATGGGGTACAGGGAGCAAGTACCTACCAGGACCTACAGCATCACAGGAGAGGCAAATGAGTGGTTGCCCAGAAAGCAGAAACACCACACAAACCACAACCCTTCCAGGATCCAAACATCCCATGCGCACATTTCATAAGACAGTGTTTCTGTAATGCAGCTCAACACACTCAGCTGTAGGCTGGCACCATCTCTTCCCACCAAGCCATATAATCATGCTGCTTCCCTTGAGAAAGATGAATCAGTTCAGCTGGCTGATCTGTAGAAACCTATTTGCCTCCTCAGGCACAGTCTTCCATTGGATCAACCAGATGAACCAGCTTAAACTGCAGCAACATCAACAGACACAGGACAAGGAGGCAAGGGGACAGCTGGAGTCTCCCATTAGACCAGTTTGGCTGTAACACAGCAATATTCCTTCAATAAGGAGGTTGGTGAAGATCAAATGTAACAGTTAGTGAAAAGCTACCAAATTCTTTCATTGGGAGCCTTTTACCAGAGAGACCGGCAGGTTTTCTTCTGCTTTACCTTCCATGTATCTTGCTCCTAAAACAATACAGGAAGGTATTTGTGAGAGTATTTGTAAATGTCAAGGCAGGGACAAGATCATGGCATAAGCAACTACTACTGTGCTACACCATCCCGTGCTTGGAGGCACTGTGCTCTTTTTGTGCTGTGTAGGTGCACTTTCCCCCCCCGTGATTTATTAATGGCTTGCTTCAGTGAGAGAGTTTGCAGAGGGCTGAACCACTGAGGTGTGAAAGAAGAGCAGCATTAATGATGTGAGTCAGAGACTTCCTCTCAGAATCGACTTTATTATGCAAACCTTTTTTTTTTTTTTTTTTTTTACAAGGACAATCGAAAAAGCTTTTTCAAGAGACACAGAAGGCATCTCGCAGTAAGGCTGGGATCAGCTTGCCTTGGCTTTTGCAGTTGAGGAGGGCAATCCTCGCTGGAGAGGGAGCAGGTTGGCAGGCCAACCTTCTCTTGAGCCTTTCCAGAACGAGATGAAATTGTACAAAGGCACCATCCATTCCACAAATGTCCCATCCTTTGCTGGAGAAGTCTGGCCTCACCTCCTTTGCCTCCCGCCTTGATCAGGCTGCATTATCAACGCTCCCCACCTCAGCACTTGAGTCTGAGCCTCTTTCCAACTTCCTCAGCACACCTTGGTGCAGCAAGCTTGGCCGCAGATCTCACTGTCAGGGTCTTCCATCCCTGCAGATACCAGTCACTTGACCCCTTCTCTGCTTTGCCATGCTGAACCAGCCACTATGGTGGAAAATAAAAACAGACACACAGGCAGGCAGGCATCACGAGCAACGTCCTGACTGAAAGCATGCTGCGATGGAGGCGTGTGCCTCTCCCCACATCCAATTTCCCTCAGGGACCTTGAAATGGCAGAATAGCAGACACTAAGTCACTGCTCCCTCCCCTCTTTTACAGGGAAAGTACAAGGAGCTCCCACGCACCTGGGGACCAGAGCAGAGAACCAACGGCCTTCAGGAAACGAGCCTTGCCAACTCTCATCTCCAGCCTGGATCCCCAACTGACACAAAGAGCAGACACCTGAGCAGGTACTGTCCATGAACCACAGGGCACAGGGGACTTCCCAAGGCCCAGCAGCTTCAGTACTGACCCCTTGTGCCTCTCCAAGTCTTCCCACACCAGCTGGAGAACCGGTGCTCAGGAAAGATCAGAGCTTTAGGCAGGGGGAGCAAGAGTGAGGGCTGGCTTCACTACATCCCTGCTAGGTTTCCTGAGGTGCTGATGGCCCCTGGTGACAAGCAGACTTGGCCACATCAGTACCCCACAGCTATGCTGCCCAGTGTGTGGGGACACCCCCAGGGCTGCTTGTCTGCAGAATGACATGTGGCTGTGTCTGCAGAGGGACAGCCAGGGCTGCATACTGCCAGAGCACGATGGTGAGCACGCTGACCACCACATCCACCTCCAGCATGTCAGGGTCACCACAACGGGGACATTTCCCATAACCAGTAAGTGCTGGTGAGCCAGCACCTGAGCTCTGGGAGGGAGAAAAGGCAGCAGTGGAGGAAGGCAGGAACCCAGCTGGGTACCCTCCTCATTAACAGAAGATTAAAACCACTGCCTGAAGATCTCCGCTCCCTGCCCCACCTAGCACAGCACAGATAATGAAAGAAGGCATACCTGTCATCCCTGGGGTCGTCCTCCTCCTGGCCAGTGTGGCTACTGCCTCCACCGTCATAGCTGGCTCTGGTGACACCTTGACCAAATCCCAGCCAGATCTCTACATCTCCCCGTTCACAACCATCATCCTCCTCAAGCTCCCATCACATTGGTGCGTGCAACCCCCATGCAGGCTGCCCAGAAAAGCGAGGAGGGAGGGCTGAGTCCAGCTTTTCACAGACCATAGGCCATCCTCCACCCTGCACCCTCACTAGTCTCAGCCCAGCTTTAGCCACTGGCCCCAAGCAGCCCCATCTGCCAGGCACTCCTTCAGATGCCAAGACGCAATGAGCTCCTGGCGGGGCTGAGTTAGGCAGCTGCTCATCAACTGGGAATGCAGAGCCCCAGTGCCACTAGCCACCCAGGCTACAAGGTAGTGTGGCCCCCAGGATGGACAGCTTGTGGAATGCAAATCATGGGCCATGAGGAACACCACTGTTAGGAGATGTCGGCGCAGACCGGCAACCCTTGCAGAGGCCAGTCAGTCCAAAGAGCCTCAGGGAAGCCTGCCTTGCACAGCAAGCATCACGCAAATAAAGAAATGCTGCAGCATATGGGGAGTCCCAGAAAGGTCAGCCATTCAGCACTTCCTCTTGACTCCCACCTTCCACAGGGGAGAGAGAAGGATAAGTCAGGCCAGACCTCAGACCTCATCCAGGGATAACAGCCGATGGCATCTGCTCCCCACAGAGAATAACACCCTCCAAAAAGCATAGACACCCCTTCCTTGAGAGGTGGCTGCCAAACATCCCCCTTCTCTCCTCCAGCACCACCGCCACCTCTCCGCTCTTGACTGGGGAACACTTACTTGCCATGCTGCCTCACTCAGCTACAGGGGGCTCCTGCCTACCTGCAGGGAAGAAAACAGGAGAGTCACTGACAGCTTAAATTTCACCCCCTGAAGCCCAAGACCTCCATCACCCAGGGTCAGATTCATGCAGAAAGCAGGATGCTGACTGGTGGACCCACGACAGTTCCTAGCCAAGCAGTACCTCTTCAGAGAGCCAAGGACTCACACTGCCTCCCCACTCATCACATGGCTGGAGGGACCAGAGGGGTTCAGGGCACCCTTGGCTCTCTGAGAGCCTGGGGCAGGTCTCTGCCATACTTGTGCTGCACCAGCCCAGGGAGGGCCAGGGCCCTGCCCAAGAAGCCCAGACGGCTGCAGACAAGTAAAGTAAGAAGGGAAAAAGTGGACGAAGGAGAGTCAGCATATCTCATCAGCAAAGGTGACCTGCGTGTCAGAAGCTGCTGGGAGCAGCCTGGTGTTCTTCCCTTTCAGAAGAGATTGATGGATACAGGTAAAGCAGTCATCCAGTTTTAAATCAACTTCACAGCCATGCCAGTTCTCACTTCTGCAACTCCTACCCACAATCTGCAATAAACAGGGCCGTTTTCTCCACTGCCATAAAGCCGACTACACAGCAGGAAAGAAAAGGATGTGCCTCTCCTAAAGGTTGTTAGGCCAAGCTAAGGGCAGCAGCAAGAGTGACAGAGCTCCCTGCACACCCAGGACAACAGTTCTCCAGCTGGAAAAGCACCTTTTGTGCTTCAAAAGCAAAACTAAACTAAATGAAACCCTACAAGAGTGAAACAAAGTCCTGCAGAAGCAGAGTACATCCCTCTCTGCTTGCAGGAGGAGTTTCACTTGTTTTTCACCTGTTGTCTTCTTCCTGTGCTTGACACTCCACTGATCAGACTATCCTGGGCAAACTCATCTCCTCTTGCCTTGTGTGATGAAGCCACAACTCTGTCAGGAGACAGAGGGGACAGGACTAACCAGCTTCTACAGGGATTTATTGCGGATGAAGGAGCAAACGTGGTTAGAAACAGCAGGAACTAAACCACATGCTGATCCTAGGTCCAGGACTTCAGATATTGAGAGTTATCCCAAAAGCACTTGAATACGCTCAGCTGCAGCGAGGTCAGGGACAGCACAGGGCTGTTCACGGGGCCAGTGAGGCTAGAAATACATTTGTCATTTCACATAAAAGCCAGGCATCCAGACACACAGAAGGGCTGATGCACACCACCACAGCAGGCACTACCACATCTCACCAACAGCCACCTTCTCAGCAAATGTAGCACCTCTCCCTGCCAACATCGGGTTTCCTGTGGTTTCTGAGGTTCCTGCCCCAAAAGTGCAACGGGCCAAGCAAGCCTGGAGCTGTCTCCAGAGGCAGAAAGCAGCTTATTTCCAACGGTTTATGAAACTCGGATTTCAAACCTCAGTCTGGAGTTTAAGCAGGAGTGAGGGAAAGCGGCAGAGCACCAGAATTACACAGGAGGGGTCTGCCGCCTTCTGTGCCCCACCACCCACACCAGGAGGATTTTTCTCAAGAAACTGCACACCCAACTCCGCTTCTCTGAGCTGTTCTGGGGGATATGAGAGCAGCTGAGAGGCCTCCAGATAGGAGCATTCCCCCACAGGCTGCATCAGCTCTGAGCAGGGACTACCTGACCTGCTTTTGTTGTCATCAGTTTTTACAAGGAGACCCAAACCCACAGGACAAAAGAACGCACAGCATGGAAAACTTGCCCTCATTGTTACAGGCATTCTCCCCCTTTGATAGACATGAGAAGAGAGACGCAGAAATAAGGATATTCAAGACCAGATTTGTCAGGACCCCTAGCTCCATAACTCATGTCATACATCAGGCAACGCATTTAATGCATCAGGAAGATTTTATCCTTAACTTTTTTCTAAGCATCTGTGCCAATGCACACAATGTCAGAACTCAGAGATAGTTTATTCCAGTGCAACAATAAGCCAGGTCTACACAAGCCTACAAGCACGAGTGATGCCTGCAAGAAGGACAGACATCCCAGACATTTATTTTCATTTCCACATGCGAATTCCTAACTACCTCCCCTGGCTCCACTGAGCAGGAAAAGCTGGACCACCGCACACGCTGACACCAAGATGAGCAGCATCCCTCCCACCTCCGCACAAGCCAAAAGATGCCTGAAGCTGGAGGCTGACCTAGCAGATGCCCACCCAGTCCTGGTCCCCCCTCCGGCTTCCCAACACGCATTCACCTCCTCTATAAATACCCCATTGATAGGAGGTTGCTAAGGCAACTGTGAGGAGGTGCGAGGAATGCAGCCATGAGAGCGAGGATGCTGCAGTCACACATTTGTGTCTCCCCAGGGCTCCCCCCATCTCCACCCTCGCTCCCATCACCGATGCCAAAGGAGGAAATCGTGCTGGTAAAATATGGTGCGTGCGCAGTGCCGGTCTTCTGCAGACCTCGAGCGGGCGTGGGGGGCGCACTGGGAGGTAGCACCTCATTGCCAGGCTGAGGGGTACAGGTACAGGTCAGGGGGATCCACAGATGCCAGTGACGTGCCACAGCACGGAGAGAGGCTGCTGGCTCTCCCGGCATCACATAGGCACAGCTGCCAGACGCTCAGCAGGATCCTAGCAATATTTGGGGTTTTCCATGCCAAGATCCACAGCGAGGAGAAGAGGCTGCACCAGCTCTGTTTGCCAGGGGCCACAGGGTCCCCGTGGGGTGCCAGGATGCCTCACCCTCCCAAAACAGCCTTCGAATCCCATCCAACCCCACACGGCCGGTCCTCGCACTGCCCCCAGCCAGCCTCCGCCCCAGCCCCTCCATCCCAGCACTAGCCCTGCCTTCCCCAAACCCAAGTCCAAATTAGTTCCACCCACGCTTTAGTGCCACCCCCCTGCAGGGTCCCCTACCCAGCTCACCTGCCCCATCAGCCAAATGTGAGCCTGCCCAACTGAGCTGGGCTTTCTAGTCGCAGGCGAACCCCACCACCACACCCCCTGCCCCCCTGACACACCCCACCTCCGCAGCTTTTCTCTTCCCCAAACACCCAGAAACCCTTTAACAGCTCCGCGACCCAAGCCCATCCCCGCCCATCCCAGCACCCCATAACCGACCCACAGCTCCTGTCGTCCCGCCCCATGCCCCTGCCTGCCGCCCCGCGGCCCCCCTCACCCCATGACCACGGCCACTGTCGCCCTCGCCCCCCGGCAAGGCAGGGCAGGGAAGGGCAGGGCAGCGCCGCCCCGCCCGTACCTCATAACGACCTCACACCCCGCCGCAGCCGCTCCCTCCCGCCGACTGAGGGGAAGGCCCCGCCCCCACTCCGCCTCCTCCCGCCCCGGCACCGCCCCTGGGCCAATCGAGACCCCGCCGCCAGCGCGCACCGCCTTCCTCCTCCCGCGGCTGCAATAGAAACGCAGAGCTGGGGCAGTGGGCGGGGCTACACGCTCTTCCCCCACGCCAAGAGAGACTGGTAGCCAATGAGAGAGGGATACAGCTGCTGGGAGCCGCCACAGTGGCTGCTGGGAGCCGCCACAGTGGCTGCTGGGAGCCGCCACAGTGGCTGCTGGGAGCCGCCACAGTGGCTGCTGGGAGCCGCCACAGTGGCTGCTGGGAGCCGTAGTCCCCTGTCCGGCGCGGCGCTCCGAGCCAGAGGCGGGGCTGCCGGGCGGCCTGGAGCCGGAGCAGGAGCCGGAGCCGGGCCGGCGGTCGCGCAACCCCCGAGTGCCGGTGATCCCGGGCGGTAGGGTCTGTGCCCGCTGCCTGTCCACATGATGTCTGCAGGGCAGGCATCTGCCTGCACCTCCTTGGTGCTGCCGGGCCTGCCCTTGCCTGATGCACTGTGCCCTCACACCGGCCTGCCAGGGCTGCCTGCTTGTGGCTGGGGACCTGCTGCCATGTCCCCTGCTTCCTCCTCCTCTTCCTCCTCCTCCTCTTCCTCCTCCTCACTGCCCGAGTCCTCGTAGAAGCAGAGGGTGGCCTGCACTGGGAAGTTCTCCAGCAGCTTCTCCCCCATGCCGTACAGATAGTCAAAGGACTTGGACTTGGGCCAGAGGATCCTGCTGGGGAGACCCAGGGTGAGAGCTGCTGCCTGCCTGCTGCCCTCGGGCCCAACCAGGATGCCCAGCAGCAGGGGACGTACCTGACTGGGTGGTGGAAAAACGCCAGTGTTTTGTCGGGGCCGCCGTCCCCCGCTGCATCCCGAGTCCAAGCCTGAGGACACACAGTTGGGGTGGTACTGCACTGGGGCTGCTGCTGCCCCCTCCTCCTGGCGTGGTGGCAGGGGGCGCATGGGACCCACCCCCAGCAGCAAAGGCAGGAACCTTTCTCTCCCATTGGCAGGGGTGATGCCCCACAGACCTGGCAGACCCTTGCGGGGTCATCCTGCCCTTCTGTCCTCTGCCCCTGGGTTTAGGTCCTCATACCCCCGCAAAGGAAACTGGCATCTACCTCCTTCCCTGACGGGCTTTTTGCCAGTGTAATCTCCCTGTCGTGTTCAAAAGCTCGTGCCCAGGCATCCCACTAACCCTCTGAGGAATGCCCGCCAGGCCTGGGAACAGGCGGCCCTTTCAGGCCCCCGTGGTGCAGCTGTGCTGGCCGTGGCTGCCCAGGTGGGTCTACCAGGCCCTGCCCTGGCGAGGCTGCGTGGCTTGTGGGGCAAGGGGTGATGCACCAGGGGAGATGGGCACAGTGCTGCCCTGCAACACTGCCAGGGTGAAGGAGTCTGGGGCGAGAGGATGGTTTTCTGTCAGAGACCCCAACCCTGCCAGCAGGAAACTGGGGGCACCCAGCAGGGAGTGTAAAACTCACAGTGTCTATCTGCTCCTGCTGCTGCCCAGTTCCCTCCTCTGCTCGGGGCAGCCACGGTCTCCAGGGAGGCAGGGATCTAGGTGTGGAAAGCAGGTTCAGTGCAACAGCCGCCCACCCTGGCCTGCTCCCCCTTGCCTTGCTCCCCCACCACCACAGCCACGCACCCCCAGTCTCACCTGCCTGGCTCAGCCCCTGCCTGGGTGCATGGCTGGGGTGCCAGGCACATGCAGGTGTCCTTCTTGCCCCGCTACAACACCCCCCAGCATCCCTGGGAGCACCCAGCATTGCTCCCCAGGCTCTGCACCCTCTCTGTCACCCGTGGCTGCTGGGATCAGAGAGGTCCCCATCAGAGCAAGGAGCCACGCAACCTTCATCTGAATCCAGCTGGAGCCTTCCCCATCCCACCTTCCACCCACTCCCTGCCCTCTCCACCCTCCCCATTCCCCGCAGGCTGCACAGCACCCAGGTACCTTCCCCCTTGCTGCAGCACCAGGGCTGGGCAGGCATCGGCTCCGGGCACTTGGAGCCCATGGGGAGGCAGACAACGGGCAGCAGCTTCCATGGTGGCAGGCAACAGTGTTCCCTCTGATGCTGCAGACCCTTGGTGAGGACACCTTTATAGCCCTGCCCTGTCCAGTGACTCACAAATTCTTCGGGGCAGGGGCAAGGGCAGGGGAGTGAGGGACTGGGGGTGCAGGGACAGTGGTGCCCAGGGTGTGAAATTTGTCCCAGTTGTGTAAACAGAGGACTGGGGAGGGGGGAGGCTGGGGGCAGAGGAGGTGCAATCTCTGGTGGAAAAGCAAAACACAGAAGGGAAAAGTTAGACACCATTTGTGAGAAAATCCCCAGGGGGGAACAGGGGACAGCAGAGACAATTAACAAGGATGATTAAGTGCTCTTTGTAGCTATTTGCATAAGGGGGGGGGGGGGCGTGGGGAGAGGATGGGGAGTGCTGGGGCAGCACGATGGCACGGGATGGGGACAGTGCAATGGCCATGTGATGGGACAACCTGATGGGCATGCCATGGGCTTGTGATGGGGACGGTGCAATGGGCATGATGAGGACCATGTGATGGGCATGCCCTGGGGACACGGTGATGGGCATTGATGGGGTGCAGTGGTGGCAAGCACAGAGCAACCAGGAGGCAAGTGATGGGATGCTCAAGAGAGGACGGGGAAGGAAGACAGACAGCAGTGGTGGACCCCAGGCATGGGCAGGGCAATGGTCCAGCTCAGGCACCCAGGCCCCCCGCATGGATTGCCCCAGGGAGCTACCAGGCTCTGTTCCCACACTGCTGGCACAGTGGGGAGAGCATGCACTTGCCTGTGCTCCCTGCCCTCTCCTTTGGCTTTTTGAGATGTGGACCATATCAGGAGGTACAGAAAAGCTTCTCGATATGAGCGTGCAAGGCTCGGCCTCCCCTGGCACTGCCACACATCCCATCCCTGCCTGCTGCTCCTGCTCGAGTGCTCAAAGCAAGGTGCTACTGGCAGACAGGTCACCTCCTGCTCCTGGGAGGGTTTCAATTTGAGACAAGGAAAGAAAATAGCAAATGGTCCCTGCTGTAGCTCTGCTATCAGCATCCAAACACCCCTGTCCAAATGCTGGCTGGACCCTGCTCAGCTCCGAGCACAGTTTGTCACCAGGGGCCCTCCCTGCCCCTCTCTATCTGCAGCAGCCAGCAAGCAGGAGGGGGCACGGGGCCAGCACAGCCCTCATTACTGCCTCCATTTGCTCCTCATTTGGGCCAGAAGTCTTACAACAACAAACCCCACAGAGGACAAGCAGGGCCAGGACGAGTGAACCAAAAGCCCGAGCTCACCCTGCAAGCACAGGGAGTTCAACCTGCCAGCGTTTCACTGCCCCTCTGGCCCCAGCACAGGCAATGCAGCCCAAAGCAGACACGGTGGCACACGGTCACCTGCTGGCCACCAAGGCTGGCCAGAAAGGTGACAGCAAGCCACAGACCTGAGCCACTTAGGCAAACCTACTCTGATAATTAATAGACAACAAGCAAAATGAGGCATCCCAGTTCCCCAGTCCTTCCCAATACTGAAAGGGTTTAATTCTGATCTGCAATAAGCCTCTGATCCAGGCTGAGATTTGCAAGTGGATTTTGCAAAGCTGTAGCTAAACAATTCACAGCCCCTGATCCCCTGCGCTGGGGCCCCAGCCACTCGCCCTGCCCCAACCAGCCATCTCCGGTCCTATGTGACCCCTGGCCGCTGCCACCCTCGGTCCCATGCTGTGTCTCCAGCTGCCTCCGTAAGTACCGCAGAGCTCCAGCATGACCCTCCCGTGCCTTTTAGCCAGAACCCCAAGCACCCCAGGTGTTACTTTT
Source organism: Grus americana (assembly GCF_028858705.1). Lineage (NCBI taxonomy): Eukaryota > Metazoa > Chordata > Aves > Gruiformes > Gruidae > Grus > Grus americana. The sequence goes on along the minus strand of NC_072863.1, from coordinate 11,844,529 downwards.
GCAGCAACACCCCTGAGACAGAGCAGGAGGTCTTGGTTAGTGCACAGGAAAGGAGACAGAAAGTTGGGAAACTTTGGTACCAAATATTCGAATTGCCAGCCGGGTGACAGGGAGAGAAACAGAGGCACTGGTCCATGGCAGCACTCTCAGCCGGGAGTATTCCCAGGGCCAGAGGCCGCCAGCCATGGTGTCGGCGTGGTTTGGCATAGACTCAGTCTGGTTTCGCAAGATGCCAAAGGATGGGGAATTTTGAAACAAGGCAGAGGGAAAACAAACCACCCCACTCCACTGCCTCTGCCAATGCCGCCCCCCCCCCCCCCATGCCCAGGACTGCAGGCAGGAGATGGCACCGGCAGAAAAACTTCTGCCTGAAGCAGCAAGCACGAGCTGCACCCTGGTGTGCTCATCCCACCGAGGCATGGGTCACCCCACTCGGCCAGGGCGCTCCTGGGAAGCATCCCCAAGGCGCTGCCAGCATGATTTGCCCTGATGTAATTTTGCCCTCCATGGTCCTCCAGACTCTCCTGGGGATGCAGGCATCACTGTCACATGCATCCCACTCCATCGTTGTCCCCAGCAGCATAGAAAGGCTGATAGCCATGGTTCAACCTCAGGTGGGCACATCCCCTTGTCCCACCAGCACCTTGGCAGCTCAGGGTGGGTGATGGGTGGCTGCAGGTTCCTTGGGTGAGCCCTGTGCAGATGGGGACGAGGTGCAATCCCTCTTCTTCTGCTGTGGGAGCTTCAGGGTCACCACCTGAAATTGCCTCCGACAGGTCCCAGACAACATGGCACAGCCATAGCTTTTTGTCTTCCTTGGCTCAGGTCGCCACAGAAGACAAGGGACCCCCAGGAAGGATGCAGGCTCCTTCCCCCTGCCAGCGGCCGGCTCTCCATCCCTGCCTGTGCCCCGGTGCAAGGGAGGGCTTTGGCATCCTTCCCGGGCAGCACTGCTCTGTCTCTGAAGTCTGGCTAGGCAGATAGCAGAGGTGAAAGGGCGCTTGGCGCTCCTCCACAGGCTTTGGTCAATTGTTAATCGGGGAGGGATTGCTTTCCACTCTTGCAGGTAACCTCTCTTCCCCCTGGCTCCCACCCACGTGCCAGTGCCCGCACAAAACCAGCACTCCCAGCAGTGGGGTGGAGCTGCAACGCGGCGAGCGGAGCCACCAGCAGGGCCATGGGAAAGGTAAGCACGGGAGTGAGCTGCTGGTGAGCTGGGTGAGAAGCCGTGAGCCCTGGGGAGGTGACAGCCAGCTCCCACCATGGTCTCCATGGGGCTCCAACTGCTGGGCTATGCCATGGCCTTCCTGGGCTACATTGGCACACTGACAACCACACTGCTGCCCACCTGGAAGACCAGTTCCTACATTGGCTCCAGCATCGTGACAGCTGTGAGCTTCACCAAGGGGCTGTGGATGGAGTGCGCCACATACAGCACAGGCATCACCCAGTGTGACATCTACAGTTCCCTGCTCAACCTGCCCACCGACATCCAGGCGGCCCAAGCTCTGATGGTGAGCTCCTGTGTCATTTCCTCCCTTGCCTGTCTCCTCACCGTCGTGGGCATGAGGTGCACTGTCTTCAGCCAAGGCTCACCAGGCAAGGACCGGGTGGCAGTGGCGGGCGGCGTGGTCTTCATCCTTGGGGGGCTGCTCTGCTTCATCCCGATGGTGTGGAACATCCATGTGGTGCTGCGGGATTTCCACAACCCCATCCTCCCCGACAGCATGAAGTTTGAACTTGGGGAGGCACTTTACCTGGGCATCATCTCCTCCCTCCTCTCCCTCGTTGGCGGCTTCGTCCTCAGCACCTCCTGCCCTGCCCGGGACCCAACAGCCACCTACACAAGCAGCCACCAGCCCCGGCTGCTGGCAGGCAAGAGCCTCCAGCCCTCCATCAGCCAGACACAGAAGACCAAGAGCGAGCTCAACTCCTACAACCTGACAGGATACGTGTAGCAGCTGCGAGTGGGAACCAGGCCAGCACCTCTACTGGCTCCCCAAAGCATCCAGGCTGGCACCAAGGGAGCGTAAGAGGAGGATGCGGTGGCATCTCCCATGCTCAGCCCTCTCGCTCACATGCTTGGGGGGGTTTGACGCCACTCTCTCCCCAGGGATCCTGAGAGCCTTGTGACTGCTCAGAGATCCCAGCTGGTGGCTTACATCAGTGAAGGACCCCGAATCCGGCTTCTGTTCTCTCCTTCGTGCTGCCAGCCTGCAGGCAGCCCCTGGCACAGTGGGATCCCAGCCCACATCCCCAGTGAGCCTGCCTGGATTGGGATGGGTGGGCTTGTGTCCCCAGGGACCAGCCCACTGGCCACAGAGGCATCACAGGGGGGGTCAGGGCATCCATGCGGATCTGGAGTCACTGCTGGGGGGGTTGAGTGCTGGTTGCAAACCGATGTCACAATAAACCTGTGTTTCTAGCCAAGCTGTGGCTGAGCTTTCCTCCAGAACTGAGGGGCCCTGGCTGCTCCCCCAGCAGGGTGGGCTGTGGTGGGGGCCGTGCTTACTTACATGGTGAGTCCGTAGTGCAGAGGGTGCCCCCAGTCCTTGCCCTGGCCTGTGTCCCCTCCACCCCATGGCTTTGCCACCCAGGAGCCCAGGTGGGTGGGAGTGCTGTTAGAGGAGGACCGGGCAGGGGGAGATGGAAGGTGTCAATTCCCTGCACCGTTTGTCCCTGGGCCACCATGTTGGGTGGTTGCCATGTGCCACCACTGTGAGGGTGCCAGCAGGGGCAAGCACAGCTCCCCAGGGGCTAACAGCAGGCAGCACACACACACACATACACACACACTCCAGTCCTGCTAGCTTCCAAGGGTGCAGGTATCACTGGGACTGGGGTGCCCGCAGGGGGATTCGCTGCCCCCAGGTGCATGTCAAGGTCCCCAGGTGGTGGGGAAAGCCTCAGCATCACCACATCTCCATCCCAGGATGCTGTGAGCACCAGCACCCAGGGGGTAATACGGTCCTGAGCACCAGAGGCAGCTGCTGGTCACAGTGGAGGCTGAGCACCCCAACACAGCTGCAGAGGGGTCTCGCAGGCAGGTCCCGAGCCTGGGAGTCCTTGCAAGGGGCTGTTCTGAGAGGAAAAACGCCACCAGTGAGACATTGGTAAGCCACAAGGGATGGGCAGACAGGGGCCAAGACTGCTCCACACGACCCTTCAGCAGCAGTGGGATGTGGTGCGTGGTTGCAACCCTGCACAGCAGCAGCAGCATGACAGCTTGCATAGGCTGCCGGTGGCACGGCAGGAGGAGAGGAGGCGCAGGCAGCACAGCCCTGGTGCCCACCAAGGAGCAAGTACATTTTAACCACCGTGCTCCTTCTGACGTCCCACTGCTGGAGATGAGATAACCCCACTGCTGCTTTGCCACAGCACAGGGCCGCCTGGAGACCCCCTTGCCCTGGCTCCCTGTCCCCCAAGGAGCAGGAGGCTTTGGTCTACCTGCTGGCCCCTCATAAAGCAATTTAGATTAGGTCCCAGAGAGGAGGGGACCGTGTTCCCCGCATAGACGTCACCACCGTTACCCTTGCACCAGTGAAATCATGTTTGCCACAGGGTTAACACACTCCTGATAACAGCAAGTCACGCTTTCTCCCCTCCTCATTGAGCAAGGGGCCACCCGGGGACCCATCCCCAGCGTGACGCTCGTTGGAGGGGACCAGGGTGGATTTCAAGGCAAAGGCCAGTCACCCCCTTTCCACGCCCAAGGGACAAAGCGCTGCCTCAGACTTGGACCAGCTGAGTTACTCATTGCTGCCCTGGGGAAAAGAGCCCTGGGTGCAGAGGATGGGAAGTGTGCAAAGGCTGCAGCCCCCCAGGAGTTCAGTTAAGTCCTTCAGCCGTAAATGTTTTGTTTCTGGGCAGCTGACGCAGAGAGGAGGTGAGAAAATAGTTGGTACAAGAGGTCATGCCTCCAAAGAGGAGGAATTCCTGGGCGCCGAGTCCTCACCCCTCGCCTCCCACCCCAGGCTGCAGGGCTGAACAGCACTACCTGTGTCTGCGGACAGGGGCTCTGCTAATTAAACAAAGGGGCATTTGAAACGTTTGATTCAGAGTTTGATGGCTGCTGGGTTTATTAACACTTTAATTCAAGCAGCAGAAGAGCAGAATTTTGGTTTTAGAGGAGTCAGCTTTTGCACAGCTTTCCCCTGAAGGAGAAAGGCAGCTGGCACAGGCAAGGGCAGGCAGAGCGAGGAGCTCGGGTACAGAAACACCCGTGCTTTGGGCAGACAAGCACAGGGCAGAGGCACTGCAAGGGGCCTCAATGTTCCCAACAGCCCCTGTTTCTTTCTCATCTGTGCACGCCTGTTCCATGGGTGCAGCACACCAACTTCAGCTGTGGCACAATAGGAGAGGAACTAACAAGCATCACACTGAAAAGGGGGTGAGCCTCCAGCCCTGCCAAGGCGGGGCCCCTGCATTAAGCATGGGTAGGCTCAGGGAGGAGGAGGTTTCTTCACTCCAGCTTTCCTCGCTTTTAACTTGAACACACACAAAGATGGAAGTGTTCAAGGCCACGTTGGATGGGGCTTTGGGCAACCTGGTCTAGTGGAGGGTGTCCCTGCCCATGTCGGGGGGGGGTGGAACTAGATGATCTTTAAGGTCCCTTCCAACCCAAACCATTTATGATTCCATGATTCTGTATATGAAACTTGATTACAGGTCAAGGCAGATTGAAAAGGATTTTCCACTTCTTTACGAGCAGGAGCGGATGACAGGGAAGGGAAGGACACTGAGTGCACAAACATGGTGGCAGCGGTTATCTCTGCCTCGTGCAATAGACATTCCCAGTTATCGATAAGCCGGGTCCTTGAGGGCAGGCTGGATGTGGCCCAGCCCAGGGCCAGAGAGGACGGGAGCCCAGACTGCCCTGGAAGCCAGCTCCAGCAACGGCAACCATGAGCAAAGCAATGGGGCCAAGCCAGCTGGTGCAGTACAGAGCCAACCCCTCAGGTCGCCTCCGGCCCCTCACCAGCTCAGCAGGAAAAACTGAGGATGCTCCAGGTTTTTCTGCAGAAAAGCCACAGAGGAGCATGGCCCCAGCTCAGGACAGGAGCGGGATGCAAGGGGGACGGGCAGATAAGGGGAAAGCAGAGGAGGGGTAGGAAGAGGGCTGGGTGGGGAATGGCTCCCCCCTCAGAGCGCCCGGGCTGGAGCCATGGCCTTGCAGGACAGCATGGTGCTGCAGGGAGCCTTGCAGCCCCTCACTGGAGGGCCAGGCTGCAATGACTAATCCCCTGTCATAAGGAAACCAGTCCTTCCCCTCTCTTCTTCTTGCTCTGGATGGTGCCTCAGATGAAGAAAGGGGGCAATAAAATACTAACATGCCCTTATCTTCAAAAGCAATAGAGTCACTATAAATGCCCAGCACACTGAAACCCACAGCTGCACCTGGGCCAGGGGCTGCAATGTCATTGGATGGTTGTGAGAAACAGGCAGAAAGTCCTGACTACTACTTCTGAAGAGGGAACAACACATGCTTGTCACCAAGGCCTTTGCATCCAACCCATGCTCACCAGGCACCCCCACCCACCACCCCCAGCAACCCTGGCGATGCCCTCACCAAAGCACCCTCCTGCTTCCCTGGCCCAGCAGCGCCCAGCCACGGCCCCGTACAAGTGGGGCCTCTTCTCAGGCAGAGCACTGAGTAGGGATGCCCGGGGGGGGCGAAAGGGCACAGGTTTGTCCCAGACCTGGCCAGATCCCATGCCTCCTGCCTCCCTGGAGCCCTCCAGGCAAGCAGAGCTTTGCACCTTCTAGCATCCCCGACCTGCTGCTTGGTCCTGCCTAGCATGCCTGATCGGAAGCAGCAGCAAATAATCCATGCAAGCTCTCTGAAGAGTGTCAGGCCAGGTGCTGGGAGAGCCCGTCTCTGCCCACAGCCCCCAGGGAGTGCTCAGATAGCAGAGGCAGGAGGGGAAAGAAAATTCAGGCCAAGTTTCTGATGGGCCAAGGCACTTGGAAAGGGCCTCCACATTCCTCCACTCTCCTCCCAGCTGCAGCACACTCCCAGCTGCCTCCCGTATCACACCAGAGCCTCCCAGCCCCTCAGCAAGGCAGGGCTGGTGTGGAAGAGGACAAACATTTCCTACCCATGGCATTACAGCAGCCTTTTCAGGAGCAGCAGAGGAAGCGCTATAGAGAGGGGCTGCTCTCAGGAACTTCAAACCCGGACTCCCAGGCTGGGCTAAGCAACAGCTCAAGTCACGGACTGTGCTGGTGGGAATGGGAGATGCACTCCTCACCCCAGCTATGCCCTAGGCCCCACAAGATGTTCCCGCTGTTGGCCACGCTCTAGCCCAGGAATCAGCCTCATGGTTTCACCTCAGGGCATCTATGATGCTTGGCTGCCAACTGCAGTCACACTTTACCTCCAAAGGCTTCCTGCCCTTCCAAAGCCCTGGGGATGGCCCCATCCAGAGTCACACAGCCAGGACACTGCCATGAGACCGCTGGTGCCTGGCTCTTCTCATTTTACTGGGAGACGTTGCAATGGAGGTGAGGGGCTCAACTTCCAAAAACACCTTCAGTCAGACAAAAAGCCTGTCCACAAACTCATGGCTTTCCATAGCCTCCTGGAAGAGACCTGTTTACAGGCACTTTAAAGGATCTTTTGATCTTTAAAGATATGAGGGAAACAGGGCGGAATGAACTCTGTGGCACCGCAGGGGACAGAGACCTTAGGGTGTATCAGAGGAGATTGCTAGAAAGCACCTTCCTGGCTGGGTTTGAACAACAGCTCGAAAATCTATCAGGAGAGTTATAAAAAGTGTTTATCTCAGAAAACCATGATATCTGTGAGGACAGCATGGAGGTTTGATCTTCCAGGCATTACATTAACATCACAATCAGATTTCTCCGTAATTTGAGTCTAATCTACACTAGAGGAGCTTTAGGTTAACGATCGCAGCAAACCTAGCATGTATGCAATCTGTAGTAGCGAGAGCAGGCTTTATTAGTAGAACTAACATCAATTCAGCAAGCAAAATAAGCTTTATCACCAAGACACACTTTTATAGTGATGTAAACATAAGCTCTTCCAGGGATTTTACAGAACTATCAGAGACTATTAGAGACTCCATCTCCAGCCAGAATCTGCCCTGGAGAACTGGCCTAGAGAATTGAAGAGAAATTGTCCTGCACCCTTGGCAGCTTCACTGCCGATTGATGGTTAAACAGCACCATGCTGACAGAAGAAATGAAGAGAGAGGATCCCAAACACCTTTACACGGATGAACTGAGCTACAACCACATTAGCCAGTCCACAGATTCATCCCAAACAATCCAGTCTACCAGCCTGTCATCTCCACGCTCGGGGTACACTTGAGGGCACCAATATTTCAGCAGCTGCTAACCTAGTTTCATACCTAGAAGATGCTCAGACCCCAGACACAGCTAAGCCCCTCCAAGCTCTCTGCTATGCACCGAGTGTCTAGAAGAAACAACATCACCCTGTAAGCACAGAAACCAGGGAGGCTCCACCGGCTCTGAGGCTGCCTCTTATCTGTGCTCCGGGTTTCAGAGGAAGGGTGTGTTTTGATGCAGCTTTTCCCACACTGCAGGACTAATCTTTCCTCAAGGCAGGTGACTTTTTTCACAGAACTTACAACACTCTCTATTTCTGGGATGTCCAGCCTGCTAAAAAAGGCTAAAACCAGGACAAGACCCATGTCACAAAAAAACATGATTGCTTTGAATTTGCTTTCCTAGAAAAGCTGTCTCTCTAGGTCTCTCAGGTCACTGGAGCTAAGTCCCACACCACCGGCTATACCTGGCAGGTGCTCCCAAGATTGCGCCGACATGCATTTTCCTTACCCGAATTTTTACCCCTTTCCTTTTGGGGGAGGATGGGAGCAATTCCAGCCTTAAGGCTTAGAGAAGCCCAGGGAGTCTGCAGGCATTACAGAGCTAAGGAGCCATCACTGGCTCCATGACCATGATGCTCCTGTGCCCTTTGAGCTATTCCAGTACCCTTTTACAGGAATGAGGGTGCTGGCCTTTGCCTTTGGATTTTCCCCCGGCTACAGTGGAGGCCAGGCGGCAATTAACCTCTGATCTTCCCTGCAACTGAATGCTTCCTCATTGGCCTTCTGGTCTTCCCAACCCACCTTTATTTTAATGGTGTTTCCAGATTGCAAACTGGCAGGTCGTTTCACCCCAGGTCCAGCCACTGGCCTGTGCAAGGCCACTCTCTCCATCTCTGTGCAGGCAGAGGAGGCACAGGCTGCCTGCACTGGGGGGAGGCTAGCAGGTGAGAGACCACAGATGGAAAAAACAATTAGCTCCTTGTTTTCAAGGCAAGGAGAGCAGGCACTTCAGGACCAGGGATGTTCCTCGGCAAGGGGAAGGACCTCTATGCTGCAAAGCAAAACCCCTGGAAGGGGAAAGCAGCTACCAGCACAAAGACCACTAGCTCAGTCCCAGGGAGCGAGACATGAAGAGCTGCAGCTGCCAGGAGCCTGCTAACATATATTGAACTTCTACCTCCCCAGACAGGAGGAGACCTGTCTATAGGAGGCTATAGACAGGAGGCTATAGGAGACCTGTCCCTGTAGCTGATGTCCCCAGGCTTGCTCACAGACAAGGGTCTTGCTGTGAGTTATGGCCTCCTTCCCAAAACCGAAACATCCCCTCACCCAGATGTGTTAGGGTGACTAGCGTCCCACATAAGGCACATGGGCTGATTTCCAGCTTGTAAGTCTGCAACTGAAAATAGGTACGTTTTACCACACAGGTCACAGGGAGATGCAGCTAATCCCCCCAACTTCAGTACTTCTGGCTGAGTAAAAGCCTCAGGGGGAAAAGGGGGAATAACCAGGGCAAAACACTCTGTAAACGCAGCCCAGTCTTGTACAAAGAGACAAGTTTATCCTCAGCTGTCCCTGAGCACAGCTACCCTTTCCCATGGGAGATCTTTGCAAACAGAAGGAGGCTGCCCACAAAATACAGTGCTAAAGCTCCCAGCTCACCAGTGGGATGAACAGAGCCAGACCACCTGTGGTGGCGTCAGCAGAGGGGAAACATGGCAGTGCTCTTCCCTGGCTCCTCGCACCACCTGCCTGCTCCTGCACACCTCTCACTCAATGCTGGAAAGCAAGGGCAGGACAGGCTGGGTTTCCCCTCCGAGCCTTGCAGGGTTGCTGGCTACAGCCCCAGGACTTCACAGGGCACAGTACGGTACTGACAGGGAGGATGCGAAGAGCTCTAGGAGGCGAAAACTTTGCTAAACAGCCTTATCTTTGAGTTGCTTTTCTGACCTCTTCACCTGCAATAAATATTTATCTTCACTGCACAACTTAATTCCCCCAAACTACTATGGCGTCAACCTTCTAGCACAGGCACTGTTGACCAAGCTTTGAAAGATGCAGGAGAGAATTGCCAAGTTTCAAAACCAGGTACTTTGATACCAACTTACCTAAGGAAAATTAATAGCTGCACTATTTGCCAAGTTACATCCATTTAGGAAACGCTCCATCACAGAACTGCTTTGTGTGTTATTTCTTTACACTGAGGAAAACAAATCAACTCAAGAAATGTCAAAAGACCCACGTATTGCTGTTAGGAGCATATATTTTGCCTTGCTGGTAATGTGAGACAGAGAGAGATGAGAGTACGATGCCTGCTAACTGTTCACAAGCTGTTAAATGCTTCCATGGGCTCACAGATCTTGCATCAAAGCTGCCCTTTGCTCACCACCCCCTCATTCAGCAAAGCCCAATCCTACCACTGACACCTGAGCATCTGGTTTCTGTACATCACGCAAACATGTTCTCCTTTCCCTGGGTGGCAGGAATTAACCAGGAGGAGCTCTGAGTTGTGCAGGCTCTGCCACAGCTCCCTCCTGGGGATGGGGTCTAGTCCAAGGGCTCCACACGTGACATGACAAACATCAAGGATGTCTGTGAAAAATCTTCTAAAAAAATAAAGTCAAGCAGTATTAAAGTTCAGATCCCAGAGCTAGTTATAATGGGATGGAATAAACAAGATGCAAAGAGGAGCAGCAGCAGCAGCAAAGATTACCAGCTCAACACATATGTGCTGTGAAGAGCATTAAGATGAAGCCTGAAGGAGGTGTGGACATTTCCTGCTTTAGAAGCAGCTTTGGAGAAGAAAATAAAGGTCTGTCTCTTCCCCTGCCTAGGGTAGATGCTTCAAAGGATGACTGGCTTTTGAGATAAAACTTCGTAGCATGATCAGAAGCATGACAGCTCCCCAAGATCACTGGCTATTTTGCACCTCAGAAACCATATTTCATGCAACCATAAAAACTAATGCAAGCATCCCAAACATTGTGAAAAGAAACTTTAACTCATTGGGATATCCTGGTGCACATTCAATCTCCTCAACAGCTCTGCTTGAAAATTAAATGAAATGGGGGTGTAGTCTTGTGGTTTGAGGACCAGCTGGCAAGATGTCAAAAGCAAACAAACAAACATGAATGGAGATAAGAAATGCTACCTTCAAACCATGAATGGAGGGAGATAAGGAAGCTACCTTCAAGCCTAAGTGTTATCACCCGCAGTACTGACCTGAAAACATAGTAAACAGCACAATCCGAAAATGTCACAGAAACAGCTCTGAGATCTAGAAACATGAGCTGAAAATGAAACAGGGTTCAACCAGAAAGGAAATCAGGAACGGTATACACAGAGATAGCACCTACAGAATGCAGAAAAAACACAGCTGTATAGACAGATCCTTTCAATCTCAACTAGCAACAGTGAAAGTAACTTAGTATTGTGTGTTAAGTCCAGCCACGAAGGAAAGGATGTCGCAAAGTCCTTAACACGCAGGATGGGGCACTCTCTGTCCATATACCTGTGTTGCTCAACTCTGACTTTCAGGCAACACATACTACATGTTTGGTGATACCACCTAAGCCACTGTTTTCTGTCACATGGTGGTGTGTTTTTTCCAGGATAAATGAAGTGCTTGAATCAAAGGAGCAAGGCTGTGCTGGCCACTGAGGCACCCTCTCCTCCATACCCACCATCTGGGCAAGAGAACACACTTCAGGAAGGACAGTAAATGCATGACTGTAAGGGGGCTTTCTCCTCAGCTCCTTTAAGCTACTAATTTTATACCAGTGGGAAACCATGTTTGATTCAGGAAGCTTCTGAGCTGGAAATAAGTACAGGCTTGAACAATATTGAACTATATGTACTTGCCCTTGCCCTTAGTTTCTTCGCATTAACCATGCTGTAGGCAGGACAGGGAGCTGCAGCATCCTTTGGTCTGAGCGTGATTCTTCCCCTGTGTCATATCTGGCTGCTCTCAAACCCCACATCTTCCTCCAAACACCCCATTGTCCTCGACATTTCCCAGGTTAAAAGGATTGTCATGCTGCTGGCTAAAGAAAAGTCTAAGAAAATAAGCCTAAAAAGAAAGTTTAAAGGCAAAGCTCCCACACATGACAGCATCTGTTGGAAGAAGCTGGGCTCAGCCACACTTGCCCAGAGCCTTGCAGCAAATCTGACTGCAAGCCCCAGCATCATCATACCACCGACTGTTCCCACAGCTACGCAGGAAGATAAATTTAGTTCAAGGAACCTTGTGTTGCTACATTATTTAACAAACAAACAGACGCACTCAAGAGGAAAACGCGGGGAGGAACCCAGTTTAGCTGACGCGTGGGCTGATTAGACCTATGGACTCGAGACTGCTTCCTGGAGTGAAAGGGCCCAAATCCTGAACCTCAGCACCATGCTGCTCTAGCCCAAGTCAGTCAGCTGTGTTATTCACAAGAAGACTCCAGCAGGGCCACAGAGGAGTGCCAGGGCTGCACTCTCCTGGGATACTTCTTGCATCAGGAGCTGTGCAGCCACCGCCAGGGTCTCCCTGCCTCTCCGCTATGCAACCCAGACTGCTAAGGAGTGCAGCAAAGAGGCCGTTGGGGGTGTCTGCTGGCCAGGCATGACCCAGCCTGGTGGTGCTTGGAGCCATGCCTGTGCTGCAGTCCCCTCTGCTCACACTACCTCTGGGTTTCCACTGCCCCGGGAACCCCAGCCCCCAGCAATGGGGAGCAGAAGAGCCATGCGAGTCCTGCAAGACAAGGAGGGTGAGGAGAACCCCCTGCCCCACCAGAATGATAGCCTAGAGCACAAGTAAAGAAGTCAGGGTTTTATTAATGATCATGTGCAAAAGGCAGGAGAGAGGGGACTACTCCAATATGAGGTTTGTCTCCTCCAGTATGGTCTGCAAAATCTCATCCACCTGATCAGACTCAAACTTAATATCCCGGAGCTCCAAGGTGGGGGAGGATAAGTGAAAGAAGCCAGCAGGTTAAGTTTCTCCATAACACTGTGGGCAAGAGGGCAAAAGCCAAGAGGAGAGTAAGTAATGAGAGCCTGGATCTGGTATCTGCCATCACACATCCAGCTGCTATCCCCCTTCGTGCCACGGAGTACCATGTCCACAGGGGTTCCTTGCTCCATATCTCCATTGCAGACCCAACACTGTGCAAGGGATCCAGCAACACGGTGCCATAGTACAGGACAGACACAGTATGGACAAAGCACCTTCCTGTAGGGCATCTTTGAAGCTGGATCAATTGTTTGGATTCATCTGGCGATTCCACCTCCTCACAACAGCAGGATCCTCACTTCTAACCCAGTTACCTATACAGCAGCGTGATGCATACCAGGAAAGCAGTGTCCTATGGAAATAGCAGCCCACAATGACTCCTGCCGTCTCACCCCACCTTATGGATAACAGGGCTGCCAACCAGCCAACCCACAGCTCTGACCTCTTCGCATCTTCTTTCTCTGGGCCCCTGCAGGAAACCTGTGCCTCCCTCAGCATCCCTAAGTGCATCTCTGTATTCTTGAGTCTCTCTGTCCGTTCAGCCTTCTCCTCTGTGGACCTTGCCAGCTTTGCTTTCAGCTTCTGCCACACAGCTTGGCAGTAACATGTGCATTTCTTGCTGCAGGGCAGGCTCTCCATCTTCTGAGCTCTGAGCAATGCCAGTTCCTGTTGGCATTTCAAGAACTCTTTTCAAGCAACACTTCTCACACTCAATTTTCTCCACCTAAAATGCAAGGAGGGTGCATGCACAGGAATTATATCAATTGGTGTCACGGTTTAACCTCAGCCAGCAACTAAGCCCCACACAGCTGCTCTCTCACTCCCCCTTCCCCCTCCCCCCCTTCAAGTGGGATGGGGAAGAGAAATTGGAAGGGTAAAAGTGAGAAAACTCATGGGTTGAGATAAAGACAGTTTAATAGGTAAAGCAAAAGCCACACACAGAAGCAAAGCAAAACAAGGAATTCCTTCACCACTTCCCATCGACAGGCAGGTGTTCAGCCTTCTCCAGGAAAGCAGGGCTCCATCATGCATAATGGTGACTTGGGAAAAGAAGACAAATGCCATAGCTACGAATGCCTCCCCCTTCCTTCTTATTCCCTGAGCTTTTTATATGCTGAGCATGACACCATAATGGTATGGAATATCACTTTGGTGAGTTGGGGTCAGCTGTCCTGTCTGTATCCCCTCCCAACTCCTTCTGCACTCCCAGCCTACTCACTGGTGGGGTGGTGTGAGGAGCAGAAAAGGCTTTGACGCTGTGTAAGCACTGCTCAGCAGTAACAAAAACATGGGTATGTTATCAATGCTGTTTTAGTCACAACACTAAAACATAGCACTATACAAGCTACTATGAAGGAAATTAACTCTATCCCAGCCAAAACCAGCACAATCAGCAAAATTAAAAGAGCTTTGCCAGGCCTGAAGAAGTTAAGAGTCAGCAGATCGAGGAAGAAGCCCACTACATTCTTTATGGAGAGGTCGCTCCTTCTCAACACACTTCAACCTGCTCCCTCCAAAACCCGCCAAACCAGCAAGGATGCACAGACACAAATTCATTACCTTGCACTGGAGCACATCCCACTCTGCTGAAATAGTCTTCGGTTACACAAAAATATTCCTCACTGGTCTTCTCTCACTCCATTATATCTTCCAGCTCCTGTGTGTTAAGGACCTGCAATTCTCTTCCTCCTCTGTCTCCATCACTGAGGCATGGGGCTTTCTCCACCTTTGATCTGTCAAGCCTTGCCTTCCATCCAAAAGGGAAGAGCTGAATGGGAGCTTCACTACTTGCAGCAGTCTTCAAAACACCAACTGCCACAAAGAATCGAATCCCTTGTCTGTGTCTTTTGTGCTCCTGTATGAATTTACACACACACTCAAGTCTGTAGCCTGGCTGTCTGCCAATAAGTTTGGCATTTGCTTTTCCAGCTTCCCCTAGACCACACCAGTCTCCTTCTGATCTTCCGCTGAGCTACTGAGCAATGCTGGAGTCTCTGCCTTGAAGCAGCATGATATGCTGTTAGCAGGGCTGGTGCTGCTCAGAGTGCCCAGCTGCTTGCAAACAGGTGTACAAGCTGCCACCTACATTCATATCCTCCTGTTTTATGTGCAGAAGTTTTTCCCTTTCTTGTAAGGTACTGCAAAGCTCTGCTGAAGGGGAGAAGTCAGGGTGCTGGGACAAGTCAGGTCTGGGGATGAAGCTTTCACTAGGTCCCCATGCTTTTCCAGTACTACTTCTTTTATGGTCAACTTGGGCTTGCTGGGGGGAAAAAAGTAAAAGAAAAAAGAAAAAGAGAAGGCAAGCAGGCTGGAGTGCCCCCAGTTCACAGCACAGCTGACCTCAGACCTCAATACCTGCTGCAGCTGTAGCAAACTACCAATCCCTTGACTGGGGCTCAATCCTCCTCCTGGCCAGGCATTTGCTGCCCCAGCACAAAGGACTGCTGCTGAGGGAAAGTCACGGTGTCAACCTCTCTCTATAGCATAATGCTCGTGACACTTGCTCTCATTTTAGGACAAGCAGCTATCATGCTTATTGAATGCAGGAGACATGTCAGTAGCAGAGCTACAAATCCCAAAGACCCTGGCTCACTATCTACCCAGCCCCCCTGCCTGTCTCCCACCTGAGATAGCAGTGGGGTTGAACTACAGTTCCTCAAGAAAAAACCTATAGAAATTTACTAAGTGTCTTGTCTGAAATACATCTGTCTCACACATTTCACTAAACATCGCAGGCAAGTATGTTTCTGACAGGCTGCCATTCCAAGCTTCTTCAGCTATAAAATCATTTGGAGTGTGTTTGTCCACAAATCCAACCAGTCCTTGTGCCTGTCAGAGCCCTGGATACCTGACCCATTTGTAATCCAATCGAAAGCCTGACTTCAGGAAGGGAAAGACCAGTCCATCTGCAAGTCTGTATTATGGCCCAGACTCTGATGGATTCCCAGTAGTGCTGGGCAAACAGGACAAGGAACGTGGGCATAAGGAGCAGCATAGGAAAAAGCAGAGTCAGAGGACGAGTTACAGGGATGTTGGGGCAGATGAACAGGGTTGGAGGACAAAGATGTCGATGGAGCTTGTTGGAGGTGCTGCAGAGAGCTCATGTTTGGAAAAAGTAGGTCAGCATGGCAGCAGTGAAGAAAAACAAGATGGGCCAGGGGAAGAGCTGAGGCAGGGAAAACAGGTGCAGCAAGAGGTGTTTGGCTCCACTATCACAATGAGAGAAGCAGCTTTGAGAATTACTGCTATGAGCCAGCTAGCGGTGCAACCCAGTGGCCTTCTCCCTCCCCAAGATCCTGCAAGGAGGAGCAGAGGGTCAACCAGATAGATCTACAATCCACCAACCAGCTGCATCATGTGCAGAGGACCACAGAGAGAGGCCAAGGTGCACTCGACCGCTCTCAGGACAGTCTTGCAGCCTCATTGAAGGCCTTTCCTTGGGCAACCAGTGGGCCGGCCCGGTGGCCAGGCAGAAGGGACAAATGCGGGACACAGCCAGAGAGCCCCTCAGCGAGGCAAGTAGTGCCACCGTGTGGGAGCAGCCCGCATGGCGCTCTCATGACGGGCAGTACGGGTTTCAGGACGGGGTGAAAGAGAGAAGTTGTAAATGAATAAATGAGTGATATCTCAAGCCCCTTCCCAAGTTAAAGAGAATGTGAGACTTATCCAGAGAAATTCGGTCTGCCAGAAACCTGCTTCCTTGCTGGAAGCCAAAAGGTATCTGGCTTCTCTTGGGTAAAGATGTCCTCTGTATAAAGCAATTCACAGACAGACAGCGCTCAATGCTCCAGCAGTGGAGAGACAGTCAAGTCAGCTGCCATCCAGACTGACCATGGGGCTGGAGAACTGCATGCATGGAGATGAATTTATCTCCCACGGGGGCGAAGGTGTTAACACTGATACACAGAAACCACAAGGATTTAGAAACACCAACTTGGCAAGGATTTCTGTTACTCCCTCTGTTCCACCCTGCGCCCCTTCTCTGTCTAGACACAGGAGGCGGAAGGAGCATTTGAGTCCTGCAGACCCTTGTCTCAAAAAGGGAGGGAAGAGAAGACTACCCAGGACAGATCCACTAGCTCTGGCCAGGGCTCCTTCCAGCAAACTGCATCTCACCAAAACTTTCTAGATAGTCTCAGTAGAGACCCCAAACAAGGGACAGAAAACAAAACACAGTGTGGGGCAGTAGCCTGCAACCTACCACTACCTTGCTGTTAAAGGTCTGGTTTTCTACTGAGGTCCATCTCCTCTCTGGACTACAGTCATCTTTTTGAGGAAAGGGGGAAAGGCAGCAGTCCCACAAGTACCTTCATCAGCCTCCAGCTTCACAGTGCAGTGATGGTCCAAGCAGGCCAGGGCATTGAGGCAGGGGATGACACCTATGGAAGAAGTGAGCTTCAAAAAGGGTGAACGACAGCCCTCGATATGTCAGCTGCGCCACAGTAAACCAAGCCAAGGAAAATGAGGCACAGTAAGACAAAAGAGCCTCTTCTGTGCAGATTCCACCAGCCAGGTATTAAATCAAGATCCCCCAGCAATAGCCATCCTTGGGACTCAACCAGCAGAGATCAGCTCCCAGTCCCTCTAACACCTGTTTGGCTAAAAGGAATGTTACCTCCATTGCAGACCCAACGCTGTGCAAGGGCTCCAGCAACACGGTGCCATAGTACAGGACAGACACAGTATGGACAAAGCACCTTCCTGTAGGGCATCTTTGAAGCTGGATCAATTGTTTGGATTCATCTGGCGATTCCACCTCCTCACAACAGCAGGATCCTCACTTCTAACCCAGTTACCTATACAGCAGCGTGATGCATACCAGGAAAGCAGTGTCCTATGGAAATAGCAGCCCACAATGACTCCTGCCGTCTCACCCCACCTTATGGATAACAGGGCTGCCAACCAGCCAACCCACAGCTCTGACCTCTTCGCATCTTCTTTCTCTGGGCCCCTGCAGGAAACCTGTGCCTCCCTCAGCATCCCTAAGTGCATCTCTGTATTCTTGAGTCTCTCTGTCCGTTCAGCCTTCTCCTCTGTGGACCTCGCCAGCTGTGCCACACAGCTTGGCAGTAACATGTGCATTTCTTGCTGCAGGGCAGGCTCTCCATCTTCTGAGCTCTGAGCAATGCCAGTTCCTGTTGGCATTTCAAGAACTCTGTTTTCAAGCAACACTTCTCACACTCACTTTTCTCCACCTAAAATGCAAGGAGGGTGCATGCACAGGAATTACATCAATCAGCAAGAAAGAAAGAGTTTTGCCCGGCCTGAAGAAGTTAAGAGTCAGCAGATCGAGGAAGAAGCCCACTACATTCTTTATGGAGAGGTCGCTCCTTCTCAACACACTTCAACCTGCTCTCTCCAAAACCTGCCAAACCAGCAAGGATGCACAGACACAAATTCATTACCTTGCACCGGAGCACATCCTACTCTGCTGAAATAGTCTTCAGTTACACAACAATATTCCTCACTGGTCTTCTCTCACTCCATTATATCTTCCAGCTCCTGTGTGTTAAGGACCTGCAATTCTCTTCCTCCTCCGTTTCCATCACTGAGGCATGGGGCTTTCTCCACCTTTGATCTGTCAAGTAGAATCACAGAACCATAGACTATCTCAAGTTGGAAGGGACTCATAAGGATCATCTAGCCCAACTCCCTGCTCCTCACAGGACTATGTAAAGCTAAACCATAGGACTAAGAGCATTGTCCAGACACTCCTTGAACTCTGACAGGCTTCGTGCCATGACCACTTCCCTGGGGAGCCTGTTCCAGTGACCGATCACCCTCTTGGAGAAGAACCTGTTCCTTAATGTCCAATCTGAACTTCCCCTGACGCAGCTTCATTCCATTTCCTCATGCCCTATTGCTGGCAACCAGAGAGAGAGTAGATCAGCACCTCGCCCTCCACTGCTACCCTTGAGAAAGTTGGAGACTGGGATGAGTTTCCCCCTCAGCCTTCTCTTCTCCAAGCTGAACAAACCAAGTGACCTCAGCTGCTCCTCCTAACTCTTGCCCTGGAGGCCTTTCACCATCTTGGTCACCCTCTTCTGGACACACTCTAATAGTTTGATGTTGTTCTTATATTGAGGTGCCCAAAACTGCACACAGTACTTGAGGTGGGGCCATATCAGTGCAATAGCCTCCCTCAACCAGCTGTGCTTGATGCACCACAGGACACTGTTGGCCCTTTTGGTTGCCAGGGCACGCTGTTGAATCATATTCAACTTGCCACCAACCCAAAACCCCAGATCTCTTTCCACAGGGCTGCTCTCCAGCCTCTCATCCCCCAATATGTATGTATAACCAGGATCACCTCGTCCCAGGTGCAGAATCTGGAACTTGCTCTTGTTAAACATCACATGGTTGGCGATTGTCCATCTCTCTAGTCTATCCAGATCTCTCTGTAAGGCCTCTCTACCCTCAAGGGAGTCCACAGCTCCTCCTAGTTTAGCATCATCAGCAAACTTAATGTACATTTGACTCCTGCATCCAGATCATTTATAAAAACATTAAAGAGCACTGGCCCTAAAACTGAGCCCTGGGGAACTCCACTGGTGACTGGCCACCAGCCTGATATAACCCCATTTACCATAACCGCTTAAGCCCCAGCCGTCAGCCAATTGTTCATCCATCATACTACGGACCTGTCTAGCTGTGTGCTGGACATTTTGTTCAGAAGGATACTGTGAGAGACAGTATCAAAAGCTTTGCTAAAATAAAAAAAACCACCCACATCTGCTGGTTTCCCTTGGTCAACTAGTTGGGTGATATTGTCATAAAAGGAAATTAAGTTTGTTAAGCAGGACTTTCCCCTCATAAACCCATCCTAGCTATGACAAATGACTGCATTGTCTCTCCAGTGTGTTTCAATAACTCCCGGAATAACCTTCTCCATAATTTTACCAGGCACTGGAGCGAGACTGACAGTCCTGTAACTACCAGTGTCTTCCTTCATACCCTTCTTGAAAACTAGGACAACATTTGCTAGCTTCCAGTCTACTGGGACCTCTCCAGACTCCCAAGACCATTGAAAAATAATGGAGAGAGGTCCCACAATGACATTGGCCAGCTCTTTCAGTACCCTGGGATGAATCCCATTGGGCCCCATAGACTTATGCACATCTAGCTGGAGCAGCAAGTCTCAGACTTCAGGTCTGGCTATGAGTTCATTATCCCTCCAGTGACAGTCTTCCAACACAGGGCTCTGGGGGTCCCAGGGCCCATCATCGGTGTTGAAGACAGAGGCAAAGAAGGCATTAAATGTCTCCACTTTGTCTATGTCCCCATTTGTGAGGTGACTGACTTCCATTGGTAGTGGACCAATGTTATCTCTGATCCTCCTTTTGCTGTTAACATATTTAAAAAATCCTTTTTTGTTGTCCTTCACAGTACTGGTCAGCTTGAACTCTAATTGAGCTTTGGCCACATGATTTTTCTCCCTACAATGGCAAACAGCATCTCTGTAGTCCTCCTGCGTCACCTGTCCTTGCTTCCAATGTCCATACGCTTTCCTTTTCCACCTAAGTTCTAGAAGAAGATCCCTGCTCAGCCAAGCCGGCCTTCAGCCCCACTTGCTTAACTTCTGACTTCTTTGGAATTGCCTGCTCCTGCACTCTTAAGAGATGGCTTTTAAAAAATGACCAGCATTCATGGACCCCAATACCTTCAAAAGCAGATTCCCAGGGGACCTTACTAACTAAGTGGCATATTGGGTCTTCTGTTCCCCTCAGAAGAGAGGCTCCTATGACAATAACCTGTCTTTTTTCCTTAATGGAAGTGGTTTTGATGTAGGGCGCATGCCAGCTTGACCTGGGTGACACATCCAACCTAGATGGACCATTGTCCTCATCACTGTTTCGTTCCACTTGCAGAGCCTTGTACCTATTATGTAAGGGCACCTGGGACAGCAGGGTAGTCATGGAGGAGATGCACCTGCTGTGTCAGGCAGGAACTTGTTGCCATTCCCCCCTAAACCTTAAGTCACTGCATTCTGCCAGCTGGAGAGAAGATAGGGAATCCTCCGCATCATTCTTCCGGTCTGCCTGACACACCTGTCCCAGGGAAGGTAGGGTGCAGTTCCCTCTTAGACTCCCTGATACTCTTCAACCTAATCACCTCCTCCCGGAGCTCTGCCACTAAGCTGAGGAGTTCCTCTGCCAAGGCACACCTCCTACAGGTGTGCTCACTACTGCCATCCTGTACTGGCATAAGAGTACGGCGCACTCTGCAGCCTGCCACCTGGGAAACAGCATGTTCCCATCAGAGCTGTCTGGGAAGCTGCATCAGTTGCAGACAATAGCCTTCTGCCTGGTAGAGACCACTGCTCCCTGACCGAGCCAGCAGAGTTACAGCACCCTTCCTGCGCACCCTGCTGCACCATGCCCTGGCTGACTCTCCCCAGGGGTTTCTCTTATAGCTGTGGGGGTTTGGCCACGGCTGCTCGAGGCACCACTAAGGTCTCATCAGCCACTCTCACATGAGCTGCCAGCTCCTGGTCTCTTCGCTTCCCTGAGGTTTCCCCAGTTCAGGAAACCCCCTGGTACACTGTACCAGAGAGCAGGAGCTTCACCATTTGCAGCAGTCTTCAAAACACCAACTGCCACAAGAAGTCCCTTGCTGAAATGTCACAGAGCTTCTCGGACAACCCATCCTGGGCAGCTGTGTCCAAAAGACACGTCTCCTGACAATTCAAAACATCAGAGTCTTTAATATAATCAGTTAATCTGAAAATGGGGAAAGAGGCCACACAGGACCAGTGCTGCAACTCTAACAGAGGAATCATGCAGCTTTCTGCATCCTCTTCTAGCCAGGAGAGTCAGGAAGGAACACAATATGACTAAGCAGTACAGGGTAGGACTGAGTGCAAGGACTAGAACTGCCCTGATCTCTTGTTACTGTTAAGAGTTTTAAGCATGTCCAAGCTGCACACAAATAAGAATCAAAGTCTCATTTTATATGACGCTCCAACATCTTCACATGCTGGCATCTCTCTTGGCATGAAGGAACATGAATAACAGTGAGGCAGGGCTGAGAACCTGCCAAGTCCTGCAGCATCAAGCATCAAGGCTTTCGTTGTCCTGGCTCCTGCAGCCTTCTCTCTCCTGCCTCACTTGCTGTTCCATGCTTTCCCTGGATGATGACAACAATCTCTTCTTCCTCCCTCTGTCCAGCTCCCTAGACCAACAAAAGGGGAAAAAAAGATCAAGTTTCTCCTTGCTGTCTTACCAAGGGGTAAAACATTCTTTTACTTGAAGAACAACAGGACAACAAAAGAAAAGCAGCAGCAATCTCCTGTATGCAGGACACCCAACAACTCTCTTTCCGCTGTCTTTGCTCCAGGTAGCTGAGCTGCAAACTGGAATGGGATATACTCATCCCTTCTGGGATTTCAAGTCTGTATCTGGGTTTCTTTCCCTCATCACTGCATTCCTACTCCTCAGGTGCCGAACAGTTTCTGCAAAAAGAGCTGTCAACCCTGCCTGAGTGTGTGTGTGAACAGTTTGACTCCCCTCTCCCACCAAAAATCCTCATTGTTTGGACATCTATGCAATCCTTTAGGATTTCAGATAAAAGAAGATCAAAAGAACTGCTGAAGAATCAAACACTGTGTTTAAGGGCTGAAGGGAAAAGAAATCCCTTGAATCCCAAAATAACATAGATGAAAGGAAGTACAGACTATGCAACAGAGTTAAGCACAACACATTATGGCAGTCATTTCTGCTTCAATTTTGAGTTGACAGAGAAATGCACCATAACCCATGTGGGCAGCACAGACCACTAATACCAGCTACTTCAGAGGAAAGGAACTGTCACAGTCATGAGTTATGTGGAAACAGTCTATAGGAAAAGTTCCCTCTATGCAGTAGTATACATTTGCAGTGATACCCTGAAGCAGAAGATAAAAATCCTGCGTATACAGGTTTAAAACAGAAATGTAACTACTAGTTTTCTGGCAGCCACAAGTACTGCCCAGGTGTTTTCACTGAACTGTCCAACACATTCTTAGGTCTCCATCTCAGACAATAATGCTAACTTAGAAATTATCTGTACACCTAGACAATCCTAATTACTCCTCCTACAGTATCTTGCTTGTTCTGGTCTGCCATCACCTTGCTGATTGCTTAGTTGAACCAGGTGAGTCTGAAGGTAGTCACGAATCCCACAGTCCATTTGTCTGGCTTGACAAAGAACTGTCTCCCATCTGTAATCTGTGCTGCTCCCTCTTCCAGATCACTGACTTTTAATGTATCGAAGAGTTTTAAATGGAGGCAGTCCTGGATTAGCTTCCTCCTCTGTTGAAATGTGGCTTAATTATCTAGTTTCTAGACTATAAAAACTTACTCCTCGGCCTCCAGAGCCAACTGGTTTCCTTAACAGTTTATCATGAAGGCTATCTTATCTATCTTTGTGGAATGCCGAACTTTAACAGATAATGGCAATTCAGCCGTACAAACTGGTTGCACCCTGGAATTTGTTGATCAGAGAAAAGGATTTTTCTTCAGTAATATCCAGACAGTTGGTCTCAGTCTCAACTCTACCAGTTCTTTCTGCTTAGCATTTGAGCTGATATTCTCGGTAAGGAAGTAAAGCTTTTTCATTCTCCAACAGGTCAGGAGATCTCAACAAGAAACTGTATTTTGTTAGTAGCAGTTTTGCCATTTGACTGTAACTGAATCAGCACATTTAACTAAAACCCATCCAGTCCTTCAGAAGCACTATCATTTAAATGGCCAGATTCCTCTAGATCAAAGGCTGTTATTTTAAAGGCGTCAGGGAAAGAAAAGGTGTCCTGGTTTTGGCTGGGATAGAGTTAATTTTCTTCCTAGTAGCGGGTATAGCACTGTGTTTTGGATTTAGGATGAGAATAATGTTGATAACACACTGATGGTTTTGGTTGTTGCAGGGCAATGTTTACACAAACTCAAACACTTTTCAGCTTCTCATACTGCCCTGCCAGCAAGTAGGCTGGGGGTGCACAAGAAGCTGGGAAGGGACACAGCCAGGACAGCTGACCCAAACTGGCCAAAGGGATATTCCATACCATATGAGATCATGCTCAGTATATAACTGGGGGGAAACTGGCTGGAGGTTTAGAACACAGCTCGGGAACTAGCTGGGCATTGGTGGTCCGTGGGTGGTGAGCAATTGTGCTTTGCATCACTTGTTTTGTATATTCTATTATTACTATTATTATTATCTTCCTTTTCTGTCATATTAAACTGTCTTTATCTTAACCCACGAGTTTTAATTTTTCTTCTCCCGATTCTCTCCCATTCCACTGGGTGGGGCTGACTGAGTAAACGGCTGTTTTAGCTGCCTGCTGGATTAAACCACATCAAGGGGTCAGGCAGTGACCAAAGCAAGCAGGTACTGAAACATTTTCCTGTTTTAACATTGGCTATTTTAACGAAGATCTGTATTCACAGGTATGTGGAAGGAAAGCAGGAAGTCAAGCATTTTACAGAAACCATTTGTATTTCAAGGATGTGAGATGGCATGGAAAAAAGTCATCTAGGACTCAATTAATGAGTCTCCTACCTGTATTTGGGGAGGGGATGGAGATGACAAAACCAGCTTTCTGGTAACAATCTAGGGTTAACCTGATCAGGGAGCTTCCCCCACTTCAGACACCCATCACGTACCCATGTCTGGTCTGGTCTCTCTCTGCAAAAAACAATGCTCAGTCTGAGTCTTTCAAGTGTGGAGTAAACACTAGAATAAAGGCTGTTCAGAATGAGCGCTGCCACCTAGTCCCAAAGCAATCCCAGCCCATTTAGCACAGGACATGGGATGGTCTGGGGCAGCCAACATGTCTCTGCTCTCCTGGGGAGACCCTGCTGATGGTGTGGCATCCCTCCTAGTAACCACCAGGCCAAACTCCACAGGTTCAAATCTCAATTCCCTATAGGAAGGAGGAGTCCAGTCACCCATCAGCAGCCTCTGCTCCTTTTGGTGGCACATTCCCACCCCACCTTGGCCAAGGGAAACTCCCAGGCCTTTAACGCTGGCAAAGAACAGAGCAGTGGCAAACCGGCTCCTATGCTATCATGAAAGCTGCATCCATGTTTCCCAAGTTCATCTGTGCCATCACTGCCTTCCAATAGCTGTTGAGGTCATGTTCCAGCACAGCCATCATCCTTCTGCAAGGAAGAATTCCATAAGAAGCTGGGCAACTCCTACTGGCATAACAGGCAGCTCAAGGAACAAACAGGGCAAATACAAACCCCTTCCTCAAGAACTTGACTTAGACTTGTGATTGCAGGTTTTAGGTTGGCACCTTAGCAGACCTTCTGTATCACCCACTCCACAACTGAAAAAAATGGGCCAATTTCATCATTACAAAGTTCAGGCTACAGGTCCCTTTCCCTAAGTTCAGCCTTTCCCAAAGTGTGCTGCACCTCCAGAAGAGCAGGGCTTAGTGCCTAGAGGGAAGACATTGCCTGCTGCTGCTGCACCCCTTAACTGGAGGCTCCAAGTGAGCATCCAACTTTTTCTTTTGGCTTTATAGGTGTGTTCCCGGTTTGAGCGTCTCTGCTAAAGTGTATACAAACACAGGCTCAATTTTACTTCAGAGCAGTCTCCTCAGGTCTGGAGTCTTGTGAGTGAATGAGCTGGAGGAACACAGAGACTGTGTCCTTTCCTCAGTCCAAGGCTGTATGTTTACACCAGGCTTTCAGGATAAAATTCTCCATGCTCTCTAGAGGTGCTAGAGAAGGCAAAAATGGGCCAATCTGGGGCTACTTCACAATAAACAGACCTAAGAACACATGCAGTGCTCAGAACAAAGGCTGTATCACAGCAAAACCCCCTCCAAGCAGCAGCCTTGGGTGCAGGTCTCTCTTACCAGTACTCTTTGCCTTCTTCAAAGTCCTCTTTGTTGTGTGCTCAATTCAGGAAGTTACATTCAATTACACCAATCACACCTATACCTCTTCCCTGCACCAGGGGCCAGAAATGAAGGGAAAGAGTTGCTTTAGCCAATTCTGCTTGGAACAAAAAAAAAGTAGTCCTTTTGGGAGCACTGACACCCCAAACCCCTGATACAAAGGTTGATGGCAACACCATGGCTGGTGCCTTGCACATATAAGGTACAAACACCTGGCAACCCCCCCTGCAAAGGTATTTTGGACATATAATACTGAAGCTTTTTCTTCCAGAAAGCTGAGCACAGGCTGGCTTAACTAACAGACCAGAATTATCTGTGGTGTGTCTCCAAGACATGCCATAGCTCTGAAATACTGCTGCAAGGTCACACCTAGAAGCAAATGCTTCAGTCATCGCTTCTTAACAGAGTCCACGCTATCCTGCCAGAGCAGATCTGCTTCTGGAAATCACTCTGGAGGAGAGGCAGGCTGCCCATCCTCTGGTAGCATCTCCAGCCACAGCAGTATTAAACAGTTGCTGGACATCTCTAGTTACCTAAAACCTGGACAGCCACCCATTGTGCAGATGCACACACTGATCTGATCCTAGGGAAACACCAGGTCTCCTTGTTCAACTCTGGACACTGTGCAACGTAGAAGCAAGGATCTAAGACAAGGCTCCTTTTTGCAAAGCCCTATTATCCCCTCTCCCAGACAAAAAGGGGTAAAAGACAAGTCCACCTACTCACCTTCCTTTGACAGCCCACCTTTTCGCAGGAGCTGATGAGCTTTGTGGTACATCATGATCTCATAGTGGCTTTTGTTCTTGCAGGTGAATCCAATTCACCTTTTTGCTCTGAGGGAAAATATGTCAAGGAAGAAATAAACAACAAGCTCTAGAGGAGTGCGGGAGATGCACAAGTTCCACAGGAAGGAGTGAAACACTCCGGAGAGGCCGCTGCATCAAGCAGGCCACGCTGCGTTCCTCAGCACAACACCTTCCCTCTTCAGCAGGGAAAAAGTGCTCAGCCTTGGCCTGTTAACAACTCCATGCACGCAGCCAACAATCACAGATAAGAACATGCGTAACTGACTGGAGGGGAGTTGGATACAGCTGTACTGAGTGGAGACAGCCTGTCACTGCAAAGTCAAAATATGCCTTGTTTATAGCTTTAATAAAAAATCTGATATGCACTTTTATTACCCCAATAATAGAACAGACAAGATCTGGCCAGAGAAAATTGCCTTGGAGTGTATCACAAATGAGATAACTGATGACAAATAATTTTACTTGTGATTAAAAAATAAATGACTAATATTTACAAAACCAAATCAAGCACATCCAGTCAGGACTGAAGAAATCTTAACAATGACACTAAGGTGTCGCTCAAAGAACAGTGAGCTCTCCTTCAGTAGATTCCAGTTTCACAAATTCAGTTCTAGACAGACCACTATTAGATGGGGAACTGTGGGTTTAGGATTAAAATATTTCATTAACCACTTTTTATCTAAATATATTTTAATTTGCTTACTTCTTGGAGTCAGAGCTCATGCGTTTGCAATGTACATAATCATCACCTGCTTTCCAATACAATGCTACTTTGTCTGTACACAACATGTGCTAAACTTCAAAACTCAAGGATCTGTTATTTTATGCACACTGGCTATGGAAGGCCAAAGCACCTCTGAAAGCAAGTGGAAAACCACTACTGCTTGGGCACTACCACCACAGATTTCTAACGTGCTGCATTTCTGCAAATCATCTCAAAACACAGTGACTGTGCAATCCTTGGACAGAGCATTAGCACACAGATATGAACTAATGTGAAGCTACAAAAGCAGGAAACCAGCTTTGTTGGTTCTCCAATTCCTGACTAAGTACGTAGGTAGAGAATTTCAGTAACGCCTTTTCATCTTTGGTAAATCTTTTCATATTAACATAAGCTCAGAAATTCACAACACAAAATGATCTTTAAAGCACATAGGAGGAAGGAGGATAAAAGATGCTCAGGTGTAGTTCAAAACAGCTTAAGCAAAGTTCTTTCTGGAAAAGATCTGAAGGGTAGATTGTTCTTGACACTTGGCTTTACTTGGGGATACTGGCTTTTGTTCTGTGGACACCGGTCTCCAAAAGCACATCGGCAAGTAAGCCAAAAAAGTCATCTAACTCCCAAAGAGCTGGGGTGGCCTAGAAGCACGTGTTGGGAATGAGAATCAACATGCTCCAAGAACTCAAATAACCAACTTCCAGCCAGCCGGGAAAAGTCAGCAACCAACTGCTGATGAACAGAACAGAGAGGAGGAAAGGCTTTTCTGGTCTCATTTACATTTTGATAAAGTGTTTTTTTCCACTGAATTGAATAATGCTGTCCTTTAAAGTACATTTCAGCAGATGTTTCTCCAAGCAAAACTGACTGGCCAGCAAAAGCCTCAAGCCTTTCTCCACCTCATTCTCCCCTGAAACAGGCTTTGGGCTAAGGCAGGAATTGTCTCATGTACAAGGTGAGTCATGAGCCCTGTCACCCACTGCTCCAACAGAAGCAGCTTTGAGGGCTCCCTTCTAAGCTTCACATCAGGATTTGGCTTCTCAAAGGTGACCAGAAGATAGGAAGGAGAAGATAATTCAGCTTCAGGTACAAGATGCAGTATTCCTGGGAGAGGGGACAGCACAACAGAACAGGCGGAGAATTCTAGTCACGTGTAGTCTTTTCCAGGTGAATCCAAAATCTAGTTTGTGAATCCGAAATCTAGGATTTAATGTCTTTCATCCCCTGTGGGTCATCCACAGAACAAAGCTGGGGAAGGGCCATCCTGATACCTTTCAGCTCTTGTCAACTTACTCCATTTCCAGGCCAGGAACCATCTGGAACCATCTTCTGAGTGTGTCGTGGTTTAAC
Source organism: Grus americana (assembly GCF_028858705.1). NCBI lineage: Eukaryota > Metazoa > Chordata > Aves > Gruiformes > Gruidae > Grus > Grus americana. The sequence continues at coordinate 11,816,463 of NC_072863.1, read as the reverse complement.
CCCAGCCAACAGCTGAGCACCACGTGGCTGCTCACTCACCCCTCCACCCACAGTGGGATGGGGAGGAGAATTGGAAGAAAAAGGTAAAACTCATGGGTTGGGATAAGGACAGTTTACTGGGACAACAAAGGGAGAGGAAAATAACAACAGTACTTAGAATATACAAAATGGGTGATACACGATGCAGTTTCTCATCCGACAACCCAACAACCGTACATGACTCCCGGAGCTACCTGGAGCCTGTGCCACCCCTTCCCGACTAGCCCCCTTTTATGCTGAGCATGACGTCTATGGTATGGAATACCCCTTTGGTTAGTTTGGGTCACCTGTCCTGGCTGTGTCCCGTCCAAGCTTCTTGTGAAAATTAACTCTATCCTAGCCAAAACCAGGACAGAGTGCAGAACCCTTCTGCTGGGAATCTACCTGTCGTCTGCAAGGAAGTTTGCAATTCGAATATTATGCTCGTCCGTATCAAAATCCAGCTCCAGCTTCCCATCTTTATTTCTGAAAAACACCAAACAAAAATAAAGACAGTTTCCTTCCATCACCAGCACCCCGGTCTGCTCTTCTGTATTAGGATCCCAAGGGAACCTCCTGAGGAGCAGATAAAACAGTATATTTCACATGCTCCATGCATCTCATTACTCAGTCATTTAATTACAGGTATTTCTGTGCAGAACACCAAAGTAGCAGAACACTTTAGAGCTGTCTTGGTAACACAGAAATATGGAAGTTCCATTGCACAGATGGGAAAAGGAAGTAAATTTAGTAATTGGTTTCCTCTGAAAAAAAGAGCACACCTGTGACAGACAGAACTAGACCCATCTCTTCCAACTCCCAGCGTGACACCTTAAGCACTCAGTCATACAGAGAGATTAGGGAGAAATCCCTGCATTTGTTCCTCGGGTGGCCAGGCTGGATGACAGCAGGCTTACACTACCCAGGCCAGATGCTGTCCTGAAGCTGTCTCTGCTTTTAGCTCTTCCCCATCCTCAGGGCGTGCCTTGCTGCACGCCCCAGCCCTGTACCTGTGAATGTTCCTGATGAGGATGCACATGCCCTTTTTACCTGGAACAGCGTCAAACTCTGCTGGCAACTCCTCCCTGAAGTTGAAGACAGAATGGTCCAGGATGGCCTCCAGGCTACGGACAGAGTCTTCAGTAACAACTGTTTTCTCTAGAAACCAGAGAGTCATGAATAGGGTTGCCCAGTTCACCTACCTCCATTTTGCCACAGAGGCACAAAAAATCCAGCTGCAAAGACCTGGCCACAGGCCTGACACTCCAGAGAAGTGTGACACAGGAGAGACTACAGAAGGATGGTCTCAGAGAAAGACTGAGACATGACAGACATGACAGTAGGATGCTTTGAAGAAAAATACTTGAACGTATCAAACTGAGTGGGGGACAGCAATGTCATGCCAGCTGATAATATACAAGCGGTGCTGGGGAGCTGTATATTCTCAGCTCCCTTTGGCATGAAGGAAACACAGCCTGGAAGTATGCCAGCATGCCCAGGTGGCACCAAAGCCCATTATATGTGCAGAAAAGCAGCAGAGAGCATAGCTCCTGGGCAGGGGATGTGTACATGGGTCTGCACGACAGGGACAAAAGGGACAGAAACAGGTAGCCCATGGGTTGGTGGCATGACTGCAAAGGCTTTCCAGGAGCCAGGTTAGCAGCAGATGCCTCCAAGCAGATGCATGACAAGTTCTAGCTGAAGGAAAAGGGAATAATGCTGCGTGGGAGTGTGTTAACAGCAAGGCCTGCCACAGGGATTCTCCAGGTGCAACACTGATTAGTTATTCTCACCCTCACCATTGTCCTGTGCACACATGGCCAAGGGACAGCCACAGGCAGCCTGTGCCCTCAGCATCATGGCAGCACCACTGGCCCCCCATGTCCCTTTGGAGGAGGGCAGCAGCTTGGCCACTCAGCCACAGGAGGATACCATGTTGCTGGTTGAATGACATCAGTAGGATAAGCACTATCTCAGCATGGACATGGTCCATGTAGGTCTAGGAAAGCAGCCCTACACTGAGAGACCGTCCAGTCTTAGGCCTTCTTCATCAGCCGTGTGGAGCCAGACTTGAAGCCATACAATCCAATGGACAGGTGGTCTCTCTTCGCAGTCCATGAAACCAAAGCTGAAAGCAAGCAAAGCAGAAAAGGTCTGGAAATAATGAGTACCTGCCTCACGCCAGGCGCAAGTCTGTATTACCACTCTTAACTTTTGCAAAGGGAGCTTAGCTCCTGTTCAACAGGGAAGACTCAGGATGGATGCAGTGCTGGTAAAGAAGGCAAATCTTGCCAGTCTGTGCTGGTTTTGGCTGGGATAGAGTTAATTTCCTTCATAGTAGCTTGTATAGTGCTATGTTTTGAATTTGTGCTGAAAACAGTGTTGATAATATGGAGGTGTTTTCGTTACTGCTGAACAGTGCTTACACAGAGTCAAGATCTTTTCTGCTCCTCACACCACCCCACCCACCAGCAAGTAGGCTGGGGGTGCAGAAGGAGTTGGGAGGGGACACAGCCGGGACAGCTGACTCAAACTGGCCAAAGGGATATTTCATATCCTATGATGTCATGCTCAGCATATAAAAAACTGAGGGAATAAGAAAGAAGGGCAGATGTTTGGAGTGATGGCATTTGTCTTCCCAAGAAACCACTACGTGTGATGGAGCCCTGCTTTCCTGGAGATGGCCTGCCAATGGAAAGTGGGGAATGAATTCCTTGTTTTGCTTTGCTTGAGTCTGCAGCTTTTGCTTTACTTGTTAAACTGTTTCTATTTCAATCCACAAGTTTTCTCACTTTTACTCTTCCAATTCTTTCCCCCATCCCACCATGGCAATGAGCGAGTGAGCGGCTGCATGGTGTTTAGCTGCTGGCTGGGACTAAACCACGAGACACAGTCCTAGACTGCCTTTACCACTGAAGAACGACATAAATGGTCAGGAAGAGTTACTGACAAGGAAGATTTCTTTAGCACTTAGGGAAGGACTCCAAACCTTAATTTACCCTAAGCACCTCCACAAAATTTTTTACATTACAGACAGGTAAATCCAGAAGAGGAGCAAGGCAATCTGTTTCCAGCACCGCACACCCAGGCCAACAGCCAGCCAGGGAAATGCCATGTGCCTATTCTTCATAATTCTGCACCAAACCTCACCTCTCACTGTCCCCTCCGGGGCGGTTTGTACCAGCAAGGGTATGGCCCTCCTCCACTGCACACAATGACAGGGCGGGAAGGGGACAGGGCCTCTGTTTTTTATCTCCTGAGCCCCACTCACTTTTCTGAAGTGCTGTGGTTATGTCTTCTGCATTTAAAGAAACAATTGTCTCTGCTTTGCTCTCCCACATTTTGCTTATATCAATCAGAACGGTCAGACAGAAATAAAACCAACCCCCAGCCCCTTCACCCCTGTGGATAAGCTACAGCAAAAAAGAAGGGGCAGGAGTTTCACATCAAAAGACTCCTTCCTCCAGCCTTGAAAACCTCTAGTCCAAGAGGCCACCAAAGGACCACGGAGAAGGCAGAGCTGCTTTGGCAAAAAAACCTCATCCTGGCAAAGGCCTTTCTGTGTCTGGGCTCAAAATGCCCTGGTAAAGTTATACCCTTTCTGTAAGGCTCGCTTCACTGATTGTTCACATAAAAGCTTAAAACCTATTTTCGTTGTAGTTAGTTATGTAATTAAAAGACAAGCCCTATTGAACTGAATAAAATTCCTTATCACACAATATCATGCTTTAAATCTCTTGCCATTAGCCTGCCTCATTCTCTCTCATCGCTAAACAACTCACACATAGAAAGATTAACCTGATACAAACACGTCCTCTAAAGCAATGACTCATTTCAGCATCCACAGGGTAAGAGACAAGAGAGGAAACTCCTCCATAACATGAGTCTACGGAAAAGGACTCTTGGTTTGACTTCAGGCACACATGTTCAGTTTTATGTGGACCTTCTCTATGTCTCAGCACAAAAGCACCTCCTCTGCTTATTACACAGTTTGCACACCAAGAAGCCAAATGGCTTACGTCAGGGTGGTTAACGACAAACAAAAAGTTTGCTATGAGTGTCTAGACCACCTATTACACATTGAGGCAGACACACTACCACTTGCGCGACGCCTGCGGCGCCCCGGCCAGCCTGGGGTCGGGACTGAAGCCCGGGCACAGGCCAAGGACGTCCTGTCAGGTCGCACCGACCCCTGTCCGGGGGCAAGGCCGATGGGGCCCTGCTGGGGCCCCTCTCCCCACGGTGCCCGGTGCTTACCGAGCAGCTCGGCCATCGCACTGAAGGGCCGCGCGTAGATGGCGCTGCAGCTCTGCACGTAGCGGGGGCTTATCCGTGGGGACAGACAGCGGCAGTCAGTGCCGGCGGGGCAGGGCAGGCCCGGCCCGGCCCGGCCCGCACTTAGGACGCGGAGGCATATGCCGCCCCGGTGCCGGCCTGGCTGGCCGTAGCCGTGCCTCGGCTCCCCCAGCCCGCCGCCGGCCACAGGACAGCAGCCCCTTCGCGGCGGCGCCCGACGGCGGCGCCCGACAGCGGCTCCCACGCGGGCGGGCGGACGGGCGGGCGGTCGAACGGGCGGGCGGTCGAAAGCGCTAACGCCCCTCCCTCCCCCGCCGGGCGCGGCGACATGGCGGCATCCAGTGCTGTACAAGATGGCGGCACCCGGTGCCGAGCCCCAGCTGGAGCGAGCCAGCAGCACCGGGGGAACCGTGTGGGGAGGCCCCAGCCTCTCCCCTCTGGGGGGTGAAAGTGCCAGAAACCAGAGGCCGGCGGTGGTCCCAGTGCTCAGGCCGGGCTGGCAGGGCTTGTGCCAGCAAAGAGCCTGGGTAGGCAGCCGGCAGCAGCCTCAGCCCAGGCCACAGACCTCCAGCGGTGCATGAGTCCAGACAGGCCTGGGCGACCTTCTCCTGGGAAGGGGGTTGAAAGCAGCCCCAGGGGCCTACCTCTGCTTGATCCCCCTCTCCCACAGGGACAAGGCGGGCAGAGCGTGGTCTGTTCATAGCTCTGTGGTGCTGGGGGCCACAACCACCCCGTAGCCACGTCAGCTCCTCAGGAGCTTGGACAGGGCAAGGCTGGAGCTCAGCAACACCACAGCCCTTTTTCAATTTTTGGTTTTCTCTGAACTGGAATCACGCCCTTGTAGATCCGGTGCAGCCTTGGCCAGATTAGTATATCTGTGTGTTGTTGCAAGTACATTTACCAGAAGGACAGTTGTGAGGGGAGTCACACTGCCTAGAGGAGGAGATGGCAGCAGGGAGTAAAACCATGGCTCTTGGGAACATTCCTCTTCACATGGCTGTATTTAGGTACGCAGAGGAAGCCTGCAACTCAGCTCTGCTGGGAAAGCCTGGGTTCCCTCAGCCACCATCACCAAGAACTGAGATGTTGCTCCCCAGGAGTGCTGGGACACTGTGGGAAGCATATGACATTAGCTTGCCTTGTTCACAAAAAGCACCAGAACAGGTCAGCAGATAAACCATGGCGTCAGCCACAATGGTACCCCATCAGAGCAACCATCCTCCATGCCATGGGGTTTTATGGGGATCAATAGTGAGGAACCAAAACATATCTGCAATCACAAAGCACCTGTGTAATTAGACGCCTGTGCAGCCAAAGCGTCTGGAAGAAAAGGAGCAGCCTTTTTTCTTGTCCTAAAGCAACGTGTCTGCTGCCACCAGAGATGGGGCAGCAGCCCCACCACTCCCCGCATCGGTCAGGTACTCCAGTGGCCAGGACTGAACTCTGCTGATGCAGGACTGCGTCGGCAGAGTGCAGCACACTTGGCTATAGAAGACTTGCACAGGACAAAGGTGAGTAAACACACAATAAGGAATAGCATAATAAATACATTTATTTACACAGCTACCTCCCTCCTTGGCACAAAGGGCTGAGAAGGCAGACACACATGTAGAACAGGAGGAAAAAGCCAGTACACCCCAACAGTGTAAAGACAGTGCCCATCTCTCTCAAGGAAGAACGTAGTCCCCAGCTCTCTCCCTTCCCCTCTGTGAGATTTACAGACCTGCACGTTAACTCCCAACAGTCCTTCACTGTCCCAGTTATGACCAAGGAGCTCCCATGGCCCATGCAAATCTATGAGGTTCCTGGTTATCCATCCCTTACTTGGCAGAGGGGTTCTCTCCAGCAAAGTAGCAGGGGGTGGCAGAGTTAGCCTCTGGTGAATGCCCCTTGCCTTTCCCAAATTCAATCACCAGTGGCTTCCCCTGCAGATTGTACCCATTCACCAATAGCATGGCGTCCTGGGCTGACTGAATATCTGCAACAAGAGAGCAAAATGGGCGCAGGTTACATGGCAAGTTCTGGAACAGACACACGTGGTGTTCACACAGATACTCCTGGCCCTCAGCCTGCACTGCAATCCAGTGTGGCGCTGGGATTCTCCAGCCAGAGCGACGTGCTGAATATAAATATGGTACATAACAGACTGCATGCCTTCTGTTTTGATGAATCCTCTTCCAGTCCAGGGAAAAGACTATGGCATAATAGGAAGAGGAGGGTGTGAACTCCCTTCCTCCTCCTTGGAGAGCAGGATTGGCGCCAGGCCAGTGCGCTGCAGGAAGATACAGCACCTTCGCAGGTCAGGGAAGAACTGAGAGACACAAGGCAGCAACTCACCAGGGAAGGTGATGAAAGCCTGACCCCTCATCCGGCCGCTCAGGAGGCGGAACTGGATTGAGGGGCTGTCCTCTTTCTGGAACCGAGCAAACAAGGACACTAGGTCCTTCATCGTCACTCGAGGGCCCAGGTTCTTCAAATACAGCACCTGTTCCAGAGACAGAGGGTTAGCCACCAGCCTGTGCCATGCAGACAGACACCTTTCAACCTGATCCCAAGTCCATACACCTCAATGGTATGAATTAGTTCAGCCCCTCTGCCATCCCAGTCCTTCCTCCACCTATACGCTAACAATGGAGTTTGGAAGACAGGTGGTTGTAAGGAGAGAGGCAGCTCTGGACTCAAGGCATCATCATGCTTGCCTGCTCCAAGTTGTCGTGTTTTTCAGCTGGGAAAGAGTTAATTTTCATAAGAAGCTGGGATGGGACACAGCCAGGACAGGTGACCCAAACTAGCCAAAGAGGCATTCCATACCATATGACATCATGCTCAGCATATAAGGGGTGAGCTGGCCAGGGAGAGGGGATCGCTGCTCATTGGGTTCTGGGTGGTGAGCAAATTGCACTGTGTATCACCCGCTTTGTATATTCTTTTATTAGCATTTTCCTCTTCCTTTGCTGTCCTATTAAACTGTCCTTATCCCAACTCACGAGTTTTACCTTTTTCTTCTGATTCTGCTCCTGATCCCACTGGGAAAGAGGAGTAAGCAGCCACCTGGTGCTTAGTAGCAACTAGCTGGGTTAAACCACAACACAAGTGCCGATAGCTCCAGTTATTTATGAAATGCAACAAGTTCCAGCTACCAGTTAAGCACAGTTTAAGTAAAGCCACAGCTGGTCTCAGTCAGGCCCAAACAGGGAGAGGGCATCTTGACTACTGACCTGCTAGAGCCAGGAAGGGCTGGGGTCTGAAGTACAGCTCTTTGCCAGGCCAAGCAACTTCCAAATAGATCTAAAGGTCCCCTTCCCTCCCGGAGTGGAGGCTGCTCTCCCTTGGCCAGGAGGATCAACCAAGCACCCTCCAGGCAACAGCCAGTCAACAGAAAAGAGGAGCCTTTGCCTGCTGAAGCAGCTTCAGGGCATGCTAGTGAGGAAGAAGATTAAATCCTGGTTCATCTCAACATACCTTGTTGGGCTCCCCAGGATGGTAGGACGAGAACCTAGGTATATTCTGAAGTTCTTCCTCTGAGAGACGGTTCTTGCAGATCTCCTCTTCCGGGACAAACTCTACAGGCTCTTTGATAATCACAAGCCTTGGAGGGGACTGGCGAGGACTTGTTGCAGGAAGGCTGGGACTTCTTGCCTGTTCTGCCTGCTCTTCCTGGTCCACAAGCGATGACTCCTCAGCCTTAGGCCCCTGTGGGGCCAGGGAAGGGCACAAGCATGGGTCACTCTTGGTAGGCTGGACTTCTTCAGGCCACTTCTTGCTCAGTAGCTCTTGGTAAACACCCTCCAGATGAACCATGGGGTCCTTTTCATCTGTTACCCTCTTCTGAGTGTCATCTAATCCACAATGGAGAAACATGGTAATATGACTACCACCAATAACCTGGAAAACGCACAGACTGCAGGAAGAAACACGGACAGGAGAAACTCTGTTCTGACCCACCCTCCATGCATCTGCCAACCAGGCCCTGCAGGTTATTTAAAACAAGAAGAGTAGCCCCAGCAGCCAGCAAGTGCTGGTGTCCCAGCTCAGGATGAACCTGCAGAGAGCAGCAGCTCCACCAGTGCTTTGTACAGAGATATACTCACTAGCTTATCTGCAGCCACATTTCAGCACATTCTAGCGACTCCCACAACACACCTTCCTTCTCCTGCATGCATAACCAGGATGTGCCACACTGCCTTTCTACACCGCTATGTGGAATATAAACGTTTTGCTTCCAGCTTAAGCTCCTGAGTTTAAAGAAGGTCCATGGTATTGACTACCCAATGGTATCTCCTTTACTGTATTCAGTGGAAATGAGGACAGAAGTGAGAGGGGCATCTCCCAGCCTACAAGCTTCAACCTTGTTGCCTCTTGGTTTTGCTAAATACTACAACACTGACACCAAAGGAGGGAGCAGAGGCCAGAGGACAATGGGTCAGCTGGACATTATAGCTTAAAACAGCATCGACACTGTGGTGTTTTAGGAGTTAGGAGAAAGAAGAAAGAAAATTCAGTTCGCTTAGTGAAAGATGATGATGAACCAGGACCATCACGAGAATAAGAAGAAGAGCCAGAACCAGAAGTGATCACCCAATCCCTGTCCCTGAGTGAGCTGCGAGATATGTGGAAAGATTTCAGCCACCTTCCAGGGGAGCACATCGTTACCTGGCTGCTCCGCTGCTGGGATAACGGGGCCAGTAGCCTGAAACTGGAGGGCAGGGAGGCCAAGCAGCTAGGATTGAGTCAGACAACGGGACTCATTTTCAGCCTCATAGACACCTGGGCCAAAGAGCATGGTATTGAGTGGGTGTATCACATCCCCTATCATGCACCAGCCTCTGGGAAAATTGAAAATTGCTAAAAACTACCCTGAGAGCAATGGGTGGTGGGACCCTCAAACACTGGGACACACATTTAGCAAAGGCCACCTGGTTAGTTAACACTAGGGGATCTGCCAATCCAGCTGGCCCTGCCCAATCAAAATTTCCACACCCAGTAGAAGGGGATAAAGTTCCCGTAGCGCGCATGAAAAATATGTTGGGGAAGACAGTTTGGGTTATCCCCGCTTCAGGCAAAGGCAAGCCCATCTGCGGGATTGCTTTTGCTCAGGGACCAGGGTGCACTTGGTGGGTGATGAGAAAGGATGGGGAAGTCCGGTGTGTACCCCAAGGGGATTTGATTTGGGGTGAAAATAGCCCATAAATTAAATTGTATGATGTTAATTGCTATATGCTGTATCAATGGTATGACCATAAGAATCACCCAAAACTAATGAAGGATGGACTTTGAAACTGAACAAAGTGCCATGATGATGGAACTAGAACTGACTTCAACTGGTGCCCAGGAACTTCATTGAAAATCACATCTTCAACATGCAGACTGCGAGCATGGACCATACCAGATACACCAGCCATGAAAAAACTCCGGATGCGGCGTGCAACAATCCAGCAGCACGCACCATTGTTCCTGTCCTGAGAGACTGTAATGGCAGATGGAACCCAAAGCCATGGACTAAATGAACTCAATGGACACTTTAGAGCGATGGCCCATGGAGTAAGAGAACGGTGTCTGTGAAATAATCTGGGCATGACGTAGATGGTATAGAATAAGGGGTGGATAATGTCCTGATTCTGTTGAGGATGGAGTTAATTTCATAAGGAGCCAGGACAGGTGAGCCAAGCTGGCCGGGGGCTACTCCATACCATGTGACGTCATGCTCACCATAAAAGGGGGCTAGTTGGGCAGGGGAGGGGGCGGCGCAGTTTCGGCTGTGGTTCCGCGACTGACGGGCTGAGCGTCCGGTCCTTGGATCGGTAAATTGTTCTCTGTTATCACCCATTGTGAATATCTGTTATCAGTACTGTTGTTGATTGTTTTCCCTCTCCCTTGCTGTCCCAGTAAACTGCCCTTATCCCAACCCTCGAGGCTTTGCCGTTGTTTTTCCATTCTCCTCCCCATCCCGCCAGGGGAGGGGTGAGCGAGCAGCGCATGGTGCTCTGCTGCCAGCTGGGCCTAAACCACGTCACATACAAAAATCAGTCTGGGCTGGAGCTTCATACCCACATGTTCTCTAGCTAAAGCAGACTGGAGCAGTTTTTGCCATCTCTGGACAACACTTGACTCTCCATCCAGAAAAGTCGCATTAAGCCACAGGCCTGGGGACAACACTGCTGGGGCAAGTGCTGTCATCCCATGGATACAGTACTGGGAATCTGCAACTGGGCTCCATTTCCACTTGGGCTACTGGGAGGGGCCTTTAACAAGTCCCTCCTACTCTTTCCTGCTCTGTGCCTTTGCTTCCCTCCCACCCTCGTTAGACTCAGTTAAATCAGAGAAGGGACATCTCTAGCCCCACACAGGCACCTTGTGTTACTTGGTGCAGCTTGGTGGGGACCTCTGGGCTCTACTAAAACATAACCCCAGCTGCTCTTCCACATACCGTGCTGGGCTCTGCAATACATGCAGCACGTCAATGAGATCCATGCTCTCCGAAAAGAGATGGACTTCACAAGTCTCTATATTAAACCCTTCAGAGAGCCCACTCCCTATCTGCTCATGTAAGAGAGGAAAATATCTCTTCCCACACAGTGCCAAAACAGAACCATGTCTTCAGGGACAGAACACCAGACAGAAATGTGTTGGACTCCCACACACCCCGGCTCTCCATGCTGGAGCAAAGGCAGGAACAGTCTTAAACCTACAAACCTTGGTGGTAGAGCGCTCGGAGGAAGGAGTGGCGGTCTGTTCCCTGAAAGAGGGCATTTTCAATCTCCATCTCCCGCCGGCTCAGCTGCTTGCTGCCAGCAAACCTTTGGGGCAGAGCGAGTATGCGCTGACGCTCTTCCATCTTCTCCTGGATGGCATGGAGTCGGTCCTGTGTGGCCTCTGGGGCTGCTCCCAGCCCAGAGCCCTGGAAGACAGGCACAGCTTTGCTCAGATACAGCACGTGCTGCTTTTTCAGACACTCGGCCAGCAGTCAGACTTCACGTCCTCCAGCCCTGGAGTGGGTGCAACTAGGAACCATCCCCCAAAGAGGAGGTCACCAAGAGGTCCTGTTACTGCAAGGGTAGGACAGAAATACAACCACTCAGCAAGCCTGAGTTCTTGAGAGAAGTGGAGAAACAGCCCCCGTCTCCTGTGCTGCTTTCCTTCCCCTTGCCTCACTGTCTAATGGTGCCTGTGTCCCTCTGTCCCAGCAATCCCTGCCTCTGCCAGCTTGTCCTGGTTCTGGCTAGGACAGAGTTAATTTCACAAGGAGCCAGGACAGGTGAGCCAAGCTGGCCAGGGGCTATTCCATACCATGTAACATCATGCTCACCATAAAAGGGGGCTAGTTGGGGAGGGGCAGGTTTGGCATGGCTCCAGGACGGTCTGAGCATCTGTCCATTATCACTCATTGTGAATATCTGTTACCAGTACTGTTGTTGATTGTTTCCCTCTCCCTTGCTGTCCCAGTAAACTGTCCTTATCCAAACCCTCAAGGCTTTGCCTTTGTTTTTGCTATTCTCCTCCCCATCCCACCGGGAGAGGGGTGAGCAAGGTGGTGCTCAGCTCCCAGCTGGGGCTAAACCATGTCAGTCCTTTTTGGCGCGGAACATGGGGCCCGAGGGGTTGTGATAACAACAAGTCTGAGCATGTTAAAACAAAGTTGTTATAAGCATTTATAATGTCATTGAAACAGTTGCTGGTCACAATGATGTACTGTTTGGTCCCATGGCTCTGGTTTGTAAACCCATGTTTACTCTATGTAATCCCTGCGGCACTGTTTTTATCACCTCTGGGAGAGGGGTTCCTGTTCCCATATTGTTGTATTGTGTGATATCGACTTATGATATCATTGATGGGTCATGAGTCTAAGCTGGTACTTGTATGTAGCATTTCTGTCATGCCTGTACCTTGGTCAGCACCTCTCAGAATTGACTAATAATTTGCACCCAATCTATAGGGAAGACGGGGGGATAGCTTCTCGCACTCTTTCACCTCCCCTTTTCCCTTTTGGTTGGTTACAACAATTTTTGAATGTTGAATACCCTTGGAATGTTCAGGTCAGTATATTCCTATTGCTAGGTCTCCTGCATGTTTTTCAAGTCCTGTTAAGGGTTAGCAAAAATTGTTTCAAGAATACCACCCAGGGATCTTCCCCAAGGCTGAATGGTCAGGGCTGGCATCGCATATGGGACAATATGGGCGGGTATCTAGAGACCTTTTCACCCCCAATGGTTTTGAGCTTCACTCCCGAACAACTGCAAGACCCTGATAAAGTGGTAGAATATTTCAAAGAAAAATGCTGTGGGTATGTCAAGGAGATACAACTTAACTGCACTGTGCTGGGCCCTGGCCACAATCTATCAAACACTGCTTGATAGTAGACAGCACCATCCAGGAGGAGAGAGCGGACCCACCCACACTGCAGCTACCCAAGCCCCTGCAACAGGCCCTGCAGCTACCCAAGTCCCCGCAACAGGCACTGTAGTTGAGCCAAAAGATCAACCCGTACCAGTATCAGTCGCCCCTATACACAAAAAGAAATACACAAGGAAATCAGTTCGCTTAGTGAAAGATGATGATGAACCAGGACCATCACGAGAACAAGAAGAGCCAGAACCAGAAGTGATCACCCAATCCCTGTCCCTGAGTGAGCTGCGAGATATGCGGAAAGATTTCAGCCACCTTCCAGGGGAGCACATAGTTACCTGGCTGCTCCGCTGCTGGGATAACGGGGCCAGTAGCCTGGAACTGGAGGGCAGGGAGGCCAAGCAGCTAGGATTCCTGTCTAGGGCAGGGGGCACTGACAAGGCAATCACGAAAAAGGCACAGGCCCTCAGCCTCTGGAGGCGACTCCTGTCAAGTGTGAGGGAAAGGTATCCTTTCAGCAAAGATGTTGTATGTCGGCCAGGCAAGTGGACCACCATGGAGAGAGGTATCCAATATCTGAGGGAATTAGCTGTGTGGGAAATGGTTTATTATGATCTGGACAACGCACAGTTGCCCACAGACCCCGATGAAGTCCAGTGTACCCGACCCATGTGGCAAAAATTTGTGCAAAGTACACCATCATCGTACGCCAACTCACTGGCAGTCATCGACTGGAAAAGTGAAGAGGCAAACACAGTGGATGAAGTGGCTGGCCGACTCCGGCAATATGAAGAGAGCCTTTCTTCCTCCCTCGTCTGTGGAGAAACTGTCCCAGGATGTCCGGCAACTCAAAGAGGATATATCTTACTCCCCACCTGCACAGACCTGTATTTCAGCTGTTAGGAGTAAGCATTTTTCTGCTCCAGAGAGGGGATATGGAGCATACACACCACGAGGCATCCTGTGGTTTTATCTGCACGACCACGGAGAAGACATGAGGAAATGGGATGGGAAGCCTACCTCAACCCTACGGGCATGTGTACATGAGCTACAAGGCAAGACAGCTGTAAAAAGGGACTCTTCCAGAAAGAATGCTGCTCCAGTTTCCACCGGGCAGTCCCCCAGATCAAGTGGAAGGCTTGATCGCACTTATGATCCTCTTGAAGGGACTTCTAAGTCCTTTTTGCAAGAGATGAGTAGTGAATATGATGAGCAGGATTAAAGGGGCCCTGCCTCCAGCCAGGTGGAAGAAAGGGACAATAGGATGTATTGGACTGTGTGGATCCGATGGCCTGGCACATCGGACCCACAGGAGTACAAGGCCCTAGTGGACACCCATGCACAGTGTACTTTAATGCCATCGAGCTATGAAGGGGTGGAACCCATCTCTATTTCTGGTGTGATGGGGGAATCCCAACAGTTGACTCTGTTGGAGGCTGAAGTGAGTCTAACTGGGAATGAGTGGCAAAAGCACCCCATTGTGACTGGTCCAGAGGCTACGTGCTTCCGGGGCACAGACTACCTCCAGAAAGGGTATTTCAAAGACCCAAAAGGCTACCGGTGGGCTTTTGGAATAGCTGCCTTGGAAGCCGAGGAAATCGAATCATTGTCTAGTCCACCCGGTCTCTCGGAGGACCCTTCTGTTGTGCAGATGCTGAAGAGCAACAGATGCCAATTGCTACCACAACTGTGCACCGGCAGCAATACCACACCAACCGAGACCCCCTGGTTCCTATCCACAAGCTAATTCGTCAACTGGAGGGTCAGGGAGTGATCAGCAGAACCCACTCACCCTTTAACAGTCCCATATGGCCAGTGCGGAAGTCCAATGGAGAGTGCAGGCTGACGGTAGACTATCGTGGCCTGAATGAAGTCACACCGCCGATGAGTGCTGCTGTGCCAGACATGCTGGAACTTCAATATGAACTGGAGTCAGAGGCAGCCAAATGGTATGCCACAATTGATACAGCTAATGCATTTTTCTTGATCCCTTTGGCAGCAGAGTGCAGGCCACAGTTTGCCTTCACTTGGAGGGGCGTCCGGTACACCTGGAATTGACTGCCCCAGGGGTGGAAACACAGCCCCACCATTTGCCATGGACTGATCCAGACTGCACTGGAAAAGGGTGAAGCCCCAGAGCACCTGCAATACATTGATGACATCATTGTATGGGGCAACTCAGCAGAGGAAGTTTCTGAGAAAGGGAAGAAAATAATCCAAATCCTGCTGCAGGCTGGCTTTGCCATAAAATGAAGTAAGGTGAAGGGGCCTGCGCAGAAAATCCAGTTTTTAGGAATAAGGTGGCATGATGGGCGTCATCGGATCCCAATGAATGTGATGAACAAAATAGCAGCCATGTCTCCACCAACCCACAAAAAGGAGACACAGGCTTTCTTAGGTGTTGTGGGTTTCTGGCGAATGCACATTCTGAATTACAGTCTGATAGTAAGCCCTCTCTACCACGTAACCCAGAAGAAGAACGATCTCAAATGGGGCCCTGAGCAACGACAAGCTTTTGAACAAATTAAACAACAAATAATTCATGCCGTAGCTCTTGGGCCAGTCCGGGCAGGACCAGATGTAAAAAATGTGCTGTACACCACAGCTGGGGAGAACGGCCCTACCTGGAGTCTCTGGCAGAAAGCACCAGGGGAGACTCGAGGTCGACCCCTGGGGTTTTGGAGTCTGGGGTATAGAGGATCCGAGGCCCACTACACTCTGACTGAAAAAGAGATATTGGCAGCCTATGAAGGGGTTCGAGCTGCTTCAGAGGTGATTGGCACTGAAGCACAGCTCCTCCCAGCACCCTGACTGCCAGTGCTGGGCTGGATGTTCAAAGAGAGGGCTCCTTCTACACATCATGCAACCGATGCTACGTGGAGTAAGTGGGTTGCACTGATCACACAGCGGGCTCGAATAAGGAAGCCCCAATCGTCCAGGAATTCTGGAAGTGATCACAGACTGGCCAGAAAGGAAAGCTTTCGGGATGTTGCCAGAGGAGGAGGTGACACATGCTGAAGAAGCCCCACCGTATAATAAACTAACAGAAGATGAGAAACCATATGCCCTCTTCACTGATGGGTCCTGTCGCATTGTGGGAAAGCATCGAAGGTGGAAGGCCGCTGTATGGAGTCCTACACGGCGAGTCGCAGAAGCTGCTGAAGGAGAAGGTGAATCGAGCCAGTTTGCAGAGGTGAAAGCCATCCAGCTGGCTTTAGATATTGCTGAAAGAGAAAAGTGGCCAACACTGTACCTCTATACTGACTCATGGATGGTGGCCAATGCCCTGTGGGGGTGGTTACAGCAGTGGCAGTGGAGCAACTGGTAGCACAGAGGCAAACCCATCTGGGCTGCCCCACTGTGGCAAGATATTGCTGCCAGGCTAGAGAAGCTAGTTGTAAAGGTACCTCATGTAGATGCCCATGTACCCAAGAGTCGGGCCACTGAGGAACATCAGAACAACCAGCAGGTGGATCAGGCTGCCAAGATTGAAGTGGCTCAGGTAGATTTGGACTGGCAGCGTAAGGGTGAATTATTCATAGCTCGGTGGGCCCATGACACCTCAGGCCATCAAGGAAGAGATGCAACATATAGATGGGCCCGTGATCGAGGGGTGGACTTGAGCATGGACGCCATCTCACAGGTCAATATGAAACATGCGCTGCAATCAAGCAAGCCAAGCGGGTAAAGCCTCTGTGGTATGCAAGACAATGGCTGAAATATAAATATGGGGAAGCATGGCAAATCAACTACATCACGCTCCCACAAACCCGCCAAGGCAAGTGTTACATTCTTACAATGGCGGAAGCAATCACTGGATGGCTGGAAACATATCCTGTGCCCCGTGCCACTGCTGGAACACTGGCCTGGGTCTTGAAAAGCAAGTCCTGTGGCGACATGGCACCCCAGAGAGAATCGAGTCAGACAATGGGACTCATTTTCAGCCTCATAGACACCTGGGCCAAAGAGCATGGTATTGAGTGGGTGTATCACATCCCCTATCATGCACCAGCCTCTGGGAAAATTGAAAGGTACAATGGACTGCTAAAAACTACCCTGAGAGCAATGGGTGGTGGGACCCTCAAACACTGGGACACACATTTAGCAAAGGCCACCTGGTTAGTTAACACTAGGGGATCTGCCAATCCAGCTGGCCCTGCCCAATCAAAATTTCCACACCCAGTAGAAGGGGATAAAGTTCCCGTAGCGCGCATGAAAAATATGTTGGGGAAGACAGTTTGGGTTATCCCCGCTTCAGGCAAAGGCAAGCCCATCTGCGGGATTGCTTTTGCTCAGGGACCAGGGTGCACTTGGTGGGTGATGAGAAAGGATGGGGAAGTCCGGTGTGTACCCCAAGGGGATTTGATTTGGGGTGAAAATAGCCCATAAATTAAATTGTATGATGTTAATTGCTATATGCTGTATCAATAGTATAACCATAAGAATCACCCAAAACTAATGAAGGATGGACTTTGAAACTGAACAAAGTGCCATGATGATGGAACTAGAACTGACTTCAACTGGTGTCCAGGAATTTCATTGAAAATCACATCTTCAACATGCAGACTGTGAGCATGGACCACGCCAGATACACCAGCCATAAAACTCCGGATGCAGCGTGCAACAATCCAGCAGCACGCACCATTGTTCCTGTCCTGAGAGACTGTAATGGCAGATGGAACCCAAAGCCATGGACTAAATGAACTCAATGGACACTTTAGAGCGATGGCCCATGGAGTAAGAGAACGGTGTCTGTGAAATAATCTGGGCATGACGTAGATGGTATAGAATAAGGGGTGGATAATGTCCTGGTTCTGTTGAGGATGGAGTTAATTTCACAAGGAGCCAGGACAGGTGAGCCAAGCTGGCCAGGGGCTATTCCATACCATGTGATGTCATGCTCACCATAAAAGGGGGCTAGTTGGGGAGGGGCAAGTTTGGTGTGGCTCCAGGACGGTCTGAGCATCTGTCCGGTCCTCGGGCCGGTAAATTGCTTTTTGTTATCACCCATTATGAAAATCTGTTATCAGTACTGTTGTTGATTGTTTCCCTCTCCCTTGCCTTATCCCAACCCACGAGGTTTTGCCTTTGTTTTTCCCCATTCTCCTCCCCATCCCGCCAGGGGAGGGGTGAGCGAGCAGCTCACGGTGCTCAGCTGCTGGCTGGGGCTAAACCAAAACCACGTCACAGCTACAGCCATTTTCTAAGGCCACCTACAGTACCTGCACAAACCCCCTTTGGTATTTCTTTTGCCACACCTATAGCATCCCCGAGCTCAAGTTTCCATTAAGCTTTTGGTCTATGACCCTGGTGTCACTGAGAGAACCTTATTTGCTGGACCCCAAGCTACTGTTTGGCACTTGAGGGTAGGTTTATGCTGAGGACTAAACCCTTGACCAGCTTCACATGAGCCAGCTCCCAGAAACCACCCAGCTACTGCAGTACAGACCTCATAGGTAAGCTGGCTACGAGCAAGCATTCCTGTATAAATAAACCTCACTTTCACAGGGCCAGGGCACTGCTAAGATTCACCAGACTCATGCTGCCAAAGCACAGAGATATATATACCCCAACTTCTGGAGGGGCAATTCTGTTTCCCCCATCCACCTCTATCAGAATCCAGAGAACACACTTTTATGGGACTGTAGGTGGATTTTCTTTTCTCAAATTCAGTTTGAGAATTACTGTGTCAGACCCTTCTGCCTCAGGAAAGAAACCAGGCTTTCTCCCTGCACTGAGCACAATCTAACAAAGATTTTCCCATGGGTACCTCTCCCTTCTCGCCTGACTGCATGGGACGACATTTGCATGGCTTCCATTCACCATTTCACAGCTTCCCTGGGGCACAAAAGGCTGTTTATATGGAAAAGCAATTCTGGGAAATCATTTATAGTACTTTCTTTTCAAAGAAGCTGCAACTCAGCAGCTGAAAATAACAGAAGCCTGCACTCAGTACTTTGCTGAGAGCTCCAATGAGTATGAATATGAAGTCCTCTCTGTCTTTCACTCGGGGCCTCCACATAAAAAGCTGCACACTGCTACCTGACTTGGGCCTCCTCTCTAAATATTATTCTTCTCTCATGAGCTGTAGATGACATACCCTAATGTCACTGGTCCTTTCTATCAGAGTAGTGTTTGCCTTGCTAATCTTTATTTCTAAACATCCCAGAATTGATTTCATACCAACTACAACAGCTGGTACTGCTGTCAGTAATTTTCATTCTTAAATTAACACCACCCCTCTCTAACCCAAGCTTTAATGCAGGTCATACCAGGGCTGGGTTTGCACTTAAACACCAAAGCAAGTAATGACTTCAGCTGAAGAGAGGCAAACCCATGACTACTGCAGACAGCTTCCTCCCGCACACAGCTAATGCTCAAGAAGAGGAGAAGAGACAGAGGGTCAGCCCAAGTCCTGTATTGCACTGTCTGGTTTGCCAAATTAAGAGCAGGACACTCCAGTGCACCTAACACGTGACAACCCCAAAACCCCCTTGTCTCTGGAACATGAAAGAAAAGCGCGAAGGCAGGGGAAGGTGAGAAGCCTTCCTTGGCACTGCTCTGCTGCAAACTGCACCTGAAGAGGAACAGGTCATTGCAATCACATACTTGGTCTAACTGCTCTGCAATGCTGTTTTTACGTGGCTGTTTCAAGTCCCTTGAAGCATCTGCAAGCCCCTGAGGAGAACGTACAAAACCCCTGGTACAGACAGCTATCCCAAGCCAGCCATAGGATCCAGGCATGTGTCAAAATATAGAAAAGAAGAGGTTGAAGCACTTTGAAATGTTTCTTCCTTTTTCTCCTCCAGCCTTTAAATCCTTCTTACACAGGTGCAAACAGGTAAAATGATCTGCTTGACACCATGAAGGCAGAGGCAAGAATATAGTCAGGTCTTGCTGTGTTCCAAAGGACCAACTCTTCCCTCCACAACAGCTTTTAGCACAGACCATTTCACCAAAGAAAACAGGCCAGAAGAAATGCAGGATCATGCTGGCCTAAAGGCAAGAGATACATGGAGTGGCCATTCTTTACCAGAGGGCTTACAAAGGACTTGAATTTTCTACCAGAGTGCCATAGGCCAGGGGGTTAGAGGAACTTGACCACGTTCACATCAGAGCAGAGCATGCCTACCTTCCCTGTTGAAGCCCGGTTCTTCCAGAGCAGGATCTCTGAGTCAGAGAGCCCCAGTTCTCGGAGAGAGGCAGTTTCTTTGTTGCTCTCCTGCAGGGCCTGGAACTGTGACAAGGTCAAAGCCCCTGCAGCCTCTTCGCCAAAAGGCTTGTAAAAAGCTGCAGGCGCAAAGCATCTCCGCTTTGACTTGCACCTGTAACCCAAAGCAACAGAACAGCAGAAACAACTTAGCACTGAGAAACTGGGGGAACAGGAAGGGGCTGGCCTCTCCCCCCACTCACGTTTGGTCCTGCTGCACCTAGGCAGAGATGCTGTGTTTCCAAAATAAAATTGAGCCACGCTCTCCCAACCCTCTTCCATGCCCATAAGATCCCACAAGGCAGGAGGCACCTTGTGACACTGTAACACCAAACACCCCGCAGATGTAAACGCAGGCCAGCCTCACAGGGACCAGCTCTTCAGCCTAGAAACTCAGCCCTGCGTCTGGCCCAGGCAAATTAGTTATTTTCACCTGTTAGGTGAAAATAAGTTACCACCACTGTTTGCTCCAGGAGACAAGCCATTCTTATCTCCTGCTGGGGTGTCCAGGCAGGAGACCCAGCAAAGGGGAAAGGGTTTGCACAGCTGTTTTGGCAGACAACAGCCTGCACCAAACATCTCCCTGGGAAGGAGGCCTCAGTGAGGTGACACTGCTGCTGACCCTAACATGGTCAGACTCTGCTCCCCAGCCCCTCCGGCAGCACCCCCAGGGGCCCAATCAGGACATACTGCTCAATTGAGACAGTGGTATCGAGCTGGTGGTGAAGGAGGCTCTTCAGCTGCCTCTCTCCTTCTGTCTCCAAGTCTTCTAGGAGGAGCTCATCACTGGACAAGCTGCTGTTGACCCTGGGGCACACAAGCACAGCACAGAGGCGGTCAGTAAGGTAACCAGGAAAACACTGCTCAAAACACACCACTGCTACAGCCTCTCTACCTTCTTGACTGTTTTTACAGGATTTAAAGCACAACAAGGAATCAAAACTACTTGACCAAAGCTCCCACTAACATTAACTGGAAAAGCCAACAGATTTGGAACTACTTTGAGAACATTAAAAATATCCCAGGAAGCTATTAAAAAAAAATAAAATAGATGCAATCTTATTTTTATTGCTTGGAAGTTGTTTTGTATCAGCACCTAAACAGACATTGCTAGTTTCAAATTACTCAAGAAAGCAAGAAAACTGCAAGGGAGAAGAAAAACGGTAAATTTGAGCAGCACTCCATGGATCCCTTTTCCCCTCCCGGGGTCCCCTGCTTCCAGACAGACAGACAGACACCGCTTCCATCATTACCTCACAGACAGCACGCGTTTTTGCGTGGCATCTGAGGCCCTGCTGACCCCTCTTTTGGGGACAGCGCTCCTGCACCGCGGGCCTCTACCGAGCCGTTGGGCGCCCCAGAACCAGGCCAGCGCACCAGCGCGGCTCAGCCGCAGGCTGGGACGGGAAGCCCGCGCCAATGCCGGGAAGCCGTTTTGGGCCGACTCTGCATCGCCCAGAGGCCCAGTTTCAGGTGAAAGCTTTCGCTGCCTCTTGTAGTGCCGTGGCAGCTCCAGGAGAGCGTGACACCCCCCGCAGACCGCCCAAAAACCAGCTTGCCAAGGCATCGCCGTCTGCACAGGAACATCGTGCCCCGCGAGGGCCGCGCTGTCACCCGGGATAAAGCCAGACACGACCCCCGCGCTGGCCATTTTGAAACACGGGAAACATCGCGCGGAGACCGGCCCGGGCCCGCTCCCCGCCCGCAGCCCCCGGCCCGCCCCACTCACCGCCGCATGGCCGTGGCACTCCCAGCCGCCGCCACCGCCCGACACTCCAACTCCCAGCAGCGCCCGCGGCGCGGGGCGGAAGGGCCGCCAGGGCAGGGCATGCGTCAGAGTTAAAAGTTAGCGATTCGTAGCAGTCGCCGAGGCAGGGAAATGGCTCCGCTCCCAGATTAAAAGCTGTAGCGAAGTATCTGGAGCCCTCTCCGAAGGTTTCCCACGCGTCCCTCAACAACAGCCTCATCTATAGCATCTATGAGACTTCCTCTCCTTTAAAGATGATGAAATGGGCACAGAGGTGGGGGAAGAAAAAAAAAAAAAGAGTGAAAGAGCAACTCACAAGTTTTAACTTACATTAAAGTCAGTGCATCACTCTAGAAAGCAGGCCCTTCCCTTTTTTTCCAGGGAACAACATATAAGACAAGGCAGATGGGGTGCAGGCAGAGGAAGGGAAATATAAAGCCTGTCACGCATTATTTGCGCCCCTTCAGCTTTTTGCAGAATAGAGGCATAAAGTGCAAAGGAGAATTGAGTGTGAGGGCAGTTCTGCTAAACATGTGATCATTCACTTCCCTTTATTAATAAAGATACACTGGAACGTGCATTATAATTGCATTTTATCAAAAAAGCGGTGGTATGACTCTGGCTCTTAACATGTCTTCGCAGCAGACTTGTTGACAGTGTTCTTTCCTGCACCCTTGCGACTGAACAAGCTACGCTACACCAAATCACCACACAAGTACCATTTTTCTACTGGCACACCTAATAATTTTTAATTGCGTAGAAATTCTGCTTACAGGTACCAGCAGAAAAGCTGTTTATTGCCCAAAGTACAGAAAACAAGACCCCCTTTCAGAAGAAACACAAATTCCAGATAGCGATACGAGGAATTTGAGTCTCTCAGACTGCTGCAGCTCCTTCTGAGGGCAGCTTTTCATTAAACCGTCTCCGTAACAACCTGAATAAAAGCTTATGAAGTCCTGGCTGAATGTAGTCAAGTTACATTTAAGGACTGGAGAGCTCAGCCTGGAGTCACATACTGCTTAAATCCCTCAAGGGCAGCATTTGTGTATCTCACCAGTCTGCACACAGTTACAAAGAACAGAGACAAAGAACGCATACTTTCTGCACAAACTTCACGCAGTGTCTCAGACTGGAGTCGGTGAATTCCAGTCACACATCGCAAAGACTGGTGTAGGAACAAACAACAGATTTTATTGCAGGAAAAGAAACAAACCCAGATCATACTTTGAGACCGAAGTCCCCAACAACCTCTGTTTTCCGGCGGAGATTTTAAGTTAACCCTTTAAACTTTGAGTCATTCAATCAAATGTGATCCGAAAACTGCGCTCTTGCTCCTTGCGGCGACTCTCACAAACCTTTGTCACCTCTTCTACCTTTCTCTGCAGCACAGCTGTGGGAGAAACAAGCAATTAATCTCACGATCACCCTAAAACACAACCCCACACAGCTTGGCTTGCAGAAGGAAAAAGAAAAACAACATTTTGACAGTCACTCAGACTTGACATTGCAGAAAGAGGGAGGAAAACCCAATATAAAGCACCGCCGCACTCCAAGGCAAAGGAGATTGTCTAAACAGTATTCTGAGGCATTCAGGGACTGGCAGGCAGAACCGGAACAGTCCCGGGACATGCTGTTGACACTGTTTGCCATGCCAGTTTGCTGCAGTTTCAGGGCACTGCATCTCAGAGAGCAGAGCAAACCCTCCCTGAACAGGAGCTGCAAAAGCTGGTCTGCAGGTTGAGAAAAAGCAATTGCTGGATACACCAGTTTCCCCTACCCACCGCCTGCTAAACTCCTTTTGAATTATGCAAATTACAGGCAAACCACACAACCTGTTAGAAGTATATACATATTTCTTGCCGGATATCACACAGCCATAACAAGCTTTTAACTGTAAATACAGAAAAGATGGTGCAATTGCACAGACAAGCTGCAGAAGCACTTGCAGCGACAACACAGGTCATCTCTTTTTTGCACATCACCCATTTGGAAATTCGTAAGCCACTGATGGACCATCAGCTGGAAACGCAGCAGGCACTGCGATATACAAAAAATCTCAGCACAAGCTAAAGCAATTTCTCATTTCATTCCATGAAAGCTTATCAGAAGCAATTCAACAGGCCTTATGTCGGCCTGTGCCTTGGAGACAGGTATTCCAGGTTCGGTTTTATTTCGTACAGCACGCCAAACCTAGAATCTTCCAGTAACATACTAAGCAATACATTTCCGTTTGCCATTTTATGCCATAATCATTTCTGCATGGTGAATTTTTGAAAAGTGACAGTCTGCTTCCCTGTCTCGCAGATCTCTCTCGCTCAACTTGGAATTCAGTTGTAACTACAAAAGAGAAGACTTTCTGGTTCCCTCAGGAAGAGGCAGAAAGTCAGAACAAGGCTTTGTCCAAACACTCCTCCTCACTCGCAGAAGCAGCACCACCCTGTGTCCATGTTCAGCAAGTCCACTGAATTGTCACAGTCTAGGTTAACAGTAATTTGAATAAAGTGCCACAGTTGCACGTAATTGTTTAACAAGACAGACAAGTTAATAGCCACTGTGTATGAGTATGCCTAGAAAAGATCACTGGCTGTTGTGTCCTCGAGGTGTTCCACAGGAAGCAAAGAGGTAACATTACCCACAGCACAGATATCTCAGTTCTGGTTTGTGGGATTTGGGGTTTTCTTAATACAAAAAGAATGTTAAGGAATGAGTCCTTCCAGGCCTACTCAATTTACTAATGGCAAGGGCCGCACAAAGGCTTACTTCAAAAGTGAACTGTTTTTCCACCGTGCCACTCAAGCGCACGCAGTAACAAGAATTCTTCTCCTTGCTAAGAACCCCACAGAAACAGAGACACACATTAACCTTTTTTAAAAGCTGCAATTGCTTCTTTCTTGTTTGAAGGTGAACTGAAGATGAACTTGTTTCTTTAGATGCACATTTCCCAGAGAGAATGAATCGTTATTAACCTATAAGACAATTTCTTTGGTATTCAATGACAGAGGAAAAAATGGGTCTCCTTTCTAGGAAAATTTAAAGGGAACAGGTCGCTATTTTCACATGCATTCTGTAAAGTCAGAATTCTGATGCCACAGGAGCAGCACAGCATTTCCCAACAAAGTCATGTTTGGAATGTGGAAGTAGGCATATATGTTCTGGAAGAAAAAGCCAAATTAAATCCTGACCTAAGCCAATACTACTGTTTAAACAGGGATGGTAGTATGGCTGCTTTCACCCAAGAAGCACACCAGCTGTGAGCACTTTCACAGCACTGCAGCCAGACTGTGCCACTTGGTGCTGCTGAGAGCAGCACTGCTTTATCCTGCCATGCACCTGTGCGGCTGCTAACATCAGTTAAAATCAAAACCATGTAGAATTCTTGAGTCCCTCACAAGGCGGCACTCCCCGAGAGAAAAGTTCCTTTTTTTCTGGGTTTGGGTTTGGTTTTTTTTTTCCTTCCCCAAGTATGGCACCACGGTATACTAGTTAAGGGTGAATCCAAGACATGAAACAACAGTCACTACACTGTCAAGTTTTCACTATTGAGCTCATCTTCTGGTCTGCGCTACATCTCAAGTTATTGCTACTGTGAAGTGCCCACACTGTTACTCCAGAATTACCGCGCCTGCAGATAAATGCATGCTGCTCAGTCTTACCTGGCTTTGGCTTTCCAGTTGCAGGGGGGGAGGATGATAACATTAAACACACACCTCCCTCGCCTCACCTGTTTACCTATTCCAAAGGGAAACCCCGCAACATTTTAGAAGTTGAAATATTTAACCTTAGTCTGACAGAACAAAGCATGAGGCTTTCAAGTTTCTCTGCTTTGCACTGATGCGTTTCAAGCAGTGCTTTTTTGTAAAAACATTAGCAGTTGCCAGGAATTTCTTAGCAGAGACCTTTAATGCACGTCAGGAGAATTCAAGCACAGAAGGGACAATGTCATTGAAGGTGAGGAGGAGAAGATTCCTCAGGGATCTTCAAGAATTCATTTATGTTCAAGAAACACTTGCACATATGCAACATGCTTTCTATTTACATTCCCAAAAAGCTGCAAGATGACACGCACCTGAGTTCTGGTCAATCCACTGCAATGAATCCATGTGTGCATTCAAAATTTTACAGATCTGCTGAAGCTGAGTGGAAAGAGAAGGTGCAAGTCAGTTGTTATGTAGTGTAACAAATAAGAGCAGTAAAAGACAGCCTGCCCATCCCTGCTTTTGGAACATGATGCAATCAAATTTCTCATATGTACAGCTCCACTAACTTAGCAGCCACCTTCCCGGGGAAGCGCGTGCAGCAACTGTGTTGCATTGCTTCTCTTTACCAGCAAGAAAACAGACTGCTTTAGAGTATATGCCTGTGGCTTAGGCTTATTCCAGTTCGCACCTAGGAACCACCACCACGTTAATCACCTTAGCCTTGAGGTGGCAAGAGTAAAAAGGAGTGGGGAAAAAAGTCAGTCTGCAATACTGAAGGGGAATTTTTGCTGGAAAAAAGCTTCTCAGTAAAGCCACAAGGAGTATCAAGATCAATTTAATACACATCAGAAAGAGCTGGTAAGTCAGATCTTGTTTTCAAGAGGATTCAAAAGTACTATAAGGAAAAAGCAGCTACAGAGGGCATTCTGAACAAAATTTAGATTTGCCACAAGAAAAATGCAAGTGGTGGAGCAGGTAGCTGGACTAACGTTAAGAAATGCCTCTGACATAAACTGTCATCTAGGCAATAGTTAGGCAACAAGAAAATAACCAGAGTTCATACCAGAATGAGATACTTTGAAAGTGGAAGCGTTCCAGGCCAGGTTGGATGGTGCTTTGGGCAACCTGGTCTACTGGAGCGTGTCCCTGCCCGTGGCAGGGGGGCTGGAACTAGATTATCTCTGAGGTCCCTTCCAACCCAAACCATTTATGATTCTATGAAAACTATTAACAGAACTGCAGAGTAAGTATGTGAGTCAGGCTGGCTTGTGTTGTGTTCTAATGCAAGTTGTACCAGAAGAGAACCAACCCAAGGACAAAACAAAATACCCTTCCAAGGCTGAAACTACAAGCAGCGGAGTATGCACGAGTGGACAAACAAAGAGTTAGAACTGTTTTAATATCCTTTGCCCCTTTATGAATATAGAAAAAAAATAAAGCTTGTATTTACCGGGTCACTTGTGTCTGCTGGGCCTCCTGACGTATTCAAGTGCTCAATGATGTCCTTCAGATCTTGTGCCATACGCTTCAACTGAGCATCTATGTTTTCAGCCAGCTTATAGCTGCAAAATGCATGGGAACCAAGGTCAGAATTGGTTCTCTTGAACCAAAAATTTTATTTATTTACCCTGCTACCATTCCACACTTAAGGCCTAGAAGGGTGCTTGAGCCACACATAGTGCATTCTGCTCTCATCATTCCTATCGCTAAATAAGCACTAATTTTTAGACATTACGCTAAAATTAGGAACCTTCCCCAGACAGCTGATTAGAACAACATCCAAAGAGCTTTTCATGCTGATTCAAGGGCTTCCAGTCACAATCCCCCTGTTTCTACTACATGTTTGACAAAGGCGTTGATAGATCAATATTGTCATGCATCCCAACTGTACTTCTTACTGATCAATCACCACCACATATGTCTGCTCATCACATGTTCCAAGCAGATATTTGTCTTACGTTCTCTCCCGTTCTTCGTCCGCATGCTGCAAGTAGATAGTCCCGCTCTGTTCCTTCACAGACTCCTCCAGAGGGGTCAACAAGTCTTCAAGCTCTTTCTGCTGTGACAGAATGAAGTCTAGCTCCTGATCCAGTCTGAAAAGAGAAAACGTTAAGTACTTAACTTAGAGGTTATACATGTAACCGTAGCTGCCGTACCACAACGCAGGAAGGTGCAAAAAAGAAACAAAATCATCTCAAGTGTTCATAGTTTTGTACCTCTTCTGATCAAGCTTCACTTTCTCTACTTCTCTGTGTAATGAAGTAATCTGGAAACAGAAGACACTTAATTATACTATGAAAATCCAAAAGTCAACTCATAAAAGAAGAGTGGTGGAATTGAGAAAGCCAGCACCATACAAATGTCTACTAGAAACAAGAAACAGTTACATAAAGATTTACAGACCGGTATTTGCATAATGGCGGTTTGGCTTTGAAAGCTCCACCCTCAGATAACTTGTTACCATAGTGTAAACTCACAGAACAGATTTCCAAGCTTCAGTGCCTATAGACCAGAACAGACATACAGTCAGTCTTTCAAAAGCACCCAGATACAATTCACATCTATTTTTTTTTTTCTTTACAAGGAAAAAGTCCCACTGGATGGCTTGCTGCACCTGTAACAACGAAGGCCTTTAACGATCTAAGCAAGCAAAATCAGGTTACACTGGACGTCACCTTACCTTCTCTCCATTCTCTATCAGCGTCCGATCCCAGGCATTAACTTGCGTAGCTTGATGGAGAAAGTGTTTCTCTTGGTCTTCCAGTTCCAGACTCCACTTGTTTATCAAACTCTCCAGCTGGGCATAAGTCATCACTGGAGGTGCGCTGAGAGGAAGTGCGAGACAGTACAGAACACAAGATCAAAAACCAAAATACAAACTTGACAACACTCATTTCACCTTCCTCCACCAGATATCAGCATTCTTGCCCCAGTTAGCAAATAGTCAGTTGTAACAAAATACTCACGTGGTTGTTGTTGTTGTGGTTACGGCAGCTGTAGAAGTCCCAGCTCCAATGGCACCAGTCGTATTTAATGGCTTCAGATTCAAAGCAAAGCCAGAAGCAGAAGTTGTGCCTGAAATAAGAGATTCAAGTCAAGCAACAGAAGTGAACACATCTGCCACCTAACAAATCAAGAACAGGTCCAAGATACACTTCTAAGCGCAGTGCTGTACGAGCTCAAATAGGTCCCTTTAGCAAAATACAAATCCCACGTCTGTCAAGAAGGGAACAAAGCACATCTTCACACAAAAGTAGTAGACACTAAATGCCTGACTAGTAGCTCTAGTAAAATGAGGAACTGTCAGCCTGCACTTAGCCTGGGCATTACTCAAAGCAGCACAGCATTAGCCCACACCGCTCCCAATCTTCTCATGTTTTAATATTAGACCTAATAACTATCAGCACACGCAGTTCCTCTCCTGCATCTTTGCAGGAGATGAGATCTCTATGTTCTCACAAAGCTGAGAGCATCTATCTGCCAGTCACAGGCCACTTCTAGGCACTGAGCTCAAATTCTTTAGTCACTCCAGAAACAAGCTTTCCAATGACCCTGAGAGAAGGTCAAAGCCTACGGGCCTTCCTTCTTCCAAACTCCCTTTCCTGTGGACAGGCTCTCAGAAGTCATAAGTAACTGCATTTGGGGAGACGGAAAAGGAGGATCGAAGAAAGAAATACTGTGTTATTTTCAGTTACTGGAGGGCACTGGAAATCAGAACTGCTGTGCTGCTATACCAACATGGCTCTTTACGCTACCACACGGCACTGAAGTCAGGCTTCCTTCTCGTCAGCTACTTTCAGCATCTAGTTCTTACTAGTGGCAGTGCTTGTTGCGGCAGCTGTTGTTCCAGGAACTTTTAACCCAAACCCAAGCGTTCCAAGATTGGCTGTCCCAGTGGAAGGGGCACCAACTGTAAACAGAAGACAACATTAAGAGTTTGCATAACCTGTTAAATACAGCGCCCCTTTGAAAAGCTCTACCCTGCCTGCTCATCCATCTCCATCTGGTCTTTATTTGTATTAACCAAGATCATCCAGACACGACATGAAAAAAGGCAGGCCAAAGCTATGATATAGCCAGAGCGCCCCACAATTCTTTCAGGAAACTTCATCAACCCAGGTGCCAAGCTACTGTCACTTCACCTGTTTTGAAATATCTAACATTTAACTGCTATCAAATGCTAAAATAAGCAAAGGGTGCTGGTTTGTCTAGGTTGGAAAAAAGGAGGCTGAGGGGCATCCGCATTGCTCTCCACAGCTTCATGAGGAGGGAAAGTGGAGAGGGAGGATGCTGAGCTCTTCTCCCTGGGATCCAGTGACAGGACACCACGGGAATGGCTCAAAGCTGCACCAGGGGAGGTTTAGACTGGATGTTAGGAAGCATTTCTTTACTGAGAGGGTGGTCAGACACTGGAACATGCTTCCTAGAGAGGCCATCGATGCCCCATGCCTGTCAGTGTTTAAGAGGCATTAGGACAATGCCCTTAATAACATGCTTTAACTTTTGGTGAGCCCTGAAATGGTCAGGCAGCTGGACTAGGCAATCGTGGTAGGTCCCTTCACACTGAAAATATTCTATTCTATTCTTGTTTTGAACAAAACCCTCCCTGCCTCACCACTGAAGGCAACTTGCCAGAAATCGCAAAGAGGGAAGGTGGCAAACAGCGAGAAGAGCTGACCTTTTGAATTCTCCCATATTACCCCAACATCTGCAGCTGCGCTACTGACAGGTAGCACCAACTGTGCTGCGTGTTTATTCCCCCAACAGATAAAATCTGTACATTGTGTCTTACGTGAGAGGCCTGTGGTGGTAGACGACGTCAGTGCTGAAGAACTCGCTATAGACGCAAGCAACGTAGGCCCTGTTGAACCAAGAACGGAGGCTGTGGTGGTGGAGGCAGTTGTAGCAGCTGTGGGTGTTACTACAAACAGAAAAAGCATCCAGACCATGTCAAGCTCTCACCCACTTCAGAAGAATCATGCTGACAACAGGACACAAATTTGCCCATCTACACCAGGTTTGGTATGGAGGTAGGAATTTTAAACTATTTTTCCTGTATTCCGCCTCAACTCTAGCTCCTTTCCGATGTACCCCTTAAACCTGTGGCTCCCTTCCACTGTGCCCCAGCAACAAGTACAGAACAGAATTTGGCACGTGGGACGCAATAAAAAAAAAACAACAAACAAACAGGACACTAAGATCAATGGCTGTATGCACTGTCACAGTTTACTGACGCCATTGCAAACTCACAGTAACAAACACTTCCAGCCCATCTCCAGGCTCCAGTTTAGAAAACTATTCCCAGAAGGACAGCAGATTCACAAAGCCGCCTTGAGGAAGTATTTCCTAAAATCACTTCCTACCTCCAAGTTTGGTTCCAAAGGACAGAGCGGGTCCCTGGCTGGTACTA
Source organism: Grus americana (assembly GCF_028858705.1). Taxonomy (NCBI): domain Eukaryota; kingdom Metazoa; phylum Chordata; class Aves; order Gruiformes; family Gruidae; genus Grus; species Grus americana. Next base: position 11,785,741 of record NC_072863.1, on the reverse strand, counting down.
GTGGTCAGCGTTGCCGTGGGTGCACTAGTGGCTGCTGTTGAAGGCAATGACCCAAAGTTTAGAACTGGAACAAGTAGCATACGTAAAAGGAAAAGACAAACCTTTTACTATAGACACACTGTAGTTTCCGCTGATCACAGCAACAGTCAAGTTAGAAGCAATAAGAAAAACATTAATATTCAATGTAACAAATATTCTACGTTATCCAGGAAATTAACTAGGCCTAACGAGGTCATTACCTACAAAGCCTTTCAAGGATGATTCTAACGCAGATGGACATCGCCCTCACACCAGAGCTGATGACCTTCCCTCCAAGGCCTGCACTGTCACCAACAAGTAAATCAAAAGCTGCAAGCTGAACTTCTGCCGCACTCTGCAGGAGCGGGCAGGGCCCCGCCGTCGGGGAGGTGAACAGTGGTTTGGCACTGTGGGCCGGGCGCATCCTGCGGCACCCCCTCCCCACCACTCCGAGCCCTTTCCCTCTGCACCTGCAAACCCACCAAAAACATTTAAGAGAGCTTCAAATGCAGCTGGTGCTTACACACACACTGGCAAAATTATTTCAGCCTCCCTCTCCAAACTCAAAGGCTAAATAGCAATTGTTACTCATCACTGAAGACCCTGGACAAGCATATCAGAAAAACCACTGATTCCAGCCACTCGCTTCGCTTCACGCCAGCGGAAGCAGGAGGCTGCAGAACCTGCACACCATCCCCGGTTGCCCTCCATGCCAACAGACTTCCTGACTAGAGCTGCCATTTAAGGCCAGGCACTCACCTGTGGACTGCCCCCCAAGGCTGAAGGGGGTTGTTGACTGGGTTGGAGCTCCTAAGGTGGTAGCAGTGGTGGCAGCAGTTGTAGGTGCTGTTCCAAAGGTCAACCCTGTCGGCGCTGCTTGCGGAGCTGTGGCGCCGATGTTGAAGCTGGCTGTGCCGGCCTGAGTTGTGGTACCACTGGAGAAAGTAAACCCTCCAGTTGTCCCAGACTGCGCGGTGGTGGTGGTGGTGCCAGCAGATCCAAACACAAAGCCAGAAGGGGCTGCTGCTTGACTTGAGGGCACGCTGGTTGGTACAGAGCTACCAAATCCAAAGCTGCCCGTGATTCCAGTAGCTTGAGTCACAGTGCTGCCTCCAAAGTTTAATTTTGGTGCGTTTGCACTAGAAAAGAAAAGAAGCTAATCTGTTTGAGAAATGCATCCAGTCAAGTACTGAGTCAACTTGCTTATAGCCCTTTGCTGTTGACAGCAGAAACCACCTTCCAAAACACGTGCACTTGACCAGGTTTATGTTTCAATTTTGACAAAGACTGTGTTGCAACTCGCATCGTCCGCAATCCTCTGTTAAGTCTCTTTATACCAATTCCCCCCATCCAGGCACCAGAAGACATTTATGGCAGCGCAAGTGAAGTTGCTTATTCTCTCAGCTCCCAAGAACCCTTTTCACTTCCTCTACATAAGACTATTTTCTTCTTCAACTAACTTTTACCGCTATCCCCCATTTGAGCTCCCTTCCCACTGCTCCCATCTGGCAAGCTTCAACAGCAGTTCTGAAGAATTCTCTCAGAGCTTACAGCCTTTCCGAAGGACAACACAGTCCCACTTGGCTGAAGAAACATTCTGAGCGCTCCAGATTCGGATCAGAAAGGACAAGCTGTTTTACACTCAGACACAGAGTCTTAGCATTTCTTCATGCAAGCATCAATACCCCAATCCCAGACTGAAGTCTGGAACAGCTTGTTCTTAACAGCCATCCAAAACAGTCGGTGTTGACAAAGAACAGGTCTCACCAAACGCTTTTCCGAGCACACTAGTGTGCAGCAGGAATTCTAAGACACAAGAGCAACAGGCTTGCTCCCTTGAGAATTACTTGCAAAGCACTTCCAAAGCAACGAGGAGGCGGGCATCATCCACTCACACCCCGCCGCAGCCAGGGCCGCTCAGCAAAGCCAACACCCCCACCCCGGGCCCGGCCGACCCCCGGGCCCCTCTCTCACCCCAGCGGGAATACGTTTGCTGCCGGAGCCGCGGTGGCCGTGACCGGCGTCCCGAAGCTGAAGCTGGCAGGCTGCGCGGCAGTGCCCGGCGTGCTGAAGGAGAAGAGACCGGCGGGCTGGCTGCTGGCAGGCGTCTGGGCCGTGCTCCCGAAGCTGAAGCCCCCCGAGGCGGCAGGTGTGGAGAAGGAGAAGCCCGTCGTGGCCGTCGTGGTGGCCGTCTTCGGCGTGCCGAAAGCGAAACCGCCTCCCGCCGCACCCGACCCGAAGTTGAACTGGTTCATGGCGGCTGCGGCCTGTGGGAAGAGGGACCGTCAGCGGACCCAGGCCCGGAAGGGGACAGCGGCGGCCCAGTCCCACAGCCCGCCCGCCCCCCCGCCCCCGGCCAGGCGAGCCGCACCGCGCCGCGCCACCCACAGCCCCGGCCGCCGCCAGCCACCGCGCACGCGCGCGCAGAGATGACGCACAGAACCGTCACTCTGCTCCCGCCCCTCCGGCCAGGTCTTCCCGCCCTCAATAGCTATTGGCTAGTCCCGCCGCCGCTCGTGGGCGGCCCGCCCCGTTGCTGTGGTGACGGGGGACGCGGCCCCAGCGGCTGCTTGCTACGGCTGGAAAGCCGGCTGCCCCAGGGCGAGCCGCTGCACCGAGCCGAGCCGGGCCGCGCCTGGTGCGCCTGTGGGAGGGCGGGCTGCCCCGCCCCGGTGCGCGTACGCCGGAGTCGGGAGCCGTGGTGAGGGCGGGTTTCCCTGACGCTGTGTTTCCTTTCGCCCTCAGCTTGGGCCTGGAGCAAGGCAGGTGGGCGGAGAAGCGGTGTGAAGACCTCTGCCCGGCCCCTCAGTACCAGGCCTGAGCCAAGCCGTCCTGCTGCTCTTGCCCTGGCTGCAGCAGCTGCAAATCCGGGTTGACATGGGGTCTGCCAGAGCAATAGCCGCTGTAAGGCTTGAGCTGTGATTGCAACTCATGCTTGTGGAGCAAGAGTCCGTAATCAAAGCACAGAGAGGAAAGGTTGATTATGTTCCATTAGATATGTTTTGACATCATGCATGTAAGAGTTTGGCTAAAGTTTATCCTTCCAAAGCACACAACAGGAAAACTATGCTTTTTACAGACAGTACAGAACACATTTCTTTCATTCTTCATCTGTCACCTGTTTTTTCTGCACAGGTAAGCCGTGGGTATTGGCATGGAGAGCGTTTCCTCAGGCTCTGCTCTGCAGTTCCTTGCCAAACTGCTTCGTGATGCTCAAGAAGAAGATGATGATGACGAACATGTGGTGAGTCTTTCATAAGAAATGCTGCTTCTTTTACATGTTGTACCATAGCCTAACCTTGTTAACTGAGGAGAAGCAAATCTCCCTTTCCCCAGAGTGAGTAAAAAGAAGGAAAACCTTAGAAGGTTTTGGACTGCCTGAAACAGCTAGAAGATGCTTTCAGGGTAACAAGCTCTTGAGGGAGAGAATAAGGAAGATGCCCCAGGACAACAAGGAGAGATTGTGACCACCAAATGGGAGGGAGATTTAATTTGTCAGCCTGAAGGAAATGAGAACATGTAGTTGCAAGAGCTTTAGGTGCTTTAGACTTTCCCCCTACTTCTCCCTGAAGCCTGGCAGACATGAAGGCAATTACAGCTAAATACTTCATATGAAGGAGGAAGAAAGCCGCCGCTCAACTTCTGAGTAACGACTAAAATATCCAGAGGTGACTGAGTGTACTAATTCTGTGTGTCAGGCATTGAAGAACTGTAGAGATACTTGATCATTGTGGTACAATAGATATGTTGGTGATTGTAGAATAGGGAAGGGTGAGTAATCATTCTAAGGTGAATGACCTGAATGATTAATGAGAGAAGTATCTTTCTTTCCATTCTACTATACTGATGCATCTCAGGACGAGATGAAAATCACAGCTTTTGGAAAAACTACATTGTTCCTGCAATATGCAGCTGCTGCTTTTATCTAGGCATGCATGTGTGCTAGGGAGAAACATCCCAGGAGGGCCACAGGTGCCAACAATCCCAATGGAGAAGGCCTCTGTGAGGGCTCAAAACTTTGCCAAGTCTCTTAGGATTTTGAACAAGTCATCTCATGACATGGATAACAAAAATGGCAAATGCCTCAGTGTTCCTCCAAATCACTCCTCAACAAAGAGCCAGCTGGCTGACTCAGCAGTTGTGCGCTAGCGGTGGCAATGGTAGTAATCTTTGGGATAAAAGGGCGGGGGGGGGGGGGGCAGCGCATCCCTTGACATTCCTTTTCAGTAGGTGGTAGGTGTGGTCCTTCACACTCTGGCTACCCTTCAGCACTTTAATGTCTGCCTTTTAGAAGTAGCATTATTGCTGTACGTCTTTGCAGTAAACATCCTGATTTTAAAAGAATTTGTTTACATCTTATTAATAAAATGAATGACGCTTCAGAGACAGAAATGGAAAATTGCCACAAGGGATGTCAATTAAGTCTGAGTCAATCTGGGTAAATTGAAATCTTTATTTTGATTTAATGTTCTGTGCATATGGAACACTATCAAACCAAGGAATCTTCATATATAGAGAAATGCCTTCCATGGGCCTATTAGCACTAAATTGATTCATAATTAGAGGAAGAGGTTGTTGCCTCATATGATCTCTACTGTCAAAAGGAATCCAAATGCTGTGATGGGGTTTTCACGTTGCTTTCCTGCAATGTTTTCATGGCAGACAAAGCATGGAAATTTTGCCAAAATGCCATGGAAACTAATGCTCAAAAAGCACATCTGTCTGTAACACTGTGCTTCTGGGAGCCCTGCTTGAACCCAGTGTGTCAAGGTCCCTGTCTGCTGGGTGAGAGCAAAGAAGCGAGAACGTTCAGTCATAAAATTGTGGGATAATATTTTTTGGATTCTAGCAGGGATTTGTTTGATCTCAGATGGCATTTTGTATTTATTGACATTATCATTGTTACTGAGCTAGGCTCTGTGAAAATTGACTGAAGCCCCATTTGCCTTTTTTGCAGCCACACTCTCCTCTTAGCCCCATGACTCCTGGTAGTATCGGACCAGTAAAGAAAGAGACCACTGGTAAGGAGGAGTGTTTGCATGTTTTAGCACTCAGTCCCATGTTAGCAGGCTATAACACCTGTAGTAATTTACCACTGATGGGGTTTGCTTCAATAAGAGAGTGGCCACTGAGATGGAAAGAGCATGACATTTTTACAATTACACTGTAAAAGTCGTCTTTTCCTGAAAGCTTAACCGCAAAATATACACAGAGAGGCAGAAAGGGTAACTTCAGAGCACAGCAGCCTCAAGTGGCGATACGAAACAGAGCACAGCCTGGAGCCTGGTCGCAGGCTGAGGGGAATCATAACGGAGCAGCAAAAAGCTCCATATAAGCGCTCTCATGGACTTGTTAATGCTCAGCAAGGAAGATGGACTTTCTAAGCACTCACCTGAAAGGATCTTCAAGGAGTAAACTGCGTGGAACTGAGCCGATGCCTCTGAGGAAGAGCTATGAAGTGTACCGGGAAGCACAGTCATACCATATCCCTTCCCCCCCGCCAAAGTTTCACAACCCTGTTTAGACTAGAGAGAGGGAGAAACAGAAGCTTTGCTCAGTGCTGCCCTCAACAGACCGAGAGACGTTTTTTCAGTTATTCTCCTTCCTGCACCTAATTCTGTGCCTGGAAACCCTGGACAATTACATGCTTTACCTGACTCCAGGTGTTCTGGCATCATATAGAAAGGCAGACTCTCAGACAATGAGAACAAATATCTTGATGGTTCCTAAATTTGTGTCAACACCTTGGATTGTACTCAGGAAAGAAAGGAAGATGAGTTCAGTCTTGGCAGAGTTAAAGTTCTTCCTGGAGCTAATGCTGTCACATTATTGGGCAGCTTAGTTATGAGCCATAAGAAGAGTCAACGAGAACCAGGCTGAATGTAGCAGGGAAGGAGCTGTGGCAAATATAGCAAGTAGAGTATTTTTGCTTGGGATTGTAACAATAACCAGAGATTTTACTATAAAAACCTTCAAGCTGCAGATTTACCAGCTTACTAGAGAACACATCTTTCCATGTAGGACAGGCATAAACCATGGCATTCTGCCCACAAACTTTCATGTTTCTTAAGTACCTTATTTGGGCTGTGCTCAATAATTAATGGAAAGATCTGGAGTTCTATGTGAGGAGGGGGTCATTTAGTAAATTACTCTGCTTGCTTAAAAATCTCGTGCCGGGGGCTTGGAAAAGATAAATATTTCATACTTCTACACTTCACCTGTTTTGAAGTGCTAGATATTTTATACATGAAATGAGGATTTCCTTGACATAGAGGTTGGGTAAGGAGATATAAGGGAAAGGAAAACACCCTCTCTCTGCAAATTCTTGTTCATAAGATACTGAGGTGAAGGAGACTGTAATCATTAACTAGAATGCTTTTAATACAAAGATTTCTCTAAAGCCTAGAAAAGTCTAAATTTTCAGCAAACCTAGAGGAACAGAGACATTCCAAAATATGACAGTGTGATTTTCCTCATCACTTACAGGTGCTTTACAAGTGAAATCTGAAAACAGGAAAACTATTTGGAATACAGAGGAAGTCCCAGAAGGATCTGAGTTTGATGATACCTGGGACCTTAGAGAACAGCCAGAGTGAGTGAGTTGAGACTGCCTGCATGAGCTTTACATAGCATTAATGGAAATAGGAGTTAAGCAGCATCTACTGCATTTGAGTGAAACAGCCATCTGAAAAGCATGTGTCATGGAAAGAGAAAGGAAGAATATTGGTGTTGCATCTAAAGCAACATGTGAGGAGTGATTTTTAACCTCTCCCTTGGAAACTTTCTGATCTCATAACAGAAACGAAGAGTTGCTTTTTCCCATTATAAGATTACTTGCAGTGTCAGATACTTGTGTAAAGTGAGATCAGGAGGGAAAGTAGGCCAGCAAAACAATTTACTAGCTTCAAATATACCATTTGTGTGAAATACCTGTCTTTTCCTGCTGCAACCACAATACATTCATTTTTCATACTCATAAATTCATAAAGTATTCCAACTTATATTTGCATTTCAAAGAGTTAAGCTCTTTAGAGACAAATAGTACTATGGGAAGGAAGGCTATATGCAGGTAGTTTTGAACTTTTAAATCTTGTCATTCAATCTTAGCCTGTCAAGGGACAGCCTAAAACCAGAGTCTTTTCCCTTGCACATAGAAAAACATTAACAAAAATATACTTGAAATAGATGCAATCAGGCATGTTAGCTGTAGTTTGTAGAGGTCAGAAAGCTTTCAGGGTCAACCCACAAAGCAGACTTTGCATTTCTAATCATTGTGTTTCAATGCCATATTCTGGAGTGCTAAATGCTGGAGCAGGTGGACTGAAGCCCATGAAGCTGCGCATCATATGCTAGTTTGTAGTCCAGAATCCTCACTTTTGTCTGCACATAAGTCATGCCATTAGGTGTTCAGTTTCCTGATCTAAACACGGGACTGACACCCACCTGAACTTAGACTCAGCATTTCTGAAAATGATATGGCATTCACCTATAGCCTCACATGCACTTAGTCTTGAAACCATCACCTGTGAGGTATAGAACATGCTCTCTTTTTATCGTGGGCACAACAGAAACTTTTCTCATGCTATTTTTTGACCCTCCCCTCCATGCTGGCTAAAATGCAGTGCTTCTTTAGCCTCAAACAATTATGTCCTGTGTTGCACAGATTAAAAGAAAGTATGAGTCTTTCTAACAGTTAATCAAATTGAATCAAGGAAAATGGCCCAGAAGGAAAACAGATGGCTAGAAAGGTGCATCCAGAGCTATTAGACAGATTACTCATTGACTTAGGAATTACCACATATGCGTATGAACACTGGAGATGTGAAAAAGACTTTCCCTACGCTCTTTCCAACAGGTTAGTGACTCGCTCCACTTATTTTGTTCAATTTAGTAGGAGTAATGTATGTTCTAAATACAATCTTTAATTTGTATTTCCTCATTCATTAAGTAACAAGAGCAAGGGAGTACGTGATTCTACATTTTGTAGATGTGAAGGGGTAGAAAATAAATGTTGGCCGAATGCAATAGAATTAAAATTTGACAAGAGTGTTACACTCAGGCTGCAAGAATATGTTGAATGACAGAACAGAACACGTCATTGCAACAGCATCCTTTTCAAATCTGCTTCTCAAGAGTTTGTGGTGTTCAACTAGTTGATAAGTATCATATTCACTTAAGATGCATTTCCTGATCCTGCAAAGGCTGGTTAGTGAAGTAGAGGCAGCAAAGTGAGTGCCTTGGAAGGTGGAGTGAATGATCTTCACCTGTCTTCTAGCTAACTTGGTCATGGCTCTGAACAGAAACCCAGTGCAGATGAGTTGAAGACTTGAAGGGAGACTGAAAAGGAGGATAGACAATGCGATGAGGATATTTACAGTCCTCTGAGAAATACAATCTCCTTTAGTCTTCTGCCCGTTCTCCAGTATTATTAGACAACTACTTCTCTTCCTCAGGTATCAGATTTTATTCAAACAGTGTGTGAGAACAGAGGATGTCTTCTTTGGGATGAGCAGGAAAGACCCCTCCACAGCCTGCTGTGAAGATGTGGTGGTGAGCTGAACCTGTATCTCCCATCCCTTCTTTGTGCTCTTTCTCTGCCCTTTTCAATCTTGCCACCTTCTCAAGGGACAAAATGTAAACACCAAGCTGTATTGCTGCCTTTGGCCTCCTGCAGGATTTTCTTGTAGTTTTTCAAGCATTTGTAGATGATACCTACACTTGCTAACCTGAGGAACTCGTGTATCTCCTCAAAGACCTAGTGTATGCAAAAGAATCCATGCAAATGCATATGCCACGTACAAACTTGAGGGAAATAAAAAGTAGCTCTAAGATGACATTTCATCTTGGACACAATTTCGGGGGGGGGGAAAGAGGCTGGGAAGGAGATGTTTTTCAGCTGCCTGCATTTATTACAAGGTATGTGAATTAGCAGAATGCTACAATACTGATAGTCTTTAAAGTTACAAGTATCAGATCCTGTCCCATTATTATATGATCAAAGACCTCCCTGCTTTCTGAACTTCAGTACAGGCGGAAGTGCTGTGCAATTTTCCTAGTAGAAGCAAGCTGTCCTTGGAATACACAAAGCCAGGGGGTTTTGCTGGATGTAGAATATCTGTCACGTACATTATCAGCTCAGGATTTCAAAGAAAGTAGGATATCAATACACATCACTAAGCTATTGAAAGCAATGATCATGACTGTCATATTTTCTCTGATACAAACTACCTACTCAGAATGTTGCTCTTTGACACTAGCATCAAAATATTCATGACGATGAGATCTTTTATGGCTTGTAGGGCTACATATCTAATCACAGCTTTACCTCTGCCCATCGTTTCAGATTAAAATCAAGCTGCCAGAGACAAAATACTCAGACATCACATTAGATATCCAGGACAAGGTTCTTGACCTTCGAACTCCCAAAAAGTAAGCAAAATACAATTGATAGAAGTACAGTTAACCTCTTGTTTGAAAAGAGGTTTAACCAAGCCTTCAACTGAATGCTGTATGGAAAGCAAAGCTAAAGATGAAGATTGAATTATTAATTTCACATGAGAAAAAAAGACAAAAAACCCCATAGTCCACCTGTAGGTGTATAGTGTGCTAGCTTTGAATCTGTGATACCGTTCTAGCAAAAATAGCCTTAAGACAGATTTTAGCTACTTAAACAGCAAGGTTTCAAGGGCCCAAAATGTCTGGCAAAAAACTACCCACAGTCTTGAAGGACTTCTTGGGAGTTTGCTTTCTAAATACTAATTTGTATAAATATATAACTGAAGATGGTGAAAAATGTGCAGATATATTTTCAGAAGTTGAAAGCCAAATTGTGGAGATATCCAGTCATGGATGCAGACATGGACATGTTACAAGGTTTCCCTAAAGAGATTTCCTTTGAGTTCTTTTTTTATAGGGCTATTTCAAACCTACAAAGATAATCAACTGACTGATATACTCTCAGACTTCTCAGTCTTCCTCCATATTTGCAATTGCCCTGCCTGAGATTTCCAGATAATTCCCATGTCTGTTTTCCTTTAAGTCCTTCTTCACAACAGTGCTTTCATAAGAAAGCTTAATCCTCTCTGGGCTGACTTGCTGCATTGAATGGCATGTGAGAAGATCCATGTGTGAATAGCTTCCTACAAATAAATTCAAGGTACAGGCCATGGACTAAGGCCCAAATTAGTTCTGTCCCTAGCGGACTAACTATAGAAAAACCACTTTTCTCACAGACAAAACCAGGCTGAGTTGGTTATCCCCTGCTTGGATTTAACCCAAGGATGCAACAGGAGTGGAAGAATGTTTGGAAGTACTAGCTTTGAAACTTGAAAATCAGGATGAATAATTGTTCAGCTAATGACTTGCAGAACCTATAGGTAGTAAAAGAGGTAGCTCAATGCAATACTGCAAATGTAGGAAAACCTCAGCATCCTTTTTCTTTTGCAATTCTGTCTTTTTGGTGATTCAGATCTGCCATTATCTTCTTAGTATCCAGCTGTCTCTAGTCACAAGCATAGGAAATAAAAAGTTTGCTGTAAATCTAATGGTTGCTTGGGTACAGCCTGAGCCAGTGCTGCTTTCACAAATACAAGTGCAAGTCTTCTCAGTATGAAAGAAACAAACCAGATTTTAAGTTCTACATGCTGAAAACCACTGTACTCTCACAGATGTGTAGGAGGGCTCAAAGGTCTGTAGTCCTGGGGCTGATTCTAAACCAAGCTGATTTTAAGGACTTCTCCAAATTATTGCAAATGGCTGCCTTCACTAGGTATGGCGCAAGGGTGTTTTGACTGTACCTCTTTCAGCCATGGCTCCTACAAAACAGCTGAAAAGGTCTGAAAAAGAATCAGCATGACTTAAACCCTAATTTAAAGTAACCCCCCATCTATGCTACTATGTTGTCTTGTGGGGCTTTATAGAGTTTGGCTGGGCAGATCTATTGATTCTAAAGTGTCCTTGATTGTGTTTGCACTGTCAATAGAGTGGAGGTCCAAGACTGCCCATCATTCATATTGTTAATATATAAGCCTGGGATAAGAGGGCAAAGAGTCCAGACTCTGCATGAGCAAGTAAGTTTGAACTGTCATCAATGAGAAGAGCTGAATGGGTCCAGACTGAGACATCCTTGTGAGGAGATAAACTGGAAGGCTTGGCAGCCATTCCAGGAAAAGCTGTATGTCTAACATAGTGAGGAACTGTGGAATAGTTCCTGAGTCCAAGATCCAGCCTTTCTTTGTGTATTATGTGTCTGAGCCACAGGTGGATCACTGAATTAATCTTCAATGTAGGTTAAAATCCCAGCAACTTCATAACTGTAGGTCCATTCTCATACCTGAACTGTGCTTTGCAGTGTAGACATATCCTTTGTGAAACTGGATTGGCCAGAATCTCTAATCAGGCTGCACTACTTATTTACTTATTTTTTTTTGCTAGAGAAGACAAACTCCTGAAGACATGTTCAGGCTTGAGGCATTATTCAGATTTTTCCCACCAGGAAATTGTCAATGCAGCTCCTCCCTTCTCTGCATTTAAAATGCAGCACTGTGCAAAAGCAAGAACAGTGGAGAGAGCCCACAATCCATGACTGGAAACCATTGTCATAGCCACAGCCAAAAGAAAGGAATAGTGTTAGAAATATTTCAGGGCCTGTATAGCTGTGCACCAGGTATTGCAGGAACCCCACAAACATTCATGAGAATGAGATATACTGAAAGAACATTCCTTGGTATACTGATTGGCGAATTGCAAGAGTAACTTGCAGTGCCATCTCAATTGCTCACCTGGTCTGAGACACTGAAATTCACTGTGTCCTCTTTTACAGGAAGCTGCTGCTGCACCTCCCCTACCACGTAGACAGCAAGAATGGTAAAGCTCGTTTTCTCTCTGAAGAGGAGACCTTGGAAGTCACCTTGAGAGTATCAAGGAAGTTTGATTTCTAAAATTTTGTCTGATGGATAGAGAAAAAGAGAAAGTTTGCAAAAATTAATCTCTAAGTTTTGATGCCTTCTTGAAACCTAACTGGTCATGAAATAGTACATTGTTTCCCAATGCTGGGACTGAGGCCAGTTCAGAATCTTCTCTTAGCTACTTCTTGATGAGAGGATCAAAGCTCTTCAGGGACCCATATCCATATCTGAGGCTCCTTTATACTGGCAGAACAAGGTAACCAACTATAGTTGGACTGTTGAACAGCTCAGCTCTTTTGAACAACTTTTGCAATATATGGTTCAGTGTCATCTATTCATCTGCTGTCCCTCCAGCTATTTTTCTGACCTTTCTTGATTAATAAAAGCATGTGTTCTAATGAGTTACCTTTCATTCTGACTTCTCTATATATGCCCCAGGAGACTTCCTAAAAGTGAGATAAGAGGAACTTTGCATAACAAAGCATGGTTTAAAGGGCTGAAATGCGGCAAAAGCTTTTCTTTGGCCTTCAGGTCCAATCTAGAGCTACAGAGATGGATAACCAAAATGTTTCTCTTACTAGCTGCTGGGCAAATATATTCATTTAACATTGTTAATCATGTGGGAAACAAAGGTATTTGCTCATTGATCAAAGCGGAAAGGACAAGAAGGGCCTTGCATGTTGACGGACTTTAAGTACACTTAACCAGAAGCTTGTAAGCACTTTAAAAACAAAATGGCTTGGGTCCTGCATTCTTCTGGTGTAGAAGTAGAGGAAAATAATTGACTAGCTAGGTTGCAGATGGTACCCACGCAGCTAAATTTGTGGCAGGCTGTAATGAGAAGATGAATTCTCCATGATAGATTGAAGACACTGACAGTGAGTTTCCATGTATATTTTTTGTTTTGTCAGGAATTTTCAGAATTCACTGTATGTTTGTAATATATGCATTATAACCCTAGGACAAATTAAGCTGGTGTTTGGACATTTCAACCACTTCTCTTAAAAGTGGACCCATTGCTTGGGTCAGAACAATGCTACTCAGCTCTGCTTTAGTGTTAATGCACTGGAAAGTAGAGACCTCAGTTATGATTCACCACAAGCTATCAAATATGCTGATAACACTAAGGGGCTATTCCAATTTTTATTGGCTTAAGTTTCTATAAATTGCATTTGAATGTTTCTTATTCCTACTCTACAAAGCTGTGGTGGAAGGGAACAATGCAGATGTATGAAAAGGCTGAGATCATTCCTCCTGACTCAGTTTGTACTGCCTGTGGTTGCCAAGAAGTTACAGTAAGGCTGTTTCTTGGAAAAAGGTTCTTTGTGGTCCCTAGACAATATGCTGCTTCATTTTTGCATATCTTATACAGATTACAAGAAAAATGGAAGTTTGACCTGTATTTATACACGTGAAGATAACATTTGCTCCAATTCATTCAGTAAATCCATGGCAAAGCAGAGTATAACTCTGCTCTTCTGAGCCCTGTTCCAGTGCTCTATCCACAAGGTAATGTTGCCTTCATAGTTGGCAGTAGTAATTTACTAAGCCTTAAATCATCAAGTTCTGCTTAATTTAATATCAGTGTTTGAAACAACCATGAGTTTGGCTCATTGCGCCTCTCTCTGGTGTTTTAGATTCCTATGGAAATGAGCATATGCCACACTGGTATCCATGTCCTATTTTCTCCCCAAATATTTTTTAACCTGGGGGCATTTTATCTGCATTCAAGAGACAAAAAATCTGAGGTGAGGATGTTTTTTAAGAAAGTTGGCTGCTGAATAGAAAAGGGAAATACAAATTAGTACTGCCTAAGGCAGAAGTTCCAGTGTGATTTCTTGTACCTGCTGGCCAGTCACTCTGTACATCCACACTCCAGGCTACAGTAGGTCATCCACACTACTCCATGAGGGGAAGCTGGCAAGTTGGTGACATAGCAGGATAGGGAAGGTATTGCAGGGAAAGGGAGATAAGCTGGCAGGATGAAGCTGAAATCACAGTGTTAGGGTATATGAACATAGCGGACAAACTCATGGGAAGCCAGGCTTTGTATTTTCCACTGCTCAAAAGGACAAGCTCTACTGCTGTTTTCAATAGAGCAGAAACATTGGTCCGGGGGTGGGCAATTTGCTGTTCTAATTGGGTCTGTTGCCTGAATGCACCATCACCACCTGGAGATCCTCTCACATTCTTACTTTTTTCCTATCAAGGAGACAGAGTTTGCCCTAGGAAAAAGGTTGGTTGTTTTTTTTCCATAGGTCGTCCCAACAGGAAACTGGTCAAAAGGACATGCAGGCTGCCAAGCTTCCCAGAAATCCGGGGGCTACTGCCAGCTAGAAGAGAGTTAACTTTTTTGCAAGGGCTTGAAGGCAGTTTTGCTTTGCTGAACTAGCACTAGCAGAAATCATTTTGAAGGGGATACAAAACCCACTTTGCCTCTGAACATCAAAGCTGTTGCCTAAGTATCACTCCAACACCTGCAGGCATCTTAATCAAAATTATTAGCCCAGTTAAACAACTCAGCCATTAAGCCCCAGCCATTAAGCATCATCAAGCTTTATTTGGTTCCCTAAGAAACATCTTGATTAAATGTATTGCAGTTAAGTAGAGGGTACTGTAGCTGTAGAAATGAGATAGAGGCTGTTTACAGTAGTATCCCAATAAACTGCAGGTTGTCATCTCACCTTGTTCATGCATTCTGTCCTCCAGTTGTGGTGGCAGAGCCACCATTCCCATTTTGATTTGTTCCTGCCTTCTGTCAGAACTATGGTGGTGTGCTAAAGTGCACAGCCCAGCTTGTTCCATGTGTTTCACCTCTTTTCGTACTCCCCTTTGTCCACATACTGACCTTCTGAGGCAAAGATACTTTCCTCATTCTACAGCACAAGAAAGAGAAAACCCAGAAGAGTTGCTCCATATAAACACCTGAAACAGAGCAAGAACTTAAATTTAGATTTTTCTCTTAAACCTGCAGTCTAGCTTCTGGGCTGCTCTCATTCCCATCTTCCTCCAGGTCTGTTGCTGGTACCATCATATACCCCTTGTATTTGTTTTAAAAGGAAGACTACTTAATTTTTCTGCTGTTCAGTTTAAAACTTGTATCTAAAATTTCTATGTACTTCTTTCATTGTGTGAAACACTGCTTTATTGGTATCTGCTTCCCTCCAGATAAAGTTTATCTAAACTGTATCTATGTGAACAGAAAGATCTCTCCTCTACAGCCTACAGAGGAAGAAGACTGGTATTGCTTCTGTCTTTCTCATCTAACCTTGGGCCCGGATGCTCAGTGCATGAGATTGCACTCCTGTGGGCAAAATGGAGCTCTGCAGCATCCCTTGCAGGCTGCAGTGCACACTGACACTCAGAAGAGTGTGAATACACAAAGGAAACTCTCAGTGACATAACCTCTGTCCCCAAGGCCTCCCAGACTTTCTCATTCAGGTAGCAGGTGACTGCTTTTAGCAGTATCTACTCTGGCTGTTTGGCAGCATGGGCTACTGGATATGCAGCAAAACAGACCGATGGGCAAGGGCACGCACCAATGCCAAGCCCTGCAGGCAGCGCCTCGAATATGTCCAGCAGGCTCACTGCATGCTCACATATCCATTTCTTGTGCAGCTCCTCATGCTGGAGTGGGTGCTTTTGAACCTGCTTGTGTTGGCAGACCTTTAGCCTCTTCTCTGCAGCACCTGCAGCTTGGATTCATCCTTATTCTCTGGAATCCCCTTCAAGAGCTGCTGCCACAGTCAGTCACTGTTGTCTGCCTATGGTCTGGGCTCCAAGGAAGGTGCCTGAAATCTGCTGGGGGTTGGGTTGTTTCCTATAATCTTCACAAACAGAAGACAATTTCTCTATGCGTTTCTCTTTGTCTTATCCTTCAGGTAGATTCTACTTTCAAATTGTGATGCAGAACAGCCAGTCCCCATTTTTCCTTTTCCCTCCTGATCGTTCCATGCTCGTTTCAGGGGACTCTGATTTCTTCTTTCCCAAGTGCTTTATCTCACTTCCCTCCGTCATTTTCACATTAGGACATTTCTCACCAGAGTCTCCTCACACGTTGCAGTTGACATACCTGACCCTTGCTGAATGTGCCAAATGTTGGTGAAGTGTGTGATTCACCTCCCGCAAGCAGAAGCACCACAGGTAAGACCTGGATTACATTAAGGCAGTTATAGTGAAGATCACGGCACAAAAGCAGCAGATGCTGCAGGTCAAGGCAGAGCTGTGTGAGGAGTGTTGACAGAATTGAGGAGGAGCCTCTCAGCACAGGCACAACCTGCTTGAGTCCATGCTTCAAACACAGCCAGCCCCACAGCTCCCTGGCGCAAATAGGGCTGGGAATGAAGGAATGAGCCAATTCAGAAAAAGTCAGAATCATTCAGAATTTCAGCCTGTCCCAAGGCCTGAAAAGTTTCTTTTTGCTTCCCAACATGCCTTTCTGTGTCCCTATCCTGGTTTTCAGCTAGGATTGTGTTAATTTTTCACAAGAATCTGGGAGGGGACACAGCCAGGAGAGGCGACCCAAACTAGCCAAAGGGGCATTCCATGCCATATGACGTCACACTCAGCATAAAAGGGGGCTGGTCACCTACAATTCTTAGAGACCATCTCTCTTTAATTGTGAGCATCTTTTGTGGATCCCAGCAGCCTGGCAGCTCACTTCTGATGCTGATCAGCATTTTTTTTAATCCACACCATTTTAACCTGGTGGTATCACAATCCAGCAAAGACTGCCAAGGCAGCTAGGTTGTATTTGGCAACGTATCTCCTGCAGCTGCTCAGCAGAGAAGAAAAAAGCCATAAACCTCTCTGGAAAATTCTTTTCCTGATGAAAAGCTGCATAAAAAGGAAGAGGATAGGAATTGAGATGGACACAGCTGATTTTGTTAACTCATAAGGAGATGATGTAGGCAAACCAGACAATTTTCAGACAGCAGCAGACTAGAAACTGTAGCAGATGTAAGCATCAATGCTTGAGCTTAAGGATGCTGTGAAATTTGGGTTGGTTCCACCCCTCACACATGTTTAAGTAATGAGAGTCTACTATCCCTGTGGTTTTCTCTAGCTGGGGACCCAGGTGATGGGAGCTCCTGAACAATAACTTTCTTCTTGGAAGACTCAGGTTCCTGTAGCATTATCCCTGAAGCAGAGCCTTGGGTAGCTCTGTAGCAAGCTAGCAAGTATATAGAGGGGAACAAGGGGTTGACTTTACCTAGGATAGTCAACTCTACCTTGTCTCACCTGAGCTAATCTCAGCCACCTGGGAGCCAGAGTGCTCCACCCAGGAGAAGTTTAATGGTTGCAGAGCAGCACTTGGAGAAGCTAAGCAAGTGGGGGAGCTAGCAGGGACAGTATGTGCTATGATCATGGTATTCCTGGGGTAGGGAGCAGAGGAGGAAAAGTTGTATGACTACTGTACAAGGAACAGTAAGGTAGCTGGAAGATGTGTGATTTATCTTGGCTTTGGGACTATGTGTGCTGTGTCTGGGAGATTCAAGAGGCAATTGGCCAACAGCTGAGTGTGGGAAGCTCTGACAGGGTGAGAAATGTTTCTGGTTTTGTTCTGGGTTACAGGCACTGTATGAAGGCTGGAGTGTCAGTGTGACTTAGCTGGATGTATGGCTCTTGGTCAGCTGCAACTGTCAGAACCATAACAAGCTTCTGGTGGGAACCTGAGGTGCTGAGAGGAGCTACACAAGGTCACAAGACACACTGAAAATGCCACCCTGGCTCTAAGTACAACTTGCATTGTTATTTGCCTTTAGTAACTTGCTGCCAGACCTGGATGAGGGTGTATTTGTGGAGCTGCTTGGAGGCCAGTGAATAAAGCAGGTGAAGGTGTTGCAGGCCATTGCTGATACATGTGGTAGAGTGCTGGGCAAGGCCTTGGTACAGAGAGCACCAGCGGGGCTGAAGGGTGCAGGCAGAGCTATATGGGAATTCAGGGCTAGGGGTGTAGGGGGTCATGTAGGACTGGAGCTGTGTGGTAAGGCAGTGAGTGACAGGTGAAATGGTGCGTGAGGGAGTGATGTGTATTGGCCAAAAGCACAACTATGAGGAGAAAGAAATTGTCAATGTTTCTTTAAAACCACTGTGCGGAAGGGAAAGGTCAGAGCAGACAGTTGATCACCCCAAGCTCAGGACGGATGAGATTCCTTTGCTAGAATGTCACCAGCACTGGAAATCCTGTGCCAAAAGTAGCTATGGGAAGGGGACCGTGCCTGGAATAGGTATGGTCTCCAAGAGGACCTGAGTGCTAAGATCACGTAGATCTATTGAGCTACAAACTCTATCTTGCTCCAGGGGTCAGCCCAAGGTGTTACATGGCAATTAATTTTAACACCAGTGGATGAAAGAAGAATCAGTGTGGATGGAGTGAGAAATGTGGCTGCAGTTCATGAACCCTCTCAAATGCTTACAGCAACCTGATACTGTGCTGTCCTTGCTGCACCTGTTTCTGGGTAAGCAGAGTTAGTGTGCAAAGTGCCTGGGTGACAGATTGCTGTGCCCTGGCCTGGAACAGTGATTGTCACATCTAGTTTTAGGCCCACGCACATACACTTTCTTGCCTCTATACATATGCCTATTTAGAGCAGGCCTTGTTTATTTAAAAAAAAAGAAAGAAAACGAGCCTTTGCTCGAAGAACAGTAGGTAAATAGTAAATGAGGAGATTAGAGTTCTTATTCTGCAACAAGGTGCTACATTCAGACCAGGGGCAGGGCATCTCTTGGATGAAGAGAAGGATTTAATTATCTAGAAAGATCCCCCAAGCTTGTCCTGAACCAGTGCTCAGATGAGAGAGATGAAAGTGATCAACTGTTTGCTGCTATCTGGGTCCTGAATGAAGAGAATAGCTAAAGCAGTATAAAACCCCATTTGTGTTGTTCTCTTTAATCATCAATTCCTCAGCTTATGCTTTGTGAGTTTATTTAAATCAGATCTCTGCTTCTATTTGGAAGTATTTTTATTTTTTTTAATAAAACATCTTTTCCAATGCTGTTGCCCCTCTCCAAGCCACAGTCAAGCAGCATCTCAGCCTAGTTCTTTAAATCAAGAGAATTGTTTATGTCCTTGGAGGCTGGAATAATAACATCTGAAGAAAGCCATGCGACACAGCAGGAATTCATTTGTAAGTTAATGAAGGCTGTGCAGTGCAGCGTAAGGATGATTGGGGCTGTTCCTGGGCAGCATTTACCAAGCTAGATTTCTTTCTGTTGGTATTGTTCTCCCTGGAAGCATCATGGACCAGCTTAAATACCACTTACATATAAGTTTATTATAGTATTTCTTGGTACAAAGATGTATGCTGTGTAATAGAGCAGCGTCCATGACAAAAATAGGTGAAAGTGTGATATGGATCAAAAGAGAGAATCTACTTGCTTATATGCCCTACCAAAATGAAGGGGGGGGGGAAACATCTAGGAAGTGTTTGGTTTTTTCCATGTAATAATTTGTCACCTGGAAGCAGGCTAATGCTTTGGGACTTACTGGAATGGATCAGACTGAAGTGGAGATGGGGCTGACCCATGTGCTGTGTTTCAGGCATTAGCCTGCTATGTAAAGTCCAGAACCACTTGGAGGAAAGTGTCGGTGATCTGCATGGGACTGAAATCAGAGCACTTGTGGGGTGAACTGCTGAGCAAGTGGACTGCAGGAAGCAATCTGTTGAGCAGCTCTTTCCATTTGGTCCTTGATTTGGAGGAGTCCTAGTGGGTTCTGACCTTGTTTCTCAACTGAACGGCATGCAGGTCCCTGGGGTAGAGGGTGGCAGTTTAAAGCCCTGACCCCGTGTTCACTCCCCTGCTGGTTGTTGCAGCCTCGGCAGTGCTCTTTAACCGTGCTATGACTGCATTTTTCTATTGGAGACACTCTAACTTGCATGACTCTCTGCTGGCCAGTTACTCATACATTGTACCTACAGACATAGAAGTGATGGGGGGCCACGTCTTCCCTCAGAGGGGTGCTGCCAAGAGATTAATGGAGAAGGCTGCTTCTGTAATAAGGATTATGTGCTGTGGACACTTGAGCTGGTGGGACTTGAGATTGCTGGAAGAATATCTATTGAGAACAAGTTAACTTGTAGGCCTACTGTGCACCATGCTGTTCAGCCCCCACAGATCAACAGCCCTGCAGTGGAGTTTTGATCTTTATAAAATAAATGCTATCAGCCAAACTGCAAGGGAAGAAAGGGTGTACTGTCACCCTATAACATGATACAACACTGGAATGTATGGTGGGTAGACAGTTGTCCCCTGTATGTGAGCTTTGATGCAGCTTGTGTGATCAGTTTGCTTAGTGCTAAAGAGGTGGAGAAACTTAATTCCAAATTTGCAGGCAGAGAGGCAGGAGATATCACTGCAGAGGACAGGAGGGGAAGAGGGTGTGCCATATTCAACCCATCTTCAGAAAGCAAATTCCTTGACTTAGAGGTGGTAGAACATTCAAGTGCTGCTGGGAGACAGCTTCTCCTCCAGTAAAATGAAAGCTGGCATACAGCATCACACCACCAGAGCGCGCCATGCTGCTCCGTCTCTCCCAAACCATTCCTGCTAGACACGCAGGCATTGTTTTCTTCCGTGCGGTGATTTTACTACTGGAAGCTGCAGAATAGCTGAATCCTACCTTTGTCCTGGGGAGGACAACTTCACCAAGGCTGTGGAACAAGTGTGCAGCAAAGTCAAAAGCAGTGGCCGAGTGATCCAGAGGGATTCTCAAAGGGATGGAGAGCAGCTTATTCCTTGTTATGCAGCTGGCTTGTGGCACCTGCTGTTGCCTCTGACAGATCACAGTGGTTGTGGCTTTTGGGATCTGGATACCTTTTCAAGTACAAATGTGCTATTCACTGGCTGATATGAAACAAGTAACCAGGTAGTAAATTGGGCTTTGGAAATCATAGAATGGTTTGGGTTGGAAGAGAACTTAAAGACCATCTAGTTCCAACCCCCCCGCCAGGGGCAGGGACACCCTCCACTACACCAGGTTGGCAAAGCCCCATCCAACCTGGCCTTCAACACTTCCAGGGAGGGGGCAGCCACAGCTTTTCTGGGGAACCTCTTCCAGTGCTTCACCACCCTCACAGTGAAGAATTTCCCCCTAACATCTAATCTAAATCTACCCTCCTTCAGCTTAAAGCCATTACTCCTCATCCTATCACTACACACCCTTGTAAACAGTCCCTCTCCAGCTTTCCTGTAGGGCCCTTTAGGTACTGGAAGGCTGCTATAAGATCTCCCCGGAGCCTTCTTTTCTCCAGGCTGAACAAGCCCAACTCCCTCAGCCTGTCCTCATAGCAGAGGTGCTCTAGCCCTCTGATCATCTTCATGGCCTCCTCTGGACTCGCTCCAACAGCTCCATGTCCTTCTTGTACTGGTCACCCCAGAGTGACCAGTGCTCCAGGTGGGGTCTCATGAGAGCAGAGTGGAGGGGCAGAATCCCCTCCCTTGACCTGCTGGTCTTGCCAATAAATTATTATTTCCCTCTAAATTATCAATAAATTATTATTTCCCAAATAATTATTTCCCACCCTTCAAGACCAGCAGCACAACTGAAAAATTCAACTTAGATCAAAGTGGGGGGAGGGGAGGGAGAGCGACGAGATGAGACTGTGCCATGGTTCAGGCCACTTGCTCACACCCCCCACACCCCCCCCCTATCCCACGGTGGGATGGGGAGGAGAATTGGAAGAGAAAGGTAAAACTCATCGTTTGGGATAAGGACAGTTTACTGGGACAGCAAAAGGAGGGCAAAATAACAGTACTTATAACAGAATGTACAAAGCGGGTGATACACAGTGCAGTTTGCTCACCCCCGGAGCCCAATGCCCAGCCTGTCCCAGAGCAGCGGCCCCTCCTCCCTGGCCAGCCCCCAGTTGTATACTGAGCATGATGTTATATGGTATGGAATATCCCTTTGGCCAGTTTGGGTTACCTGTCCTGGCTCTGTCCCCTCCCAGCTTCTTGTGAAAATTAACTCTATCCCAGCCAAAACCCAGGACATCATGAGTTCTTCTTTCCTTGCCTAAAGAAATTTTCTGTTGTTGTTTCCCACAGCTTCTTTTGGTCTGAAGGCAAATCAGCTGATTTGGGGTTTCTTTACAGAAAGCCAGGGAATTTGGAGACTGGACTCGAGAGTGGTAGCGTCTGCTTTTCTACCAGCTAGTGTGCAACAGGATAGTCAGAGAGATGGGACATGCATGTGCCCTGTCACTGATGATGTTGAGCTGTATGTTTCACATGTATATATGCACACAGACAACAGCATTCTTCACTCATTCTTTTATTCAAAAAAAAGTTCCAGTATCTATCTACCCACTTTCTGAGCAAGTGTGTTAACTACAGACTACTGGCAGAAACAGAGGCTAATGGCAACTGCATTCCCACCTACAAAAGCCAGAATGCAGCTTTGAAACCCCAAAACATATACTTTTCCAGCAAACATGCAATATGTTGGAACAGCCCAACTCTTGCTTGCATTTAGTGAGTTTAGGAATCAGTCATTGCAGTACACAGCTCTTGAT
Organism: Grus americana; assembly: GCF_028858705.1. NCBI lineage: Eukaryota > Metazoa > Chordata > Aves > Gruiformes > Gruidae > Grus > Grus americana. Next base: position 11,763,300 of record NC_072863.1, on the reverse strand, counting down.
GAGAATCTGCTTGGGACCTTCCTGAGGCAATGAGAACTTGCTACCCCCCAAGTCTGGGGCACAGCTCATCAAACCTGCAGAGCTTTTTCCAATGTTTATTGGAAGTACCAATCAGCTCAGGTGACCTGCATTAGTGTAACACAGTGCCACTGCAGGGATTTTGTTGCTTTTGTTGTTAATGCATCCCTGCTTTGAAAGGGAGTGTGCAGAGAGCACGCTATTCAGGTTGTTCCTATGGTGATGCCACTGTGTGTGTCTGGGCTTATTGGGAGTTGCACATCAGGATTTTTCCGGAGCACCCTAATGCTAGTTGTTCGTACTCAAACACCTGATAAAACCAAAGTACACAGAAAGCCCAAGTACAACTGAGGAAACACTGGTAACGTTTCCCCGAGAGAGCTGGGAATGAATTTGTATGCAAGATCTTAATCAGAAGACAAGCTGCTACAGTAAGCAAGGATAACTCTCCCCCTAGATTTGGGATTGCTCTTGGGGTGGGAAAATGGGGTCCTACAGTAAATACGGACACAAATGCTAAAGCTCTGCCTCCGTGCCCATGTGGGCAGAGCAGGCCAGTGGTGGTATATCACAGCATTGCTTGGGCTATGAGTCAGATCCAGACTCATCACCATCATGTGGCTTTCCAGTCACAAGGACATGTTTGTTCCCTCTCATACTTGCGTTGCTGTGTGCTTTGAAGGAAAAGGAGCCAGAACTCAGTTCTGTGGCTTACTCTGCCACGGGTCTGCAGCAAGACATTCAGCACCCAAAGGAACAGACCTGCTTCTGTTTTCTCCTTCTGCAAACCCAAGTGGCAGTGTGGGGACTGAGATGCAGGCAGCCCATGGCCAGCTGCCCTCCCAAGTCACAGGCTGGAGGAGACCCTGGGGTTGTTAACTGCACTCCCACACAGAGAGGGTCCCGTGCTCCTTCCTGGCTATGGGTACCTGGGAAAAGACCTTCAAAACGCATTTCGGGTACAGTTAAACTGAGTCAACTTTGTGTGTGTGGACAACTTGCTTCAAATGAGAGCAATGCGCTGAGTTAACAAAGCCTAGTTTCTATGCATTTGTCTTGCAGTGGATGTAGGAGAATCTAATACAGACTTTGGTGATCAGAGCAGGACGTGTCTGTCATCCGCATGGATTCAGATGCCTGATAGAGCCTGAATCAGCACCCTGGTTTCCCCAACAGTACAAGCATCAGTGTGTTTATTTTCCATCCAGTTGCTGTTGATATGCAAGGTGTAAAAAAACATCATTCCAGCTAACACTGATAGAGGTGTAGAGGTCTCATAATAATTAAACACCAAGCTCAGAAGTTGTTGAGAGTGGAAGGGGAGAAGAGATGCAAATAGCACAATAGTATCACTGCCTCTTTCCTAAAAAAAAAAAATATCTGCCAAACAAATTGAAATTGCTTAGAGAGCTTTGGGAGTGGGAAAACAAAACTGAAATTGCTTGGGGAGAGGAAGAGAGAAGCAGATTTGTGGTACTGTAACAGAGCTGCAAAGAACTCAGATCAGAGTAGCTAGAGGTGATGAGCATCATGCTTGCAGTGACTTCACAGACTTGAAGGGGTTAACCATGCTGTTAGCCTCCCCATTCTCAGCACCTTAGGCTACATGATAAAGTTGGGTTCCCAGAAAACACCCATATCTCCAAATACAGGCAAGGAAGCTGTTTGCTGCAACTCTTGTTTAGTTAGAGGCTAATCCTTGAAAACCCAAGTGCCTGCACTCCCAAGGCTGATCATCAGCTTGAGCCTCAAGGGAAAGACAAACACACAGCACCTGAAGCCCCTGTACTAACAGGTAAACAGGAGATACTGGCTTTTATGTTCACTGCAATACCATTTTTTTAAAATTTCTTTTTTAGCGGATTTGCTTAAGTCAAATTTGACAGATAGTGGGGCAGTCAGTTTGGATGCTCTTCCCCAGAACTGGGCTGCAGTGCAAATGGGGGTGGCATGGGTGGTAACTTAACTGCCATCTTCACTGACCCAGAGCATCCTCACTGGTCTCAGTCCTGCAGACTCTCAAGATGCAGCTACACCTAGCACAACAAATGAGGCAATCTAAAATTGAATGTTTTCTGTTTCTGTTTTATCTTACTGAGATCTGGTCTTCTGACTTCTGGCCTGACACTTGCTGCAGGCTCATTCAGGTTGCTAAGGGAGGCAGAAATTCCTCCTGAAGTCTTAGCTCCCCATCTGCTGCTGCTGTCTGAACTCTGAAGCAGCATTTGATTAAGATAACGGACTAGCTGGGCAAGGACCACAGCTGCCCTCATTGATGCAATGCCAAGTGGGCTTTGAGCTTTCAATAAAAAGTAATTAATAGTAAAGCATACTCCTGCAATCCTGCAGAGTCTCTTCTGTTACTTAGGCTTTTAAAGGCAACAGGATCACAGTGGCTTGACTTTCTTCTCTAGCCAGAAAAGGAAGAGCACTTAATCTAGTGACTTTGCATTTATCTTCTGCCCTTCGTTAGCGCCATCTGTCTCCTTCTGCCTGTTGAAAGGCAACTGTGCCTGTCCACATTGCAGGGACAATACAAATATTGCTCAATTACAGCAATGCTCCAAATACAATTAGTCAATTGCAATGTTAATTGAATTATTTCAGTTTAGTTATTCCATTAGGAATTCTGTCAGTACAGCCTAAGTTGCTTGCTTTCTTTCTGGGCAGCACAATGCAGCATCTGGCCACACAGGGAAGGACTAGTTTTACTCAGACAGCCCTAATTAGGCTGGGGAAAGTCTGGCACTGTTCAGAAATCATGCTTTCAAGTTCAGGGACTGGTGTCGAGGCTGCAGGGACCTTCTTTCCTTCAGTCAAGAAGTTTCTGGACACAAAAATACTTGCAAGCAGAGAACAGTGACTATTTATGCAGAAATAATTTTGTGGGAGAGCTAGTGTCAAAAATACTTGTGAGGGTTTTGTGAGTGAAGGAATCCATCCTAAGAGATACTTGGCAGAAACCACAGTCAGTGAGATGGTTGCTAAGGGCTGCTCACAGGTCATGTAGGCGCTGAGACAGGACTGCAGAGCAAAGCTCACCGGCTCTTGTGGTAAATTCACCTGGGCCAACAGAAGAGCTGTTTGGGGTTTGTTTGTGATTCATTCCTAGGAGAAGTAGGATTAAAAGAGTTAGGATTAGGAAGACATAGACCTCTATGCCCTTAGCTCCCTTTGAAATTCCCAAGCCATATGCACGCAATACTGAAAGCTGCTTTCCTGCCTCTCTGAGGCAAGGACAACTGCTGCCTCTGTCCATCTCCTATCCCAATATCCTGCCCCTATCATTAGTTTCTCCTCCCTCTCAACATCATCAGAAGCCCTTGTCTCTTGACTTGTGGGACACACTATGATTAAGATCTTTCCCTCCCTTCAACCATATGAGCTCCCTTGGTTGATGTAAGACCTGCAGCACCAGTTTACAGCTGTGACAGGCAAACTGGAAACAGCCTTGCCTATCCCAGCAGGAGCTCTTCACTCACAGCCTCTTCTCCTGTTAGCAGAGCTCAAGCCGTAACACATCTGTTCTGCAGCAGTCCAGGACTCCGACTGCCATCGACAGCCCTGGGCTTTGTACTCCTGGTAACTGTGTGATCCAGACCTCCAGCTTCCACCTCAAACAAATGGAGAGGTTATGCCAAGAGAAAAGGATGAGCCTCTCTGGGGAAGGGTGGAGGCTGAACATCCTGCAGAATAACTGCGTAGAATTGCAAAAATAGCTCCTAAAAAGCTTCAGAAGCTGAGCGATCCTAATGGCTGCTCCCAATGTTTTGGGCATCCCATCTCCCTTGTGTAGCTGCAGAGTACTCAGCAGCTTGCTGCTCAAGGTACATTCAGCCCATTGTGTGGGACTGGTTATTTGAATTTCCCAGGCTTTTTTCTGTGTTAATTTCCATATTCTCCAGTATTACACTTATGGGCTCTCTCAAACTTCTTCGTCTACATGCCTATGTGTACACACACAAGTGCCCTTCTGCATCTCCAATCTGCAGCCTCATCTCTGAGAGCTGTTACCCTATCAGTATTATCTTCAAAGCTCTGCCTTTTTCCAATTTAACAAGAATTGGATTTCTATGCCCGTAGTATCTCAGCATCTCTCCCCTATGTACCTGCTTTGTTTTCCTGCCTGCTCTCAGTCTCTGCCATTCTGGCAGAGCCTTTTTATTTCATTTCTGGCAGGTCAGGTCTGTGAAGTTCAATTTTGCAAAGCTGTTTTGGTGCCAGTGGATCTACTGAGGCACTGACTAGGGCTTTTTACAAGCACCCACAGCAGTCTCCTGCTGAGGCTTGATGGCTATTCCTGTGGCAAAATGGAATGGATTTACGGGGAAAGCAATAGCCTGACATTGGGTAGCCTTCATCCATCACCCTCTTCTGCCTCAGGCTCTGTGAGGAACTCTAAGCCCTGAAAGCCTCACCTCCTGTTTGAAATGGGAGGGAGCTGAGGGGGACTCTGAGCACCACTGGGGACCCAGCGTTAGCAAGGGGTAGTGCGGCAGCAGACCTGCACAGGGCCGGAGTTTGTGGACGTGCGCTTGCCCTCCGGCAAGGGTGAGACATGGGCTGTTGGGACAGAGCAGGAGCCACCTCCTGTTCCCTGCCAGCACTGGCGCCTGTGCTTGGGCAGGTTTGCTATAAATCCATACTGGTTTACGTCACAGGCAGTCAGAGCCAAACCCTGAGGGTATTGGAAAATGGCCTTCAGATGTGTAATTTTGTTCTTTTGACCCTAACGCCTCATTTAATATTTCAAAATCTTGGCAATGCATTACAGTGCCAGAGACGCCCACAAAGGCTGGCTGGAGGTTCAGCGACTGACGTTTATGTTATTAGGCTGGGGCTCCAGAGCTCACGCTTGGTGAGGTCAACAGGGCTCTTCCTTTGCTCCTAGCTGGAAATACAGGGTTTGCAAAAGCTTTCAGTACTTGCTTTTAGCGCAGATCCAGCTGATGGTTACAGATGGCGGAGAGAAGTCAGGACAATGCTGCTTTTGGAAACTTTGCATGAGGTTTTCTTTAAATGGAAAGTCTGGACCAGGGTGAAACCATCAAGAAATGTGTTGGACCCTCAATAAACACTATTCTGAGACAAAAGCGGTTCCCCAGTGTTCCTGGTCTGAACCGCTTCCAGATTCTCTAAAGACACTGGTTTAAATAATTGCCCTTCAGTTTGGAAATATTGGCTCTTCTCTTGTATCAAATAACTTGTATCTAATGTCACTGTTGCTGAAAGTGAGTAGCATAAAATTGCCGGCCTTATTTTTCCTAGTGTGTTGACATTATGTATTTGGCAGCATTTGGCAGCATTTGGAGTTGAATCAATCTTGCTTTCTTCTCCTGAACACGTACTTAGATGTCAGGGTACAGCTTTCATGCAGGGAGGGGAGAGGAGGCAAACTGGCTGAGAACACAGGGAAAGGGGTTGCAAAGTCCCACAGGCTGGAAGGGAAGCTCCAGGCTAGTGCATGCCTCTGAGATTCGCTATATCTACCTCCAGCTCCTGCCTTGGCTGGGAGCCTCCTCTGGGCAAGCTGCTCAGTTCAAGCTGCTTATACACTCTAAGACCCCAATCCCACTCACAAGCCGGTTTCAGATTTTCAAGGGCATCTAGATGCCTACAGAGGTATCTACCTGCTATCTAGGCTTCATGGTATCTGCCCTGGCTTTCAAGTTGTTTCAGCCTCTTTATGTACCTTGGTATGGGAGGGACTGAGGTGATGCGTGTGTTTGAAAATCCCTGTGGGCCAGGAGTGAGCAGTCATTCCTGTTCTCCAAGGTAGCAACCCAACGCCTTGTGTGGCCAGAGCACCAAGCAATGCTTGGAGAGCCTGGGGAGTGAGGAGCAGGGCTGGGGTGAGAAAATGCTGGTGGTTGGAGGTTGCTGCTTCCCTGTGGTGGGTGAGGTTGGAGCTAGGCACACTGCAGCAGCCTCAACGGTGTTCCCACTGGCTCCTTTCTCCCAGGCTCTGCTCATCAGCAGGTCACAGCCATTGCTGGATGTGTAACACAGACCCCCATCAGCATGTGGAGACCCCTTGCATACCCCAGCCACTCTGGAGCTGCAAGCTCTTGGTGCCCTCCAGGAGCATCCCTTCTGCTGTAACTGCCTTTATGTGTTTTGCCCCTTTGCTGCTCTAGATTCCTTTGATTTCACTGTTGAGGTTTTCTTCTTTTATCCTGGAGCTGATGTGCCTCAGTTTCCCTAGCTGTGAAGCAGGGACAACACTGCTACCTTCTGCAGAAGAGGGCTAGCAGAGGTCTAGAGGCCTAAATTTTCATAGAATCATAGAATGGTTAGGGTTGGAAGGGACCTCAAAGATCATCTAGTTCCAACCCCCCTGCTGCGGGTAGGGACACCCTCCACTAGACCACGTTGCCCAAAGCCTCATCCAGCCTGGTCTTAAACACTTCCAGGGATGGGGCATCCACAGCCTCTCTGGGCAACCTGTTCCAGTGCCTCACCACTCTAACAGTAAAGAATTTCTTTCTAATATCTAATCTAAATCAACCCTCCTTCAGCTTAAACCCATTAACCCTTGTCCTGTCACTACACTCCCTGATAAACAGTCCCTCACCATCTTTCCTGTAGGCCCCTTCAGGTACTGGTAAGCCGCAACTAGATCTCCCCGGAGCCTTCTTTTCTCCAGGCTGAACAATCCCAACTCTCTCAGCCTGTCCTCATAGGAGAGGTGCTCCAGCCCTCTGATCAGCTTCGTGGCCCTCCTCTGGACTCGCTCCAACAGCTCAATGTCTCTCTTGTACTGGGGCCCCCAGAGCTGGACGCAGTACTCCAGGTGGGGTCTCACAAGAGCAGAGTCGAGAGGCAGGATCACCTCCCTCAACCTGCTGGTCACACCTCTTTTGATGCAGCCCAGGACACGGTTGGCTTTCTGGGCTGCAAGCACACACTGCCAGCTCATGTTGAGCTTCTCATCAATCAATACCCCCAAGTCCTTCTCCTCAGGGCTGCTTTCAATCCATTCCTCGCCCAGCCTATAGTCGTGCTTGGGATTGCGCTGACCCACGTGCAGGACCTTGCACTTGGCCTTGTTGAACTTCATGCAGTTCGCACAGGCTCACCTCTCCCGCCTGTCCAGGTCCCTCTGGATGGCATCCCTTCCCTCCAGCGTGTCGACCACACCATGCAGCTTGATGTCGTCGGCAAACTTGCTGAGGGTGCACTCGATCCCATTGTCCATGTCACCAACAAAGATGTTAAACAGTGCCGGTCCCAGTACCAAACCCTGAGGAACACCACTCGTCACCGTTCTCCACTTGGACATTGAGCCGTTGACCACAACTCTTTGAGTGCGACCATCCAGCCAATTCCTTATCCACCACGTGGTCCATCCATCGAATCCATGTCTCTCCAATTTAGAGACAAGGATGTTGTGCAGGACAGTGTCAAATGCCTTGCACAGGTCCAGGTAGATGACGTCAGTTGCCCTTCCCTTATCCGTAGACACTGTAACCCCATTGTAGAAGGCCACCAAGTTTGTCAGGCACGATTTGCCCCTAGTGAAGCTGTGCTGACTGTCACCAATCACCTCCTTATTTTCCATGTGCCTGAGCATAGTCTCCAGGAGGGTCTGCTCCATAATCTTGCCAGGCACAGAGGTGAGACTGACCGGCCTGTAGTTCCCTGGGTCTTCCTTTTTACCCTCCTGAAAAATGGGGGTTATGTTCCCCCTCTTCCAGTTGGCGGGAACTTCGCCAGACTGCCAGGACTTCTCAAATATGATGGAGAGCGGCCTGGCCACTTCATCTGCCAGTTCCCTCAAGACCCGTGGATGCAACTCATCAGGTCCCATGGACTTGTGCACCTTCAGGTTCCTTAGATATTCTCGAACCTGATCTTCTCCTGCAGTGGGCAGTTCTGCATTCTCCCAGTCCCTGCCTTCTGTGACCTCGGCAGTGTGGCTCAAGCACTTGCCAGTGAAGACTGAGGCAAAAAAGTCATTCAGTACCTCAGCCTTCTCCATATCCTGGGTAACCAGGTCACCCATTTCATTCCAGAGGGGACCCACATTTTCCCTCGTCCTCCTTCTATCACTAACATACCTAGAGAAGCTTTTCTTGTTGTCCTTAACATCCCTGGCCAGACTAATTTCTGTCAGGGCTTTGGCTTTCCTAACCTGATCCCTGCCTGCTCAGACAGTTTCTCTGTATTCTTCCCAGGCTACCTGTCCTTGCTTCCACACTCTGTAGGCTTCCTTTTTTTGTTTGACTTTGCCCAGGAGCTCCTTGTTCATCCAGCCATTTTGTGACTACTGAGGTCCTGTCATGCTTGGGGACATGTACCCACTGCAACTGATGAGGTGTTTCTCACCCTGCATGAAGAAGCCATCTTTATGTCAAATCTGACTGGCTTTCAAGTAAAGGGTACCAAATGTCCTGAAGAGGAGTTGCAAGGGACAGTCCTCCTCACTCAAGTACCTTAGGACCTGTGTGGACTCCAGACCTGCAGATGGGGTGGAAGATTACCTTTGTACAAGGCTAATATCGCAGGTGGACACACTCCACTTGCATCAAGCCATGGGATTTCCACTGCTGCCAGCACGACTCTGGCATGTGAAACGTGCACAGCATGCCCTGTGCTGCAAGTGTCTAACTAGCGCTGTGGCTCGCTGCTTGTCAGAGCTTTCCTTTCCTTACCCGTTCAGGTGCTGTCTCTTCTCTCCATCACTGTAGATGATTCCTTTCATTCTCTTCAAGAGGCCTCCTGCTGCCTCTTAAATCTTTTCAGTTCACCTCATTTAAATACTGCAGCCCACTCCAAAACCTGATAAGGCTGAGTGAGCGCAGTGAAGATTACATCTTCAAGAAATGCTTTCCCTCTTGGCTGGGAGGCTGGGAATTGCTCTTCATGTGGGGGTGCTGGGACCGATGAAGGGCAGGTGGTTGGCAGCTGGACTGTGCTGCTGCCCATCGGCCAGGGCCCTGCCATGGGAGCTTGGGGTGGCTGGCGAATGACCTCCCCGAGCACACAGATCCTTAGGAGGCCACTGTGTTTTTCAGCTGGTGCTGATGTGAACCTCTTTCACCTTTTGGGCAAAAATGGCATTCTCTGGATGGAACTTTGGAGAAAAAGCCTGTGGGTGAGGCTGCAAGCTCTGAATTTCTAGTCTTCTTTCAGCTGCAGCACCTGCATTTCTCCCCTCCTCCCACGTGCGGCTGCTCCTCAGGCTGGCTCACTGTCCCGTGAGCAACGATGGAGAGAAATCTTCCTCTCCAATTAGTGCTTTCAGTGCAATTGCAGCCAAGTGCTCCCTCAGATCCCCAGCCGCTGAAGAGTGCATGTTTTACAGTTGCAGCAGGGGGAGCATAATCTCCATTCATTGCTTTATTAGTGCTGTAACTGCTTTTGGGCTATAGTTACCTTTAATTGCTGCCTCTCTTGGGGCTGGTTGTGCTCTTTCAGTGAACAGTTTGGAGGTCCTTGCTCCCAAACAATGAAACCACCTACCATCCCTTATCTTTTAAATCAGAGCTTATATTTAGCTGGTACTTTCCATTCAGTCTGCTTCTCAAAACCTGCATGGAGAAAAGCCATGCAATCATGCTGTTCACAGAAAGATTTGAAAGCTATCCTCTAGCCCTGCCACTGCAGCTGAGTTGGGACACAGTGTCAAGGAGAACATCATGGCCCATAGCATTTACCTTGTTGTTGAGCTCATTTTTGACACTTCCTTAGCTTTGTGCATCATTATAGAGTGAAAAAGTCTTCCAAGCACATACAAAGTCATTAAGGCATACATAGCCACCGAGCAGAGCAGAGGAGAGATCAACTGAGCATCCACCTTACTATGTGAGTGTGAGATGAGCTCTGCATCTCTATTTCATGGGTGGTGAAAGACAGAGCTCAGCAAGGGGAGCAAGCATCTGCTCAGGATGCAGATGAGCTGGAGACTTCTTCTGAATATAAGTGCTGTAAACCAGGAAACTGGATTGTTTGCCCTGAAATCATTATTCCTTGGATTTTACACTAGCTGAAGGGAACCAGGGGCAGCCCCGGCATGTCCCAGCCTGTTGTTTCTCTTTACATGCAGCCTCAGGAACAGAAACTGCTGCAACAAGTTATCTTCAGCAAACGCTGGCTCCAACACCAAGAGCTTTGCTCCCAGCAGCACCACAGAAACTGAGGCAGCAGGCAGGGAAATTGTCCTTTCTGCTCATCCCCTCCCAATGACCATGGCTTTGGAAAAGCTGTCTAGAGGGACAGTGTTTGGAGGACACAGTGCCTTAAGATACATCACCATCACCTCCAGTCACTCCTTTGACCTTGAGTGACCTGCATCTAGCAGAGAGGATGCTTTCCCCCATGGCAAGGCCAGCCATGCTGTATCGTGTTGGAGCTGGCGGGTGACCGAAGCCATTTCACACCATTTCCCATGTGTTTCGGGCAGCAGCAGGAGAGCATGTGTCCAGAAGACACTACAGCCGACTGCCTGGCATGGCTGGCAGGGTCTGCAGAGGACCACGTGCCATGCCGTCTGCCTATGTGTGCTCCTTGCAGCATGAGATACCAGTGAGAAGGCAAAGAGCCCTTATGTAATTCTTGCTGCTATATTTATACATGTGTGCTGGTTTTGGCTGGGATAGAGTTAATTTTCTTCATCATACTGTGGAGGGTTGACCCTGGCTGGAGGCCAGGTGCCCACCAGAGCTGTTCTATCACTCCCCTCGTTCACTAGACAGGGGAGAAAAAGTATAACTAAAAGCTTGTGGGTCGAGATAAGGACAGGGAGAGATCAGTCACTAATTATCATCATGAGCAAAACAGACTGAACTGAGAGAAAAAATTCATCTAATTTATTACCAAGCAAAACAGAGAGAGCAATGAGAAATAAAATCAAATCTTAAAACACCTCCCCCCACCCCTCCCATCTTCCCGGGCTCAACTTCACTCCCAGTTTCTACCTCCTCCCCCTCAGCAGCACAGGGGGACGGGGAATGGGGGTTACGGTCAGTTCATCACACGTTGTTTCTGCCACTTCTTCCTCCTCAAGGGGACTCCTCTCATCCTTCCCCTGCTCCAGCATGGAGTCCCTCTCACGGGAGACAGTCCTTCACAAACTTCTCCAACATGAGTCCTTCCCACAGGCTACAGTCCTTCACGAACTGCTCCAGCGTGGTCTCTTGCATGGGGTGCAGACCTGCAGGAACAGACTGCTCCAGTGTGGGCTTCCCACAGGGTCACAAGTCCTGCCAGGAACTTGTTCCAGTGTGGGCTTCCCACGGGGTCACAGCCTCCTTCAGGTGTCTCCACCTGCTCCGGCGTGGGGTCCTCCATGGGCTGCAGGTGGAATCTCTACACCCCATCACCCTTCCTCCATGGGCTGCAGGTGGACAGCCTGCTTCACCATGGTCTTCACCACGGGCTGCAGGAGGATCTCTGCTCCGGCGCCTGGAGCACCTCCTCCCCCTCCTTCTTCACTGACCTTGGTGTCTGCAGAGTTTCTTACATCTTCTCACTCCTCTCTCCGGCTGCAAAAGCTCTCACTAGGTTGTTTTTTTCCCCTTCTTAACTATGTTATACCAGAGACACTCCCACTGTTGCTGTTGGGCTCGGCCTTGGCCAGCGGCGGGTCCGTCTTGGAGCCGGCTGGCATTGGGTCTATCAGGCATAGGGGAATTTTCTACCAGCTTGTCACAGAAGCCACCCCTGTAGCCCCCCCTCCCGCCCCTGCTACCAAGACCTTGTCATGCAAACCCAATACGAGTAGCTAGTATGAGGCTATGTTTTGGATTTCTGCTGAAAACAGTGCTGATAATTCACAGATGTTTTCCTTCCTGCTGAGCAGTGCTTACACAGAGCCAAGGCCTTTTCTGCTCCTCACACCACCCCACCAGCGAGTAGGCTGGGGGTGCACAAGGAGTTGGGAGGGACAGCTGACTCAGACTGGCCAAAGGGATATTCCATACCATATAAAATCATTCTCAGTAAATGACTGGGGAAGCTGGCTGGGAGATGGGATCGCTGCTCAGAAACAGGCTGGGCATCAGGGGTGTTTTATTCTCTGCAGGTGGTGAGCAATTGCATTTGTGCATCACTTGGTTTTTTAGTATATATTTGTTCATCACTTGGTTTTTTAGTATATATATGTAATCATTATTGTTATCTTCCTTTGTTATCCTATTAAACTGTGTTTATCTCAACCCACAAATCTTTTTTTTCATTCTCCTCCCCATCCAGTTACCAGCTGAGGTTAAACCACAACAATGAGATAGGGAAGTGAGCAGGAGACACAGACTGGTGCTGGGAACTTGATGGCCTTAGGTGAGTGAATTGAGAGACAGGGCATTCCAATTAATTTTCTTCCTTTTGCACATAATTACTCTCCTTTCCCTTGCTTGCCTGGGAGTCTGGACTATCTGCAGTGCTCCCCGAGGCAGGAGGCGGCTGCAGGGGAGCAGGGGTGTGCATTCCTGGCAGGGAGCAGGAGGGACCCAGTGGGGGTGCAGGGACGGGCAGGCAGGGCCAGACAGCAGCCGGGACAGCCTGTCCCACCATGAGGGTTTATAATAACATCCTTTTGGTGCTTGCCATGCATGGAGCGGATTGAAATGCACCGTACTTTTGACCAGGGTTTTAAAATGCCATTAAGGTATCAGAGAGTGCTCCAGCCCTGCATGCCTGGGTGCTAGCAGCAGGCAGGGGAGTGAAATAATTGATTGCTTTCTCCCTGTGATCCAAAATGGTTTCGATGTCAGGCCATTCATTGCAGTAGCTGGAATACTAACACAATTCATTTGAGCTGCAGCCCCGCAAATGGGTGGTTTTACTAATGGCTAATCAGGGATGATGGATGAGCTGGGGGGGAATGCTACTGCTGAGTGAGCAGAAGGCAGTGAGAGGAAGGCAGCAACAGGCTAGGACCCAGCAGGCACAGTTCCCAACTGTCCCCTAGCCAGCATGGGAGCTTGAGGGGGAGGCAGTGGGCAGGCAGGTTGGGCAAGCATACATGTCCCTGTCCCCTCTGCTTGGGGCGGTCACAAGAAAGGGAACATCAGAATTTAGCCACCTGATTTTTCACCATGTCTGGACTACAGATTAACAAAGAGATGACAAGTCTTCTCTCCACCCTTCCTGCAGCCCTCTTAAAAATTAGATTTATTTATTTATTTATTTTTAATTAAAAGTGCCCTGGGGTTGCCAGCATCTTCAGGTAAATGAAAGGCAAAGCTGAATGCGAAAGAGAGGGCAGCAAAACCCAATAAGATTAGTGATCCTAGGGGAGAGCACTCATGCTAATTAGCAGCAGGCAGTGGCTGGAGCATTCCCCAGCACGTTAGCCCAAGCTTCCCATGGATCCAGCGACTGGTCCCACCTCTCCAAGCAGAAGCACGTAACTGTGTTTCAGAAACATTGCTCCTGATTTGCACTGGGCTGAGTGAGAGGAGAGGTGGTAACCATGGCCTCTCCACCCTGCTTCAAGGCAGGGGAAGGGGATGCACACTGGGGAAGGTTTGACTGTAACCCACCCCCAAACCATGGCTCGTGCTGAGGATTCCATTCGTGGCAAGGCTGGTGGCTCAGGGAGAACTCCTGGGAGGAGAACTGGGTTCAGTCAGGCCCTTGGTTTGATCTGCATGGAAGTACCATGCTGGGCTCTCATGACAGTGCCTTTCCACCTGAAGAGCAGCTTCCACGTTTGCATGCACATGAACAGATTGACTTTAAATGGTTGCAGATCAAGAAGGAGCCTCTCTCAGTTATTGATCACCTACTGATTACTCCAGCACTTGGTATTCAGCTTGCGAATAAGATTACAGGGTAAATCTAAAAAGGAAGCAGACAGATGATAAGATTCTGCTCATTTACCATAACCTCAAAGAACTTTTCCCCCTCTGCCCCTCTCCAGCTTTATTACAAAGTCCAATAAAATACCCTGGGAATGGGAAGGAAGAGAGAGGAGCGATTCAAAGGGAACATCAAAAGGCACCTCTCTCCATTTTTAGCATGTCAAGTAACAGGCATGGAGAGATGCTCCCAGCTAAACACAACGGCTGCTCCAAGCACAGCAGCCCAGTGCCCTCCCTGCTGCCCTGGGTCAGCTCTGCTCGGCCCAGGCCTTCACCTCCTCCATGCTGGAAAGACAGACCCAACCCCATGTGTTTTTGTAAGATCTCAGATAAGGTTCTATTTTGATGACAAGCATTTGAAGTTTTAGATGGGGAGTTCATTACAATAGGCTGTTCTGACTGTTTTCAGCCTAAAGAGGCTGCAAAAGAGGAAAAAACCAAATGCTTTGCAGCTAAAAGTAATGTATTCCTCTTCTTTCTCTGTGCTGCTGCAGTGCTCTGCCTTGGGCTTCTAGCAGTGCCAAGTGCCCTGGATCTACCAAGACAAGCTGAAGGAGACTGTGATTTAATGGCAGAACATTTAAGACCTTTGCCAGCTCTGGAAGCATCAGTCTTGTGATATCAAGTGGCTGAAGTAAGCCCCAGCTCCTGGAGTCATGGGAATTATTGAGAATTTTTAAATCTGGAAGAAATGTAGTCTCTTCCACTGGACAACCATGGGAGGTTTCTCCCAGCTCCACCCTCCAAGGGCAGGGAAAGCATCTCCCTCCTCTAAGCAGCAGCCAGGATATTGCCACAGGGAGCTGTGCAGGCACTGTCCAAAAAGCGAGGATCCTCTGGACCTTCTTTATGGCTGCCACTGCTTTAAGGAAGGGAACAATCTCTTGTTTTGAGTTAACTTAGGACCTAGCACCATCCAGCTCCAGGTGCTCCAGCAACATGGTTCAGGACTGGACTTCCCCCTTCATAAAAGGATGGGTTGCTCTAAATTTCCCATGTGGGGTCTCAAGGAGCCTTGAGAACATTTGGTCCAAATTTTGCCTTTCCCCATGAACATTTGCAGTGATTCACCCTTGGCAGGAATTATGCCAAGTTACTATTCCTCAGTGCCGTGCCGAGGAAAGCTGTAACCCCCTGCCCCAGCCCTCCACTGGAAAGATTTGGACACCACAGTGCTTACAGCAGCTTGTGCCCTCACTGCAGTGGGGCATCTGCACCCCTGCCAGGGTTTCACACCACGTGCCAGCACTGACACCAAGCACAGAGTGGTTTTGTGGCAAGCAGTGGTCCTTCAAGAATCAGGCTTTTAAATACAATAGCATTGACTTGAAACCCCCAATACTTTCATTTTTAAATACCAGCCTTTGGATTCTTATCCTCTGCTTCTAGGTATGTATCCTCAAGCTTCCCTGGGTGTTTATGAGATCTTGAAATTTAACCCTTAATGAATACATTAAAAATTCAGTCCCTTGTGCAGTCCTGTGATTTCGGAGGCTGAGGTCTGAAGGAAAAAACAAACATTGAGAGACATGTGGTGAGACAGTGAGAACCCATAGCATTTTGTGCTGGTGGGATCGGGACAGCAGTAGCCCCGTGCTGATTCATCTGGGGTAGCAACAGCCTGCACCAGCCCAGGGCATTTATAATGTTGATTGCAAGAGCACAATGCAAGTAGTTTTGCTGCAGGAGGAGACAGGGCTGCAGCGCTGGTGTGGGCACAGGGTCGCTGCTATGCAGGAGCAGGGCTGAGGTGGCAAGGTTGGCACTCCACTGCCTGCCCTGGCAGGGCAAAGCCAGCCTGGGCAGCATCTGTGCTGCAGTGACCTGTGCTCTGGTCTTGACCTCTATGCATTAGAGACTGCCACAAGCCCTGAAACATGAGGTGTGGGATCCCCTGGACTTTCGGGACCTGTTATCAGTGACATATCAGTACACATGTACTTCCCTGCTTGGGACCTGCAGTAGTGCGAACCACGTGCTTCCCGCAAACCCCACACTTTCCACTGCATGAACTGATGGACCTTGTGCTTTTACAGCTTTTGAACAGCTACTGATGTTCCTCTTCTTCCCATGTTAAGAGGAGGCAAAAGCCTCCACTTTCTTCAGATCTGCTGTGATCCACAGACCCGAGGCGTCTGTGGATTACTGCTTAGGGTAAGGAAAAAGATAAAGTGAAGTCTGTACATGTGCAGGGTGAATTTCCGGAGGGGCTTGTACCTCCTGAGGAAAATTCAAAGGCATCTACAAAGCTGCTCACATGTGGTTTCTGGCTGCCAAGGGATGGGGCAGCTCCTGAGCCATGGAATCATTGGCATGATGCTTCCAGATATTTGCAAGCCCAGCTGAAGGTCCCTTCCCCCTTCATATGTTTTCAAGCCCACAGCCTCACCCAGCTGCTGGGGAATCTGCAGGTTTTCAACAGACTGCCCAAAAGCCCACCCGCCGCCCAAGGAATACCTGTCACATTTCACAGCCCCACTGCCTGCTGCTGCTGGGCAGGAACGGCTGGGGAGGAAAGCCTGCAGTCACATTTCCCCAATAAGAGAAGTCCCCTCCAGCCTTCAAAAAGGTATGAACTGCCCACAAAGATTCACACCCATGCTGAGAAAACTGCCACCTCCTATCCAAAAAGGTGAAAAGAGAGGAAAAAGTTATAACAACTCTGAAAATGACTGCTGGGAATAGAAATATGTGTGTAACCATGGCTTCCTCTCTGCAGTGCATGTCTGAAATGCAGATGCCTACTGCTAGCCCCACTGAGCCTGGGAAATGGCCCAGGAAAATGCTCCGCTCCTGGGGCTGGGGATGCTGCTGAGGATGGCGGGGTGGAAGTCCCTGCACCAAAAGTGGGGAATGCTTGAGCAAGGGGCAGAGAGGCAAAACCCCAGGAACACTAATGACTCCCCTGTCCAAGAGCTGCCTGCATGAGCTCAAGGTCTCCTGAGGTCGGCCCAAGCCAGCCCCCTTCCCTGTTGTCAGTGAAGGGGCCTTTCTGGGTGATGTTACTCCCACCAGCCCCCGGGAACACAGCTATAGTCCTCCTGGGACAGGCAAAGGCCACTTCTGACCCAGATACATCCCAGAAACATCCTTCCTTTCAGCCTGCTGCCCTTTGATTCATGTTGGTGCCCTTTGAGTCATGAGAGCATCTGGAACCAGAGGCTCATTGCACATACCAGATACATATGTCCTGCTGCCAGCAGCACTCCCACCCCTGCAGGGTCTCCACCATGGAGGGATTTATAATGTAGGCAGGGAACTGGGGCACGAATGTGCGCCAAGACTGAAAATGCCAATATCTGGATGCCTTCACTTCCTCCCTCCAAATAAATCACCACAGGACTCTAATTATCACGCTTGCCCTGTGTATACACCAGCTTAATATGGAAAATAAGTGTGGAGGATTTATTACTGCTGATCCTTGATCTTTCATTTTTTTATATGAAAACATGTTTAATTCATTACAACATCAATTAAAATAAGGAAGGCGACAGGCAGCCTCTGGTTTCACTTGGGGAGAATTTGCTTGCCAGGGCTGTGGCTGTGCTGCCCACATCAGGAGCTGTACCATGCTGGCTCCTGCACCCTTCCATGCTGACTGCAAGTTGAGGTCTGGCTGAATCATATTAAATTTCACCACCACACTTTCTCTGGCTATGGATTTGTCATTGTTTAGACACCAACATTAGAGAGACATGTTGTAAATGTGCTATTTTCCCCGGACAGGCAAGTTATAGCAGAGCTTATATATAGGCCTGTTAGATGCAATAGGAGTGAGAGATTTCTGAGGTTTTAAGCTTTCCTAAATAAACGGCCATCTCTGTTGGTATGAATCACCTCTTTCTTCAGAAAATGCCTTTTTTGTGCTACAAGAGCCTTTGGCCTTCAGTGCCCCGTTTGCATTGAATCTTCAGCTATCATGAAAGCATTTCTCACACAGCCTTGGGAGCGTGCTGCAGAGCCAAAACCTTTTTGGCCATTTTGTTTTTAGACAGCAGCATGGTACAGCTTCTGCAGGGCGATGGCAGCCTGGCCGTTTATGCAGGGCCTCGGCAGCTGCTCTGGTGCAAGCAGGATGCTCAGCAGGCACAGGAGCCAAGCTTACAGGCCCTGCTGCCCACAGCTATGTGGGAAGCACACAGGAGCATCAGTATCCACCATGAGGGCAAAGACACATCCAAAGGCGGGGAGGACACACATGCATTTGAACACCTGGAGTGGCAATGAATGGGCATCCCAGCAGAGCATCTCCCAGGACCAATGCAGCCCAAAGAAACCAAAGAGATGTGTGGGGCAGGGGAGGGAGCAGAGAGGCTCCAGGGATAAGGAAACATGGAGCAGGCATGTGTCCACTGCGCTTATGGTTGCCTCCAACCAGGGTAGCACAGATGGGGAAAAGGCTGAGGGCAGGGGAAGGTAAAACTGAGACAAGGAAGCTTTGGGCAGGAGGGCTCCCTGGTTGCACCGGTGCCATCCCACACAGCACTGCCCCAGGCTGGACAGCCCAGCTTCTTGCACACACACCTTCTATGACCACACCAAGCTGGGCACTGGGGGTGAACCAGGTGTATGCTGGCAGCATCTGCTCCTCTGGCATTATGGGAGTGATCCACATCAGCTCCATCCACCCATCAAAGCGCTTTTCCCATTTCCCCAATGTAAAGCTGCTGAGTACATCAATGGCTATAGCTGAGGCATACGTGAAGTGCGGCTCATGCAAAGCAAGGCAACTGGGCAGCAGCTACGCTGAATAATTCATCACCCTCAGGAGCCCAGTGTCACCCTCCCATGGGCAGGTGGTACACCATGTTACTACAGCCCAGGGCTGAGGAAGGGGATGTCACCTCAGGCTGCATGTTGCCCCCGCCTCTGGCTGGGGAAGGAAAGAGAGTCTGCACTCCCTGCTTTGCCAGTGCATCTCCAGCCCTGTGGCATTAGGCCACCCCTTCCAGGGCAGCTGCATGCAGCTCTGCAAGTCAGGCACTCTTTAAACCATCCATGAAATACAGAGGATGAGATCCATTCCTCTGATCACATCGAGCCAAGATGCATCTGCATTTTGGGGCACACAAGGAGGGGGGACTGCTGGAGGAAATCCTTGTTAACGGTCTGGAGGGAGAAAGCATGGGCAGGCCGGCAGCAGCCCAGAAGCTCTCTTTTCCAGCCAATGGCTTGCCTCTCACTTCCTCCTGTCTCAGCTCAAATAGAAATTGGTTTCTGGTGTGTGAGAGCATTTTGTCTTCCTGGGGCCCATCCGCAGCTCTGCAAAGCCTGCTCGCGTCCTGACAACACTGATGCACATCTGATGGGAGCAGAGCTAGTCCAGTCAAAAGGCTGTGAAAGGCAAGAAAGGGGAAGAGAAAAGCACGGAAAGGAAAGGAAATGGAGAGAAACCACTTAGCTCACCCCAGCACCTCCTTCCCCCACCTCTCCAGCTCCAGTGGCTCTCTGAACTGGGAGTGAGGCCAGCCAGTGCTGAGCCCTCGCTTGTGGCTGCGCTGCTGGGATGGAGAATGTGGGATGCACCACAGACCTGTGTGACAGGAGACACATCGAGCCCCAGACCTGCCCCAAGGGAAACCTGCTGCCTGGGCACCCTGCTGTTCCACAGCAGGGACGGGGATGGGGAGGTGGCAGTGCTTCACATTGCCATGGCAACCCACAGAGGATGGCTTAACCATGCGCATCCTGCATCTCAGGGATGAGCCTTGACAAATCAATAACCCTGGCAGGGATGGTGACGGGCTGAGACAGGGTTGGGCTAGGGGTCCCCTCCTGTGGGGTTGGGGAGAGGGGTGTCTCTGCCCTCTGAGCACCAATTTGCTAATCCACTCAGGAGCAGTTTTGCCCCATACCCAAAAGGCTGAGCCAGAGGTGCTCTTTCTGTGGCCACAGCAACCTAGCTCAGATGGGGGCACCAGTGTTTCTCTGGACCAATATTTCTTCCCTGACTCTTAGCAGGAATTTTCTCTCCTAATGAGGCTCTTGGTGGAGCCTTGGTTAGTGCACAGTAATTGAGAGACTGCGTCATACCAAACTGACAGGGAGCTGGCGTCCCCTGTGCTGATGGAGCTGGCTGATTAGGAAAATGCTCTTGCATTTCTAACACTGAAGAGATTTGGGCCAAGAAGCTCCTTGGAGGAAATCAGCAGCCTTGAGATGCTCTTGCAAAACTCAGTGTTTCTGCCCTGGTGGACAGCTCTGACAGGATGAGCTCCCATCCTCACACTGTGGTGTGACATGCGTGTGCCTGCCTCGCGATGCCTGCCAATGATTCAGTGCCTCTTTGATCCTCCACTCTCCTGTCTCATCATCATGGCCCCGTGTGGGACCACAGCATGGCTGGGAGAATGGGGCTCCCTGCCTTTACCTCTGCCTTTTCTGAAGCCACAGATCTACTTGCACCTTCCAGAAAAGGAGGTTTCATTGAGTCCTATTTTGGGAGAAAGCCTTTGGGGCTGGGTACAGGCAGCACTGCCTGTCCGGTTCTCCACCCTCCTGGCATCTGCCTAGGGGTGATGTCCTGCCTGGACAGCTTTGCCTGGCCCCAGGGAGCCCACTCTGCCCTGACATGTCCCTGGGACACGGTGTACATCCCAGGGCTGCCTGGCATGGACACAGTGCTGTGCCCGAGGCTTCCCCAAAGCAATGGCCAGCAGTGAGCTCGTGTATGATGAGTCTGTGTGTGCTCAGCATGGGGCAGTGCCCCCCCATCTCTGCTGGTGTCTGTCAGCGGCTGCCCTTCAGTCCCAGCTGAACCATGGGACCATTTAAAACATGGATGAACGTGCCATCACTCCCCAGCAGCAGCTGAAGCCTGTGGCCACCCTGCTGAGCTGGCTGTCCCTTGCTTAGGGCCAGACCTTTGCCTGCGGGTGCCAGCCAGACTCCTGGCCACACCTGTCCTCCTCTTTCCCAGCTCTGGCCTGGCCACCACTTACAGCCTGCAACCAGTACCCATGTTTATTTAAGTTTGATTTGTGCTGTGGCAGAAAAGCCATTGAGGTGGTCTTGTTAGTACAGAAGGAAAGTGGTCTGCTCTATGCCCATGGCCACTTTAGAAAGCTGGGATGAGGGCAGTAAATAAGGTTTCACTGTATTATGATGATTAGAAAATCTTGAACAAGAGCAGCAGGCTAGCAGAGCTGCAGAGAAGGTATCCTCCGAGGGGCAATTGCTGAGCAGCAATCTGCCAGCACAGTGCTTTGCTCTCCATTTATCTTTCTGCCAAGCCACAAGATGGTTTCAAGCTCCTTGTGCTGCCTGAGGTGGCTGCAAGTGGCCCTGAGATTCTCCTGTGGGACAGGTCAGGGTGGAGGTCTCATCCAGCAGCAGAGGTCTGGGATTTGGCTACATTATGGGCAGCAAATCTGCTTCCTGGGGATCATGAAGCAAGGTAAAACACGTGAAGGGTCTGTCCTCCCGCAGGTGGTGTGGAGTGGGAGCAGTAGCTGTCCCCAGCTAGGATGCAGAGGGTGGTGGAGGTCTCTGCTCCCACTGTCTCCCTGACCTCAGTACCTCTGTGTGCCAGCTTCATTCCCAGTGCAACAGCAGCTCAGCTTTCCTCTCCTCGCTGGGTGATGGGAGACTTAATTCATTAGCATTAACAAAGCATGCCTGGCTCTGCTGCAGGGGCATGGTGGTACAGCTCATCTGAAGGTGTCTCCAGCCCCAGGGAGGTGCTCAATGGAGAGTATGTGCTGGGTGGTTATAGCCCTTGGTTTCCCCTGTTGCTGAGTTACATCAGGGCTCAGTCACAAAGCAGGCTGTAAAGTAGCTGGTTAGGGTTTATGGGGTCCCTGCTCTGATACAGCATGTCTGAGCAGCTCCAGTGCCCCTGCAATGGGCCAGGCTGACAGCAAGGGCTGATCTCAGTGAGGTTCTGCCCCAGCCCCAGGCTCTCTCCCACAGCATTAGGAAAGGAGCAATGTACACCCAAGCCCTTGCAGCACTTAATTCATCACTCTGAAGCACAACGCCAGGTACCTAAAATTAGACTTCCACCTCCTAGTTTAGGTACTTCAATAGACTGACTTGCCTCTTCCTTTCTGCTCTCTGGCACTGGCACCTTCCAGGGAGGTGCTCTGGTCTGGGGCATGTTGGATCAATCCAGCAGCCCCAGGTGTAAGAAGCCCAAATCCTCCTGTATGCCTGATTTACCTGGGTAGAAGTCAGGGCCTGGAAATGGAGGAACTGCAGCAGTTCCCCCACCCCTGGAGAGGAGAGCCTGGTGGCTGGCAAGTGGCTGCTCCAGCAGTTATACATTAGCATCATAAATAAGCAGGGTGGGCTGGGGGATGTACCTCAGTCTGATTATGCCTCAGGGGGTTTCTGAGACACCACCGAAGTGCCCCTGTAGCACCTCCCTGCTGCACATGACCTCCCCAGCCTCTGTGAGGGACCAAAGCAGTTTGACCTCTCTGGATCCAACGACAGGTAACTGATGCAGTAGGAACGTGTTGGACACAGCCAGCAGCATGGAAACCTAGCTGGGGCCATAGCCCTGTGTAAAGGGAGCCACAGGGGCAAAGCGATGCCATCCCGGTCCCTGCCCAGGGGTGCTTGCTGCAGTAGGACCTGCTGTTACCTCCCCATGCCTGGAGAGATGGACAACTGCCCAGCAGCTCCCCACTCAAGGCTGCGGCTGGAGCAATCTGCCTATGCACGTTTTGTAGCACACGTGTCCCATTAAGAAAAAGATCAGAGTTTCCGAGAGCTAAAAATAACACCAGGCAGTGAAGTTTGGCCAGAAAATGGTAAGGGAATGCGGGGGTGTGGAGCGGAAGGTGTAATTTGACTGCCAGCTCTGCCAGTAACAGGGCACGAGGAGAAGGGTAATGAATCAAGCCTGCCATCATGGAGGTAAATCGCTGCTGAATGAGTAGTGTGCGTGCTGTGGTAATTCAGCTCTGTGCTGCATTGCTCCTTGTCTGACTCGCAGCAGGTGCTGGGGGGGTAGCACAGCTGGGGCGCAGGGTACCCTGGGGCTGTGCTGGGGTGCAGTGGGGAAGGGGCAGAGCTGGAGGCTGGGCACTGCCAGCATGTCTCCCAGCAGGCAGTGGTGTTGAGATGCTGGGGCAGCAGCGTCTCAGCAAGATGGGGTGTGAACTGTTCGGCCCTGTAATCTAGTAGTGACAGGGCTGCTTTTGAGTATGGCAACCTCTGGTGCTAAATGAAAGAGTGAGTGCAAACACAGACTCTAATTACCACAGCTCCTCCAGAGCCAGCTCTGTCTGCTCTCCCCAAGCTGTCAGATGCTCTCTAGTAAATGCCTCCATCTCCTTTCCACAGCCAAATCAAAGCTATTTATTCTCTCCTTGAGATCCAGCCTCTTCTGTTTTACCACTAGCTGAATGTCAGGGAGAAAGAGCAGGAGGAGTGAGGAGGGGAGAAGCCCCTGTAGCTCCTTGTAGCAGGATCAGTAATACCATGAGGTCCAAGCCCTATGTGACACAGAGGGGACAGAGGCCACTGGCCCTCCCTGCCAAGGGAGCACCTGGCCCGCAGCGAGCCTTGCTGAGGGAATGATCTTTGTTCCCTGTAGGTGGCATGGGGAAAGGCATGGTCAAAGGAATTTGCTCTTTAAGATACTTTAAGGCCTTGTCCTCCAGGTCTTGCATCCCAGCATGGGTAAGAGCACCTGGCAGATCCCTCATAATCCCAGCAAGCTCCTACCACAGTCTGGAAGGAAAACAACAACAACAACAAAATCCATGGTAACAGGTCCAATTAGCAAAGGCATTTATCTTCCCAGCACCATTCCCCATTGCCGCTGGCTTTTGGAAGGGGCTGGGTGAGATGACTGGCAGCCCCAGCAGCTCTGTGCAGACAGACCAATTTAGTCAGGTGAGGAGCTGGAGAGCTGCTGTCTCCCCGGCTGGCTCTGGCGTTTCTCTACTCTTTAATTGCTGCTGCAGGAGGGAGCAGATGGCCAGTATTCATCGCCTCTCCTGCACCCAGCCTGATCCTGCTGGGGCCTCCTGTTGGGTCAGCACCCATGGCAGCACCAAGGAGGTGCTGTTCCCTGGGTGCTGCATCCCTGCAGGGGCTGGGCTTGGAGCCCCAGCTGAGCAGCTTGCTCTGCGCTGGGGCTTTGGGCTGAGTGCTCCTGGCATTGGTGGTTCATGCTCTCTCAGCCTGGCTTCCCTGGGTGTCTATGCTGACTGTCCATGCTTGGCCCCCTGGCCTGCCCTCAGCTTTGGGGTGAAACCAGATACCGGGTTAAATCTGAGATCCCAAAGATGATATCTGACAGGTTTCTTGAAAATCAGCAACTGAGTGGAAGACAGAAACCCCACATCCTGCCCTTCATGGTGGGGAAAAAAATCTGCTGTGTAAGATTAATGACTCCTTAATAACACCAGATGGGAGACTTTGAGTGTCCCCTCCCAAAAAAGCTTCACTTCAGGCTGACATCTTCAAGGGAGGCTGATTTCAGGTCTGAGAGACAAATCCACAGGGGAATGGCCATCATCGGTACCTGTCAAACCCCTGTCTTTCTCCTCTGTTCATTTGGCCCAAATGTGAGCAACTGCAGCATCCCTGGTACAGAGCATCCCTGTCCTGGGAGGAGTGTGAGATGTGAATCCAGGGCTGTCCCAATCTGTCTGGACCAGAAAGGCTCCCTAGCACACCTATAGCAATAGCACTGAGCTGAAAACTACTTTATAGACCCAGCCAAAAACCTCCACCTTGCTGTGATTGCCAGAAGTGAGTGCCCATTGCCTTGCACCCAAAGCTGTGTCCCATGTAAAGGCAGCCTTGAGGCACCTGTGTGGCAGTGGCTGGGCTGCTATAGATGCTTCCCCATAAGGAAGCACGTGAGGCCTGGGGCAGGAGCACGTACAGCTCCTAGGGCAGGAGTCAGCCCCTGGCTGGACTGCAGTTCTGCCAAACAAGACAATAACTCTTTACAGACAAAATCACCCATCTTCTGCTGAAAACATTGGACTTTGCCTTCAGTGAGCTCCAGTGAGCATGCAAACTTGCACTCATCTAGCTAAATTGCTGTGTGAAGAACGCTCTTTTTTTTCCAGCTTGAAGGGTTGTTTTGCTGTAATTGGAATGCATTTCTAATTGCATGTTTAATTGAGGCCTTTGGGGACTGAAGAGGAAGAGGCTGGGCTGAGGAACATGTAGTGGAAGATGGGCTTTGGGCATGTGCAGAGACAAATCTGAGAGAGGCAGGAAAACAATGACCTGGAGGCTGGTGGTCCCTATGCCATGGCCACTGTTGAACTTTCCTTCCCAGGCCTGGACTGGGCATCTTACTCCTGTGAGCAGGGTAGCAGGATGCTGCTACCAAACATCCCCGTGACTCTTCAGAAGTCACTATGTCACCCTGGGGACTCCTAGTCCTCAGCTTGTGCAGGGTGCCTGTCCAAGTACCTTCAGCCTGGCTCTGTGTGTGCCTCAGGTTCCTTGGCTGTGAAAGCTGTGGACCTTGTGGCTTGAAAGCTTCATGTCCTCACTGCCTGTCAGTGACTTTGGACAGAGGGAAGGAGAAGGGAGAAGCTTCCTCACAGCTGCAGCTTTGAAATTGCCAGTTCTGGGCTGACCGGGGCTTGCCGCTCTCCTTGGCATCCCACGCAAAGGAGCATCTCCATAGTCCCCTGAAATAATTGCAGGTGCTAGTGTGCCCTGCCCGCTGGTGACAAACCCTTTGGAAAAGGCAATGGTCTCCCCCTTCTCCTAGCTCTGCTCCCTTATGCTGCTGCTCTCCTCTCAGCTGGTGAGCCTGTTGCTTATGTAAACTACTTGCTCTCAAGCTCTAACAGAGCTGTTTGCTTCCCACCCCACTGGGCTCTGCAAGCTCATTTTATTTTTTCTTGGCTTAATGGGATGTTTACTCCACAGCAGGCTTCCCTCAACACCCGGCAAGAGGGACTCTGAACCATCACCCCAACAACGCTCTGACTTTCCCGCTGAGCCGGGAGCAGATGCACACTCCCTTCCTGCTGCAGCTCCCAGTGCTGCTGGGGTTGAATACTGATCCCCAAATCCCACTGAGAGGGCTTGTGCCTGGCTGAGCTCATTTCCTGCCTGGGTAAGAAGCTCTTTGTTTGGTTTGGAGTCTGAGGACTCTTCAGCCTTGAGCAGGTAGGGCTGAGGCTGGGACACATGCCAGAGTTCTGCCATGTCGTGACAGTGCAGCTATAGCCAGGCAACAAGGATCTGGCTTGACAACTGCCAGGCTTGTTTCACGACAGCTACCAAACAGCCATCAGGTAGTCATGATTTCTCCTACTCTCTCTGGCTTGGAACAAGGGACAGAGTAGGAGGGGCCTGCTCTGTTTTTCTTGTAGAAGAGAGAAAACCCAGGTATGTGCAGATCCCTTTTTCATCTGTCCCCCTTACATGAGTGTGACACTTGCTGTGCTCCTCACCTTCCATCCTCATCTGATCTCCTCTGTGTGCTGCTCCTGGGGCAGTGAGAGTTGTACCAGGGCAGGTGTTCCTACAACAGCAATTGGTACCACGAGAATCACTGGTTTGATCAGTGGCTGTGCACATTGGCTCCATGATACCTCTGTCACATGCTGGTGTCATCTTCCTTTACCCAAGCCTCTACTGCTGGGGTAGCCATGCCTGCAGGTATGCAGTTTGTTTGGAGAACAAGAGCCCCCTTGAAGTTTGCTTCTTGCTTTCCATGAGCTCTGTGGTGCACATTTGTCATCTTGGTCTTACCTCCATTCTGCCATTCTTTCTGACCATCAAAAGCCTCAGCAGAGTCTCATCTGATGTTCCTCCAGTATTGCACTCCATGGTGAAACCCCTCATCAGTGAGAGTCCCTGGGAGGAGGGCAATAAAGCAGCTAATTAATGAGAGGCTAATCCAGCACCGAGCAGAAGTGTGGAAGAATGGCAAGTGTTGCAGTGTGAACCCAGTGGTCTTTATCTCCTCCTGCAGCAAGGAGCTGGGGACATGCAGTGTGGGCACTGTACTAGCACTGCCGGTGAGCCCACAGCATCCATGGGAAGCATGGGCAAAGAAATGGATAATGTATGTGGTGGTCACATTGTGAGATTAGGAGATGCCAAAGGAGGGTCTCTGAATTAACTGTACCTGGCAATGAGCCTTAAAAAATTTGAAGAGGGCAGAGAATATTCCCAGAGCAGCTATTCAGGTACCCAAGGAAGAGAAAGAACTTTGTGTTTCATTCCCAAGCAGTGTGCAGGACAGGGAGTAAGTTGCATGTGTTGCAGTTTCCCACCACTTCCCAACTCTCACCTAACACCAACTGCAGAACAGCCTTCTGGAAAACAAGCTGTGCAAAAATAAGGAAACTCGGCCAAAGCAGCAGCTGAAAGAGTAAAATTCTCACAGATGATACTGTTGCTCTGAGGCACTTAGCTCCTGCTTTTAAGCAGGATCTATACCAGCATCCAAACTGAAAGAAAGAAAAAGTGACAGGTGTATATAAGCAGGTGGGTGCAAATAAACAAATCCTAATACTCTGCAATGAACAGCTTATCCTTTGTGAGGGATGTCTTCATGTACAGGCAGGTAGAGAGAGGACATGGGTTTTTATGGAATAAATACTGACATTAAAATCTAGAAAAACATTTGAGCTTTGTTATATCTTCTTCTCAATCTTCATTCTGGAAATATTTTTTTCATAGCTGTACCTGTAAAGGGCCAAAAACTATCAACAGGTTTAAAATAACTGTGTAAAGGAGACAATTAGATGTCAACAGACAGCCTTCAGAAGGTGCATGTTGTGTTCAAACAAGGAAAATAGGAGAGGACATAAATTTGGGTGAGGTAAGTGTAAACCGCTAGGATGAGATAAGTTTTAAGTGGGACATGCTGAAGGCATAAAAACGTTTAATGAAGACTATGCCAACGTCATTAGAAGGAAGGCAGTCAGTGCTGTGCTGGCTTGTTGGGTTTCTGCGGCTGCAAAAAGCTCTGAGATAAGGGCATTGCATAAAACTGAAATTAATTTCTTTACATTAGTATCTGCCATGGAGGATATTGGAAAATTCACATACTGTGCCCTTTCCTATGGCAGATAAATCTGAAGAACTCTCTCAAACTGAAATGTCAAAATAGCTTTTGGAAAATACTGATGAAATAATGGAGAGCAAGGGATTGCTGGGATCAGGCAGGATTTCCCTAAGGGATCTGAAGGAAGTAGCATGGAGCTACTGAGCTACGAACGGGGCCAGGTACCCTGCTGCTGAGATGAGCACTGGTATACAAATGGGAGGCAGCAAGTGTGACTGCAATTTTTGTAAACGCTTAGAGCCAGGAAACTACAGACAAGTCCAACTTGTGTGCAGAGCAAATAAGTTGCATGAAGCTCTGAAAAAGAATAGAAAAGGGAGATTTGGAAAATAATATAATCGAAGTGAGATTTTCAAAGGAGGAATTCATATCTTGCAAATCTATTAATCTATTATATTAATATATAATATGTTAATCTATTATTTCTTGAGGATGTTAGCCAGCTAACAGTGTACTTGAATTCCTCAAATCCATGGTAACTTCCCTGGCAGCCCTCATTTCCCAATCTTTTAATAAGAAATGCACACAAACCTCCTTTTATGCATTGATGACATAGTTTCCTTAAGAGCTTTTGTTGATTTTTTTTTTCTCCAGATTGGGAGGGAGGTTACCATGGAGTTACCTATGGATGGGTAAGCAGACAATCCCATGCATTTGGAAAAGAGGATGAAGAGTAAGGTGTCAATGTTTGCACATCATACATAATGTTTACAGGTAATTAAAAAAAAATATCTAACGGAGTACTGCAGAAGGGTCTCATGATGTTGAGTGAGTGGATGACAAAATGGCAAATGGCATTCAAGGAAAAGTGCCACAGGCAGAGGGGCTTGCAGAGGGAGCAGGGCAGGCACGGCCATGGCCCTGAAACGGGCTGGTGCTCGGGGAAGGAGCCTTCGCCGCTGCAGACGGGTGGGTGCTTGGGCAGGCTGGCTCAGCACCTAGCAGCGGTGGGAAAGGCACCCGGGCTACTTGGAAGGGGAAAGGGAGCAGAGCGGAGGTTTGCGGTGACTGCCAGCTGCTCTGCCTGCAGGCCTGCCTGGGCTGTCTCCAGTGGTGCGGGGCTGGAGGGGGGAGACCCAGCAGGAGGGACCGGAGAGATGCTTCGGCTGGGGATGGGGCTGGCGGCGGGCAGGAGCGCACGCCGCGGAGGCGTGAGGAGGTGGGTGAGGGGCTGCTCCGGTGACCGCTGATGGAGTCCCGGTCCTTCGGCACCCACCGAAGCGACCGTCCAGGCGCGTCCGGAAGGCAAAGAAGGGCCATGCCCGCCGGCTCCCCAGAAGGGGTCCGCCCGCCTCCGCCCGCCCCGCGCCCCGCCCCGCGACACCGCCCGCCCTCGCCCCGCAGAGCCGCTCAAAGCGCCCGCCGCCGCCGGCCGGCCGGGTGGAACGGGGAGCACCGGGCCGGGCCGGCATGGCGGGGGCGGGCGCTGCGGAGCGGAGGCAGCAGAGGCGTCGGGCCCCGGCTGAGCGCTGAGGGCGGCGGCAGCGGCGGGCCATGGGGGCGGCAGCGGCGGGGGGCTGCGGGTGTCCTGCCCTGCCCGCCCGCCGCGCCGCACCGCCCGCCTGAGGCTTCAGGGGGTTACAGAGGGAGCGACGGCGGCGGAACCAGGTGAGCCCTTGCCCCGGGGGGCGAGGGGTGCCTGCTGGGGTGCTGTGGGGCACGGCGGCAGGGGGACCCGTCCGTCTCGTGCTCCGACTGGGGTGCTGCCAGTTTGCGGGAGTTAAGCTGGCTTCCCGCGGGGACGTGCTAGCTGGAGCAAGGTGATTGTGAGGAGGCAGGAGGCCTGCCGTCTCATCCCCAGCACTTTCTAACACCCTAGTGCCAGGCGGCTCTGTGTTTCCCACGGCGTGCCAGGAGGGATGTGCAGCTAGCTTCCTGGGATCTGGGTGCCCAGAAGCTGCCGGTAGCATGGAGGTGCTGGAGCAGGGCTCTACCCCATCCTCCTGTGAGAGCCCGGGCAGCAGGGGCAGCTGGAGACATGCATGTGGCCTTTTGCAGGCACCAGGATGGTGATGGGGTGTCCCCTCCCTGGCCATCCCACGGCATCATCTCCCTGTTGCAGCCTCGGTGGCCCCCAGATGGTGTATCTCCAGGAGGTACGTGCCATGATGCATGGGAGGAGGAATTGGGTTTGAGGGGCTCACATGATCTGAATCAGCTCCGTGCTGCTGAGCACTGCTCTCACCTGAGATGGCTTTCCCCATCCCCAGGCCCCTAGGCAGCACAAGGCTGCGCAAAGAAAGTGGAGCACAGGGCAGGGAGCTCTGCCACTGCCCCCTAGGTCACCTTGGCACTGTCCCGGGTGGCGATGTTCTCGGTGTTAGCCCCATATCGTGGCAGTTGCTGTCACAGATTGTGGCTGATTGAGCTGATAGAACAGAGATGAACGCACTTGGCTTCTGGCTTGGGGCTTGTCTGGTGTTTTTTTTCCTCATTTCCCTGCTCTAGAGCAATTTGGCTGGGATGAGTTTTCCTCCTGGTTGGCAGCAGGACTGGTAGAGAGATGTGGCTTGCTTTTGGGGAAGAGCAATTTGAAAACATTCACATCTCTCTCTTCTCTCATGACAGCCAGTGAGCTGTGTGACATCTTCCACCTTCCCGTACCTCAGTTTCCCCATGTCTACAAGGGAAGGATGGAGGAGAGAAAAGCTGGTTTGCACCAGGGCGGGCTGGGATGTGCATTCTGGTGTGCGAGAGCCTCGCTGGGCACAAGACTGCCTTGAGGGCAAGAGTGGTTCTGGGTCAGGCCCAAGGGAGGCTGAGCCTGTGGCCCATTTCAGGGTGGAGGCAGGTGCTAACAGCAGGGGAAGGTTAGCACTGCCTCTGTTCTGGGCAGAGCCCTGGGCAGGGTGCTTCCCTCTGCTTAGCAGCCCTCCATACTCATCCATGCCCCTGTGTGAGCTGCTGGTATCCATGTTGTCCTGCAGCAAGGAGTTCACGCCGCACTTGAGCAGCAAACAAAACCCCATCTTTTTCTTCTTTTTCTCTATAGTCTTTTTTATTATTATTATTGTTAAAGAAGGAACTGCTCTGATGGCTCCTCTGGTCATTGCTTGCCCAGACAGTGCCCTCTCCTTGTGCCTTTCAGCACTGGTGTGCAGCTGAGCCTACAGCTTCCCGCTCTCTGGCTGCTTGCTGAGGACCTGCTGCTGTGCTAACCCCCCCAATGCTGAACTTTCCCTTGCATTTGCTAACGTGCTGTCTGCCTCCTTCCAGCGTGGCTATTGCCACACAGCTGCCGGAGAGGCGGGGACGAGCTGGCACTTGTGTCTGTAAACAGCTGCTGGCTGGAGCTGGGCTGTGACGGTGCAGGGCTGCGGTGGGGTGGGGAGTGGGCTCCAGGGGCTGCGGTGGGGTGAGGAGCAGGCTCTGGGGGCTGCATGCACCAAGGAGTGCCTGGTGCTTGGCGAGGGCATCAGCCAGGAACAGCTGAGCTCCTTGGACTGTGCCATGCTGCTGCAGGAGCCCACGGGGGAAAGCAGCCCGCTGGGGCACCCTGGTGTGGGTCCATCTCCAGTAGCATGGCTGCTCTCCCAGTTTGGTAGTTCAGTGTGCTGACTTAATTGGCATGGTAACAGCCACCGTTCTGCTGCAGCACTGCTTTGAAGCCCCAGCTTCAGTGTTGTTGCAGGCAATCACTGCGGCACCCATCCGTGAAGGGGGCACAGGGTGCTCCTGGCTGTGTGCTCCAGCATGGGTAGCACCAAGCTACTGGTGCCCCATGGTTGGAGCATGTCTGCCTGTTCCCAGGGCTTCGGCACCACTGGTACCAACAGCTGTCTCTGCAACAGCCCTGGCTGTTGTGGCCTGTGCCAGTGTGAAGTTCCCTTTCCCATCCCAGGGGCCAATGCTGCTGGCTGCCAGCAGCTGACATGGCTTCCCAGGAGGCTTTCTCAGCATAGCGGATTTGGGATCGCTTGTTAGGGAAGGGCCTGTGGAGCAGATGCAAAACCACATCCTCTTTGTACAGTGGTGGGTGGGGGAAGAACACTGGGAATGCAAGTGAAATGGGGTCAGGCTTGGTTCCTCTCTCTGTAAGCCAAGGAGCAATGCACTGGAGATAAGACCAGGGAAGCGAAGAGGTCCCACCTGATGAGTTAGGATCGACAGAGACGCGTTGGCCTCAAGCTTCCTGAGGCAGGAGAGCAGCCTGATGCTTGCAGTGAACAACGGTGTGCTTGTAGCAAGCTCTGGAGCTCATTTCTGTCTTGAAGTAAGCTAGTTCAAGCTTTGAACTGAAGCCTAAAAGCCCAGTCTAGCACAGGAGAAGTCCCCGAGCAGGAAGCAGTCAGGAGATTTGCACCAGCCACCTACACGTTTTGCTTTACCGCCTGAGCTCATGGGACCTGACCTGTGTGCTGAGGGCAAGTGCGGAGCAGGGCTCTGGGAGCAGGGCTCTGCGACTTGCCTGCGGGTCTGCAGAGCCGAGATTTTGCCTTCAAGTGCAGCCCCATGATACCAGGAAGATGCTTTTGTGGTTTGCTTGGCAGCTGTTTCCTGGCGCTGAAAGACAAAGCCTCAAGTTCTCAGCTTTGCCTTAGCACCGGTCCTTCCCCTCTCCTGCTGAAATCAGCAGCAAGCCTCTCTCCTGATCCGTACCCATGAATTCAGTGTTGTTTGCCAGGGCAGCTCCAGCACACAGGCACCATGTTTCTGTAGTGAAAAAAGTGTTCATATAATGATCAAGTCAGCTCCTGCCTTGAGCCTCCAGCCTGGCTGGAACAAGGCTCAAATCATTTGGGGGTCTTCCACCGAATGAGTCCCCCACCATCGCTGGGGCCTTGGGCAGCAGGCCTGCTCCCACCTCTCCTGCTGTGGGGCAGAAAGTAGCCTGAATCTCCCGTGGCTGAGTTGCTTTTCAATGCCACCTTCCCTTCCCAGGGCTCAGCCATGGCATTGCTGGGTGATGTCTCAGAGCCTGTGACGGGAGGAGGGAGGTGAGCTGATGTAATGGGGCCTTTTGCTCCCTGGCAGAGCAGGGCTTGTTTGGATGTGCTCCTTCCCATCCAGCACCCACCCACAGCACCAGTGCTGTTGGGTTGCTCTGGCTTTGAAATTAGGGGATGGAGACATGGATCCACATCAGCCACGGAGAAACGCTTGAGGACGTGGAAGGAAATGTGGCGCCATACAGCTTGGGGAAGTGTTGGCCTTGGGCACTGCAGGCTGGAAGATGCCCCTGGGTTGCTGAAGAATGCATCTTTTTCCAATTGATCCAGCCTACCTAAACCAGAGTCTTTCTTCTTCTGTGGCTCCTGCTGGGAGTCTATTCAGATCCTTGCTGCTGGAAATCTCTGATCCGGCTGAATATTATCTCGGGGCAGTGCAGTGACAGTCTGTTGGCATGGCAGTACTGTCCTTTGGGTTCAGCAGTGCTTTCCCTTCTGTCATTCTCCCTTGAATGCTTGTAAGGGATGGCTCTCCTCCACAGGGAGGAGAGGGATGGCTCCTTCACAGTCTTCCCCTGCGAGGCTGGGTGAGCTCCGCTCATCCCCTGCTCTGACCTGTTCTGGTGGGAGTTGTCCTTTCCCAAAAATGGAGGGCCAGAGGTGGGTTGGGGGAGGCCCTACGTGCACCACAGCAGAGACTTCTCCTGCAGCCGGGACAAAGACATGGTGGCCAGGAGCTACCTTTCAGGGCTTGGCAGCCAACAAGCCTTCTCGACCCACTCAAAGTAATGATCAAAACACCAAGGCTGGGTGTGGGATGGTAGAGGAGCCTCAAATCCAGCACAGGCACAGCTGGACTCAGGGAATGCAATGTCCAGTTTTAATTTGTGCATGGCACAGCGAGTGCTCATACACGTTCACAGATGAGCCTTTTCTTCCCCAAGGATGCACGGATCCTCAGCTGTGTAAAAATCAGCATGTGTCTGCTGGCAGTACCTTATGGTCACTGCTGGGTTTAAAGAGGCTCGATGCTCTGGTCTCAGGTCACAGAGGTGTTTGGCAGTGGAGTTGCATCCCCCTTAGAAGATGGGTCCCTGCACAGCCCTGTCTTGTAACCTGGAGACAGACGGCCCAACCCATCCCCAGCCCAATCCATCCCTGCCTGCACAGCCTGAGCATGCAGGCCTGATGTCCAGTGACGTTGGGAACACTTCTGAGCTCCCTCGCCGTTCTCTCCCTCTCTTTTAAATTAATCAGGAGCTGGCCTCAGCAGCCAGTCAATAGTGAGATTTATCTCTTAAATAGTATTATTGATTGCCTAGGAAGCCTGGTTTTGTATTGATAGATACATACACATGCAGACAAGCCCCATGCCAGGTCCCAGTGGTGAAAGGCACAGTGTAACGTGAGGAGATGGCTTGTTGCAGGTGGAGACCTGCGTGTGTGTCCACATGAGGGAGGTGCAGCTCCCCATCGGAGAGCAAGGTGAGGCACCCCAGGGTCTTTGGGTACAAACCTTTTCACACATGTCCAGCATTATTGTGCTGCCTTGACCACTGCCCCTTTCTTCCTAATACATGACGTTGCAATGCAAACACCTCTGCCAGCTTGCATTGCCTCTTCATTTGCAGGTAGGATGCTGTATCCTTCCTTAGGAGAAGATGTGCAGATGTCTGCAAATTGCAGGTCAGTGACCCTGCAGGGATTCTCATGTGGGAGACTTGGGCTAGATGTGCAAAATGAAATCTGCTGTAGCATTGCCTGGAAGGGCCAGCTGGAGAGGAAGATGGATGAGATGGGCTGGACCTGTCCTGCCAGAGAGGGTTTTCCTTTGTGTTGCTCCCCAGGCTGGTGGTGTGGGCTGTGAGCCAACATGTGCGGGAAGTGTGGTGGGACCAGGGTCAGCTCTGAGCAGGTGGAGCAGTGGGAGTGTGATAGTGGAGATGGCTCACTGCCATGTCTGCTTGGGGAAAGGCAAAGTGTGCTGCCGCTCTCGAGCAATGTCCCCCCATGTAACAGGGAGCGAGTGGAGGAGGGTTCCCATGAGCTGTGGGGCCTTCACCGGCTCTGTCTTCTCAAGGCTCAGAGTGGCTCTTGTCCCTTGGAGGTGGCAGAGTGCTTGCAGCAGCTGGAGTTGTGGCACTCTGCTCAGGTTCCCCGTTGCCTAGCTGCCTGCACTGTGCACACCTTTGTAGTAGAGGCAGCCCCTAATGCGCGGGGAGTGGGTGTTGGTAGCACTGTAGGAGAGAAGCTGGGGACTGGAGCTGTGTGTGAACTGAGCTGTTGTCCTTTTAGTTTTGGGCAGCACTGCTAGACTTTCCCTGAAGCAGCACCATGTGCTGGGAGCCTGGCTACCCTGTCCTCCAGGGTCATGGAGCACAGCCAAGGTGCAGTGATGCTCGTGAGAAGAATTGCAAAACCACTTGCCAGGTTTGCCGTAGCAAAGTTCAGGCTGTGGCCATTTTGCATTGGTGCTGCAGAGCCCTGCTCCCCAGCCTTGCCTGGGGCTGAGAACCCTGCAGCTGCCACAGCAGCAAGCCTTACCTCGCCACATATGCTAACTCACACTCGCTCCATGCAGCATGACAGAGCCATGTGGCCCCATGTCCCATACCTTGTGTCCAGCCTTGCTTTGGACTGTGCTGCCTGATGCTTTGCTGTCTCCTGGGATTAGCTAAGGCTGCAGAAAGCGTCAGCTGCATTGGCACAGGCAGCTGAAACAGCACAGATGATCCATAGGGTCAGGTCGTTGAAGCCTGGTGGATAGGGGCTTGGAAGACTTGTGTGTGACAATGTTTAGTTAATCAACGGGCATGGGAAATTCTTGGGTGCTGTCATGCCTATGTGTAAGTGCCTATATTTTTGTGGGGGGGGTGTGTGTGTATGTATATGTATGTAGCACTATAGCATCCTGCTACTGTTTGGACCCCATAAGCATTTTTCCAGACAATGTCTGCCCGCAGCAAGCACCCAGTCGCCTGATATTAGCAAGCCAATCTATGCAGGGATTTCAGGAAAGAACAGTTGGGGTTTTATGAAGCTGGCATAATTTACAGCTAAAATAGCACACCAGAAATATGTCCAATCCAATCTCCTTTGTAATCTTGTTTTCATATAAGCCTCCAGGGTGGTGATGGGGGGAGTAAGGAAAGCAAACTGCGAAGGGAGTTTATTACCCGTGCCAGGGAGATTTGCATGATGCTCTGTACTGAATGACCTCAATTTGCAGAGGTTAAAGCTGGCTGTTGTGCTCCCCAGCTTGAAGGGGTATCTCTTGCCTGTGCTGGGGGCCTTGGCTGGAAATCCTTTTGCAGATGGCTGTGAGGTGTGCTCAGGACCATCCACACTGTAGAGCTGTCCCAGTGCCTGCTTCTGTGACCAGGCAGAAGGAGCAATGGCGATGCATCAGTGACTGTTGTGTTTGTGTCGGCCTGGCCTGCTCACTGGGAAAAGGAATGAAATTATCCCACTGCCGCTGCCTCTGCAGGTTGCATTTCTCTTTAGTTTTCAAGCCACATATTGTCCCAGATCTCCTGCCAATAGCAGGGAGCGAACTGATAATGCAGCTGCTATTAATAAAGCAGCATTGTTACATATTCATATCAACCAGACTTCTAATTCTACAATATTTAAAAAAAAAAAAAAAAGGCAGTGCTTCACTGGGGTGATGGAAGAAGGCATCAGGTGTGATGGTGTTGGAGATGCATTTCACCAGCACTGGCAGAACCTGCTCCCCTCATGTTTCTTCTCTTGGGGATTCCCACGCTGAACTGGCCCTGGGGTCCTCGCCCACCTCCCCCTCAGCCTTCCTTCTTCCCAGCAGTGCTGAGCTAAAAGGTGGGATCCCAACGGCGGTTGCAGGATTCCCGGCGCGCTGTCACCGCAGGGAAATGGGAGCGGTGTGAGACAGGGGAGTGCTGAAATCAGGCGGGTGGGTTGGCGGGAATGGCTCAGTGCTCTTCTCCATTTTATGTAGAAAATTTCACATATTATGTAAATTGAAAGGCAAAGTATGGAAAATCTGGGTATAAATCCGGGATGTATGTATGTTTGTACAGTCATTAGAGAGGAAAGTATACCACAGAATCGTGGCCAATGGATAAATATGCTTATGCTGCCATTCCTGCAATAAAATATGCTTTTTGTCATTGCTACAGTATAAAAAAGTACTGTCTCCAAAACTGTAGCAGCATTTTATGGTAAGCCATAAATTGGGAGAGATACCTAATTATTCATAGAGTATTATGGAGGTGTCGGTAAATGACTTCACCATTAAGGCCACACTGAGACTTGCCCATAAAGCAACACCCTCTCTCACTTCTTAATGATTGAATTCGGTGTCCAGATTTGGTCAAATAAATCCTGCGAGGCCAAGCACGTTTTCTGTGAACACTGGTCTGGAAACTTGCCCTTACCCTCTGGCCAGGAACGTTTTGAAAGCGCAGCTGTGCGATCTCCGAGCCTTCCAACAAGCCCTGCGGTCCCCGAGCCATTCCTGGCTCTCTTGTCCCTGGTGCGTGTTGGAGCTGCTCCCATCTCAGCTCAGCTTCCTTCGTCTCCCAGCACATGCCAGGAAAGGGAGCATGGTTGTTCTACCAGGTTCCCAGCGCTGGCAGCGCCAGGAAGCAGGCTGGCGTCGAGCCCTCCCAAGAGCAGCTTTCAGTTGCTGCAGCAAACAGTTTCCAAGCAACTCGGAGGATGCTGGTCTAAAAGGACTCTTGGTAGAGGCATGTAATATTAACTGGAGTTATTAAAAGGAGCAATGCTAAAAAGGATGTGGGAAGGGCAGCCGATGTGGTGTAGCCGATATCCTTCTGCCATCACTCATATTATAAGTGCTATAACAAATCTGGAGGCATGTATCAGCTGAAATGCCTACAGAGGCTCGGCAAGACTGCAGGCAGCTCTGGTTCCCAGCCTGGTCCTATGAGTGCTGTGGGTGGGCAGGATACAAGGCACTGCTCTCCTGCCAGCTCTTCAGCTGTGCACTGGGACAGATGCAGAGGATGCAGAAGATGTTGTCCCTGCCCTGAAGAACTAGCGTCTCAGGCCTCCATCCAGCTTTTGGACCATTTTTGAGCAGATCTGTTCCCTGGCATTGCTGAGCCTACAGTGAGTGCTGCTCATCTGGGAACAGGTGGGAGAAGGCCACTGGGTGGATCTGCCTGCGCTGATCTCCAGCCCTGCTCCATGCCCTGCCGTGCGTTTCCTCGCTGGAGGCTTAACTGC
Organism: Grus americana; assembly: GCF_028858705.1. Classification (NCBI taxonomy): domain Eukaryota; kingdom Metazoa; phylum Chordata; class Aves; order Gruiformes; family Gruidae; genus Grus; species Grus americana. The sequence goes on along the minus strand of NC_072863.1, from coordinate 11,725,348 downwards.
TCTTTCAGGTCATATTTTCTTGCTCTGCCTCTCTTTATTTCCATTGTTTCAATGTTCCCTTGCATCCTGCGCCCATTTCCGTCACTGTCTGCAGCCATCTCTGAGCATCCATCCCCCCTCTCTTCGTCTTTGTTGTTGCTTGCTCCCGTTGACTTTGGGCTGCAGTGGCAGGGCTTGCCCATGCGAAGACTGGGGACTGGTCACTACTGAGAATTACCATGCAGCGCTGCATTCAGGTGGAGAGAGCAGTGGGAAGGCACTGTCCACAGGCACTTGAACCAATCTGTCCCTCCACGGGGAGCAGTGTGGAGATTGCTCTCTCCATTCCTTTACAAGCACAAGCTGGAAATGCTCCTCTTGCTGCTACAGCTTGTTAGCCTGGGGAGATCGGTGGTGTGTGGGCAGCTGAGGGGTTTGGCTGTCTGCAGAAGGCCCCTGTAGCATTGCTGTATGTTCATAGGAGGAGGCACAGCAGGATCTCTGCCTTCATCCCCATCATAAAAGCGCGAGGAGGAGTGCTGGGATGCTTCCCTATGGCCAGTTGGCATCAGTGGGAGAGGCCAGCATCATCAGCAGGGCTCCTTTCAGGTTTTCTGAGCTCCCAGGAGCCTGAGCCTGAGAGGAGAGACCCCATAGTGGGCTCACCAGGATGTGAGCTCTGATCCCCAAAGCTAAGCTCTTTCTTTGGCAGAGGGAGTGAGTGAGTGTGGCTGGAAGGTGACAGGCAGCTGGGAACAAGTCCGCCTTGTCTGCACCAGAGGCTGGAGCTCCAATCCCACTAGACAGACCTGCACACTCCTCTATAAACCATCTTTGGTGAGAAGCCATGCCGTGCCAGAGTGCTGGAGCAGTGTCCTGCTCTCGCAGCGCTGGCAACGCTGCAAACAGATCTGCCACCCTCCCTGCCTCCAGCTGCCCACAGTTGGTGAATTAAGGCTCCATGTTAAGATAAAGGCTCAGCAACTCCTCAAACCCAGACCTTGGTTTGGATGCAGGGATGCCACAGCAGCGGAGCTAGGGTGCTGGGGGTGGCCTAGCAGGGTTGCTGGGGGAGAGGAAGGTGGTGGAGCAGCCTGTGGGATGCTGAGGCAGGCAGGAGTGGGGTGCTGGATGAGAGGGAGGAGAGACAAGGCGCTGCCACCCGGTCACTTGTTCCATTGTGTAGCAGTCGAGGCCAAGCTTGTTCCACCTGAAGTGGGTAGAAACTGAGGTTAGTGCTGCTCGGTGGACGGGCACTTCTAGCAAGCCCCTTGCCTTCCAGCAGAGCATAGGATGCTTGATTTTTGGAAAGAGTAAGAGAGATGGAGTTAATTGAGAGAAGTCAGGAGCTGCATTGGTAGCAGGTGGGATTACTGGTGTGACAGGGGATCTGCAAAGTGCCTGTGCTCTTTGCTGTGGTTATACATAGCAGAAGACATCTGGCTTTTCTTGCCTTGTCCACAAATTTAACTTTCTCTCTCTCCTGAGGTGGTGTGAGCTCAGGACTGGGGGGAGATAAGGAGGAGGTGGTTTTTTACTGATCAACAGCAAGTCCAACACATAGGTGGTTGTGAGCAAACACTGGCATTGCAGGAGTGCTGAGAGGCCAAACGTGGCTTTCTGTGGTGGAGGCCTGCCCAAGGGAAAGGTAGGGGAGGGGCTGGTCAGCCAAGCAGGGGCTTGCGGACCAACTGGGAGTGAGATCCATCTCTCCCTGAGCATGGGAAGAAACTCCTGGAGTCTGCAGATATCGTTGAGGCACTCAAATCTGGAGATGGATTTGAAGAGGTAGCTGCTGTCATGGTCCAAGCAGGCAAAGTCAAGTCCTGGCACTCAAACAGGCATTTCACACTGGAAATGGAAAAGGCTCAGCTGACATTACAGCTCTTCCTGATGATGGTTTGGATTGGGCTTTGTCATGCTGCCTGAGCCCCTGGGGTGGCCACCTGTACCGGCCACCTGTACCAGGGCAGCAGCTGAAGGAGCCACATACCTCCTGGGCAAACAATACCACCAGTCTACATGTAGCACCACCTACATGTGCAATAGCTGCACCAGGCTGTTAGCAAACAGACTGTGCTGGAAAGGTGGCCAAAGAAGGACTGTGACAAGAGGAGGGAGGGCAGGGTCTTCCCTCAGCACCAGAAGCATGAAGGGCTGACTTGCAGTGTGGGGTCCCATGTGCTGGGACAGCTGGACCATCAGGAGCAGCCAAGATGGGGGCTGGCCTGCTGCAGTCCAGAATCTCCTCCTCCATGAAGTGGACTTTGCAAAATCTGGGTCCGCACCTGCCCTGGAGTGCCAGAGGAGATGCTTCACTATCTCTGGCCAGACAGTGCTGGCAGTGGGAGGGGGTCACCCGTGCTGCCCACAGAGCCACTCGCACTGGAGGACTTGCTTCTGCCACTGGCTGAGGGAGGGGATGCTGGACTGCAGGACAAGCGCAGCAGTGCCTGCACTGCTACCGTAAATCTGCCTGCCATCAGTGTGTGGGGACAATGCGAAGAGCATTTCTGCTGACTTATGGTTTCTCTGCTCCATGGGGATAGGAAATAGCATTGCGCGACTGGTTCTACTGGCATTTACTGCGTCATGAGTTGTCCTTCCTCCCTGTGCAACATCAGCGGGACTTGGCGAGTGACTACTGCCAGGCAGGTGAGCATGCACAGGGCAGGGACCAGTATGCCAGGAGCTCAGACTCATGTGAGGGTCTGGTGGCTTTAGCGATGTGAGAAGCTGTTGTTCCTGCTCAGGGTTGCAACGTGGTTATGGCACAGCAGTATCATATCAGCTGTCCCTGTTAGACCCACCTTGCACCAGGGAAAAGGTGATGGCCAGGTGTGAAATGTGCCACTGCTGCTGTGCTGCCTGATGGCCCTTGTCTCACATGCATCACCCTCCATCCTTCCAAATCAGCACTAGATCCTTCCAAAACTGCCTTGCTTGCAAAGCTGAAACAGCTTTGCAAGGGTCATCTGCTGCCACCAATGGTGGCACCACGCTTGTGTCCCACTCTGCTCTCAGCAGCAGGGTAACCATGCTCACCCTTGTGGCTCTGGCACCAGCTATGCAGCCCGCTCAAGGGCTTGGTGGTGCAAAACTGACCCACTGTGGCGGCAGATGAGACTGGAGGAAACACAGAGCAGAGGAGCACAGCCAGGACTGTGCAGCAGTGGGTGGCATGCAGAGCCCCTCTCCTCTCAAGCAAGTAATGTCAGGCCTTGGTAACGCCACTGCCTCCGTGCCAGGGAGCATGTGCTGAGGCAGGGCAGTCCCTGCCTGTTGAATCAAGACTCACAGGTCCCCCCTTAGCCCTCCCCTAACCAGCCTCCTGCCTGCCATAGTGGCTGCTGCCATCCCAGCCCATCCTGAGTAGCCCATGTAGTTTTTTTCCCCAGCCCCATGCTCTTGTTGCCTCTTTCAACACCTCCTCTCCACGTGAAGCCGACACTGGCAAGTCCAACCCATCACACCACAGCAGCGAATGCCAGCTGCACAGGAGCACTCGTGGGGGAATGGGAAGCAGCAGGGTGCCCTGCTTTGTGCCTGGTTTGAGGCATCCCGGCAGCAGCACCTTAACCTCTTCTCTGTCTCCGCATGCTGGGTCTCAGTGGCCTTCTTCTGTGCCTTGGTTGTCTTAATCTTCCAAGGAGAGTGGTAGTAATGGCTCTGAAGTGCTTTGGGAGGAAAGGGAAATGCCAAGCACTGTCTCTGCCCCTGGTGTGATGGTCAGTGGGCTGTGGCAGCCTCCTGAAGCCCCTCTGCCCAAGGATGCCCCTCTTCACCTCTCAGCACTTTGAAGAGACATGATGCGGCTCTTGGCTAAACAAATTTTCATTTTCCATGGCTCTCTTCTTTCCTACTCAGCATTCAGGGAGCATCGTTTTGGTAACCAAGGTATTTGCATAATCTGTATTTTGTGGTAATTGCTCCCTTTCAGAAGAGGTGCTTATCATTCCATCGGTTTTTGGGGAGCTTGTGCTATCTTTGAGGCCAGGTGAGGAGATGGTCCCCAAAGGGGAGTGGCTGAATTGCTGTGCTGTGGCTCCAGGGATGCGTCCCCCAGGGCAAGGAGGCTCAGGGGAGCCTTTTGCCCATAGGCTCCTGCACCATCAGTGATCTCTTGTTGCAAGTCCCTTCCTTGCCCCATGCCTCAGTTTCCCCTTAGCCCCAGAACCTCCAAGCTGTGAGGCGGAGGATTTTCTCATGCTGCGTGCCTCCATGCAGTGGGACACAGGGTCTCCATCTCTGCAGGAAGTGCCTTCACAGGGCTGCTCCCTCTCTCCCTGATGCCATGGCACGGAAAAGCAGCTGCTGGGAAACGCTTCGTGGCACTTCAGCAGCTACTGGAGCAGTGGAGCAGGACAGGAGGCAGGGGCTGTCACCCAGCCACAGGAGATGCCACTCTGTGGGAACACCCTGGCTTTCTGCCCTGTGCCACCGTGACACGGCACCCAGGGGAGCAGGGGGTCTCAGGGGCTGAGCTGTGGCCAGTGCCTGGCATGCCTGCCTGCTGCTCTCACCCGCCCAGCAGCATGACTCACTCCCTGAGTGGCAGCTCCCACGTGGCAGCGTTTCTAAGAGACCAAGGAGATGTTTCCAAAATGGCAACAGCTGAACAGGAGCCCAGGTCCTTGTCCCCGGGACCTGGGTAAGGCATGTGTGCTCCCGCTCTGCCAAGGAGAGCCGGGAAGTGGCTGGCTGGGGGGCAGGATGCCTGCATCTGGGGTGGCAAACTGGGCAGCCTGTGTTGGAGTAGAAAGCAGCAAAGCCTGGACTTGCCCAGCATTGGCAAAGGTTGGAAAGGCCGCGAGGAGGCGGCTGCTTGCTGGGTGGGATGTGGCATCGAGCAAGGGAAATGCCCAGCTCCAAGGGCTCAGCCATCCACAGCCCCAGACAAGGAGAGGCAGCCAGCCAGTTCTCTGCAGGCTTGCAAGCTGGTTCTCAAGTTTGCTGCCCATTAAGCATGGGGAAGCAGAGTCTCTTCTGGTCTTGAATTATTTCTCTGTCTTGCTCTCGCAAAGCCCATGTGTGCTGTCCACAAGGCCTGGGATGCCTATGGATCCGGGACAGGCAGCAATGCAGAAACCAGCCTGGCCCGCAGTGCAGAGGTTAAACCATCCCTGCGCTCTCTGACTGCAAGAGCATCCTCTTCCAGGCATCCAGGCAGCATTGGTGCTGCCTGACCTGACTGCTAAGCAGGAGCTGAGGTTTTTCACAGCACCAGTCTCAGTGTCTGCTGAGCTGTGCAGTCCCCCCATCCTTCTCTGGGTGGGAGTGGGATGCTGCATCTGTCCCTGCTCCCCTATGCCAGCATTGCTCCCAGCATGGCTCTGCCATGCAAAGTCAGCTCCTCTTTATTGCCTGCTCCACCCTCCAGGCCTTGCTTCTGCACTGCCATCAGCCAGACAGTGGAGGCTGCTCCTGCGCCAGTACTGATTGTCTCCCTGGCTGTATTAAGTCTTAGTTTATCTATATAAAATCTCACATCAGACTGGCAGGTAATTCTGTAATCACTGTCCCTCCTATCGTGCTGGCCTCTCCTGTCTCACTGCTAGTTTGATATCCTCTTTAGGTTTACTCTCCCAGAAGTTAACATTGTCTTTGCATTCCCCAAAGAACAATGCTGCTAAATCTGGATCCCAGTGCTGGTCTCTATGAGAAGCCCTTAATTCCCTTTCCCATTAGAGAGATGCCCAGTTAGCAACCCCTCATGGCTCCTCTCCTGGTCCGTCTCCCTGCTGAAGTGCTCCGGCCACAGTGGCTGGCTGTGTGTGGTGCGGGGGCTTGGCCGTGGTGAAGTGCGTGCCGTCTCCTCCTTGGCAGCTCTCATCTGGCCCCAGTGCCTGGCTCTGGTGGAGGGTCCTCCCATCTCCAGGCAGCCAAACCCAGGACTGAGTGAGCCTGGGGTGCTGGCACACTGCAGCAGTGTTTGCCCCACACCTTGCAGACCCCTCACTTTGATTCCTTCTGTGGGGAGGCAGGTGATAGTTCCCACACGAGGTAGGGCTTCAAAGCACTTTGCACCCAGTGCCTTGCCTCAGAGACCACATGAACCCCATGGACTCCATGGAGGTTTCTCTCTGCAGCCCCCCCGGGAGGCAGCTCATTACCATCTCATGAGCAGGGTAGGGGATGGGATGTGGGGTGGGGGGAGGCTGCACTGGGAGCATCTCCCAGGCTGTGGGCTAACCACTGGCAGAGGATCCTTTCTTCAGGTTAGACAGAGGGTGCTTTGAAGTGGTTTGGTGCTTGGTTGGTTTTTGATCTTTGGGGGGTTTTTTTCCCCTCTCTTTAATGGGAATTGTATTCTGTGCGTGGAGCAGCTGGTAATTCTCCTCCTGGCTGCTGCCATGTCACCTCTGAGCAGCTCTCGTGAGACTTTCCACTGGCTGAACAGAGAACTTGAGCAAGAAGAGCCTTGGGTCTGCCCTGCTGTAACCCTACTGATTAGAGAGATGTTTCTGAGAAGGCATTAGATACCTGGTCTTGCCTGGGCTGGGGACACAGAGAAGAGAACTTGTGAGCAGCATCCCCACCCTGTTAGCTGTGATTGTCAACCTGGAGGTCTGTACGATCCAGCCAACACAGCACAGCATGTGCCTCACTGATGCTTAACAGCAATAAAATGCTGTGGTCTTGGGTTTTGGTTTTGGTTTTGTTTGTTTGTTTGTTTCCAAAAAGTGCTTTCTTTAGTCAAAATCCTCTAGTCCCAGAGGAGACTTAGGCCTCAGCTGGGTGAGGGAAGATGTTCCCTGGAGAGTTGGGGCCAACCTGGAGCTGTGGGTTCCTCTGGGGAGGGAAAAAGACCTTGTGGCTGCAGGAGAGAAGCTGGATGCTCTGGTCTCAGCTCCCATCCCTTGGCTCTGTAAAAGGAGGATGTTGGGGTTTGTTTTGTCTCATTTCTTCAGAGGAGATCTTTCTATGGCAATGCCTTCCCTTGCTACCTGTTCGCGCAGGATGAGATCCAAGTTAGATAGTCTCCGCTAACGCTGATACTAATAACTTGCCTGTGTTTACCTGCCCCCAGCAATATTCTTGCAAATGAGGTGTCAGCAGGGATGCTGGCATGTGTGAGCCACTGCATGTGGGTTTTACAGGACCAATAAAGCAAGGCTGGGGCATGTGGTCAGGAGGAATCATGCTGGCATCCAGCCAGAGAGCCAGTGGCATGTGGGAAAGATCCATCTCCCAGGCTGGTTTGAGATGACCGCGTCTCAGCACTTGCTCCTTCACCTAGCACTTGTTCAACAGAGGGTCCTTGTGGAAATGGCTTGAACTTCATGTGTGCTAACCACAGCTCCTGCAGGCTCCTCTGCTGAAAGGTAGCAATTTGTTATCCAAGCTTCGGTGCAGGCTGCTTCTACAGGAATCGCTCTGCCTGGCATGAAGAGCAAAGGACGGATATAACACCTGTGGGTCTTCCAATCCCTGTGTGATTTGGCTGCAGAGCCCTACTCCTGCCTGTCCATGAAGAAGCTGGGCCAGATAAGTCTCCAATCTCCCAGTCCCATGCAGGATGTAAGCGATGCCCCCAGCCACAGCTCCAGGGAGACTGGGAACCATCTCTTAGTCAATAACGCTGCGTCTCTGCCTCAGTGGCCCTAGACCCATTCGGAAACTGCCCCTAGACCCTGAGCGACTTATGGTCCGTAGCCTCTGATATACCTCAACCACTACGTCTGCAGCAGCAGGACTGGCAGGGCTGTAAGAAGGTGACCAAGGACTTGGGAGCATCTCATCTCTGTCCTGCAAATTCGTGGTACCACTTTGTTACTGAAAGTGCTGCTGTGTAATCCATCCCCAGTGTGCGAACGGGCTGGCAGGGAGCTATGCCTCTGGGAGATCTGCTCCTCCTTCCTCTGCCATGGGCACTGGCTCCAGGATTTGCAGATGCTCTGGGTCAGAGGGTTTTGTCTCTCCTCCTTTTTAATTGCAACAAGGATAACTGGTTTTGTGGTTAAGCACTAGTGCAGGAAGTCTGTGAGCTCTCCTTCCTCCCTGGCACTCATGCAGCTCCCTGCCAGCAGTCAGGCATGACCAGAGGCTCCCCTCCCCCTGCACCTTGGAGGAGCTGACTAGCTGTGTGCCAAGAGGGTGCCAGCGCATCCCAGCATGTTCAGTGAGGAGAGGTCTGTGCTAGCTACCTTCCTCTGGCTGCCTGCTCCCCTCCAACCTCCTTGTGACCCCTTCCCATGCTTGCAGAGAGCCCATTATCATGCCTAGTTAATGGACAGGGGGAGAGGCTGGTGTGTCTGGATTTAGCACCAAGATGGTGGGCCTGGAGCCCAGCTGCTCTTTCCTGAGGTCTTGCATGCACTTCTCTTGCAGGGCACCTCTGCCCGGCGGGTGGCTTTCTGAATTGCAAGATTTTGAGGGGCTGTGACTGACCTTCTCCCAGCTTAGTGGCCTTCCTTCCACCTATTCTGGTGGCCTTCCTCCCACATGTCCTGGTGACCTTCCATCCTTTGTGCTTCATTATGTAGGGCTATTATGAAAAACATTCCCCTCCCATGAAGGCTTGGCCACTGCTGCTGTCATTGCTGAACTCCAGGGCTGGAGCTGAACCCCCACATTGTCTCTTCCCACTCCTTGGGAGGAAGCCCCCCCAGCTGGATATCCATCCTAGCCCTAGGACAGAGCTTGTAGCTCCTGTCTCCCCATGACAACAAGCTGCTGGCAGCCAGGAGGTATTAAGGACAAACTGGCTCATCTACTGAGAGCGTTTGATTGTTGTTGTTATCATTTTGATTACATTTTTTATAGGTTAGCAGAAGGATTTTAATCTGGACAGTGAAGTAGGAAATGGAAGAAGCTGTGCCTGGAGCTCACCAAGGAGGCGGCAGGGCCTGGTGACTCCTTGTCCACATCTCTGGAAGGTGATTTTGATGCTCTCAGCCAAACTAGGAATGTCAAGGAGAGGCGTTTCTGGCCTGGCCTCATGGGACTGCAGCTGCCCCTTGTGTTATGCACAGTCCAGCTGGTGCCCAAACGGCCAGTGGTGCTTAATCCCAGCCTCACAGCTGCCCAGAGCTGGTCACTGCCTCAAAGCATCGATCTGAGCAGGCAGAGGAAGAGGCAGTAAGCTCCTGAGGCCAAGCTTCAGCTCTCCCTTCTGCTTCTTATGACTCAGGACAGACAAAGTCATATTATGTGTTCCTGCCAGCAGTTACAAATTATCATTCACCAAAAGTGCCAAGGTGACAGCTGTGGAGACCATGGGCAGTGGTTTTGCGTGCAGATGAGAAGCAGCGTAGATCCTGGCTCTGCCATGCTCTCTGGATGGTAACGCAGCCAGTGTGAATGGGCATGGCTGTTTAGAGAGCTGCTGCTGCCGTGCCGGCCTGTGCCGCCTCTCCTCCAAGGCTTGGCCACTGCCTAGCAGTGGGTTTGACCTGCCGCAAAATGGGTTTGTTTCAATCCCCCTTGATAAAAGCAAAGTAGCAGATCTGTTTACTTCACACTGCAGTGGCTTGAAGGCACAGATGGGAAGATAGCGTGTGGCAAGGGAGGGAATGTGGAGCGGGGCTGCATCCAGGGGACTCCGCCAGCCCCACCAGGGCTGGCGTGAGGAGTTGTTTTGCCCTATCCTGAGCTCTCCATGCCACCACCAGCTTCCTCACTGGGGATGTGTTTCTGGAGGGCTCTTGCAGTGTGGGTGTGAGGTGCCCTGGGGCTGTCACACAGGACTTCCATCACTTCCCCTGCCATACCCACAACCCCGGCCCCCTGCCCCCTGTGCCAGCCCCAGCTCCAGGTGCTCCAGTGGTAGCCAGTTGGTTGTTTCAGCCTGATCCTATTGGTCCATCATGGTCTGCAAAGCTTGTGGGCAGTAGTCCGTGGGCGTCCTACTGCAGGAGAAGACACACAAGAGGCCAGGTGACAAAAGTGGTGGCTGGCACCCCTTGGCTTAGGAGGCTGTCCAGATAGGTAATGGAGGGGAGGCAGCACTCCCACACACTGGGGGCTCTGCGTGCTGTGGCATAGCAGGGGTGCCGCAGCCCCGTGGTGGTGTGGGTTGCAGGGCACTGTGCAGTAATTTGTTGCAGCTAATGCTGTGTGACAGTTTGACAGGTCCTCCTGGGACAGCCAGAGCTGACATGCCATCTTCAGAGCTGTCACTCTTTGGCTTCCACACTACAGTGTTTGTTATAAGCAGGCAGCATGGGTAACTCTTTCCCCCAGTGTTTAAGGAGTGAGAAGCGCTGTGGTTTTATTTGCATGTCCTCGGGAAGATGCTCAGCCCCACGTTAACGACACTGGGCTGTATCCTCCAGAGAGATGGAGCCGGCTGGGGGGAGGGCAGTGAGGAGGGGAGTCTGACATCCCCCTGGTCTGAGGACGTGATGCACCTCCCTTAGAAGATTCAGGGCTCTGGCAGGAGCTGAGCATTGCCATGCCCTATTCTGGGGCTTGCCCCTGCCCAGGCCCAGCAAGGGGTTTTGCACCCACTTGGGTGAGCCATGGCTGCCGCAGCATACAGTGCTTCTGGCTGGGGAGCAGGTGGGGATGGCATCAGCTCCTTGGGGCTGGGGTAGCCACTTCCAGGCTCAGGAAGCTGCTTTAGGAAGGAAGGGGCTAGAGATGCTCACGTGGGGCTCACCCAGAGAAGGCACTCCTGCCCAGCCCCAGAGTTAACCCTGGAGCTGGATGTGGAGTTTCACATGTAAAACACAGGAGCAGGACATATTGCTGCCTTCCCTGTCCCCCTGAACTTGACCCAGGATGTAAGCAGCATCCTGTATGGGCCACTGTCACCCTGTCAGGAGCTCTGGGGCATGAGGTGCCATCACAGACCCAGCCGGGGGATGCTTGTGGTCCCATGCCTTCCATTTTTCTGCTCTGCCACGTGCTCTTGATGCTCTCCAAGAGCAGTGAGGCTCCCAGTGCTCAAACCCTTTCACTCTCAGAGAGAAACAAACCGGGAACACTCACAGCAAAGCAGAATTACTGGCGTGTCTGGAGAGGCAGGGAGCTGGAACAAGACAGGCTCTGACAGCTGCTTTTGGGAGGTCTGCGAGAGCCACGCACAGCTCGCCCTGCAGAGCATCAACCCCCATTTTGCCCGGCTGCCTTTTGGCATGCACAGCCTGTCCACATCTCTGGAGCTGTCTGGGTCTACCTGTCCTGGCCATGAAATGCTTTTGGGGTGGGCGCTGGAGCAGCAGCCAGGGGCTACTCCCTCTTGGGACAGTGGCTGAGCAACAGGGATGCGCCAGTCCTGGTGGTGGGGCTGGGAAGCAGCATGTGCTTCCAGGCTGAGTCATGCTGCGGATTGTGTCTTGTTCCTTGTTGAGAGTCCAGATACGGTTATTCGCTCAGCAGAAATCAGCTTATCATCCACCTCTCCCCACCTATCTTTCTGTCCATCTGTCCGCCCCTCCCAGCTCCTTCACGTAGCAGCAGAGTAGCATTTGTAGGGGAAAAAAAAAAACAAACCCAAAACGCTGCCTGGAAGATTTGGGTTGCTCTGCAGGGCTGTAAGGTCAGGAAAGCAAAATCTGGTGCTTGCTATGCAGAGCACGGAGCTGGCATGCCAGGCAAGCAGGTACTTACTCAGCTGCAGCTGCAAGGGCCGGCTTTGCACTGGGATGGGGGCTTGCATCCATGGGAAGAGGGAAATGATACTACCAAGGCCAGAAGGTGATGGTAGGTGTGCAGGGGAGATCAAGGCACATTGAGCTCGTGGGTAGGACTTGATGTTCCCTATGTGGGCCAGCCAGACGGTCAGAGCTGCGGAGGGGCACAGGGCGCCTGCACTGCTCTGTGTCCCCTCACCGAGATGTCTTTGTTCAGCTGCTCTGTGCCTAGGTTATTTTAGCTTTGATTCAGCTCCAAAATTGCCTTGGCTGAACCTCTGTCTTTATTGTTTTTGGTCTGCAGAAGCATCATTGAACGTGTCAAAAAGATAAATTGGAGAAAAGGAGAGGGGAAAAAAAAAAAAGAAAATAAAAAGAGGAGAGCAGTGTGGTTGGTGGGGAGAGCTGTGCCAGTTGTGGTCTGCCAGGGCAGCTGGCTGCTTTGAGCACACACTCCCTTCCCAGAGGCAGCTCCTTGCCCTGCTGCCTAACTCCCTCCCTGCAGTCCTGTCCCCTTCTCTGCAAGGCTGAGACACCCTTCTGGGCATCCCCCTTCCCTTCTGCCAGAGGGGTTTTTCCTCTCAGCAAAGCTCATTTAGGCTTAGCATCTGCCCTGCAAGCCTGGTCTGGGAGTGCCAGGAGCACAGCCACTGAGACCTGTTCTGTACCTGCCCTGAATAGGGCTGAGACACTGACTCTAGCCCAGTGGGTGGTGAGCTGAAGCCCCTGCAGATCAGCCGGGAGCACTGTAGCAGGGCTCTGGAGACGAACAGCAAAGAGGTAGGAGGGAGCGAGACAAACCCAAGCAGGCCAGACAGCAAGAGGGGTCCTAGGGTTTCTCTCACTGGTGAGCTTGTGCACGTCTCAGAGTACAGCATGCCAAAATGCCTGGTTGAGGGTCCATGGACCTGGGGAAGGTCTGTGCAGCACAGACTCAGTCTGCATGGGTTGGCTTGGGCTGCAGCCCAGGCTCTCTAAGGAGTTCAGGGGGCTCCTGTCCCAATGGTTTGAAGAAGTTTCAGGTTTCAAGGGTCAGGCGTGATGGATGAGGTTTGGAGGTTCTCTGTCCATTTGGGGTTATCAGTCGGTGCTGGAAGACATGGCACCATCCAAAAGCTCCTGGACCCAGTGCTGGGGATGTGCCATTGAACAGCTCAGGGCAGGTTGCTGTTGGAACACCTTCACCTGCAATCAGCCTTCTCCAAGACACAGCTGTCAGTGGAACCCCTGCCCCAAGGGCTCATTATCTGCCAGGCAGAGAACTAGCCTCCTCCCAGAAGGATCGGGAGAGTTAAATCCCGCCGAGGTGCTGGGACCCTTGGTTTGGCTCCCAGGAAAACTGTTCACAGTGAGTTATAGGAGGTTGAAGAGGTGGTTGTTATTGCTGCTGGGGATGCTGGGGCAAATGAATAAATGAATTAAATAAAATGTCAGCCAGAAATGAATGAGAACTGGCATTACTTTTTCAGCTTGCACTTTACAAAATGAATCTCCTTGTGCATGGCTGATTTGCATATTCAAAATAGGCCGCAGCGGAGGGGCTCTCCTTATGAACCAAGGGCTAAATTGTGTAAATTCGGTTATCCAAACACTCTTCTAAATGACTGGAACAATCTAACAACATAATCCATTGCCAGAGGAGATGGGTTTTCAGAGCCTAAGCCCCTTTGTTTCTGGAAACAATGTCAACTTGCGCATGAGAAATGAAGCCGAGAAATTGCCAGCAAGAGCCAAGCTGGATCCCGTGCTGGGGCAGGTGAAACCATTCCCTGCCCCAGTTGCCTTTCACACCTGAAATGGGGAAGATTGGTCTGTGTGAAAACTTCAGGAGGCAAATACTGAGTGGATCCCATTAAATAAGGCTGGTTTCAAATAGAAACTGATTTGCATGGGCTGATCAAGCTAATTACTACAGCAGGAACTCAGAAAATCATCAGATTCTTATGCAGCAGGAGTGCTGAGGTCTGCTGCTATGAAGCTTGGTGTAAAGAGGCCTGCCAGCATTACTGTGCCTTCAGCAGCAGCCACACCAGCGTCTCCATCGGGAGCTGTGCATGGGATGTGGCTATTGTGTCAGCTCCATTTGAGGCCGTCGCTGCTCGCCTGCCAGCAGCAGCCTGAGCTGTTGTTCCCCTTCATCTGACAGGGAGGCAAACTCATGACATCAATAATTTATAAACCATTTAGTCTGGTTTAGAAACCTATCGGGGTGTTTCTCTGTATTACCGATGCTTTCCAAACACCATAGTATGTGCAGAGTGCAATGGCGCCGTGGAGCAGTGCCTGCTGGCACAGACAGAGCCAAGCTGCCGATGGCAGGAGGCACCCACGCAGCATGTGGGTAATGAGCGTCTCGCTCCTGCTGGTGATTTGGTCCCATCTGGTATGCCTGCATCCCACAGGGACCCCAAGTGCCTGCATCCCATGGGGAAGCGTGCTTGCATGCATCCCATGGGGACCCTGGGGCAGAGATGTCAGGTCGTGCTGCCACAGGAGCAGCTCCACGTCCCCATGCCTGCGCTGTTTCCCCAGGTGACTTCTGGGCGAGCAGTTGTACATCTGGTGAGACGTGTGTGTCTTGTGTCAACAAACAGAGAGATGCCGTCTCCCGAGGCTGCTGGTTTGGTGCAATGTTTGTACACACACAGGTAGAAAACAGAGTACACATGGGCCTGGCTACCTGTGAAGTGTGCTGCACTCACAAGCCCACTTGCTGCAGCTTGCAGAGTCCCCCTCCTCGCCCTGTGCCCCCAGGAACATGCTGGCAGGCAGCAGAGCTCAGAGCAAGTTATAAAGAGATTATAAAGAAGTGTAAATTAAGCCTCTGCCAGAAATGCCGGCAGCCCCAGGCTGAAAGCATCGCACTCAAAGGCTCCCCCTGCTCCTTTGCTTTTTTCTTTTTTTAATGGTTTTGCCTTTATCTGGCATCAACTCAAGGGCTTTACTGAGCCTCAGAGCATGGAAAGGGATCCCAGAAAAGACAGGGGTGGAGGGGGACCCAGTGATGCTGTTTGTCATCTCCCATAAGCAAATTCCTGTGTAGCTCTGGTCAAGGCTGGTGACAGTATCGGGAGCTCGATGGGACAGTCCCTGCTGCCACACAGGCAAGCTCGTGGGCCAGCTCTGTTGTGTCTTGGGGGACCTTCTCACCAATGTTGTGCTGCCAGAAATGCTCCAGGGTTTGCCACCTCTATGTCAAGGCGAGCTCTCACCCTGGACAGGCTGGTAGGGCTGAGCCATGAGTCACTGGACCATACTGGGAGGTGCTGGGTGAGTTCATTGAGTCCAACTCATGCTCCCTCTGCACCCGGGAGCTGTCATGCAGTCGTCTGGGTGGGGGATGTTGCTGTCACTTCTGTGGTCCTGCCACCTCTGTTGACATTCCTTCCCACAGGTCCCTTCCTTGCTCTGCTCTGCGCTGCTCTGGGTGGAGATAGCAGTCCCGAAAACCACCAGCAAGTCATCAGCTGAGCAAATTGCTCTCTGTAAAGCCAGAGTGAAAGTCCTGGGATTCATGAGGGCCCAAATGAAAGCTGCTTTCTGTGGTGCTGGGAGAGAAGGGCTGACAGCCTCCCTCACTGCTGCGTGGGGGAGGAGGTAGACTGTGCCCTCTCACTAATGGGATGTAAAGGATCCATAACTCTCCCCCCTTTATTTAACTCTTCTCTAGACTTTGTATGCAGCAATAAATTTATCTTCCTGCAAATCCTTTGGAGCAAGGTGGTCAGCTACGGGATCCCTTGCCTCGTGCCCAGGCAGGTGTGGAGGGAGCCATGCTCCTGCTACTTAGCTGCCAGAAAGGCGCTGCCACGCTGTACAGCAGCCAGACCCTGTCCCCAAGGAGCGTGAGGCTCTGGGGACATGCTGTGTGCATTGGGGGCTCTCTTGTAGGAAAGGCTCAGTTTGGGTTCAAGCTGCCTGTGCCAGCATGAGAGGGGCAGGAGCATCAGAGGCTGGCACCCATCACCCAATGTAAGCTCCTTCCTCCCCACAGGGCTGAGAGCGTTTATCTGCAGTACCACCAGAAAGCAAAGTTAATACAACACAGATGTATCCCAGGTTCAAACTGGGGAACACAGGAGCTGAGTGGTTCAATCAGCAGCAGTAGCTGAGTGGCGGATAGTGGCCGGGCTGTGGTGGGGAATTGGTGTCACTCCAAACCCTCATCACACAGCTGAAGTGTCACACAAATAAGGGAGAAAAGTGCTGTGGATTTTATTCCATCACTCCTTATCCCTGATTAATCCTCTTATGTGTTCATCTCATTTTAGCCCAGTGTTGACTGTCTGCTTACTGTATTCCTATAGTCCTCACAGAGATAAATATCCCTCCGAGTCTGTAATGCCTTCCCCAGCCTTGCCCTGCCTGGGCAAGGGGGGTCCCTGCCTGCTGACACTGGTGGAGCACTGTGGAGGAGAGCACCAAGGTAACCTGCCGATAGCAGTGGATGGTAGCAGAGGAGGGGCTGGAAAACAGATTCTCTGAGGTCCTAGATTAGTGCCCAGGTGCTGAAGGGAAAGAAAAATACTCTAAAAAAATTGTACCATGGTGGGGCTTTGCAGTCCATGCTCAGGGCACGTGCTCAATGCACTAGAGAGGAGATGGGCTTTTCTTTCACCATCCCTCTCTCTCTGCAGGCAGATTTGTTAGAGCTCTGCAAGGGAAGCCCTGCCTGTCCCAAGTCCCTCTCATCCAGCCCAGGCTCTCCAGCCTAGCTCGGTTTTGCTGGCAGCCCAGGGGTAGCAGCTTCCCTGCCTGCTGCTGGGTGAGGCTGCAGCATGAGACTTCTGAGCCTGACCCTGTTGCTAAAGGATTTTGCTTTGATCCTCAGCAAGGTGCTTCTTCATCTGGGGAGAACAAATCCCTTAAACAGCCAAAAATCATAGGGAAAATTGGAGGAAAAAATTGTGGAAGCTTCCAGGTAAAACCAATTTGCATTTATAGGAGAACAGTGTATGTAAATGAGGCAACCCATTGTCTTTGGGGGGCATTCAGACAGCACAGCACCCCAGCTTGTCCCCAGTTTGTGTGGGCATGGCCAGGCTGTGTGTGCAGGCACCCTGGAGGTCTTCATCATCTCACACTCATCATCCTTTGCTCCCACAGGTACCCGATGTCCCGTGACACCACTGCTGAGTGCCTGCCCTGGAGCCCTGCTGCCTCCTGAAGGCACTCAGTGGCACACTTGGGCACGTGCAAGCGGAGTCCCATCTCTGCCACGCTCGCACGCACCTCGGGGAGCCCATGCCAGTGGCCTGACACACGTAGGTGGGTACACGCCCCATTGGTGTGCCATAGAGGTGGGCTCAGGTCCTCTCTCCTGCTGCATATTGAGGGAGAGGGCTCATCCCAATCAGACTCTTCTTGATGTAGATTCTCACAGGTTTTGGCAAGCTATAGCATGGGAATTTTGGAGGCCTCTGGCTTTAGTAGCTGAAAATTTCTTGTCAAGCCCAGTTGAATTTACAGGCTCACCAGCAACCTGTGGCAGTGAGCTCCAGGGATTAATTGGCTCTTGGGTGGCAAAGTCCTGCCTTTTCCCAGTGTTAAACCTCCTTCCACAGGTTCTCATGCAGTGCCAGCTCCCTGCCTCATGTCAGATTGGTTTTAGGGGCCCCATCATGGTCCCTCTTCCTCTTCTCCTTTTCAGGCTGGAGAGCCCAAGTCTTAGATGGGAAGATGATGTTTGTGAGTGTTTGCCTGTGGAAGGTGTGATCCAGGCTGGGCTTCAGATTCTCGGTGGTGGTTCTGGCCGTGTCTCACAGGGCTTGTTTCAGGACAGTCTCTCGCTGTGCAGAAGCTGTTTCTTCCTTTGACCTGAGTGTGTCTGGATGTTGGGGGGCAGGGTCTTTGTTAGCCATGCTCACACTGTATTTTTCTGTTAATGAGCAGCATTACTTTGGCAATGGTCCCTCACCCTCCAAAATGCAGCTCTGAGCGCCAGGTCGGACCGGTCCCACTCCTTGCTGGTGGGGGGCTGAGCCCCTCTCCATCGCTCTCTGCCACCCCTGGGGTACCACAGGTCCTGGGATTTCCACCTGGTCCCCATCCCTCCCTGCCTCTCTGCCTGTGTTTATCTCTAGCTGAGATGCCAGGACCATTTAAAAAGCTGCGGGCTGAGCAGCAGAGAGCTGTAGCTACTGCCTGGAGCCAGGCTGCAGCTGCTGCTTCATTATTTACAGCTGCCTTTAGCCATTGGCTAGCTTCTCCAGCAGCTCAGCTCCAGCTGTGCTGGGGGACACTGCTCACCATCTACTTGTTCCTGCACTGGAAGCCAAGAGTATTTTTGCCCTCGAATGGTTGACATCTGGCACCTGACCTCTGTACCAGCAGTGTACCTGGCATACCTGCCAGCTCAGGACAGACCCAGCGCCATCAGTAAAGCTAACCCTTGCTAACCCTTTTGAAGAGCTCTACTGATTTTAAATTGCTTCCTAATATTGACAGCAAATCTGAGCTGGAGCACAGAGGGTAAAGTCCCGGGCCATATGGCAGAGCTGCACACAGGCTGCAGTTGTCCAGGCTGGGTCCATGCAGAACTTCAGCCATGAAGGCCTGGGTCATTCTACTGACTTTAATGTTGGTCTCAACCAGGCTGGCACCCCTCAGTCCAGCCCTCTTTGCTTCAGCCAGCTGTTAACTGCTGCCAAAGCAAGGGCAGCCATTACTGGGCCATCAAACGTTGCTTCCCTGTTTATTGTGCGTCTGAGCAGTTTCACTGAGTCTGGAAATACAGCATCTGTTTGCCGTTGCTGGGGACATCTGACATGTTAATGTGGTCCAAAAAGGCATCTTCCAAGGTAACCAGATGCTTGCTGGGCACAGATGCACAGTACTGATGGAGCAGAGATGCACATCATCACGGTGGATCCTGTGCCAGCCAGCTCTGCCCACTCTGCTCTTGTTCCCACCATTGGTCCCCACGCACCCTGGAAGCCCTGTGGGCTCCATCTGAGATAGAGACCAGCATGTGAGGCTGGAGCTGCTATATGTTCCCCATAAAAACACTTATTGGCCCGTTCCCCAGCGTTTCCTGCCACTGCCACATGTGCTCAGGATCCCACATGCCTTGCAGCCTGGCAGATGGAGGAGCCGGGCACAGTTTTGCATCAGGAGAGACAGGAATCCACAGGCTCTGTTTGTTCTCGGGGTGTTCACGGCACCAGAGGAAAGGGGAGAAGAGCTGGCACCCAGTCCTGCAGCACCGTCTGTGCAAAGTGCCCCTCTGCCAAAGCCTCAAGACCTTTCCATTACCACTCCCCATCCTGGGGCTCAGCTGTAAGCCCTTCTTCAGCTACAGAGAGTACTTCCACCTGGTGCCATCCTCTTTAAAGGCAATTGGAAATGGTACGAGTGTCTTGGGTATATGGAGACCATTGTTGCTCCCAGGCAACTGGTTTGTTCTGGTGGCTTTTCCCACTAGCAGAGATGGTCAGTCAGCTCTAGAAGCAATGGGAGAAAATCACTCCTCAGAGGGAGCAGAGATTTATTGCAGTAGGAAATTAAAAATGTATGTGTCAGCTTTTGGAGTAACTCTTGCTCTGCCTTTATCCATCTGGGGAGGAGTGAGGGCTCTGGATTCAGCCCTGCTCTGTCACGCAGAGAGCTGAAGGTGCTCAGGAAGCTGAAGGCACATCCCTTGGCAGCATATTGTGGTCGGGGATGACCAGATGGAGCTGATGTCTCTCTTACCTTGGGCGGCAGAGCATGACTGGATCGGTGTCAGAGCTCTAAGCACAAAAGATAAGTGTCCAAGGCCCAGGACAGGGGATATCTTCATGCCATGTCGGCTGAGACACCATGAAGAGCTGGGTGAGGAGCAGACATCGTCCCACAGGGACACATCTGTGGTGGGCTCCTGCTGCTCATAGGCACAGGGTATTCTCCTAGTGAGCCTTTTTACCTTGTGCTGAGCCATTTTCCAATGACCTTGTGTCTTGGCGGCATTGTGCCACGGTGATCCCCACGGACATAAGAGGATGCAGTGCAGCTTCTTGGGCTGGAGGCGGGCAGCAGGCAGGGACATAGGCAGGGTGGGGACACGGACATGAACAGCCATCGGCTCCCTGTGGTGGGATGGGGTCAGTGCTGGTCTGTGCCCACTGAGAGGGGTAGCAGGTGTTTTCCAAGCAGTGTGACCTGGCTCACTGGCCGCTGAGCCCAGGATGGGGCTGGGTTTGGGTGCTGCTGACCGGGCAGAGCTGCTGAGCTCCAGGGGTTGTTTCATGTTCCCTGCTGTGAGAGCGAGGCCAAGAGATTTTTCAGCCCAGCGCAGTTCTCTGCCTGGGAATTAGAAGAGGAAAAACAAAAAAATAGGCTTCAGGGAAGCGATGGCTCCTGCAGTCCTCGGGTGCAGATGAGCTGTAATTAACAGTGTTAGGGACAGCATTACCTGCTGCTGCTGCTGATTTTCTCCGACCTCTTGCTCTGGTCCAGGGCGAGCACATGTCGTGCCCCAAGCCCAGCATGGGACAGCTGCCATGGGAAGGACATTCAGAGCTGCAGCCTGGAGAAGGCATGTTGTACCTGCTGCTGAGCATATTATTGCTTCTCCTAGAGTGGATAAGTCCTGCTTACAAGGACACTGGTCCTCTTTTATTTAATTTCCTGGTAATGCTTCTGCAGCATCAAAGTCTTATCAGGAGAGGAGCAGCTTAAGAGCCTGGTAAAAGAGTTTTATTGTCAGTCTCCAGCTCTTTATTCCTCTCTTCCTTTTAATGCTGGACGGCAGACTGGTTGTGGCTGAAATGAGGTGTGCTTTCTTTTCCTTTTGTCCATTTAAGCTGCAAAGAATTCCCCACTAACTTTTTCTGATGGTAGTTCAGCTGCGTGAGATGCTGCTGTTCCTGGGTGGTCATTGGAGGGTAGTGGCTTGGCCACAGGCTCCGTGGGGAGGAGTGGGAGTGAGACTCACTCCCAAATTGCACACAAAAAGACAAATCTGGGGACACAACAGCTTTAACTGGGCAGCTGTAGTCCGGGACTTGCCATCCACTTGGCTGTGACTTGGTGAGCAAACACCTGCCTTGGTTTGCCCAGAGCAATTGCACTGAGCTCAGCCACATCTCTGAAGCATCCCAGTGCTTTGAGCCTCACAGCTCATCCTCCCATTCATACACTGATGGGGCTTGTTAGATGGGGGGGCTGGAGTTGCTGCAGGCAGTTTGAGGGGAATGAAAAGGGGGGGGTCTCCTCTGGGAAGCCAGCAGCTTGGCGGCTCTGCTGTCTCTTGCAGCCAGCTCCATCCCTGCATACAAAAGGCATTGTCCCTGGCCGTGCCAGGCATGTGGAGATGCAGCACTACATTCAATCCCCTTTTCAGCCACAGACAATGGCTTTGGATAAGGTTGATTTGAGAAAATTGGTTGAAATCGTGTGATTTTTTTGTTGTTGTCATTGCTGTTGTTCTTTTAAATGCTCATGGGAGTAGCAGAGCAGCTAATGAAGCGGCGTGTAGCCAGTCACAGGGGAGATAGTCTCGCCTGCGCTTCCCTGCAGCTGTGCTCTCCTGGCGATGGACCTGGCCCTGCACCCCACACCTGCAGGTGCTGCGCCCCCAATGGGACCGCTGATGGGTGTGGGACTCCCCCCTGCCCTGGGAGATGCCTGCACCTTTCTGCTGCTCAGCAGTTCCCTTCCCCAGGTCTCACTGTTTTGTTTCTCCAGCCATGTGCTGCTGCATGAGGGAGGGGAAAGCCACAGATACCCATCTGGCTGGGCACCAGGGATGGGTCAGGGTGGACCTGGCAGTGGTGGCATCCCATCACCACAGAGCACAGCTTATCCACACCAGCACTGTATCTCTGATACTGGGTGGATGTGCCCAGTGCTCAGAGCCCTCCTGGCTGCCATGGGAGACAAGGCAGCAGGGACAGGGTCTGACCCTGCTCCCTTAAAGGATGTTGGGACAGATCACCTGGAGATCAGGTACAGGACTGTCTTTCCAGGCAGCGATGTGCTCAAGCCCAAAGTTGTGGGTGTGCTGGCACAGAGCTGCAAGAAGCTCCCATCCTCTTTCGGCCCCACGAGCCATCCCTCTTCACTCTGTAGCGGGTGCCAACATGCGGCACTGGGAGTGGGTGGGGGGTGTCAGAAATGCAGACAGATTGCATTAGATGGATGATGTGTCAAATCCTAAACTGATAAGAGACAGAACAATTGACATGTTGCCAAAAGGTCAGGAAGGATCTTTCTTAAGCAGGCTAAATAGTCTGGACAGGAACAAGCAATGAGCAGCACAGAAACAATGGTGCGTTCATCACTTTGTTTTTCTGGTTGTGGCTGTGCACATTGCCATCTGTCTGTGCTGCCCTCCACTGTCATCCCGATGGTGTTGAGACTGCTGCCTAATAGCAGGCTCACAGCCCTGCTGAGCAGCCCAGAGCCATGGCTGGCATTGCTCTGGGATGCCAAGGGCAGGTTTGGCATGACCTTGCCCTGGGCTGGGTCTTCCCAGCTTCTGACTGTCAGTGCTTCAAAGAGTCCCAGGGCTGGCAGCAGAGAATTGGTCATAGTGCCAGAAGCCATGGCTGAGCCTGCCTTAATCCCAGTTTTTAAACTGGCTGAACTTGTTTCCACTTATCTCTGATATTATGCAGCAGTGTTATGTGGTGTGAAAAAGCCAGCCCTTGGGTTTGCTCTTAAACCTTTGCAGAATAGGCAGAGAGACGTCACTCTGGCTGTGCCAGGGCTGCCATGTCCTCTGAACCTCACGGCTGTGACATCCCTCAGGTAATGGCCAGAGGGATTTTATCCCGCATAGATGAGACATCTAATGAAGTGAGATGCTGGGACAGGGATGGGACAGTGAGATGCTGGGAGAGAATGGCATGATTTACCCTTGGGGAGTATCTCCATGAATG
Source organism: Grus americana (assembly GCF_028858705.1). Lineage (NCBI taxonomy): Eukaryota > Metazoa > Chordata > Aves > Gruiformes > Gruidae > Grus > Grus americana. The sequence continues at coordinate 11,702,928 of NC_072863.1, read as the reverse complement.
TCCCCCTGTCCGAGCTGCTGGTGCTGTGGCAAGGACAGGCACTGAGCAGCACTGCTTTGCAAGGGAGGTGGAGGGTTGCGGGGGGGAGCTGTGGACATCCTGGCAAGCTGCTGGGACCTGCAGTGCCACCAGCAATGCAGGAGGCAGGTGGAGTGGGGCTGCCCTCCAAGTTGCAGAGGGCTTGGGGTGAGTGGGGAGGGCTGCCATGATGGGGTGCATTACAGCCTGCCCCTCCACTCTGCAGCACAGCCATGTGATGCCGGAGGAGTGTGGTGGTGATGATATGGAATGTGGGCAGTTGCCTTCGGACACACTCCGACAGGTGACAGTCCAGCGCCACCCCCGCTACGGATTCGGCTTTGTGGCCGGCAGCGAGAGGCCAGTGGTTGTGCGCTCGGTGGCAGCAGGTAGGGTGTGCGGTGCGGGGGTCCCTGGACACGGCTACAGGGTGCCAGGAAGCACAGCGGTACCTACTGCTGGTGGGACCCCTCCCTGGGCTCCTGTCCTCTCCTGTCCCCTCCCATGGGCCTGCAGGGTGCCCTCCACAGCCACATACATGGGCAAACACTTTGGGGGTGCTTGGTACCCTCCTGCTTCCCCCCTACCCTGCAGCCCTGGGATTCCTGGGCTGGCCCTCACCCTCTCTCCCTGCAGGTGGCCCCTCTGAGGATAAACTTCTGCCAGGAGACCAGATCTTGGCCATCAACGATGAGGATGTGAGTGAAGCCCCCAGAGAGAGATTCATTGAGCTTGTAAGGTGAGGACAACGCTTGTCCCTCATCACCTCTGTGGAGGGGGCTCATGCCAGGCTGCTGTGCCCCAGCTGGAGCCTTGGGGTGTTAATGCACACCCCCAAGCTTCGCTGTCCCTGGTGGTCACTGCTGGTGTGGGGAAGCCTCAACTTGAGTAGGGAGAGTGCCTTTAGAGCAAGTGCCATACCAGTTCCCAGCTGGCCAAGGGGTGGGCAGCACCAGGAGAGCACCTACAGCTGTATTACCAAGCACCTCAAGGAGCCCACGAAGGTCCCAGCCACCATTGGGCTGGGGAGGGTGGGATGTGCTCTCTCAATAGCCAAATGCACATGTTGAGGTCCACCACCGTGAGATCCCAGCCACCTTCATTTGTCTTTTCTGTCACAGGAAGGCCAAGGACTTCATCATCCTCACGGTCCTGCACGCCCACCAGGTGAGACCAGTGGGGCCATGGCCAGCCCCAGGGGAGCCAGGACAGGGGTTAAAAGCCTTTTGGGAGACCAAGGTGGGGTCCCTGGCGGCCCCAGGGAACCACTCAGGCAGCAAAACTGAGGTGTTGGACTGGTGTCCCACTGCCCCAAGGTTCTTCCAAGCTGTTGCGTCCTAGAGCTGCTGCAGCCTGCAGAGTCAGTGTGGGCACACAGCCATCTCCCTGTCCTCATCACTACTTCCTTGCAGGAGGGAGGGAGGAAGAATGTCCCCAAACCCATACGGTTTGCTGAGGGCATCAGGCACATCCGATGAAGTGACCCGTCGTGCCAGAGGCAGCAGTGAGGGATGTGCCATTGCCATTCCCAGCAGGCTTTGCCAGGGAGTCCCTGGGGAGATGGGAGTGCCAGGCTGTGGGCCCCAAGCAGTGCAGCTGGTGGTGGCACTGGCACCGGGTGGTGATGGTGCACTGGGGCTCGGCGCCCATGGCGCTGGAGCAGATTGAACCATCATGCCTGTGGTGGTGTTGGCAGGGCATCATTTCTGCTTTACTGAGCCCTTTGATGTCAGTGAGGGAGATAAGTGTGAGAGCTCCCCTGTGCTCCCTTCCTTTCTGGGAAGAAGATGCCACTGCCCAGTGCTGCTCTGTCAGGATCGGGCATGTGCTGGGGTCCAAAAAAGCTTTTTTTCTCCTGGCCCTGGATGGCTGCCAGCCAGGACAGGACCAGCACCCTCAGATGCACACAGCTCTGTGGCACAACCACCTCCATGCTGGGACACGTGCAGGCAGAGGCTCCCTGACACCCAGCACTGCCACCCGAAAGTCCCACAAGGCTGCCTGAGATCCTGCCATCTCCCATCTCCCAGCCACCCGGCTCCTCCCTGTGGCTGCAGATACACATCTGAGGGGCTTGTCTCTCCCATCTGAACCAGTGCTGGTGCCTCCAAGCAAGCCCTGGCTCATGTCTGCTGGAGCTCAGCCTACACAGTGGGTACCAGGCACATGTGCCTGCTGGGGCTGCAGCCTTCCCTGTTACACTGAGAGTGCTCGAGTAACTTCAGGGGCTGCTGCTCATTGGTCTGGCCTTGCCTGCAGCACTGTATAACCACAGCGAAGGGGACTTACTTTCCACGCCCCCATTTCATGGTTCACTGCCTGCTCCCCATTGTCATGCTGGCTTCGGAGAGGCTTTCTCTAGGCCCCATGTCTGGCTTTCCCTGCGCCACGGCTCTGAGGGCAAGCAGGTGATTTACCCGGTGCTCTCTTTCCAGTCTCCCAAATCTGCTTTCATCAGTGCAGCCAAGAAGGCGAAGCTAAGGTCTAACCCGGTGAAGGTCCGATTTTCAGAGCAAGTGACAGTCGGCGAGACGGACCCAGTAAGTCCTGCCTTGCTTTCCTCCATGATTCAACAACCCCTTGAGGCATACCCGGGGCCATGGGGTGCAAGGTGGCTAGGGGCCACAGGCCTTCTCTCCCCAGATTTGGGCTCCATGGGTGAGAGCAGCCCCCTGGCCCAGGGAGCCCCAAAGGATAGATGCTCTTGGGCACATTCAAGGCATTGGGTCAGTGCTGGGGGGACATGCCACGGTCCTCCTCTGCACTTCCATCTCGATGGAGCCCTAGAAACTGGCCTTGGAAATCTAGTCCCACCTGAGTCCCCCTGGGCACCCAAGAGTGACATCCAGGTAGTGCCAGTGCATGCCCTAAGGAAGGTCTGTGACTTCCAACCCAGTGCCAAAGGCTTCACAGGAGTGCCCATGCATGGGGCAGGGTAACCAGAGCACTGCTGTATGGCAATGGAAGCTGTTATACTGCAGTACCGTTCCAGCCTAGTGCAATTATCTCTTAATTGCAGAAAGGTTTTATTAAGCAGCGTACAAAACCAAACCAAACCCTCACCCTGTAAAGTGCTTCTAGCAAATTCTATTTCTAAGCAAAATCAATTCAGTAATTATCTGATTGAAACGCTTCTTGCTAAATAAAATCATCTTTCACCCAACTTCCTGCACAGGACATGTGCAAGGTTGAGGTGGGCTAGGCTTGGGTTATGGGTCAGGAAAGGGGGATTGGCTCTGAGCCACCCCGGCCATTGCGTCCCCTCTGGGACACCAGGTGGGGGGCAGGACAGGCTGCCAGGCATGGGCACAGCTCTGGGATGTGCCAGAGTGGGATGCTCCATTCCTGCTGCAGCTGCTGGGAGCTGGGGAGGTTAATCTGTCAGGCAACTCTGAATTGCTCCAGCTCTGCACTTCTCAATGGCTCGGCAGAGATGCTGTATTTTCAAGGGAAATGTGCCTCTTAGTGCATAAGCCCAGAGAAGTGGCGGATGCCATAACTGCTCCATCACTGACACTCATTCTCTTAACCCACCCTCCCTCCGTCTCTCTGTGACCCCACCCTCTTCGCCTTCCCTGTTGCCGGCTCCATGTGCCAGGACATGTTGAAGAAAGAAGCTCTCCTCCTCATTCCCAACGTGCTGAAGGTTTTCCTGGAGAACGGGCAGATCAAATCCTTCACGTTCGATGGCCGAACCACCGTGAAGGTGGGCCCTTCTGCTCCCCCCCCACGGCACCATGATGCTTCTCTCCTCCCTCCTGCTCGATCCATTTTTCCTTGTCTCCTGGTTCTTTGCACAAACACTGCAGCAGCACTTGGCTGGCTGCGAACTGCCACCGCATGATAGATAGCCCCTCTGCCTCCCCAGGCAACATGCTTTGCCGCTGGCAGGGATGGGGGTTTGCTGTCTTTCTCCCACTCCTAACTTTTCTCCTTGCTGTGAGCCTGCCCTCCAGCCAGGATGGATGCTCCTGCAAGTCCCTCTGCTAGGGGCCAGCTCCCTACAGCCCCGCTCTGAAACACTGCAGTGTTACCCAAGGTGCTGGAGGTCTCACTGCCAGTCGCCACCTGCTGCAAGGTCACTTCACCTGGCAGTGGCTGTGTACCATTCTGTGGCCCCTCTCAGCACTGCAGGATCTCATCCTGCACTGGCACAGCCCCAGATGCCAGGGAGGAGGGGGCTCTCAGTGGGGTGCCAGCTCCCACCCTGGGACGGAGCCAGTGCCTTGCACCCAAGCCTGTCTGTGGCATTTGCAGGACGTGATGGTGACGTTGCAGGACCGCCTGTCCCTGAGGCACATTGAACACTTTGCCCTGGTCCTGGAGTATTCCAGCCCGGAGCAGAGCCGCCGGTTCCTGCTGCTCCAGGACAAGCAGCCGCTGGCCCATGTAAGCTGATGGGTGCGGGAGGGCACTGGGACAGCCATGGCTGGGGCACAGGGAGGCTCTTCTCCCACTGGCATGGGGCTTGGCCAGGATTGTGCCGTGGGGTGGCACAGCTTCTCCTTGCCTCTGGCATGGTCCTGTGGGCTCAGGGTTGCAAAGGGTGGCCAAAGAGGGAGATGATCAGGATTTTACCCATCCCACCCTGACAGAACCATGGAGGTGCTCTGTGCTCCAGCCTGGGCAGCTGCATAGAGCATTCATGAACATTCTTGACCTGCCCAGGGGAGCCAGGAAGCTGGTGCTGCATAGGATCAGGATTAAAATGGGGATTGTGGAAGAAGTGTTAGCCTTGGTGACATAAATCCCTGCAGCACCAGGCAAAGCGGTCATGCCAAGGAAGGCTAGGCTGTTCCTGGGATGAAAGGATCAGGTGGTGCATGGAGGAGAGAAACCAAATCTCCCTCCTGCACTGGAGAGGAGAGGAGGTCTCCTGCCTTGCAGGCAAATATATACGGCTCCTGGACTCACTGCTCACCTCTGCTCCTGCCACAGGTTGTGCAGAGGACACACTACCATGGCATGAGATGTCTCTTCCGTGTGAGCTTCTTCCCCAAGGACCCAGTGGAGCTGCTGCGCCAGGACCCTGCAGCGTTCGAGTACCTGTACATCCAGGTAGGGAACTCGTCCTTAGGAAATGGGACCTGATGGTGCTCATGGCCCACGCATGTGCCCAGGCTGGGCCCTGTGGAGGCATCCCTCAGGTGGCGGGTGCCTTGTCCCTGTGGCTGTCCCAGGACACCTCTCCTCCCTCTTGCAGAGCCGCAATGATGTGATCAGAGAGCGCTTCGGCACAGACCCCAAGCCAGAGGTGCTGCTGGGTCTGGCTGCCCTCCACATCTACATCACCGTCTCAGCCACCCACCCCAGCCAGAAGGTGTCCCTCAAGAACGTGGAGTGAGTCCTCCTCCCTCTCCCCATGCAGCCCTCCTGTGTCCCCTCCCTATGCTCCTGCTCATAGTGCCTGTGTAACTGGGGTGCTCCCAGCAGTGTTCCGGGGTGCTGAGCATGAGATGCCCTGGGAGCCTCCCTGTAGCTGGCTGGTGGCTCAGAGGCTTGGCAGCAGTGACACGCAGCCGCTGGTCCCACCATGGGGCTGTGTAAGACCCATACACACTGACATGCCACGCACGGCAGCCTTGCCAGGGCTGGCGGGGATATTTGCTGCAAGCCCAGGATCATATCCATGGGAACCTGGGCTGATTTTCTGCGTGGCATCCAAGGCAAGGAGAAGGCACTGTGGCTGTGTAATCTCAGCCTATCACCAACCTGTGCAGCCCTGGCTCAGCCCTCCTACAGCTCCCGATGGTCTTAAATCCATAGAGTCCGTCTATGCAGGCTGGCCTTGCCCAGTGTGCACAGGTAAGAAGGGGGGAGATGGCACCCCGAGAGGATCCCAAAAGCGGTTTGGGGATTTGCCCTGCATCCCTTAACCTTACATGAAGGTGAGAGGGAGCTGGGCTCAGCTGCAGAGCCTGGCACCGCTGCATTCTCCAGCCCTGTGCTGGTGGCTGTGACACCAGCCCAAAGTCCCATCCCCTTGGGGACCCAGACTGGGGGCTGCAACTGCTTTGGCTGTGACACCAAGGAAGTGCTGGTGCCACTTCGGCTCCCTCTGATGGCAAGAGGATGCTCCTGGGCAGCATCTCTGGTGTCTGGCCCTCTCTGCCATTGGTGGGGGTCTCTGGCCTGGCTACTCAGGCAGGCTTCCCTCCCCACAGGAAGGAGTGGGGCCTGGAGCCCTTCCTGCCCCCCTCGCTCCTGCAGCTCATCAAAGAGAAGAGCCTCCGGAAATCCCTCTCGCAGCAGCTCAAAGCTCACCAGAACCAGCCTGGCGGAACCAAGGTGAGCCCAACCCACGTGGCCATGGCTCATTGCTGGTGGGGTGTCAGTGTGCCCTCTGCTCTGGCCATCCTGTTGTCCCTGGCTGCTCAGGGCCTCCTGTTATTGCTGCTTAAGTCCCCTTGGATGAGAGATAAATGCTGGGGTGACAGCTAGGCAGCTGCTCTCTCTCCTGAATCCACTTCCAAGAACTGACCTGGATTTCAGGATCTGCAGTGAGGAACAGTGGGGTGAGATCAGCCAAGAGCCAGCTCTCAGCTTGGCTGACGCGGCCCACATCAGTTTAGCCTATGTTTATCGTTATCTCTGCTTCTGGGCTTGGAAAACTCTGGAGGAGGCTGCTGAGCCACTGCCTTGGTCACTGCAGCTGTCAGAGCTCTCCAGGGGGATTATATATCCCCCAGGAAGGTTATACATCTCTGCAGGGATTATACATCCCCCAGGGGAAGTATATATCAAGCGTCTGGGCTCCTCCCTGGCTGTGCCTCTGCTCTGAGTTAACCTCCCAGCATCTGCCCAGGGCAGCAGGGGAGTGGAGACCTCCTCCATCCCATGGCAAGCCCCCAGGCTCACTGCCAGCACAGCCCATGCCCCGAGCTGCCTGCCAACACACTGCGCACCCCTCCTTGGGAGCTCCTAAGTTTGTGCCAGCCTCTTGCATTTCTTCCCCCTTGTGCTGGTGGTGATCATCTGTGTGATGTGTTTTGTCAGGTCTCCATGGCCCAGGCGAAGCTGCAGTACCTGAGGATCCTGAATGAGCTGCCCACCTTTGCTGGGGTCCTCTTCAACACAGTGGGACTGGTACGGTAATTCAGGATGGGCTGGGAGGTGCTTGGCACTGGTCCTGAGTGTGCACTGGAGGGGAGAGCCAGGGGAGATGTGGCTCCCACAGAGATTACTTCCCTTAGTCTGTTGCTCTGCCTCACTGGTGTCCAAGCCCATCGAGAAAAACCTTCAGAGCCTCTGCTGACAGTAGGTCAGATCTTCAGCTCCGCAGGGTCAGGGTCAGCTCTTCTCTTGCCAGCCTTTTGGACAACAAGATGACCTGCTCAATGAAGTCAGAGTAGTTTCAGACACATCCTTATAGCTCGGTCCTGCCCTGGCAGCATCCTGCCATCCATCTCGGAGGGGGGCCACCCTTGGCAAAGGCCACCACATTCCCTGCTTCTCCATGCAGGGAGTAGCCCAGCTGGCCTTACCATCTCTGTTAGCAGTGGTCCAGCCCAGCTGCTGCTTGGCAGCTTTCAGGAAGCTGCCACCGCCACAGCCCACTCCTTACTCATCTCCATCAGAGGCATCTCCACCCCTCACCCAAGCCACCTCACTTTCTCCATGGCAGGAGGAAAGCTACCAAGCCAAACAGGAGAACAATGGTCCCGCTAAGTCTCCCTGCTGCCTGGCTCATCTCTCCATCCCTCTCGTTCCACCTCCCCATCCAGGGGTCTCCATGTAAGTGTCACCTCTCTGCTATCCTTCCCTTTACCCCCACCCAAGGTCTCAGCACTTCCCTGGCTTCCCTTGCTTTGCTTCCTGGGTTCCATCTCTTGCAGCTTTTGATCTGCTCTGCTTCCACCACACCTTGGAGCTCCTCACCTTGCAGCTCAAAGGGCTGCCTGTAGGAAACTGGTGAAGGCAGAACCATGTGTGTCTGGTCAGTGCCATGGCTGAGCAGTTGGAGCCTATTTCTGACACTGCCTGGGTGTGCAGTGTTGGGCAACTCACCTCTGGTGTGCGTGCCCTGTCTTTTTCCATCTCTGATACCAAAGCAATGACTCTGAACCAGCCTAGGAGTTGAACCACGTGTAAGTGGTAAAAAGTATTCTCTTATTCTCTTCTGCACTGGTCTGCCCAGTTCCTCTTCACCTCCAGGTCTGGCTTGAAGCATCCTTCCTGGGCAGACCAGAGCAAGAAAGATCTCTATTTTCAGTCAAGGCTTTAGTCTTTCTTCTTTTCTAAAACGCATTCACTCCCTCCTCTGCTTCCTTCTCTCAGAGGCAATGTCAGATCAGGCAGATTTGTAACATGTTCTTACTTTACTGTAGTGACACCAGCAGGCCTGAATATTTCATGTGGACAGTCAGTTAGGTGTTTTATTTTTAAATAGCCTTGGCATCCTGCACACTGTTCCCAGCTCTGCAGAGAGGCTCAGGGAGGGGGTTTCATGGCACCAGCTTCACCTGCTGCTCTGCAGAAGCCATCTGGGACCTGGCCAAGCTGCCAACATCGAGGCTTGGCTCCACAGAGAGAGCCAGAGGCAGCCCATGCAGCTCCAAGGTGCATTTATTCACCTGTCCATCTGTCTCTCTTTCTCCATGTGCTTGTGCTACCAGGACGAGAAGCAGCCAGCCACCACACTTCTGGTGGGACCCCGGCATGGCATCAGCCACGTCATCGACCTGAAGACCAACCTCACCACGGTGCTGTCAGAATTCAGCAAGGTCAGCAAGATCCAGCTGTTCAGGGAGAACCAGGGAGTGGCCCGGGTGGAGACGAGCATCCTGGATGCCAAGGTAGACACGAGTGCTGCGGAGGCAGGCACTGGGAAGAGGGGCTAGTGTGGAGGCTGTTGTTTGGGGTTTGGTGCTTGCCTTTGAGTGGGTTCAGGACACAAGTGCATGTTGGAGCATCTGCTTGGAGATTTCTAGGGACTTAAAAGCCCCTTTCACATTGCCATTACAGGGCGCGTGGTCTGCAGCATTTCCCCTGCCTGCCTGGCTCTTTGTGCCATAGGAGCAGGGACTAACGCTGAGGATGCGTGGTGTAGGCATTCTGGCCACGACCCAAACACCTACCCAACAGTTCAGGCAGGGTCCTTGGGGCAGAGGGGGATGACACAGGCCAGACAGGTAGCAGGGCCCTTTGGAGGCAGGACAGCGCCTTGCCTCTGCACAGGGCTGGAGAGGAGCGGTCCATGGCCATACCTGGACTGGATGCAGGTACTGGAAGGGACTGATGGGGTTTCATGTGTTAGCAGCACTTTCAGAACTTGTCAAGCCATACAGGATCATTGAATGAACTGGAAATGATGGGACGGGGAGTGTCAGGCTCAGAATATGAGAAGAGATCACTGAGCCCATGCCCAGGGATGGGCATGGGTGTCCCTGACTCCAGTAAGCCACCCCTTGGGTACCTTGCCAGCTGCCTCCATCATCCTCCCCTTCAGCCCATGGAGCAGTCTTTCCACTCCTCGGCATACATGCCCGCCTAGGCCCTGAGCATTATCATCCTGCCATCCTCTGCTAGTTGTGTGGTGCAGTGCTGGTTCTGGTAGTCAATCCCCATAGTCAGGCCCCACCACCCCTCCTCACCCCTCGCAGTCTCCTGTTTCTCCTGGGTCCCAAACCCTTCAGAAGGACTGTCAGCAATACAGTAAGAGCTTTAGTGACTTCTTTGGTGTCTGGTCCAGCAGTCACAAGATCCTAAGCAGATCTTCCATTGGCCTTTGCTCAGGTTTTTAATAAGCTAGGACATCTCTGGCACACCTGCAGGCAGGTAGCCGTGTGCGTGCTGCAGGGCATCCTCAGTTTCACTGCCTCCCCGTGCCCAGCTCTTCCCTGCCCTGTGGGGAAGGACAGAGATGAGAGGGAGTGATCTGACAGATAAATGCCAAGCCTCATCTTCTCCTCCCACCTTGAATTCAACAGGACAGAATTAGGATCACATTTGAGCTAAGTTAGACAGCAGCAGTGCTTGGCAGAGGCTATCTCGTGCCATGACATCTGGCACAATGGAACTGTGACTGCTTTGGGGCATGGAAGTGCTGCTGCACAGCAGATAGGGTGTCCTCTGAGCCTTTGGCTGTAGGTCAGTTTTGCAGCCCCCACATTTATCCCTTTCCCCCCCCCCCCCGCAAGGCTGATGAAGCTGAGCTGCTTTGCTGGCGGCCTCCACGTTTCCTCATCTCCTGTGAGGTCTCAGCCTCAGCCCTCTCTGCAGCCCTTTCCTTGCACTCTCTGTTTCAGATGTAGCCTCACAGATGTAATCACAGTGGATTTGTTTAGGATTCTCCTGCTGCCGCCTCTCCTGGTGGATTTTAGCACCTCCTCCCACCAGGCTCATTAATTCCTCCAAGTCTGTTTTCCTGCTGCCACTGTGCCTGGTCCAGTAGCTCTGCTGAATCGCACTAACACCCCGATTGCCTCTGCCAGAGCCACATTCATCCTCATCCCCCCTGCTTCAGCTGTCCCTTCCAACAGCCTCATCAGTGAAGCCCTTTTTTTTTCCATTTGTAATTCAGTGGGTATTTGTTCCACTGCAATATATCTGTAATATTGCCTCTTCTGCATACCACTGAGGTCAGTTGTTGCCCAGGTGAAGTCCTGGTGTCCTTCTGTGCCTGTCCCTACCCTTCAAAACCCTCAAACCTCCCCCACTGCAGCGCAGGCAGGTGGAAGCCCTCCCTGCCTGACCCCTCCAGCTGCCTGGTCTGTGCAGGAGCCCACTGCGTCTCCTCCCTACTGCCTACAGAACAGGTATAACCAAGGGATATTGTCTGCACCATGAGTAACCCTTCTGGTTCCTCCTGGTGCTCACACCCCTCAGATATGTGTGTATAAATCGTGACATTAATACATTAATAATAGGCTGGTCACGACCCTGTGATTGACTGCTTGTGGCTCACTGCAAGCGCTTAGAGCACAGCATGTTCCTGCTGTCATGTAGCTCCATGGCCGTCTCGCTGGCTGCAAGTACTGTGCGGGGAGATGTGCGGCATTAGCTCTGCTCCATGCGGTGCTGCTCAGCCCCAGGAGCGCATTGAGCTCACGGTGGGGTGCATGGGCCCCTCTGGTGCCGCCGCCCCCTCTCTGGCATGGAGGAGGGCAGTCATCACCCCCCCCCGGCACTGTATGGTGTGTGGCTGAGACTGGCCACAGGAGCAGCAGATGTGCTGGAGGCTGAGGTGATGCTTGCATCCATCTGCTATAAATTAGATGGCGATTCCCACATGGCTTCTCCACAGATCCTGCAGTGCCGCTCCCCTCAACCATGCTCTGCAGCAGTAATTAACTCTGTAACACCACCAGCCCTTTCCTGATGTAGGAGTAGACTTTCTCCTGTGTCCCCTCTATTCAGCCTCCCAATTTCTGGAGGAAAGGCAGCTCACATACAACTTCCTGCAAGCATGTATGAAAAGCCCCTCTGCCTGCCTGGAGCGGAGTGAGCATCCCATTTGTGAATCTCAGCAGGCTCAACAGCACCCTGACAGTGCAGAGGCTGCTGTTATCTGTCTTCATTTAACTATTATCTAAAGTGCTGGGTTTTAAAGCCAGAATGTCTGCTCCAAAATGAGGCATACGCTAATCCTATGCAGGACAGCAATGGATGAGGCAGGCTAAGAAAAGCAGGCAAAAAAATCATTACCTTGCAGTGCTAATCTGCTTTCTGCAATTATTCTATTGCACTGAACGTGTTGCTAGCTGAAGCCCTGGGTTGCAAATAAATCTGTTTCCACCGTGAGTCATAAACCGTTATAGAGTTGTACTCGAAGTAGTGTCCTGACTGCTCTGGGGACCTGCACTCAAATCAGTATCACCCCTGGAAGCCTGTTGGAGCCCTGTGGCTTGCCGAGCAGGTGGGAGTGTCCCCCTGGGGCCATGACACCGTGATGCCTGGCGCTGCATTGAGGGGTGCTGGTACTGGGGCAGCTCTGGTGTGTTCCCCAGGTAACGACAGGGATGTGGCGAGCCAGTCTGAATCGGTGGGGTGGCAGCAGCCCATCGCAGCTGCTCGCTGGGTTACTGTGGAAACAGCAGATGTTCAGTGACAGGGGATTAGTGCAGAAAGGCCATTTTGAATTTCTAAGCACCAGGTTTATTGATGTTGTGTAGTTGATCCTAAAGGTTAAAAAAAGGGGTCAGGTCATGGAGCAGCCATCAGCCAGGAGGTCTGCACACCCCAACTGCACCGCCCAAACATCCTTATCTGATGCTTGCCTGCAACCGCAGCTCAGACATACCTGCCAGGAAGGAGCTGGGGAAGATTTTTCAGGTAACAAGCAGGCTTGAGGAGATCGAAAACTATTTGCATTTAGTTCAGAAGGAAAAGAAATGGTGTTTGTCTTATAAATTATTCACTGGGTAGTTAATTGGTTTGTTTTGGAGCTTTTCCATCCTGGGCTTCAGTTGCTGTTTAAACCAGCCCATTTGGGATATAAACCCAGGGCTGGCACCTCTGCTTTGCTTTCTTTAGCTGTTTTCCACTGTGAGGGTGGCAAGGGCGGGAGCAAATGCTGTCAGGAGCCCTGGTAGAGGAGCTGCGCAACCTCAGGACAGAAGAACAAAAGCCTCCAGGCCTCTGCTACTGGGTCCAAGAAGGATTTTTATTCCCTGTAATGTCTGAGGGAGCTGCTGGGAGGAGAGGAGCAGGTTTTGCCTCCACAGCCATGGAGGGAGCAGGGCAGGTTTGCTTGGAAATGCTAAGAAGGTTCACAGCACGCACCTAGGGGCAGGATGGTGCTTCCCCAGCTGTGCTGCAGCCATGCATTTAGCAGGATCGCGTGGTCATTCCCACCTGGCAAAGTCCTCTCTCTGCTGGGGCTGTCACTTCTCCGCTCTTCCTCCTGTGCTCCAGACTTACCAGTGTTTGAGCATTGATTCCAGAGCTCATAGATTTGCTGGGAACAGGGTAGTGGTACTTGGTGTCTCCTGTGATCTTTATGCATTAAATGCAGCTTTTCTCAGTGGTCTGGGGGCCCCACAGGCCTACATCTCCTGGGGGCTTCTCCTCCATCTGCCCAGCAGTGCTGGGACCAGCACTGAGAGCAGCCAATGCTTCTGAGCAAGCTCAGATTTGGGCTTCCAGGCATGCGTTTCCCCTCCTCCCCAGCACAGAACTGCAAAGTCCTCTTCTACCTCCCAGCATCCTGGGAAGGACAGTGCCAACATCTGCGTGGCATCTGGACAAGTCCAGCAGCACTGATGGGTTGCAGAGGAGGCAGACGGGCTGCTGCTCACTGTGCTCACCCAAGCTTCCCAGTGCAGGAGGCAAGGGGATTGCTGCTTAGCTCCATGGGCACGCTGGAGTCAGCTCCTGACATCCACCCAGGTGGCTCCACCAGGTCGCACCTCTGGCTGTGCTGCTTCACAGCTCCTGCAGAAGCAAAGGTTTTGTTCTTACTGAAATGCCTTTTCAAATGGAGCATTTCTCCTTTCTGATTTACACAGCTATACGCCGCTGGGCTTTTTATTATTAACAGTTTTGACACTGGTAAAAAGGCTGCCAAGCCCTCTGAGTGGGAACGAAGGAGGAGTACCCAGGGGGGCAGACGGATCGCCTGAGGCTGGACACACGTCTGCAATTTAACGGAGGAGCTGTCCCAGGCTGTGCCTCATCCCTGCGCTGGGTTGCGGGGCAGAAGCCCATGGCATCTGGCCACTCGCCAAGCACAATTCAATCAAAGGCATCGGCGTAATTGACTTCATGTCTCCCAGCAGGGCCTGCAGCCAGCCAGCGCTTTAGCAGAGATCAAGACTCAACAGAGGAAAACAAAGGAAAAATTAATTCAGAAAGGTCCCTGGCTGCTGCTGTGCCTGGAATCTAGCTATTGATGTCAGTGTCCCAGGGGCCCTGGCATGCTTCCAGCCTGCCATGTAAATAGAAAGCTGCCATGCACGGCTGGGGCGCAGCCTTCCCCTCTTGCCCTGGAAGGAGCCAAGTCCTGCCGGCCACCCCTCCCTCTCACTGGCAATGGGATAGTGGCCCCTCTGCCTCCAGGCCTTCCCCACCAGAGCTGGCAGCACCAGGTGCCGGCGGGGCCACAGCCGGTCCCGAGCCCAGTGGTGCTCCCCCTAGCCAAGCATAGCAGAGACACACTGTGGGGGCCAAGGCCAGTGCCATACGTGTGTTTGCCAAATCGTAGTCTGAAAATGGTGAGGAATGCCATCAAACTGACGAGGGCGGGCGAGGCCAGCGTTACTCCCACTCATGCAAGCAGTGACTGAAGCCCATCAGATTTCTCCTACATGAAGAGAGAGGCTTTGGAGTGATGATGGACCTAAAGGCTCTGGTTCTCTAAGCTGAATTCATCTTTTTTTTGCATGAAGCCATTCTGAAACACTGTCATCACATGGGAGAGAGGGAGAAATTGAGATTTTTCTTTGGCTCAGTACCTGGGGTGGGAGGCGTGGATGCAGTTTCCCCCCCTTGCAGAGCCTTTCTAGTGTGTGGTGCAAGCCCCAGCGCCACCCATAGTGCTGCCCGTGGGCACCCGGGTGGGCGCCAGCCAGAAGCATGGGAGTCAGCCAGAAACACAAGAGTCAGACAACATGTGGAGAGGAGGAGTTTCCAAGCCTGCGAAGTCAAATTTGATTTGTTTATTTAAACAAAAAAAAAGAATAAAAAAACCCCAAACAAGCAGGCCTCAGGTGTGGGCATGAGCACAGCCTGATGGTGCTGCAACCATGGGAGTCCTGACAACTTGCTTCAACAAATAGGAAGTGTGGAGAATGCCAAAAGCACTGGCAGGCTCTGGTTATCAAAAATCCCACAGGGAAGAGCACAAGCCCTCTGAGTAGCTGGGGGGAGAGATGAAAGCTGGCCAGGGTGGCTGGCATGATGGAAAAGTGTAGGTTGGACCTGCGCCTTCCCCAGGACTCAGCAGCACCTCAAGGGGACACAGGACCCCCATCAAAGTGGAGAGAAGGAGACACCTACAAGTTTGCAGCCTATAGAGGAGCCTCTCCACCCACTGTGACATTTTGTGTGACCAAGCAGGGAACAAGAAGAGCATTCACCTGGCGGAGACTGTGGCTGCTCAAACCGTAAGGAAGGAGACGCTGATGCAGAAACCTGAAGGTCTGCTGCTAACAAAGGCAGGAGGTTTATTGATCAACAAATGGGAAATAATGGTCCTAATCACAAGCAGCCTGGTATTGATAGAGCTGAGTTAATAATGCTTAAAGAGAGTGAAGGAAAGGTCAATGTACAAGTGAAAAATTGATTGCTGTCTCATTAGGCCTGGATGCCTATATTATTAAATATAAACTTGGCAGTGCACCTCAAGTAAACCAGGCAACGTAAATTATGTAAATTCATCTCCCACCTTTCTACTGCACTACATTAAAGGAAGAAGAGTAAGACCCAAAGTACATGATAAAAGGGAGAGATTAAAAAGAAATGCACATAAGCTTAAGGGTTATAGGATGCATAGATCACGTCATAAATTAATTTAAATATGATTGTTAAGATCCTCTAGCATAACCCTGGCCATACAATTTCCTCCAGACATTCTTCTATGAAACCTTCACCTTTGTCTGAACAAGAGAATATCCTCCAGAAAGACATTGAGTTTTGATTTAAAGGCAGGGCATACTAGAAAAAGCACTATATCCTTAATAAGCTAATGGAAAACTTATCTCTCCTATCCAGTATAAATGTATTTTGTTTTACATTCCAGAGAGACTGGTTGCCAAGCAGGAAACTTTAAGTGAAAAAATGACCTTTTCATATTGGGACTAGAAAATTGAGAAAACCAATATGAGTGAAAGATCAAAACATCAATAATTTCGGGCTGGTGTTATGCATTTAGATGTAGAAAGAGCATTCTCTTTTAAATTTGCTTCTTTTCATGTTGGCATATTACAGGTCAGAGATGAACCTTTACCTGTGCATCCCACTGGGAATCTGATTTTTGGCATTTTTAGAGCAGTAGGATTATGTAAGTAAGTTTGCTTCTGCATAAAACCAGCTTTCATCCTAAAGGTGCTGCTGCCCTGACAAAAATCAGACAGGCATTGCTGCTCTGGCATGCCAGGGAAGCAGAGCCCTCTGGGCTGCTGGGGTATGAGCCCTCACCACTGTCACAGCGAGAACGCACCAGTGAAGAGGAGAAAGGGGATGGGCTGTTTGGCATGAGACACGCCACCAGCGCATGGCAGAAGGATAACCAGAGAGTTATCCTAGTTAATAACTTTTTCCCCATTGGTGATTAACACCATCTCCTGATTAAGAGCTGGAAAAGAGGTACTGCATTTTGTGGCCACTTCCAAAAAAGTCAGTGCTGATGGGACAGGGAGCAAGTCTTAGAGGAATGACACCAGGTTTGCTCCTGCTGCATCCTTCCCTGCTTTCTGGCTGCTCACAGAAGTCTCTGCTCTACCACACCACTGGGTATAGAAAACCTATGAAGATTCATGCTCTTTCAGGTTGCTGCCTTTTTGTCAGGTCTGGTTGAGATTGAGCAGCAAGTTAAAAAAATTGCAGGGGAGACAGGGATGTTGCATGAGCCCCAGCCCCTTGGAGACCAGGCCAATACTGACCACAGGCATGAGCCCTCACTGCTCCTTCCAGGAAGTTTCCAAGGGAAAGGAGGTCAATCCTGTTTGCTGCAAGACATGGGTATCACAAGGAAGCCCAACACACAGACTACAGTCCTGCGTTGTTGTCGCTTAGAGCAGCTCCCTACAAAGCTGCCCTGAATTTGCCATCTAAAACCCTTAGCAACATTCATTGGAAATTTTTCATGCAACTATTCAGAAAGTCAATGTTTGCTCAGCTCGTCTGTGCCTGGCTGTCTCCACGAGATCTTGTTTGCCTTGCCTGTGTGGAACAGGGTGACCAAGATTGCTGAAGTCTAAAAGTAATATCTCCATTATCTGCCATCCCTGACACCTCCTCTTTGTAGCCTGATTTCCCAAGGAAACAAGGCTGCTGTGATCGTGTTGCCTCTTTGCCTCGACCACACAAATCATTTTCAGATCTGTTGACCACTTTCAGGGAGATGTGGCAGCAGGGTGGAAGTCTCAAAGGCAGCTGAGCTGCTGCAATCTAAGCAAAATTACCTAGGTGGGTGGAAGAGAGATTCAGTCTTGTAACCCCACATGGGAAAGGGTTACAGCCAGACCTCTGTTAGTGAGCAGCAGAGAAGCCACCAAGGCAAGGGGAGACACACAGCCTGACTGCAGCAGCTTTGCTCACGTTCAGTATCTTTTTGAACAGCCAATAATCCATCAGCAGGACACAGAGCCCCTGCAGTGGGGGGGGCTCCTGGGCCATGGGCTTCTTCGAGCTGCCCCTGAAGTGATTTAATCCCTAATAACAATATTTGAATGCTTGACAATTAGAGAAGAACTCTCATGCTGCTTGCTTGCCAGGATGTGAGAGTAATGGTTTCAAAGACCCCTCGCTAAGCTGTTAATGTTAATCAGTATTAAGATTCCTTTTCTTCGGAGCAGAGTGCTACAATTAACCCCAGCATGCCATGCACCAATTGCTGGAAGCTGGTCTGGAGGCTGGGCTTGCTTGGAGACCTGGCAGGGAGCTCGTGGCATCCTGGTGCACTGCATGTGTTTTATTTGTAGGCAAGAAACACCATTTTGGGGTGGTTGTGTCTCAGACCTGTCTCCTCTTGCGGAGGACTGATCCAGGGGCTGCTTGAAGAAGCAAGGTCAGCAAGAACCTCCAGTCCCATATCTGGATGGGTGGGACCATCCTGAAGCAGAGGTATCTGAGCAAAGATGGAAATAGGACTGAGTCTCAGAGGTGGTGGTACCCAGCTGTAGTGCTGCACTGCAGGCTGAACAGTGAGCGCTGACAGGGAGGCACTGAAGGTCCATGACGCTGTGCTGCTCAGCCTTGGTGTCCCCAAGAGCTAGCTGTGAATCTCTGGCATGTGACTCGCATGTGGTGGAAACTACCTCCCTAGTTTTCCTTTTGAAAGGGAATTCTCAACCCACCTTGGCCTCTTCATTTAATCTCCCAGTAGTGGATACTCAGCACCCCCTTGGCGTTTGCTTCCTTTCTTGTTGCTAGCACTCAAACCCCTACTGCTGCATAAGAGAGGAAGGGAAATGCGCAAATATCTCTTTATTCAACAGATGGCTTGAAAAACCCAAGAAGGCTTAGCTCTGTGTAGAAGGCACTTGTTTTAAGGATGCTTCATACAGCAGAACTGGAACACATGATTTCCTTTCATCACTTATGTCAAGACTGGAGCTGGGCTAAGAGGTGTCACCCCCCACCACCACTGCATGCCTGCCTCCTGTGAGCTATGTGGGGAATCTCTTCTCTCCTTTCTCTCTGTCTTGATACTTTCCCTTCGATCTGTGTCATCTCAAGGTTATTTTTGATGACACAGAAAGAACGTCGTCAAGTGGGCAGAGCGCGTTTGCCTGTTGGGTTATTTCTCTTCCATGTTGGGCTATTTCTTCTCCTTTCTCTTCCTGCACAGGAGCCAAGGAAGGAATTTCTTTACCCTGGCTGTAGGAAGAATCAGCCCCTACCAGGGGCTGGCGTGGCCTGGGGATCACATGCGGCTCTGCCCAGGGCTGATGGTTTCACACCCAGGTTTATTGCATTGTATGGTCCAGACCGTGATGTGCTGTAAGACTGGGTCTTCCTTTGCCAGAGTTGGCTTGGTGGCTTAAAAAAGCAAGTGTTGAGCAGAGCACAGAACTGGCCAGTGGGTACCAGGAACTTTCTGGGGTTATAAAACAAGAAAACCAAATTAGCTTTAATTTTTTTCACACTGCATAGGCTTAAGTGTTTTTTAAAATAGGCTTGTTTTGCCCTGGATGTGGTAAACGAGTTCTTCTGAGTCCTGGAGGGCTGTCAGTGTGCAAGAGACCGAGCATGGCAGGACAGGCAACCGAGCTACAGCAGTAGCTAGAGTTGCCTCAGATAAGCCCTGTACCTGGGTACAAAGGTCCTTTAGGTAGGGGTGCTTTCTGCAAGGGATAGATGAGGGCTAGAGCTGCCATGCAATAACTTTTTTGAAGGCACTGTCAAATTTTTTTCCATCTCATGGGTCCGCCTTGAGCAGTGCTGGAGGCTCAGACCAAGCATGGACCACTCAACTGAGCTGTGCCGGTGCAGGCTGCTCTGCCCAGCCAGGTCCCAGCAGTGCATGGGACCTCACCAGGCAGGTAAGAGTGGATTGCAACCCGACAGCTTCCCCAGACTAGCTAACCTTCTCCTTGGGACAAGCCGGGAGTTGGGGAGTTGCAGTGTCTGCTGCTAGATTGTGCAGTGAGGTTATATGTGGCAAGCAGATCATGCCTGATTTTTTCTTCTCTTAAAGCAAAGACCTTTTTTAGCATGCTAATAAATGCTCTCCTAAAAGAGAAGACACCATCTGCTCCTAAGCACAAATTTAATTTTCCAAAGGGTTAGATTTAAATAAGATTCACAGGCTCAGAGTGGAACCTGGAATGGGTTTTTGCCCCTTCTGCATCTTGCTGGAAGCAGATGTCTTAGTTTATGGAGGGTGATGTGGTGCCTGCAATGAAACGGGGGTTCTGGCAGCTAGAGACTCCACAAACTCCCTGAGCTCCCCAAGGCCTGATGGTTAAAACTAATGCTTGCAGGTAGGCTTAGAGCATTGGCATGCGGACAAACGATCAGGAGCCAGTTGTATGGGGACCCTGCCACGCACAGCCTGTGCCCTGCAGGGCTCCACCTCTTTCATCATCCTTAGGGGAGTCAGCAAGCAGGAATTACAGCTGCAGCAAGGTGCTTTCTTGTGCATAGCGATTTGTTTGGTGATCTGGAGCAAGGACATGCACCTGGCTGTTTTTTCCTGTGCGGATGCTAAAAGCGCCAGCCAGCTCACCAGTCACACCAGTGCAGGGCCCCGGTGCAACCCCTTTGAAGCACTGGTCCTATGTCAGCTGAGCTGTATGGCCCTCATGTGCTTTGCCTCTCTTGCTTTCCAGCCACTGGTGTTGCTGATGGAGTGGCCTGAAGCCACCAACTTCGCCTGCCTAATCGCAGGCTACTGCCGTCTCCTGGTGGACTCCAAGAAGATGATATTCTCCAGGGCTGCTAGCCAGACACCCCCACCTCAGATTATCAAGGCAGGTATGTTTCAGCCTCTGCTTTCTGTGTGAGCCCTTTCCCCAGCCTCCCCCTCCTCCTCCCTTTGCCTAGGGCTCTGCAGCACTAGAAGGGAGAAGGGTTTCTCTGGCATGTCCCCTCTGCTCCCATTTTCCCTGCAGAACCAGCAGACCCCCTTTTAACCAGAAAACAAGTAGCAGGGAGACAAGTCCTTATTTTGGATAAGCTCTGACTTGCGGTGTCAGCTTGGGCCCTGAACACTCACTGCAAGCATTGTTCTGGCAGCTCCTAGAGCAGATCCAGGAGGTGCCATTTGAAAAGACCTGTAATGCTGCCAGCCAAATGCTGGGTCCTCACAGAACAGCCTGTGCATTGCCACAGGGATGCTGCATGCGCTCCTTGGCTGGCATCCCAGCTCAGGAGACCAATGCGAGTGTATGCGCTCAGCCAAGGACTGCACTCCTGCTGCCTTCGGACACTGCTGCCTTCATCAGTGGGGGTCTGGGCTGCACAGGCAGCTCTGCAAGCACAGCTGCTCCACTGATTTCCTAAATCAGGAAGGAAACTTTGGTGTCCCAGCTTTTCAGGTGCCCAGCCTGATGCAGAGAGCAGAGGACTGGTCTGGGCAGTACAGGAGACCAGAACAGCTAAAGACAGGTTCTGTCCCACCAGGCACTGATGCTCTGTTCCTTGAGGATGGATTGCAGGTGTGAGTCACCCTCAAAATGATCGATGATTCTCAAGAATAATTTCAAACAAGAGCCAACCATGAGCTACACATTGTCCGTGCAGGTGTTCACATAGAATATGTTTTGTATAGGGAAATACAAAATGCAGGATCAGTGGCTGGATATGGCCAAAATACCAACCCAGCTAGCTCTGGAAGGTTGCTCCCAGACCTCCTGAGTGACACTGCAGCTCCAGAGAGTGTGACAGGTCTTCATTTTAGCTAGCAGAATGCCAAAACTGCCTCCTCAAGATGGAACTAGCTGGAGGAGGTGGGAGAAGTGCCGAGAGCTAGCAGATTCCTTGGGAAAGGACTCGGTGCCTCTGAGGTCTGAGGAAGGCACCTGAACATGGGCTTAGCACATGTAGGAGGACACACTCACAAGAGGCATCAGGAAAGCATCTGCACCAACCTCAGTGAATCCAGGGAAGGACCTGGCAGGTGATGTTGGTGTAAGTATATGTGCATGGTTTCCTTTCGTTTCTTCACCTGTGCCTCTTATTGACAGCTGTCATTGTGCTCTCTGCTCTGGGTGCCCTACAGAAACACATTTAGTCACATTTTTGCTATGAGTGGAGGGTGTTTCCAACTTAACTGGCTATCATCAGAGTGGTCTTTCCATGGGTCATGTCACCCTGAGATGGGCTACAGGGGAGTCAGAGAAATGCAGTATGAAGCGGAGACCATCCTAGAATTTCCGCAAAGGCTTGGAGGGGGGCTGGCAGTGCCCACAGTTACTGGTCACTCAGGGGATGACTCAGCATGTGCGAGCGGTGCTTTTCCACACTTCTGATAATAGCCAGGATTTTTTCTTGGGGAGATTTTGCTTCATGGGCATGGTCCAAACCTATGTGATAAGGGGTAATACATCTTGCCCTTTTCTTGACAGTCTCAAGAAACCAATATCACTCTGCAGGGGGCTGGAGTGACTGTGAGGGGAATTCACAGTGTGGGTAGAACAGCAATGGAGCAATGAAATCATGGTCTTCATACCAAAGAGCTAGCCCTTCTCTGGATGGTCTGCTCTGTCCTCAGGGGTGCAATGAAAACCTCTTTGACCAGTGGAGCAGAAGAGTTTCCCTGCAGACCCAGTACACTCAGCCCACCTGCTCAGGCATCCTTCAGAAGAGTGAATTTAGTGTGTATTGAGAAAATAAAGTCTGCTTACAGTTCTGGTCTCACTGCGGCTGCAGGCTGAGCTGTCAGGAGCTAGGCGGATCACAGGGAGCAGGGACTGCTGATCATTACCACATCTCTGCAGGAATGATAAGAAGGCCCCACTGGGATGAATCAAGTTAGCCCAGGCTTTGACTTTTCAGGCTGCAGGCAGGCTGTGCCAGAATTTTAAATGTAAAATCAAGCCCTGGCCCATGCTTTTTGCCTAGAAGAGGAGCACATCCATCTTCCCTAAGGCCCATTAAAACCTCCTGCTGAACTGCAGACATTTTTAGAAATGCACGCTCTGTCCAGATGCTGTCAGTTAGATCCATCTCTCAGCATTTCCCTGTGGAGCTGTATGCCAGATCCTTGCCCTCCGCAAGAAGGGTTGCGCCATGCTGGAGCTGTGCAAGCAATTCAGCTCCCTGCCCCTTCCACTCCCACCAGCAACCATCGTCAGCCAAGTAGCTCCGTGCCCTTGGTTGCTCTCTCAGCTCTTCTTCAGGACCTTCTCCCCCAGAGCATCCAGCAGCTGGACTATGGATTTTAGGGTTTTGGCCCCATTCAGCAACAGGTCCTGGCTCAGAATGGGTAGCCAGTGAGGCTGTCCGAGCAGGGCAGGCTGCTAGCATGATCTATCAGAGGTGTCTGGCTTTGGGAAAGCCTCTGCTTCAATCCATGCTGCCACACTGCAGCCCAGCACTGAATGCATGTCCCCAGCTGCGGAAGCCTTGTGTACATTCACACAGCTGTCATTTCTGAGTACCAGTATGTCCATAAATGAGAGAGATGTTGTTTTGATTGGGATTTTAGCATTGCAGGTGATGAACAGTATAATACAAATATGTGTTTGGGGAGACAAATTGTCCATTTTGTTGAGCTAATGAATTTAATTAGGATTTATTTGATTTAATTTATACTTGGTAAGATGAAGCCTGCATCCCCCTGGCAGCTGTTCTCAGCACAGCTGCACAATTCAACCTGTAATGCAGACAGATGCCCCTCCTGAGGGCTGGACCACTGGCCAGAAGTTCAAGCAATATTTCAGCTGCTTGCCTTGCCTTGCACTAGGGAGCAAGGGGAGACTGTCACAGGGAAATGTTTAACAGCAGGAGCAGAGGGCTCTTTCAGAGCTAGCCTGATCCAATAGCTGTCAGCCAGACAGAAACAACGCATGGATCGCGGGCAGCGAGGGACAAGGAACTGGTGGGGGTGTTTGACACTTACTCGGCCAAGCAATATTGGATGTCTCCCCAAAAGGCAATATTGCGCTACATTTAGCAGTCTCCCGAGGAAAACTGCTTGGTCTGGCCAACATTGTGCAACAATGGCGACAACAATTCCTTCTTGCCATGTGACATGTGAACTGGCAGACTGAGGCTGAAGGTCCTCATTCATACGTGCAGCCAGGCTGCTCCCGTTGCCCTCTGAATATGGCTGGTGGCTCGGTGATGCAGCACCAGCATCCCCATGTCTCAGTACCCACTGTGCTGGCCAGCCCTCCTCTGGTTCTGCCCAGCTCTGCCTCCCAGCAAGCTACTAGGATCTTGCTTCCTCTCCCTGCTGCTGTCACATAGCACAGAAACAAGACATTTTCCCAGGTAGCTGACATAGCTGGAGTCCAGCCCAGAGCAGTAAGAAAGCTGAGACATTTAGGAAACAGACTTGTTGAGAAAGGTTAAAGGAATTTGCTGTGGTTAGTCCAGAAGAGAGATGGGTGGGGAGATGGAGGAACAGGACAGTATTTATGATGTCTAAAGGTTGTTTGTAAAAGGGCACTGATCAGTTGTGCTGCTGGACCATGGTGTCACTGATCTAATTCCTCACAAAAAACAGCTTTAGGGTCAATACTTTCTTATCATAAATGTTATAATCTTTAACTTGATAAAATTTATATGATTAAACTCTATAGCACGTAATCATTTTGGAGACAATGGAGAAAACCACATGAGGAGGTGGCCTGTTCCATCAGTGCATCACAGGGCTTTTGCTGGCTGGAGCTCAACTGCTTCTAAATCCTCTCCAGCCACCCTCTAGGCTCTTCTGGCCTCCATCCTTGCTATACCCCAGCCACACCTAAGGGCCTCACTAAAACACTTTCAACAGCTCTTTATTAATGGGAATCCAGATTTGATTGATTTAGGAGAAAAAAAAAGGCATGTCAACTTCTTCGATACCACATGGGCTTTATTTGATCTGACCATCTTCCACGTCCATCATGTGAATCTCTGTACATCCCTCTCCCTTCTGCCTCCTCCAGGTCTTCCCTTCTCTCCTTATTGAGGGAGGGGTTGATGTCTCAGACTCAACTCAGACGGTCCCTTGTCTTCAGTATCAGCAGTCTCCTCCTGTTCTTGGTGGCAACACACATGGTATCCTTCAGGGCTTAACCCTTTTCTTTAGAGACCCATGGACTCAGGTGGGGAGGCAAAGGCAAGTGTGGCTCATACAAAGCCATCCATGGGAACGTGCTCCCCTCCATCACACACGCGTTTATGAAGGTTGCTTTAGTTACAGTTTTCCTGCCTCAGAGGTGGGGTACATATGAGCTGATTACCCAAAATCCTTTCCAGCCCATGATCTGTTCAAGGAGTTAGTCAACAGGACCCCCTGGGAAACTGCCCTCATGGACAAGGCAGCAGAACAGAGCTGGCAGATCTTTCAGGACACTTTCCATAGGGTGCAAAACCTCTCAATCCCCATGTGTAAGAAATCAGGAAGGGAAGGCAAGAGACCAGCATGGATGACTACACCAGTGGACAAGGAAAGAGCTACTGATGTCATCTCTCTGGACTTCTGTAAGGCCTTTGACACAGTCCCCCACAACATCCTTCTCTCTAAACTGGAGAGATATGGATTTGATGGATGGACCACTCAGTGGGTAAGGAATTGGTTAGATGGTCACACTCAAAGAGTTGCAGTCAATGGCTTGATGTCCAAGTGGACACCAGTAATGAGTGGTGTCCCTCAGTGGTCCATGTTGGGACCAGTAGTATTTAATATCTTCATCAACAACATAGGCAGTGGGATCGAGCTGAATGGTGTGGTTGACCACTCTGAGAGATGGGATGCCATTCAGAGGGACCTGGACAAGCTCAAGAAGTAAGTCCATGTGAACCTCATGAGGTTCAACAAGGCCAAGTGCAAGGCCCTGTGCCTGGGTCAGGGCAACCCCTGGTATCAATGCAGGCTGGGGGATGAAAGGATTGAGAGCAGCCCTGTGGAGAGGGACTTGGGGGTGTTGGTGGATGAGAAGCTCAACATGACCCAGCAATGTGTTCTTGCAGTCCAGAAAGCCAACCATATCCTGGGCTGCATCAAGAGAAGCATGGCCAGCAGATCAAGGGAGTTGATTCTCCTCCTCTACTCTGCTCTCATGAGACCACCCCCCCCACACAGTACTGCGTCCAGCTCTGGAGTCCTCAGCACAGGAGAGACATGGAGCTGTTGGAGTGAGTCCAGAGGAGGGCCACAAAAATGATCAGAGGGCTGGAGCACCTCTCCGAGGAGGACAGGTTGAGAGAGTTGAGGTTGTTCAGCCTGGAGAAGAGAAGGCTCTGGGAAGACCTTATTGCAGCTTTTCAATACTTAAAGGGGGCTTATAAGAAAGATGGGGACAGACTTTTTAATAGAACATAGAATCATAGAATGGTTTGGGTTGGAAGGGACCTTAAAGACCATTTAGTTCCAACCCCCTGCCATGGGCAGTGACACCCTCCACTAGACCAAAGCTCCATCCAGCCTGGCCTTGAACACTTCCAGGGATGTTCCAGGGATCCACAACTTCTCTGGGGAACCTGTTCCAGTGCCTCACCACCCTCACAGTGAAGAATTTTTTGTTTATATCTAAATCTATCCACCTTCAGCTTAAGGCCATTACTCCTTGTCCTATCACTACATGCCCTTCTAAACAGTCCCTCTCCAGCTTTCTTGTAGGCCCCCTTTAGGTACTGGCAGGCCAGTCTCTCTGGATCCTTCTCTTCTCCAGGCTGAACAACCCCAACTCTCTCAGCCTGTCCTCATAGGAGAGGTGCTCCAGCCCTCTGATCAGCTTCGTGGCCCTCCTCTGGACTCTCTCCAACAGCTCCATGTCTTTCTTGTACTGGGGACCCCAGAGCTGGATGCAGTACCCCACATGGGGTCTCACCAGAGTGGAGTAGAGGGGGAGAATCACCTCCCTTGACACCTCTTTTGATGCAGCCCAGGACACGGTTGGCTTTCTGGGCTGCAAGCGCACACTGCCAGCTCATGTTGAGCTTGATAATCCAAAGTCCTTCTTCTCAGGGCTGCTCTCAATCCGTTCTCTGCCCAACCTGTATTTGTGCTTGGGACTGCCCCGACCCACGTGCAGGACCTTGCACTTGGCCTTGTTGAACTTCATGCAGTTTGCACGGGCCCACCTCTCCAGCCTGTCAAAGTCCCTCTGGATGGCATCCCTTCCCTCCAGCGTGTTGACCACACCACACAGCTTGATGTCGTCGGCAAACTTGCTGAGGGTGCACTTGATCCCACTGTCCATGTCGCCGACAAAGATGTTAAACAGCGCTAGTCCCAATACTGACCCCTGAGGGATGTCACTCGCCACTGATCTCCACTTGGACATCAAGCTGTTGACCACAACTCTGAGACCATTCAGCCAATTCCTTATCCACTGAGTCTCTCCAATTTAGAGACAAGGATGTTGTGCGGGATAGCGTCAAATGCTTTGCACAAATCAAGGTAGATGACATCAGTTGCCCTTCCCTTATCCACCAATGCTGTAACCCCATTGTAGAAGGCCACCAAATTTGTTAGGCATGATTTGCCCTTAGTGAATCCATGCTGGCTGTCACCGATCACCTCCTTATTTTCCATATGCCTTAGCATGGTTTCTAGGAGGATCTGCTCCATGATCTTGCTGAGTACAGAGGTGAGACTGACCAGCCTGTAGTTCCCCAGGTCTTCCTTTTTTTCCCTTTTTAAAAATGGGGGTTATGTTTCCCCTTTTCCAGTTGGTGGGAACTTCATTGGACTGCCATGACCTCTGAAATACGATGGAGAGTGGCTTAGCAACTTCATTTGCCAGTTCCCTCAGGACCCGCAGATGAATCTCATCAGGTCCCATGGACTTTGCCCAGGAGCTCCTTGTTCATCCATGGGGGCCTCTTGGTGTTTTTGCCTGACTTCCTCTTTGCTGGGATTCATCACTCCTGAACCTGGAGGAGGTGACCCTTGAATATTATTAGCCAGCTGTCTTGGGCCCTTCTTCCCTCCAGGGCTTTGTCCCATGGTACTCTACCAAGCAGATCCCTGAAGAGGCCAAAGTCTGCTCTCCTACAGACCAGGGTAGCGAGCTTGCTGTGTGCCCTCCTCGCTGCCCTGAGGATCTTGAACTCCACCATTTCACGGTCACTGCAGCCAATGCTGCCCGTGAGTTTCACATTCCACACCAGCCCCTCCTTGTTGGTGAGAATAAGGTCCAGCATGGCACCTCTCCTTGTGGGCTCCTCTGTCACTTGGAGGAGGAAGTTATCATCAACACATTCCAGGAACTTCCTGGATTGCTTATGCACTGCTGCATTGTCCCTCCAACAGATGTTGAGGTGGTTGAAGTCCCCCATGAGGACCAGTGCTTGTGAATGTGAGGCTGCTCTTACCTGTCTACAGAGGGCCTCATCCACTCAGGCATCCTGGTCGGGCGGCCTATAGCAGACCCCCCCACTATAGTGTCATCTGTCCCTGCCCTCCCTTTAATCCTGACCCATAAGCTCTCAGTCAGCTCCTCATCCATCCCCAGGTGGAGCTTCATGCACTCCAGATGGTCATTGACATAGAGGCTGACATCCTCTCCTTGTCTGCCCTGCCTGTCCTTCCTAAAGAGCCTGTATCCTTCCCTTCCAACACTCCAGTCATAGGAGCCATCCCACCATGTCTCCATGATGCCAATCAGATCATAGCCCTGCAGGCGTGCACACATCTAACTCCTCTTGTTTATTCCTCATGCTACATGCATTTGCATAGAGGCATTTCAGTTGGGCCCCTGATGAAGCTGACTGACTGCCTGGAGTAGCTGGAATTCCTTTGTGCTGCACTTCAGGTGCTCTCCTGCTGACCTGTGATCCTTCTCCGGGCTCTGGGCATCTATTGCTGGCACTGGCATCAAACTGGTAGGAGTGAGATGGATTGAGGTTCCCCTCTCCCAGCAACTTTAGTTTAAAGCCCTCTTCATCAGCTTGGCAAGCCTATGACCAAAGGTGCTCTTCCCCTTCTCTGACAGATGGACCCCATCAGCCCCCAGTAGACCAGGTTTCTCAAAGTGAGTGCCAGGGTCTAAATAGCTGAACCCCTGGCTGTGGCACCAGTCCCATAGCCATTTGTTGATTCGCCAGATTCGACTGGCCCTTTCGTACCTCTTCCCTTTGACCAGGAGGACTGATGAAAAAACTGCCTGCACTCCAGAATCCCTTAACACCACTCCCAGGGCTCTGTAACCCTTCTTGATACTCCTCAGACTGCTCCTGGCTGTATCACTGGTGCTCATGTGAAACAACAGCAGTGGATAATAGTCAGTGGACTGTACAAGGCTTGGTAGTCTCTTGGTGACATCCCTGATCCAAGCCCCAGCAAGCAGCACACCTCTTGAGGGAGTGCATCAGGTCAGCAAATGGGTGCCTCTGTACCTCTCAGAAGAGAGCTGCCTACTGCTATCACCCGTCGCCTTTTCTTAGTTGCGCTGGTTGTTATACAGGGACCAGAACGGGCTGCCGTACTCAGCTCGTGTCTCCCCTGATGCAACGGGTCTTTCCTCTTCAGTCTGCAGAGCAGTGAAGCGGGTCTGCAAGGACACTTCAGGCTTCAGGGGAAGTCTTTTCTTCCTGATGGTCCTTGCTGTCTCAAGCTTCCATTCTTCTGCATTATCGCCCCCCCTCCCTTCTGTGTGTGCCAGTGGGGGAGGCTTTGGCTGTTTGGCCATGAGTTGTAGGTCTACTGCAGACTGTGCTTGGAACCAGCTATCTAACTCCTTCTCAGCTCCCTGATGTTAACGCAGCCTTCTCACTGCCTCCTGCAGCTCAGCCACCACTGCAGGAGATCCTCCACCTGGGCACACCTTTTGCAGGCAGGTCTGCTGCTTATCCCTGCCCCAGGAGAAAGAAAGGTCTGGGCACTTCCTGCAGTCTGAGGTCTGCAGTGCAGCCTCTCCCTTCAGCAGCTCCATCTGGGTGGAGGCATCAGCCACTGCTGGGGTAGATGGTGCAGACCCCCCAGCCGGAGCTGCAGCCTTTGCTCTTAGACGAGTGCCCATCATTCTGCCTCAAGGGTCAGGTAGGATGGGTGCCCTTGACCTGTCACAGAACAGTGGATGGTTGCTGGGTTATGCATGCTTCAAGTCTCCCACTTGGCCAGTAGAATGCCCCTCCTTCAAAGAGGTGCCCTCCCTGCACGCCCTCCTGCCAAACTGCTGCGCAAACTGCCACACCATGCCATTTGCCCACTCTGGTCGCAGGGCTCCTGGCCGCTTGTGCTCCCTAGGCATAATAATAGGGCCTATAGCAATAGGATAAGGGGTAATGGTTTTAAACTATAAGAGGGGTAGATTCAGACTAGATATAAAGAAGAAATTTTTACAATGATGGTGAAACACTGGAACAGGTTGCCCAGAGAGGTGGTAGATGCCCCATTCCTGGAAAAATTCAAGTTCAGGTTGGATGGGGCTCTGAACAACCTGATCTAGTTGAAAATGTCCCTATTCATTGCAGGAGGGTTGGACTTTTAAAGGTCATCCATTCCAACCCAAACCATTGTATGATTCTATGATTCTATGATCTGCATGTGCAGGACATTTCGTCCTACACTCATTACTGGCAGGTAGGCCCAGTGGGTTGCAGAAGATGATTTTTCAAAAGGCCAGCCGGGCGGCCTGGCTGTGCCACAGGGTTGCCTAGCACACCAAGGGCTGTAGGGCAGAGAGCACATGGATGCTTTGTGAGCAGGAGCTTCCTCATGCTGTTTTCCCTTCTCCTGGGTGCTGCTGCTAATGTGCCTGTTGTGGTTTTGGTTTAGATTACATCAACACACACAACCTACACTGGCCAGACACGGCGGAGCACACAGGAAAGAAAGAGAGCGGGTTGGTGGGTGGCTCTGCCACCAGCACCGGAGCAGCCGGGGCTCCAGCTGCCAGGGCATCGGACTCAGAGCTCATCAGCTTTTGCTACTTGCACATGCGAGAGCAGAGGAAGGAAAGAGAGAGCAGGAGGGATATCAATGAAAACCTGATTTTTTTTGAGGAAACTCGTCCCAGGACCAAATCTGACCCCACTTCCAAAAGCTCTGGCCAAGGCTACAACGGGACAGCTAATGAGTACGACCCAGATGGCCTTAACAAAGACAGGCATGTGAGCAGGGCCAGGGCGCACACCATCGACACCCACCTGCGGAGCGATGCCTCACACTTCTATTGTGAGTCCTGCCAAGCCAAAATCAAGAGCCGGCTGGCCTCATGCAAGGGGGGCAAGACTGGCAGTGCCTGGGACAACATGGTGGACTTGATGTCGCTTCCCCCTCCTGGGAGCGATGAGGAAGAAGATGAGACAACGTCCCTGCTCCCCGCCATCACCGCCCCCCCTCCCGGCTTCCGAGACAACAGCTCAGATGAGGATGACCCCAAGCGCCGCGCAGCTGCCCAGAGCCAGGAGCAAGACCGGCACCTCTGTGGCATCCTCTACAATGAGATTCCTGTCACACTGATAGACAATGTGCAACCACGAACAGTCCGAGACCATGCCCAAGAGCTGGACGATGCCCTGGTGTCCACCCTGCAGGCACTGGAAGCCTTGGCTGCTTCAGAGGATTGTCCACATCCCCCACCACAGCAGACAGCAGGTATTTTAGCGGCTGTGACTTTCTTTTTTCGCTATAGCCTTTCTTTCCTATGGTACATCCTTCCCTTTAGTCTCATTTTCCCATCCTATATGTGATTGTGGAACAACTTCCAGTAAAAACTAAGTTGTAGCAACAAGCTCTAGCAGGAGCAGCCAAGTTGCTGCTCAGAAGATTTCTAAGAAGCTGAGGGGGGGCTCCTCTCCCTGACAGTGGCTGAAGGAGTCTCTTGGTTATCCCGTACCTGCCATATGGTCCACATAGCGTGATGCTGGGGTGAGGCACTAACAAACCAGCACTGTGAGCATGAGTTCCTCCCTTCTGTGACCCCACTCAGCTGGTACCTTTTGCCCTTAGTCTTCGCACATTCCCACCCAGGTTTTGCAGTGTGTAAGCCCTTCACAGGGCCAAGCCTGCTGTCAGATGGGTGTCTCTAGGACAAGCCTGCTGGCAGCACAGTCCTTTGTCCCTCTCCCCACGCTGGTTGCCCTACTTGCTATGGCAGAGTAGCTGTTACCTGATTTTCCTTCTTGCTCTAGACAACTCCCTGTAGCTCTGCTATTGCTAACACTGGAGAGCTTCCCGGGACCTTTTCCTCGGCCAAGAGCTCTTGTTGGATTGAGCTAGCAAGCCAGCTCAGTGCTGACAAGTGATCTCTCTTAAAAGCATCAACTCTTAATTGCGTGAAATCACTAAAGTTTCTCTGATGGGATGCCGTGTCCTGCCTTCCTGGCATGCTCCTGCAGCATGGAGTTTCCCTCTCCTCAGCACAGCAGTGTGGTGTGAGTGTTGTCATGGAGTTTTCTTTGTGTCTCTCCTCAGGTCTTATTGTCCTGGCTGCCATCACTCCTGAGTCATCCTTGGATTCTGGCCATGAAACCAACTCTTCAGAGCTAACTGATGTCTCAGAGATGGTCTCTGCTATGAAGCAGCATCAGAATGCAGCCTACTTCCTCACTCAACACATCAACAAAGAAAACCTCCTGGCCAGAAAGGACTTGCCTTTCCGAATCCAGAGCTGTGCTGCCCAGGCTGTTCTCACCTCACCCTATCCCCTCACCCACCAGGAGCCGAGCCCTTCATTGAAGCCAGCTTTCTCTCATCAAAGCCCCAACATTACCAATTGCAAGAGCAAACAGGAGCAGCAGCCTGCTGAGCGGAGCTCCACCGTGGCTGTCCAGCCAGTGCTGACCCCCCAGCTTTATGAGCAGAACAGGGGGGCTCCAGTGCCTGGCTCTGAATGCAAAGGTGCAGGCCACACCAAAGCTGCCTTTGAGGTATCTCTGCATGCTACAGCAGCCCCAAGCAGGGAGCAGGCACAGAATCTACAAGAGAAGATGCCCAAAGATGTCCAGCCAAGCTCCAAGCTCCTCCTGGATCAAAAAAGTGGCATAACTCCAGCCATCATTTCAGCTGCTCTGCAGCAAGTGGTAAATGCAAAAGGCTCAGCTCCCCAAGTGGTAGCATCCTCAAAAGAAGACAAGAACATGAATGGTACCAGTAGCTGTGCATCAGCCAGCAGCAAGCCTTTGAAACTTAAAGGAGGTCCACAAACTGCAGAAACATTATGCAACTGTCAGGAGCAGCAACTCTCTCCGCAGCAGCACTGTGAAGTTTCTCCAGGTCCTAAAGAAGCTCATGGCAGTAAGGCTGAAGCTTTCCACCTTGCCTCAGCAGGGGAAGAAATGATGCCCTGTAAGACTTTTGCTTCTAAAAGCTACCAGCAAAAAATGAGTAGAGATGCTCTAGCAAAAGCCACAAGCGGAGAGCCAGGTCAGAAGGCAGGTGGGGAAGCTACAAGCCTTGTCTTTCAGAAACACACAGCTCCTTCAAACCAAGGACAGAAAATGCAACAGGAAAGTTCAGCCAAAAGCTTAAAAGCTGAGAGTAGCAATCTGCACTCTCCATCAGCTGGTAGCACTTTCAGGAGCACCAGTGAGGAACCCAAAGGGCCAATCCAGTTGGCGCCCAGATCCGAGAGCCTGCAGATCAGCACTGTGCCTTCCAAAAAAGTAGAAAAAGTCCTGGAGGTGACCCACCAAGATGCTGATGTCCCAGCTAAACCCAAAGCTCCAAAAGCTCCCTTCAGATTGAGGAACCTGTTCTCTGCAACATTTCCAACCCGGCTGAAGAAGGAGACGGATGAGCGGCAGGCCCAGCTGCAGAAGGTGAAACAGTATGAGCTGGAATTCCTTGAAGAGCTGCTCAAGCCAAAGAGCAAAGGTGACCTCCCACCACAGGAGTATCTGCACCCTCCTGCCCCTGGGCGCTGTAGCTGCCAGCTAAGGAGCAGTCCTGTGCAAAAAGTCCCAGGGATGTCCAGGGAGCAAAGGCGCAGCTGTGACTGCAAGCGGATTTGCAGAGGGGTGAGGCCACCCCCTAACCAGTTGGTGATGCCAGAACTGGAGAGGCGAGGGAGGGATAAAGTTACCAATGACCAGAAGCAGGCAGAAGCCATTAGGTTGACAAGCATGAGCAGCCCTTCCAAAGGCAAGCGGATACGATCCACAAGTTTAGAGTCCAGAGACTACCGGTCAGATCCAGAGAACAGCATGTCCTGTTTGACAACATGCACTTCCCGGGGGGAGTGCATGGGTGCTCCACACTACAGGAAGCTCTTGCGTCGCTACAGTGTCAGTGAAATAGATAAGACTGATAGGACATCCCTGTCCTCTGACACCTACCAGAACATATATACAACCAAGCCAAAAGGTCCCCAGAAAGAGCCCGAGCACAGCATCCTTTGTCCTGTTCTGAAGAACAAAATCCAGGAAGCCTCTGGAGTGACTGACCCCTCCTATGTTCAGATAGCACAGGAGAAAAAGAACCAGAAGGGTTCAGCAGTTTTCTCTGTCCAGGAGGAGATGTATCCAAGTCCTGCTGAGCTGCGGGATGAAGACACGGAGGATGAGAAGTGCTGCTCCATCCGGTACTGCTTCTACTACAGGAAGTGCGATGTTGCAGATGATGGGAGTGAGAAGGATGAGCTGTCCTATTCCATCCCCATGCAGATACTCCCAGGAATGAAGCTGGACAATCAGATGGTCCCAGTCATGAGCAGGACTCTTCAGGTCCTAGATGCAACAGCCTGCAGCAATGATGGTCAGACCCAGGAAATAGATTTAAGGACCTCTAGTTTTGAGGGGAGCTTGGCAAAGATCAACATCCTTCGAGGCCATGCCTACAGCTTTCCCAATGGGTTTCTGCAAGTGCAGCTGGACACCAATGAGCTCCTGACTATCCTGAGGCAATGTGTGGTGAGCCCTGACATCTGGGACTGCAAACCCTACATCTCCCAGCTGGCAGAGTACAAGCAAGAGCTTGCCCTCAAGTTCAAGGAGTTTCGGGCGTCCTGCCGCCGCGTAGCAGCCGTTGACAAGAGTCCTACCCACATGCTCTCCGCCATCACAAGCAGCTTCCAGGTGCTAAGCAGCCTTATTGAGACATTTGTGAGGCTCGTGTACATCGTACGCTCAGAGTCCCAGCGCCAAGAGCTGCTGACGAAGGTGGAGGAAGTGGTGAGAAACTACACCTTCCTCCTGAAGGCTGCAGAGGAGTCCACAGCCAGAACACTGAGCCACCAGCAGACGGTGGAGCAGCTCGCCCGCCAGTCAGCCACGGTTGCCACTGTCATGAGCACGCTCACACGATCCCTAAAGACGTTGATCAATAAGTAAACCAGCTACGAAAACCAACAAGCCAGTGTGTGCCAGGCCACATGCTAGTGATTCTCAAATCGCATAGGTCTGGTGAGGATGCATGTCTACAGGCCCACATCTGTTGGGGTTTGTGGTAGCCAAGATGCTCTTTTATCTCTGCAGAATGGATGGTTGTTTTGGTGGTGTTTTTGAAAGGTAAATTCATGCCCTGTCACAAGCTGTGCAACCAGCTCATCGGGGGTCTCAAGCAGCTGCTCCGCTTGCTCTCCCATGCTGGTTTGTCAGTGATGGTACTTGGGGGGCACAGTCACCCCATCTCCATGCTAGTTTGATTCCATGTGGTTCTGCTCCTCACTTGTGCAAAGACCTTTGTCACGATGTGTGGTGGGCCAGTGATTTAGCAGGAACTGAGCTGACATCTCCTGGCTTCACTTGGGCAGTTTGGAGCCAAACCAGTGTCTCGCCACATAAACAGCTCTTCTGCCTCCAGGGTCTTCCTGGCCCACAAATGCAACATAATTAGCAGTAGAAGGGACCTCTGGGGTGCAAGTCCCTGCTGCAATGTTAGGGCTTGGGAAGTAGTCCTGGCATGGGCAGGATGCTGTAATCCTGGGGCAGAGCTCAGTCACCCTAGCAGGCTCTACTCTCACAGCTTAGGCACCAGTGCCCCAGTCCTGGGCGCAGGTGCTGTCTGTGCAAAAGGCAAGGGCTTAACATGTGCGAGTAGGGAGGATCCAGGGAACTACAGGCCTGTCAGTCTGACCTTGGTGCTGGGGAAGGTTATGGAGAAGATCATCTTCAGTGCCATCACACAGCACGTACAGGACAAGATGATCAGGCCCAGTCAGCATAGGTTTATGAAAGGCAGGTCCTGCTTGACTAACCTGATCTCCTTCTATGACAAGGTGATCCACTTAGTGGATGAGGGAAAGGCTGTGGATGTTGTTTACCTGGACTTTAGTAAAGCTTTTGACACTGTTTCCCACAGCATTCTCCTGGAGGAACTGGCTGCCCATGGCTTGGATGGGTGTACACTTCGCTGGGTAAAAAACTGGCTGGAAGGCCAGGCCCAAAGAGTTGTGGTGAATGGAGTTAAATCCAGCTGGTGATTGGTCACAAGTAGTGTTCCCCAGGGCTCAGTACTGGGGCCAGTTCTGTTCAATATCGTTATCAATAACATGGACGAGGGGATCAAGTGCACCCTCAGTAAGTTTGCAGATGACATTGTGTTGTGCAGGAATGTTGATCTGCTTGAGGGTAGGAAGGCTCTACAGAGGGATCTGGACAGGCTGGATCAATGGGCCAAGGCCAGCAGTATGAGGTTCAACAAGGCTCAGTGTCAGGTCCTGCACTTGGGTCACAACAACCCCAGACAACGCTACAGGCTTGGGGAAGAGTGGCTGGGAAGCTGCCTGGCAGAAAAGGACCTGGGGGTGTTGGTCAACAGCTGGCTGAATATGAGCCAGCAGTGTGCCCGGGTGGCCAAGGCGGCCAATAGTATCCTGGCTCATATCAGGAATAGTGTGGCCAGCAGGACTAGGGAAGTGATCGTCCCCCTGTACTCAGCACGGGTGAGGCCTCGCCTCGAGTACTGTGTTCAGTTTTGGGCCCCTCACTACAAGAAAGACATTGAGGTGCTGGAGCATGTCCAAAGAAGGGCAATGAGGTGGTGAAGGGTCTAGGGAACAAGTCTGATGAGAAGCGGCTGAGGGAACTGGGATTGTTGCGTCTGGAGAAAAGGAGGCTGAGGGGAGACCTTATTGCTCTCTACAGCTACCTGAAAGGAGGTTGTAGTGAGGTGGGTGTCAGTCTCTTCTCCCAAGTATTAAGTGATAGGACAAGAGCAAATGGCCTCAAGTTGTGCCAGGGGAGGTTTAGATTGGACATTAGGAAAAAATTCTTCACTGACAGGGTTGGAACAGGCTGTCCAGGGAAGTGGTTGAGTCACCATCCCTGGAGGTATTTAAAAGACGTGTAGACGTGGCGCTTAGGGACATGGTTTAGTAATGGACTTGGCAGTGCTAAGTTAATGGTTGGTCTTTGTGATCTTAAGGGTCTTTTCCAACCTAAATGATTCTATGATTCTATGTTCCCCTTCCTCTGCTGGATGGCTGTGTGCATGCTAAGAGAGCCTGCAAAGAACCCAGATTGATCTTTTACTGTTGCAAGCCAGAAGCTGGGCTAGCAGATGAAAGGAGATCTCTTTCACACCATTCTTCTGAGGTCAGGTTCATGCCTCCAAGGCTCAGCCCAAACCCTCTTCTATTTCCTTTCATCATGTCCATTAGAGAAGAATCCCAGATTAGCTTTGTCTGTGAGCCACAGCTTGCCCTCAAGCCAGGCAGTGCTACTGCCATTGGCCAAAGCAGTTGCCATCCTTGCCAGGGTGTTGGGGTACTTTTCCTGTCTCCACTGGACTGACTGCCATAAGAAGCATTGTTTAGTACTGTGTGATGGTTATTTATTTGGAGTTGGGGTTTTTGGAATTTTTTTTCACTTCCAGGTGAATGGTAAAATGATTCCTAATTGCTTCCCTTTGCATCCCAAAGTTCCCCTCCTCCTCCCAGTCTAGATTCTAGACCTAATCAATCAGATCGCCTTAATTGGTGCTTCACTGCGGTCACCCACCTTCCAAAACAGAGCGAGGACAAAAATGCAAGGTTACACATTGCATTGCCCTTACCCTGCCACCCACTGCACTTCACACACGTGTGGGGAGAGCAGGTCCTGCCGAGGTCCCTGTGCCTCTCCCCATCGCACCCACCTCCAGCTGGAAAGGGAGAGCGTGGCATCGGCCTCACAGCACCAGGAGTGAGACTGGTTATCAAACCCAGCCAGCTTGCCCCAGCGCTTGAGGATGATCAGGGATCTCTGTATGATCAATTGCTTCTCATCTCTTTTTTTTTAATAAATACACACATTCAAAATCTCTTGTTCTTCCATAGGAGTTATGGAAATGCACAATGTGCTTTTAACATGCGCATCTTCTACCAAGTGCAATAACCTCCCCTGGCCCATGGCTGTCCCGGACTTTGGTTGTTGCTGTCAGCAAGGCAGAGAGGATCCTGCTGTGGGGAACAGCCTCCTGCTTTCAAGAACCATGTTACAAATATACAGTGGAAGAGCCAATTCGGCTTTCAGTCCGTGCTGGGCAAAGCCTGTTACAATGCTGAAGGCCGACAGGGAGCAGTGTTTTTCTTTTCCCTGTGAATTATCTATTACAAAACTCAGAGTTTCTTTGAGCTCCCTGTTATGCCTATATCATTCCTCCATAAATCTTTCAGTCTAATACAGAAATTTTTTATTCTCTGTATATAGTATATATAAATAAAAATATATAAATTATATATACACAAATTTATGTCTTGTTTTACAAACAAGAAAGATTAAATATATTAATCTTAATATCCAAACTAGCATTTGTGTCTTTTTTTAAGAACTTTGTGGAAATGTGCCTATTCTTAGCTGTACAAAACACTGTAAGCAAACCCCCCACCACCTATTTTTGTTGCTATAGAAATGTGTGTATCTCCATACTGGAAAGGCACAGCTTAAGGACTCCACAACATTAATGGACTCCACAGCAGTTAAGTACCAGGCTATGAAGGAAGCCATGAAGCAGCAAAAATGCAGGTTTGAAATGAACTTGGCACGGTTTTGTGTTGTTAATGGGCATTTTGGCTTAATTTCCCTCTGGGAGGGGAACACCTCCAGTGGCACTCACCCCTTCACCACTGGCACTGGGCACTGTGGCCATGCTGGGGAAAGTGTGGTCTTCCTGGTGCCTGCAGGACACCTCCTGCCCCTAAAACAGGGGAGAGCCAGGTAACGCCCCCCCCCCATTAGCAAACTCCTTCCTGATCCCTTTGGGATAAGCCAAGTTGAGCACCCACTGACTAGCTCAGTGCATGCTTTCAGCCAAGTCGCAGCCTCTGCCTGGCGTTTGCTCTTCTGCCTGGGAAGAAGCGACAGCATGCGACCTGCCACCGGTGGCCTGATGATTCTGCTGCCCTGTGGGACTGCTCTGGTGTGTGCAGGGGAAAGCCCAGCAAAAGCGTAATGCCAGACCCAGGGAGAAATCTGAGCAAGGCAAACAGATTCCTAGCTACAGATGACATTTCCAATATCCCATTCCCTCTGGGGACACATTTTGACTGGCACAATGAACTGCTCTCTGTTTATCAGGGAGGAAGGCATTGATGTGTGCCCTTTATGTGCCCCAAAGCCTCCAGGAACTATAAAAACCAAGTCTGATAAAGATCCAACACATAAAAACTTAGGAACTGGGTCATTCTCTGTACAGGGGTTGAATGTGGTGTTAGACAGCAAAGGCAGCAGCAGTTGAGACTCACACATGTTCTCTATGCCTCCAGGCTTGTTATTTTAATTTGCATCACACCATTTCCCATGCTGAACTAACAAAGACGAAACCCACCTATTTATAAAGCTTGGTATGGATCAAAAAAATGGAAAAGCCAAGAGGTTTTCTAACAACCCCCAGAGCCTGAAAATATTATTGACAGCAGGCAGTTTAATCAGCAATTTCAGAGTCAATGCTTAGTACCGTCAAATGGGCAATCAGCACCCTGACAGAAAGGAATTACGTCTTCACAGCACACTATTATTTGTACAGTGGTGGCAATAGCTGCTCCTAGATCGGTCAAATGTCCCTGTGTGAAGGGAGGAGCTATACTGGTACGTACCTGAGAAGGATGATGAAGCCCTGCCTTTATTATTGCTGTACTCTTTTTAGGTGCTGTCCCTGCAGCCTCACTCTGTTGAGCACTTGTAAATACTCTTAAAAGAAATGATCCAGGTAAAATGTTCTAGTTAATATTTTTGAATCACAGATTTTTCAAAAAACTGCATCTCTGTTACACAGCACAGAGAATTAAAAGTAATTTTTTTTTTCCAAATCTAGTTCCTATTTCACTGTCCACCTCATTTATCTACCTGCAGACTGTCTTGTTCTCATTTAGCATCAGCATCTCCTCAGATCAAAGACACCATCCCCCAGCAACTTAAAGCAAAGTATATGGGTCTCGGAAAAGGACAATACTGTTTTGCGGGTGTATGCACAGAAACATCAATTAATTTTTCTCCATCCCCTCTGACCAGAGCAATCTGCCTGAGTGTGGCAGGTTGTTTGCCTGCCCTTTCGCACCCTCTCAGACCAGTGCCAGTGGTAACTGCCCTTCTCATACTGCCTTCGCCCTGAGTTCCTTGCTGTAGCGTTACAGCTGGCGCAGATTTCCTCCAGGGCCTTCATGGCTCCTATGAGCATTGCTCAGCCACAACATGCATTTGTGACCATCTGATGTCACTGCACTCCCATAGTCTGCTCCCTCCCTTAATCTTATCATAGAATCATAGAATGGTTTGGGTTGGAAGGGACCTCAAAGATCATCTAGTTCCAACCCCCCTGCTGCGGGCAGGGACACCCTCCTCCACCAGACCACATAGCCCAAATCCACATCCAACCTGGCCTTAAACATTTCCAGGGATGGGGCCTCCACAACCTCTCTGGATAGCCTGTTCCAGTACCTCACCACTCTAACAGTAAAGAATTTCTTTCTAACATCTAATCTAAATCGACCCTCCTTCAGCTTAAACCCATTACCCCTTGTCCTGCCACTACACTCCCTCGTAAACAGCCCCTCACCATCTTTCCTGTAGGCCCCTTATTGGTACTGGAAGGCTGCAATTAGATCTCCCCGGAGCCTTCTTTTCTCCAGGCTGAACAATCCCAACTCTCTCAGCCTGTCCTCATAGGAGAGGTGCTCCAGCCCTCTGATCAGCTTCGTGGCCTTCCTCTGGATTCTCTCCAACAGCTCAATGTCTCTCTTGTACTGGGGCCCCCAGAGCTGGACGCAGTACTCAAGGTGGGGTCTCACAAGAGCGGAGTAGAGGGGCAGAATGACCTCCCTCAACCTGCTGGTCACGCTGCTTTTGATGCAGCCCAGGACACGGTTGGCTTTCTGGGCTGCAAGCGCACACTGCCAGCTTATGTTGAGCTTCCCATCAATCAATACCCCCAAGTCCTTCTCCTTGGGGCTGCTTTCAATCCATTCCTCACCCAGCCTATAGTTGTGCTTAGGACTGCGCCAACCCACGTGCAGGACCTTGCACTTGGCCTTGTTGAACTTCATGCGGTTCACATGGGCCCACCTCTCCAGCCTGTCCAGGTCCCTCTGGATGGCATCCCTTCCCTCCAGCGTGTTGACCACACCACACAGCTTGGTGTCGTCAGCAAACTTGCTGAGGGTGCACTCGATCCCATTGTCCATGTCACCAACAAAGATGTTAAACAGTGCCGGTCCCAATACTGACCCCTGAGGAACACCACTCGTCACTGTTCTCCACTTGGACATTGAGCCGTTGACCACAACTCTTTGAGTGTGACCATCCAGCCAATTCCTTATCCACCGCGTGGTCCATCCATTGAATCCATGTCTCTCCAATTTAGAGACAAGGATGTCGTGTGGGACAGTGTCAAATGCTTTGCACAGGTCCAGGCAGATGATGTTATTTGCCCTTCCCTTATCCGTAGACACTGTAACCCCATTGTAGAAGGCCACCAAATTTGTCAGGCACGATTTGCCCTTAGTGAATCCATGTTGGCTGTCACCAATCACCTCCTTGTTTTCCATGTGCCTGAGCATAGTCTCCAGGAAGGTCTGCTCCATGATCTTGCGAGGCACAGAGGTGAGACTGACCAGCCTGTAGTTCCCTGGGTCTTCCTTTTTTCCCTTCTTAAAAATGGGCATTATGTTTCCCCTTTTCCAGTCGGGGGGAACTTCACCGGACTGCCAGGACTTCTCAAATATGATGGCGAGTGGCCTGGCCACTTCATCCACCAGTTCCCTCAAGACCCGTGGATGCATCTCATCAGGTCCCATGGACTTGTGCACCTTCAGGTTCCTTAGATATTCTCGAACCTGATCTTCTCCTGCAGTGGGCGGTTCTGCATTCTCCCAGTCCCTGCCTTCTGTGACCTCGGCAGTGTGGCTCAAGCACTTGCCAGTGAAGACTGAGGCAAAGAAGTCATTCAGTACCTCAGCCTTCTCCATATCCTGGGTAACCAGGTCACCCGTTTCATTCCAGAGGGGACCCACATTTTCCCTCGTCCTCCTTCTATCACTAACATACCTATAGAAGCTTTTCTTGTCGTCCTTAACATCCCTGGCCAGACTAATTTCTG
This sequence comes from Grus americana, assembly GCF_028858705.1. Lineage (NCBI taxonomy): Eukaryota > Metazoa > Chordata > Aves > Gruiformes > Gruidae > Grus > Grus americana. Next base: position 11,661,251 of record NC_072863.1, on the reverse strand, counting down.
TCAGGGCTTTGGCTTTCCTAACCTGATCCCTGCCTGCTCAGGCAGTTTCTCTGTAATCCTCCCAGGCTACCTGCCCTTGCTTCCACCCTCTGTAGGCTACCTTTTTTTGTTTGACTTTGCCCAGGAGCTCCTTGTTCATCCATGGGGGCCTCTTGGTGTTTTTGCCTGACTTCCTCTTTGCTGGGATTCATCACTCCTGAACCTGGAGGAGGTGACCCTTGAATATTATTAGCCAGCTGTCTTGGGCCCTTCTTCCCTCCAGGGCTTTGTCCCATGGTACTCTACCAAGCAGATCCCTGAAGAGGCCAAAGTCTGCTCTCCTACAGACCAGGGTAGCGAGCTTGCTGTGTGCCCTCCTCGCTGCCCTGAGGATCTTGAACTCCACCATTTCACGGTCACTGCAGCCAATGCTGCCCGTGAGTTTCACATTCCACACCAGCCCCTCCTTGTTGGTGAGAATAAGGTCCAGCATGGCACCTCTCCTTGTGGGCTCCTCTGTCACTTGGAGGAGGAAGTTATCATCAACACATTCCAGGAACTTCCTGGATTGCTTATGCACTGCTGCATTGTCCCTCCAACAGATGTTGAGGTGGTTGAAGTCCCCCATGAGGACCAGTGCTTGTGAATGTGAGGCTGCTCTTACCTGTCTACAGAGGGCCTCATCCACTCAGGCATCCTGGTCGGGCGGCCTATAGCAGACCCCCCCACTATAGTGTCATCTGTCCCTGCCCTCCCTTTAATCCTGACCCATAAGCTCTCAGTCAGCTCCTCATCCATCCCCAGGTGGAGCTTCATGCACTCCAGATGGTCATTGACATAGAGGCTGACATCCTCTCCTTGTCTGCCCTGCCTGTCCTTCCTAAAGGGCCTGTACCCTTCCATCTAAACACTCCAGTCATAGGAGCTATCCCACCACATCTCCGTAATGCCAATAAGGTCATAGCCCTGCAGGCACACACACGTCTCCAGCTCCTCTTGTTTATTCCCCATGCTACATGCATTTGCATAGAGGCATTTCAGTTGTGCCCCTGATGAGGCTGACTTATTGGCCGGAGTGGCTGGAATTCTTTTGATGTATCTTCCCAGTGTTTCCTAAATTAGGTCCCAGTGTTTCTCTAAATTAGGTCCACTCCCAAGGAGTCCTCACCAGGGCTCTATCAGTGACAATGGACAGAAAAGGATCAAAAATTGGGCCATCGCTGGTTCCTCTAATACACATGAGAAAAACAGAAGACCTGGGTTTCAGGGGTTTAAATGTCAAAAGCAAGAGCTGGAAAATTAGCAGACCTCAAGCAGCAGTCCCAAGATAGGTTTGGATAAAATTGCTTGTCTCTGTGGACTTTGCTGGTCATTGTCAGCTCGAGACAACAACTGGGCACCATGGTTTAAAGCACTTAGAACTCTAATCCCCGTGATGTAGCAGCCGCATTCTCCTGTTAGGATTTCCGTCCTCTCCAAGGTCCTGTCAACACTACACAGGAATTGCAGCAGCCCTAGATACAACACCAGGGCCATCTGAATAGCTGGAGCCCACTGCTGCTTTCATCATGCCCAAGGGAGCTGACAGTCAAATAGAAATGAATACTGTCTGAATTTTAACCTCATTTAAAGCATAGTGTCTGGATTCCTGTGTAAAATATCCTAACAAATTCATCGCATAGGCAGACACAATGGAGCTGGCTGGAACACCCATGACTTTAATTGGACACAGGAGAAGTCTGCCAGGGAAGAGAGGTATCTCAGCTTATTTACATCACCCAACCTCATTTAGTATATGTGAAAACAGTCGGTACACGATAGGAAACTTTTTCAAAGGTGTTTGCGTCAGGCTATGTAATTCATGTCAGGGCATGAGCAGACGAGGAACCTGCCCATGCCTCATCCCACTGCAGCTGCTGCACAATCTTCCGGCCCAGCTAAGATGGTGCCCCTTGCTGTCACCTGCCCCCAGACTCAGAGTGAAGAGGGAGTGTGTTTTCTGCAGCTGGACTATGAAGTCATTAAAAAGCAAACACACTGTGTTCAAATGGGCAGAAATCCCAGTGCTGCCTCTCTGAGGTTTGTTACACATGTCAAGGACTGGGAACAGAGATGAAAGTGCTGGGGATGTGCAACCAGGTCTATACACAGAGTCCAGGACACTCTATAATGCTGCACTAAATCCCACTTTTGAAATACTTGGAAATACTTCTGAATCTAATGAATATTCACCTCTTCCTAGAGCAACAGGACTCCATCCTCATACTCCTTAGAAAGGCACAGTAAAAATGCTGAGTAGAAAGATCAGGAACACAAAGGAACCGGTCAGGATCCTTTAAAGAGCTTTTCATCCCAAGGTCTGTACTGTTTCTAGTGGAGACTTGAAGATACCATTCATTTCCCAAAGTTTTCTCCCTTTCATGACAAATGGTGTGCTTTTTCCTAGTGGATGTGCTCTGGTTCAGCTAGTCCTGTGTAACTGTGGTAGCATTTACAGTGCTACAGGTGAGCTTCATTCCTAAATACAACTCATCAGATCCAGTGGGTCTGATACCTGTAATAAAGTGATGTTCTGCACAAAGGAAAGAATATGGGGTTCTTGTGGACTCAGTAAAAATTCAGTGCTTATTGCATCCAAGTAGCTTTGAGTAGCAGAGAGAGGATTTATCTAAAAATAATCCCTGTGAAACAAATGACAGGGGCAGAAGAGAGCAGCCAGTAGAACTGCTCCCAGAAGTAACGGTTGGGGTTTCTGCTCCCACACAGAAAAGCCTCAGGTCTCTGAAGTCCGAGTCAGGGGAGGGGAGTGAAATCCAGAAGGCCCGAACACAGGAGATGCAGCCCTTCTCGGGCCCCCAGCCCTCTCAAGCCTTACATTTTTTTCAACCTCTATTTCCCCTTGACGGTCCCATCCCGTTTGGACGTTTACTTTTCTTCTGGCCGCCACGGCCCCGCTGGCCAACCGCAGGCCAGGCGACCCGGCGACAACCAATCGCAGGCCTCCTCCTGCCCTCCGCCCCACCCCTTGGAGGGGCTAGCGAGAGGCCGCGCGCGCCTCCTTCCCCCTCCCCACCAGGGACCGTTGTTGAGGCGGTCGCGGGGCAGGAGGGAGACCTCTGAGCCACGCCCACCACCCTTTGCGTCATGACGGGGGGCGGGCAGAGCTCCGGCCCTGGCTGCCACGGAGCCAATGGGAAGCGCGCAGAGACGTGTCCTCGGGATGACGAGCCTATAAAGAGCCCGCGCGGCAGGCGGGAAGAGCTAAGATGGCGGAGTAGGCGCGGGCTGCTGTGCCGCGCGCTCACTGTGCCGCGTCCCCGCCCCCGCGCAGGAGGCGGGTGGGTCCTTGTGCGGCAGTCCCTGGCGGCGCGAGGCGAAGCGGCGAGGAGGAGAGCTCCGCAGCCGCCATCATGCCCAATATCAAGATCTTCGGCGGGAGCTCGCACCAGGACCTGTCCCAGAAGATCGCCGACCGCCTCGGCCTGGAGCTGGGCAAGGTGGTCACGAAGAAGTTCAGCAACCAGGAGACATGGTGAGATGGGTGCAGGGCCGCACGCAACAGCCTGCAGCAGTCCCAATGACAGTCAGACCCAGGAAACAGATTTAAGGACCTCCAGCTTTAAGGGGAGCTTGGCAAAGATCAACATCCTTCGAGGCCATGCCTACAGCTTTCCCAATGGGTTTCTGCAAGTGCAGCTGGACACCAATGAGCTCCTGACTATCCTGAGGCAATGTGTGGTGAGCCCTGACATCTGGGACTGCAAACCCTACATCTCCCAGCTGGCAGAGTACAAGCAAGAGCTTGCCCTCAAGTTCAAGGAGTTTCGGGCATCCTGCCGCCGCGTAGCAGCCGTTGACAAGAGTCCTACCCACGTGCTCTCCACCATCACGAGCAGCTTCCAGGTGCTAAGCAGCCTTATTGAGACATTTGTGAGGCTCGTGTACATCGTACGCTCAGAGTCCCAGCGCCAAGAGCTGCTGACTCCTTTTTGGCCCTCCACCCCTTTTCAGCCCTTTTTCTCAATCCCTACATCACTTTTTTGCCTCCCATTCCTTGTCAGTCTCACACTGCTTTTTGATCTCTACTTCCCTCTGAGCCTCCCACTCCCTTTTATCCTCACACCACTTTGAGGTCTCCCACCTGTTTTTGGCATCCACTTTTCTTTTGGCCTCCCTGCCCTTTTCAGTCTTTTTCAGCCTCCCAACCCTTTTCAGCCTGAACTTTTTCTCAGCTTCTACTTTCCTAATCATCTTTTCACCCCTTCTCCACCTCTACTTATCTTTTTGCCTCCCATTCCTTTTTGGCCTCCACTTTTTTCCAGCTTCTACTATTCTTTTAGCCACCAAGGCCAAGGACCGAGCCTTATGTTATTCCTATCAAGTGCCATTCATTAACAGACCTGGTTTCAAGGCAGTGCAGTCACAAGGCAATAGAAAGAAAAAACAATCCTGAGCCACACGCTTTGTGCATGAAAATGCATCCTTGATTAAGTGGCTGGTGGTAATTGAGAGGCAATTGTATGCAGGAATGTGCCAAGAGAGGGACATGGGCTACTTGTCTTGATTGACATCACCATGAAATTTGATGGTGTTAATGTGCTGCTTAAATGCATATTGATAGAATCAGGTAAATAAAAAGGGGGTTTTGCCATTCATGTGCTTTCAGGTTCTCCTTAGTTGGACAGTAATTTATTTCACAACTTCCAAACGTGAGGGAACACAGCAGTTCAGGCTATGAGCTTGTTCTTTCTGCTACCAAAACCAACTTGTGCTTGTCCGCATTGTAAACCACAGGCAAAAAGAAATAAAATTCTTTAGATTGCAAATAGATAATTCAATTTATTATATTTTGCTTTCAGAATGAAGCAAGTCAACCGGAATTAGGTGCTTTAATTCTGAGTAAGGGTGTCCACACAAGATTTGAGGTACTCCAATGTACTGTCACACCCAAACTTCACCTAGACTGTGATCATTTTCCTGAGTGTCCTTTGACAGCCAACCTGACTCACAGGCCAATGGTTTTCAACCACACAGCATCTCCATCCCATTTAGGCCAAGAACCAGACAAACACCTCCCTGTTCAAAGCTGGTTCTCCTTGTCCCTTCTTCAGTTAATGGCAATGCAAGCTGCTAATAGGCAAGCTATGGCTGAGGAACCTCATGAGCAACATTTTGGCTTTAACTAAGACTTTGGTGCATTAAGAGCTTCTCAAATCTCTGAGATTATCCTGTTCTAAGAGCATTGCTAGCAATAGTGATAAATTGCTAAGGTAGGTAGACTTTTGTCCTCATAACCAAAATTTTGTCTGACAAAGACATTGTGGTAGCTGAAACACCGAAGGGCAGCAGGGACTTTTCTTAGATGGCACTTGTGGCCATTTAATGCTGCAAGGCAGGAAGATGATATAGAGTTGGAGAGACTATGAATGGCCACAGCATCCAGCCCCTGGCTCTGTTTGCCTTGGAGGAAAAGAAAGTGTCATCCACCAGCAGCTCCACAAAATCTTCCCTCCTGGGGTACAGCTTCCACTGGCTCCCTGGGGCTCCTGAAACCATGCTTGGCCTCTAGCTCAGCAAGAAAAAAAAAAAAAAAGTCTTTGTTTTTACACATGAAAGGTTGCCAGTCCCTGATTTACAGGATTAAAGATCTAATTTCATCTTTTGTCAGATTTTTCACTCCTGCAGATCCCATCTCTCCAATCCCAGGAGGAATCTAATAGACATGCTACTTCAAAAGTCCTGTGTAGGGGAAACTCAGAGTTCATCAGTGAGAGGCATAATTCACATGTTTTCATTCACTTTCTGCTGCCTTCAGCCTCAGGTTCCCAGTACCTGGTTCACAAATAAACTGGGAGGGGGCAGGGATGTTGGGGCACAGAACACAGACATTCTGCATTCAAGAGCTGCGGGGGTGGGGAGTGGAATAGGATTTAAACCAAGACTGAAGCAAATGGTTCAAAACCAGAAACAAGTATTTTGGGGACTGGAAAGAAGGTATCCATCTTCCAAATTCTTCAAACTGCAATAGCAGCAACAAACCTTCCATAGTCTGTGCTTTGCAGGGAGGAGAGGCCTTGAAGTTATTTTCAGACTACATAGCTTTATCACTGAAAAATATGTACAGAACAGCCATTGCAAACTTGCAATTATCCAGAACTATCATTTGAAAAAAATGCTGTAAACTGTGACAGGCCCATTTAAGAATGCCAGCAAAATTGCTGGATTTTTTTTAGGTGTCCTCCAGACAAAAGTATAGGAGTCTTTAGTAGGCAGTGGTTACAGTGATGTGGATTTTGTGCAAGAATATGGCTGCTAGAAATTTGGGAGGTATCCACAAATCCCATCACTGGAACCACCAGGTAGCCATCTGACAGTGAAGTTTTCCCTTGTGTTATTGAGTAATGTTTAGCAACTAATTAGAAGAACTGTATTCTTCCTTTCCCATTCCTTGGATTTGCTGTATGTCACAGCATTTCACAAGCTGCTACAATTACACACAAAAAATCAAAATTACCATATTTTGATATTCCAATTCCCATCAATGCTAAGTATGGGAATTAATATATAGTTTAATCTAGGTGAATTCCAAGTTTAATGACACCTTACAAAGAGTTACAGAAAAGCTCCTCAAAGTACGATTTCGTAATCATTAGGCCTTTGGGAATAGTAACAGCAGCATTTTGGGCCAGGATAATTGCAAGACAAAATAAAGAAAAGGTGGCCAGCCTCTGTGAATTACAGATTATTTCTTCAGGTTGAATTCTCAAGGACTCAAAGCAACAACTTATCAATGCCAAATTCATCACAGAATTTTGTTATGTATGAGATGGTCAAGTAAAAGAGTAGGAATTACATGACTGCATGCAAATTTTGAAGAAGCTGTTTGTGGCTTATTTTGTATATTTAAAAACCTTTAAATAATGTTTATTTTTGCTAAAGCTAAATTAATCTGCATAATGTAATCACATACAGGCTGAAAGTTCACAGGAGACTAATTAGGTACCAAACCCCAATTACAAATGTAAAAAAACCCCTCAGAAATTAAAACAGCCTCTTAAAATAGTACCCATATGTGTTTTAACAATGATCCAGAAGACAGAAAAAAACACCTCAGTATTTGCAATTCAGAGTATCCACCACAATTATGATTTTTTTAATCTCGAAATGTGGCCAAAGGCTATTTCCAACAGAAAAATAAATAGCAGAAAGTATTGCTGCAAATTCTGAGGACAAGTGCAGAAAATGTTAATTACAGCTATCATTTAATTTTTTCTCATTGAGTTTGCAGTGAGACTAGTCATACTGGCTTTATATGTGAGAAGTCAATACCTCTTCACACATAAAGCCTGCTACCATCATTTCACTTTTGAAATGGATCAATTCACGATTCAGCCAAAGGAAGAGACTGAGCATAGCATACTTGAAGGGCAAAGAAAATCAATTATTAGTATTTTTGTAGATTATAAGTTTGCAAGACAAAAAAGCAAAAGGTTTATCTTCAAGTGAAGAAGATAAGCACTATCCTTCAAAAATTAAAAACTTGCTCCAACTTGATAATGTCAATGCGTAATCCCACCAAACCTTTGAACCTAATAGCCACGGACTGGTCCGAACCGCTGGGCTCAGTCTGGGCACGGCTGATAAGGCAGCAGAGGCGCCTGGGCTTCTATTTGTGATGGAAAAGCTACGACTCTCTTAATGAGAATATATTCGCTGTGAAAATCACAGAGACATGTTAAACGGTGGGTGCCCAGCCCGTGCTGCTGCTGTAGGGCACTGCCACGCCAGGGGCTCCGCAGGCCACCACCGCACAACTCGGGGCTTTGCTTGGAGGTAGCGATAGCATAGCGTGGGGCTTCGGCTGCGATGCCGCGGCACCCCGAGTCACTCACCGCGGTGCAACAGGCAGCATCCAGCAGCATGGCGAAGGGACAAGCTGTGCAGCACTGCCCGAGACGCAGCAGGGTGAGCCCTGTGCAGCGCTACACAGGGTGCAGCAGCCTGGCGAGGTGACGCCTGTACAGTGTGACACGGCGGTACCGCAGCCGGGCAAGGTGATGCCGTACAGCATGCCACCGGGATACTGAATTACAAGGCGGCAGTGCGGCCCAGCGAGATGACGCCTGCTTAGCGCAGGGCAGGCCCTGACATCCCGCGGCGGTAGAGGAAGGAGCCAGCAGGCACAGACACACCAGCATGCTGAGGTAATCCCCGCCCCGCGGCGGCGGGGCTCCTCACCCGCTGCGGTCGGGGTACGCGGCCACGGCGCCCTGCAGCGAGAGCAGAGCCATTTTTTCTCCCCCGCCCTGCCTCTCCCCAGGGCCTCCCCTGAGGGAGGGGAGCCATCATGACCGCTGGAAGGGGGTCGACTACCAATCACGCGACCAACGAACGCCGTATGTTCCCCCCTCTTCCCCCCCAGGGCCACGTGGGTCAGGGCTGTCGGCCAGCTCCGGCCTCCACGGCCCCGCTGGCCAACCGCAGGCCAGGCGGCCCGGCGACAACCAATCGCAGGCCTCCTCCTGCCCTCCGCCCCACCCCTTGGAGGGGCTAGCGAGAGGCCGCGCGCGCCTCCTTCCCCCTCCCCACCAGGGACCGTTGTTGAGGCGGTCGCGGGGCAGGAGGGAGACCTCTGAGCCACGCCCACCACCCTTTGCGTCATGACGGGGGGCGGGCAGAGCTCCGGCCCTGGCTGCCACGGAGCCAATGGGAAGCGCGCAGAGACGTGTCCTCGGGATGACGAGCCTATAAAGAGCCCGCGCGGCAGGCGGGAAGAGCTAAGATGGCGGAGTAGGCGCGGGCTGCTGTGCTGAGCGCTCACTGTGCCGCGTCCCCGCCCCCGCGCAGGAGGCGGGTGGGTCCTTGTGCGGCAGTCCCTGGCGGCGCGAGGCGAAGCGGCGAGGAGGAGAGCTCCGCAGCCGCCATCATGCCCAATATCAAGATCTTCAGCGGGAGCTCGCACCAGGACCTGTCCCAGAAGATCGCCGACCGCCTCGGCCTGGAGCTGGGCAAGGTGGTCACGAAGAAGTTCAGCAACCAGGAGACATGGTGAGATGGGCGCGGGGCCGCACTACAGCTCCCGGCGGGCCACGGGGCGCTGCCGCGCTGAGGTCCGCACAGCCGCCGCGCAGGGGCTGCTGGGATTTGTAGTGCGGGGCGCAGGGTGGGCGCTGGGGCTGCGGCCTGGGCGCTCGGGGCCTTGCGGACGGGAGCGGCGGCTGAACGGGGGTCGCGCTCGGAGACCTTCACTGAGCGCGGAGCTCTTCTGCCTGGGCCCTAATGGGCCAGAGACGTCCAGTGCATGACACCTTTCTCCTGTGGGCAGTCGCTGCGCAGCTCGCAGACGGGGCTGGGGCCGGGTCTCTCAAGGGGCCTCTGGGGGGGGCCTTTTTCAGCCAAGGAGCCGCCGTGCAGCGCCACTGGCTACACTTGAGCAGCTCCCCGCCCGGAGCCCTTTTCTGTGGAGCAACGCATGGGGCAGCATCGTGATCGTGACGCTGGGTGGCGGGCCGGGGTTTACCGAGTGCTGGGTGAGAGGGAGCGGAAACAACTGGCCGGGTAAAGCGTGACACCACGGGGAGCGGGGAGCCCGGGTAGCACGCTTTCATATGGGGAGAGGCCAAGGCCTTGGTGCTCCCTGGAGAGCTCTTGGCGGCGGGGAGCCATGTGCTGGGGCGGCTGCACGGCCCTGGCAATGCCTCTAGCGGCCTCCGCCGAAACGCGTCTCCCCCATGCGGGCTGTGCCATGGTGTGCTGGGCTTCCGACAGCCGGTTTTAATGTTCTCACGGCACCTCAGTGCTCCTGCATGTGGAGGGGAGGGTTTGTGTCACCCGGCTGCTATGACAGAGTTTGGAGTGGCAGAATTCACCTGCTGGACCTTGCCCCCACTACCCTCAAAGCTAGGAGCTGATGGGAATGCACCTCCTGGGGTTTCATCTGCATTGATCAGTCTCTTCCATGCTCAGTTTAGACTGTGATGACTTGAGGCTTGACAGTTTTGTGCTTAGGTTGTGGCTGGTGCCTTTAAACTACTCTGAAGAGCTTCAGAGTCTTAAAAGGTATTGATAAAATTATTCAGGAAAGGTCAGAGGCTGACACCACCTTGCAGCCCTCGATGTAGTTAGTCTTGCAGTCTGGGTTCTCCCTCAAGCTCTGAAACTTAAGATTCATCTCGTTTTCTGTCTTGATGCTTTACAAGTCTCGTTGCCATTCTACATGAGGAAGAAGCTAAAAGAAAGGAGAGGCTAAAAATTATTCAGAGCTCTTAAAGCTTGGTTTAGAGAAGTACACTAAGCATGTACACACCACACAGTGTAATACAAAGAACCTTGAATGATTGCTCCGACCCACTTGTAACTGAAAACTTCAGAGGTAGTACAAAGAGTTGTAGAGGAGAGCTGTAAAAAGAGTCTATTTGATTTACAGCCATCGTACTGTTCTCATTGCTTTTTATTAACTGCTCTTATCCATCCAGTTGGCTAGCCAGCAGGTTCTTATGTCAGCAGGTAATGTGACTTTAAGACCTAATAGACATCTTACCCTAATAAACTGATAGCAGGTGCTTCCAAGAAAAAGCAAGATTGTTTTAACAGAAGAGTTGATTGATACTTTGTTACAAAATATTTCTTGAATCAATTTAATAACTGATAATAAGTACAGTTGGAGATGGCACTTGTATACTAACTACTGTTAATTCAGACGCTTACCTAGCAGGAAGTTCTCATGCTGGCTGAAATTCTTCATGAGGGATTGGTGTATGCTGTAAGTCAGTGTGCAATAAAAATGACATTAGTTTGCTGATGGGTATTGAGCAGTAAGACTATAAATACCTAACAGTCACCAAAACCACATTGAAGAGAAGAGGAAGATCAGAGAATGAAATATGAAAATTGGAAATCTACCCTAAGGTGCTCTATAAATTAAGCCATTAGGAGTGGGTTGGATGATTGTCTGTCTACTTGTTCCTAGAGTTTGATGTGGCAGAGTCTGCAGAGTGGGTGAGCATCTCCCTCCAGTGCAAGAAGAAACCAGCCATGGAAGAGCCTTGTCCTCAGTAGACTGACTTCTGGTTACTTCCAAATCTGTGGCAGGCTTCTCTAAACTGAAATGTTGGAAGTACTTAGTAGTCAGTACGTTCCTACAAAAGGCCTTATGCAGCATTGCCCTGTATGAAACCTCAAACCTAAGCTTACTCCTTTCTTTCCAACTCTGCCTCTGGTGCAGGTGTCTTGGTACATGCACTGAAGCTGGCAGTTTGCCCTAGCATACAGGACCTTTGGCTTCGATTCAGTCCCTTCATCAGCAGGGATTAGTGTGCATTACATCCAGGAGGAAGTTAACCCCAAAAGACTTTCCAAAGTGAAATGCTGGAGGGCTTCTCTGTTCAAGCCAGTGAATAGCTGTCTAAATCTGATAATCAGCTGCAGCATTGCTTCTGGTAGAAGTTTGGCTTGGCTTTCTTTGCTGACTCGCCATCACCCTTACTTCCTTTGTACACTGCCACTTTTAGCTGAGGTGGTTGTACTTCTGATTCAGGGAGAACAAGGCCTGTTTTGGGGTTTTTACGTGCTCAGCTTGTGTTGCGCTCAAGAGTACAGGCTAAGTGCTTTTAGCCTTACTGAACCATTAAATTTGACCAGTGAGCAATGTAAAATAGTTACTTAACAAATAAGCAGCAGTATTCTTGCTCAGCACCCTTGATTTTATGAAACTGTCACCCACAGACCATTGGGAATGTGATCCCTTGGTTGCTTTGCAGGCATATGTAATGGCTGTGTTTTAATTTGTGTTTGGATACAACTCTGCTTTCCTCATCTGTTTCCAGTGTGGAAATAGGCGAGAGTGTACGTGGAGAGGATGTCTACATTGTGCAGAGTGGCTGTGGTGAAATCAATGACAATCTGATGGAGCTCCTTATCATGATAAATGCCTGTAAGATTGCCTCAGCGAGCAGAGTCACAGCTGTCATACCCTGCTTCCCTTATGCTCGGCAGGACAAAAAGGACAAGGTAAGGGATGTGGTAAAGGTTCTTGTTTGGAAGATGAATGTGCACCTTGAAAGTCCTGACTGCTGGATAGGGTTTAGATGAAGTTGAGTATGTAGACAAGGAGATAAAACTTATTTTAATTTCTTTAAACCTCAGGGCATCAGCCTGCAAATTTATCTTTTCATAAAGATCTAGTTCATCTTGAAGGTACATCAAGCTGTAATCACTGGTTGATGAAAAGATGTTAATGAGTACTCCTTTTAGTAGCTGCTTGTGAATCATTTGACATCTTGATGAAGGAGTTGAACTTGTCTTAAATACTGTTTTTTTTCCTGTACTAGAGTCGAGCTCCAATCTCTGCCAAGCTGGTTGCAAACATGCTGTCTGTGGCAGGTGCAGATCATATAATCACCATGGACCTGCATGCATCTCAGATTCAGGTAGGAGCTAAAATCAGGGAAGTACTTACCTGTTCCAATCTGAGCCTCTTTACTGCCTTGCACGCTTTCCCAGTGAAAGACACTGGGCATGGCAGTGATCAGGACTTGGTAACATGGGACTGGGAGGGACTTGCAGAATCAGTCAGAAGAGGATGGGGAGATGGATAACAGGTTCATCTGTAAATGAAATTATAGCTGTTCTTGATCAGACTAAGCATAAAGAGTTCTGTGGAAATGAATGTTGAGCTAGTAAATGATCTGTGCAACTTTATTGCAACACAGTGACACTGTGTATTCTTAACTGGTCCTTTGAGTAGTTTGAGATGGAGAATGGCTTTATCAAGAGTGTTCTTAAATATTGAGTAGAGCTTTCTGATATTTACTGAATTCTCAGGGAGAAGTGAGCAGTGCTGTTTGACATAGTGGCTGATAATACTGCTGTCCTGAGGTTAGCCCTGCCTCCAGGTGTACTGGCATAGCTGCTTGTGAGGGTTCAGTTGACCAGGACAGTGATCTGATAGCTTGCTGTTGACAAGATGGGCAGTCCCACTTGTATCCATTCAGTGGCACCCTTCCACATAAGTTGGCTTTGGTTCTCTCCCAAGCTGCTGGTGAATTGAAAATTATTCATGGGTTTTGCTGGCTTAGTGAACAGAATAATCTCACAGAGCAATTGAAATCTTGACCAAAGCTATGTAAGAGAAGTGGCAAGAGCATATACCAGGGAGAGGAGGGACAGCAAGCTGTTAAATTATCAGTCTTGTCTCTTTACACCTTGAGCAAGTGCTCTGAGGCCAAGAAACCAACTCAGTGCAACTGAGAGGGATGTGGCAGAGGGGAGGATATCTATTGTGTCGCTGCAAACACTTTGAATCTAGAAGGCCAAGATATCTACTGCCTGGTGAAGTAAGTGGGCTGGCTTTCATTTTGACAGTTGAAAATGCAGCCATTCATACTTCCCCAGAAATACTTTGTTTCAGCTGGAAAAAATCTATGGGGGGCACAGCTGAGAAGACTTTCAGAAAGATCATGAAATAAGAGCAGAGCCCAAGGGGGTATGCCTCTTCTGTAGGAAGCTTGGATTTGATATGTGCCATAGGGTTGACCTTTCACCAGCAGCAATGGTGAGATTAATGGAATAATTGCATTTGTATATTCAAGCTTCTGGCATCTGGCTGGTTTCAGCCTGGTTCTTGTAGTTGCTGTGTTGCTGAGTGCAAAAGGAATGATTGTAGGAAGGATTTGTTACTCCTATACTTTGAAGCATTCCTCTAGAGTAACTGCCCCTGCTCTCCTGCCTATTACACCCTGACCAGGATTAAGTTCTGGCTTTTAGTGACCTTTGAGGTTTACCTGGAGGAGTCTGCTGGGTCAGTGTAAAGTTGTGGAACTAGCTGTGTTAGTTTAAAACCAAATGTTACTCAAACCTTTTTCATAGCTTTCCTGTAGATGCAAGCTGTAGGTTATGAGCTTTAAAGATTGACTTTGTAAACAAGCAGCTAGCTGCTCTGAAAATGAGTGTGTTTGATGCTGGTTTTCTGCACCCCCTTAGGACAGAACTAGTTCCACGTTGTGAAGGTGTCAGATGTAAAGTGTTCTTTATGCTGCTAAACTATTTCTGGCTCTGAAGACTTCTTATGTTACTATTATGTGTATCCCAAAGACTACTGCCCTTGCATTAAGGGAAGTAGAAAGGACAGCTGAAAGCTGTGGAAAGGCTGTGGCTGCATGCCTGATCATATAGAAGGTTTCTTCCAGCTGTTTTTTGGAACGTGACATTCAGCTACATCTGTTCCTGTTGTCTTCCTTGCAGGGTTTTTTTGATATCCCTGTTGATAACTTATATGCTGAGCCTGCTGTACTAAAATGGATCAAAGAGAACATTCCAGAGTGGAAGAACTGCACCATTGTTTCACCAGATGCAGGTGGAGCCAAGAGGTAAGCTGTCAGACAGCTAGCTTGGGGTGCTGCTTCTATATCTTCTTGAATTCCTGAGAGTGCTTGTGACCTTATTCTTAAGACACATGTTGTCCCGTCCCACTCAGTGGGTTAGGGTGAGGTTAAGTTTTTAATTCTCTGCGTGGTACTCGAGTAATGACAATTACTCTAGAGGTTCAAACAAATCACAAATTTACTTAAAAATGAGCAGAACTACAAAAGATAGTGGCTTGGCAAAAGTTATGACAATACTTAAAACTTAGCAGAACTACAAAAGGTAATGGCTTAGCAAAACTTGTGACGATATTATCTTAATGTGCCAAAAATGAAGTTAGAGAGTGATGGAGAGGAAAAGAGAGAGATAAAAGATATTACCACCCTTGGATCCAGTGATGTTCTCTGCTTGTAGTTGTAGTCCTCAGGTGGTGGGCATGTGCAGAGAGCTTGTGTTTCCCCTTTTTATAACCCAAAAGGCTCCGCATAGGCAGGGGTATGTCATCACTGAGCAGGTGCAGTATGTGCTCAGGAATGTTCCAGAAATGAGTTGGTGGGTTGTGGGGGTCTTGGGGGTCTCACTGTGCCCCCCCTTTGGGCTTGACTGAGTGATGGCCTTTCACAGGCATGCATGCACAGGACACAGATGGTGTTTTGTCTACATGTTTCAGGAATAAGGGAGGGGGCTCACAAGACAATATCCTGCCTCCGCAGGTTCTGTCCTTGGCCAAGATGGGTGTCTGTGCCATTCCCTCAACATTCCGTCATTATCAGTTTATCCCTGCTTAGGTTGAGACGGATGTTTGCGACATGCACTTGCTATCAGGGCCTTACAAATGTTCCCTCTGCCAGCCTGCCTTCTGTAAAACAGTCTATGGCAGCTAGTGAAGAGTGATTCTTCTAGGAAATGTTTGGAAGGTTTCTTGGACTACACTAAGTAGCTTCTAGAGTCACAGTTGCATAGGTAGGAATTGTGCAATTACTGCATCCCTTGGAGTACAACAATTTTTTTGTAGAAGCGTAATTATACATGTTGAGGGAGGGAATCACATAGCTCATACCCTATGCCAAGACAAGGTTACTGTTGCTGGTTAATGATAAATTTTTATCCAGACTGTTTTCTTTGCAGTATTAAGCTTAGTCTATTAAAGTATTTTCTTACTTAATTACTCTTGATTTGAATATCTAGCTGGGATTTAAGCCTGCTGCTGCTACTCCTCTTCCCTGAGAGCAAGAAAGATAGATGATTTCTTTCCAAAAAGCAGCAGCATATTTTATAGTACATTTCTACTTTGATAGTATGACACTCTCCCATCTTCCTGCAGATAAACATGCCAGTTTGTGGACAGTTCAAAATGTTCTCAGTGCTTATTAGGAGAAACTAGGCTGTTCCTTGATGCTTCTGTATAAGGGCTACATGTGAACAGCAAGGGGACACAGAGGTATTCTTTAATCCAGGACTGTCACACCAGAATGTTGGTGCATGTGGACCTGATTCATGTACTTTAAAGTGTTTTAAGCTATCGGCTACAAACAGCCAAGAGATACTACCACTGCAGGCTGCTGTATGTCTTCCTGTAGTTTTGTTATGGCCTATGGCCCATGTGTTAGACAAGAGCTTTTGTATATTCAGCTGCTTCTGTAGCTTGTTGCATAATGCACTATATGAAATGCCAAGTCAGCCAGCTATAATCTGACTCCTGGAAAAGTCACTTAAACCGAAATGTGTCAGTCTTAGCCAGTGCAATGTTTTATGGACATACTGCAGAACTAAATACTTCAGTAAACAGTTTAGTTTAACGATCTTGTGTAGGACTCCCAGGGTGATGAGTTTGATTTACTGACGCTAGGAGTCTACTCATCTCAAGTGTAGACTTTCTTAGGGGCATGTGTATTTTGTTCCATCTTGCTCCTAATGCTTTTAAACTCTCTACTGTTCTTCAGAATCAATATATAAAGTTTAGGTCCCTCTAGTAAGGTTGTTCTGTGGTCACTTTAACCAAAGTAAATGTGCGATGATGGACTTGGATGTGTACTCCTGCCACTGTCCTTGTGCCAGCACTTGTATGCATGACAGTTGAATGCTTCTATAAGTGCAAGTAGATCCCTGTTGTAGCAGAACTTAAACCTTTCCAGTATAGTATTATAAAGATGACAACTTCCCAAGCATTCTGATCACTTCACGTTTGCCAAACCTGCTCGTTAAGGTTTGGTTTGAGCTTTAAATGCAAATTAATTTACAGTGGTCAGGATGAAAGACTGTTTTATCCGTTGCTGTCATTGGGAGAGATTAGATTAGAGATTGCAGTTTAACTGCTTGAAGGGAAACTAAGGTGGCAGAGTATCTTCTATTAATTGCTTGGGAGCGGTAACAGATGTGGTGACAGCTTCTCTTACTGCAGTAGCAGTTTGTGCTTATAGTTTTAAAAGATTCAGTTGAAGCTGTTGTGTGGAGTTAAATGTTTGGAAACTGTTCTCTCTTCAGAGTGACCTCCATTGCAGATCGATTGAATGTAGACTTTGCCCTCATTCACAAGGAGCGCAAGAAGGCCAATGAAGTAGATCGCATGGTGCTGGTGGGTGATGTGAAAGACAGAGTGGCCATTCTGGTAGATGATATGGCAGACACATGTGGTACCATCTGTCATGCTGCGGACAAGTGAGTAGGGCTGACTGATTCTTTCCTAAATCAGAAACCTATTGTTAGTGGATGCTATGTAATGAACTAATCAGATTATTGGCATGTCAGGTTTCACAAAGTAACACAGTTTCTTGATTATCTGTCTCATGTCATACAAAATAAGTAAAAAGCCTTGTTAAAGATCTCACAGTGGGAATAGCTAGACAACCATAGTGTCTTTTTTATTTGAAAAATGCTTATGTTGAAAGTATGCCTTCCGCTAGACCATCACTGACTATGCTAGGCAGAACTAAGTGCTGGCTGGTCCATCAACTTAAGGTCATACATATGAATTTCTATTAGAAGTAAGCCTTTCAAGCTTTGATATCTTTCAGGCCTTCTACACTAGAAACACTAGCATATGCAACACTCAGTATTAAATATCTGCTACCTTGTGTTGACAAAAATCACGGAAGGCAATTTGTATGATCTAGTCTGAATGTGCCAGGGCTAAGAAGAATATTTTTTTCAATGTATACTTTGCCTGTGGTGGATTTTATGGTACTCATTAAACTGTTTTCTTCCTCTGAATCAGTAGTGGTCTGGAGGGGGGAATCAAAAGTAGCTTGTCCCCTAAGCATGTGGCATTGTCTCCTTTCATGCTTACCATGTGCCCTGCACTAATGTCAGTTTAATGCTTGCTAGCAATTTCTTATCCTTCTCCTTTTTTCCCCCCCTTGTAGGCTTGTGTCAGCTGGAGCCACCAAAGTTTATGCCATCTTAACTCATGGGATCTTTTCTGGGCCAGCAATTTCTCGGATCAACAATGCCTGTTTTGAGGCAGTTGTAGTCACAAATACAATACCCCAGGAGGACAAGATGAAGCAGTGCCCTAAAATCCAGGTGAGCATCTACTTTCTCTTCTGTCACTCCTGGAGGGTGGTAGCATTTGTCTGCCCTCTTGTTGGTGGGGAAAACCCCATAATACTGTCTAGTGCTTGCAGCAGTGTCATTGGCACTGGATTCAGTGGCAGTGTTGACTAAGTTCTCTTGTTCCTATTGCTGTGGGATAACAGACCTGTTACGATGATAAAATGCACCTTCTAATCCAGCTCCACAGTAACTTGTGAAAGACAAACAAAACCACTTTGCCATCCATATGAAAGCTAAAAGCTGGTCTCTTGATGGTCACTCTGTCTTGGATTTTTCCATTTAGGAAAAGTATTGTGGCATTTTGTTTCCCAAGCTGAAGCTGACTTTCCTGGAAGGAAAAAAAATTGGCTGTACAACTTGAGCTAGGCAGAACTTGAGGATTTCCTGTGTTAATGGACAGCTGGAAGCTGCAAGCTTTACCTAAGCATTCAGGTATAATAGGTCCATCAGAAGCTTCAGGTACTGCTATAGCATACACACAGCCAAGGACATCCTAAATACTAGGTTCGCAGCACAGATATATAGGACACAGGCATTTGGAGAAGTTCTGGAAAGTGTGTTATGAGTGTAGCAGGTTCCCTGGTACTGGGGTTCTGGTGAAAAGGAAGCTCAACTGGTTGAAGCTGCAGTGAATTTTAAGCTGCTTTTGGAAGCAAGTTAAGCTGATTGCAAACTGTTACTGAGTTGCATTTTTTTTCAACACTAACTTCTGGATGATATTCCTGCAACTGAGCACATCTAAAAGATGTCTGATGCTTCAACTTCTTTCCAAGCCACACACTACAGTTAATGTAGGCAAAATGTTAAACTGGTAATCAGTATGTAAATAGCTGTAGCCAAAGATTGCAGTGGAGTAGTTTTTCAGGCTCTCACTTAACACCACACTCTTCTGCACTACATATCTGATGTTGAGTGAGAAATACAGAACTAAAGGATTCGTCATAAGTTTCACACTCTGCAGCTCTTAATTTTTTTTCTTTCCTTCCTTAGGAGGCAAACTGTCTGGAAGAAAGAAAATATTTAATATGGATTTCACTTAGTTTCCTTTATGCACCATGAACATGGTGCTTCTTACTGAGACTACGCATATCGAAATGCTTTAGCTGCTGGGATTCAGAGCTAGAGTTTGATTGAGAGGTGCTTTTCCCTCCTTTTAACTGGATTACCCCACCAGGTGGAGCCAGCACAGCAACTGGGAGCTGAGTTGCAGCACAGTAGCTTCATCTTTCTTAGTCTGCTGGCAGTGATGGTAAAACCTCATGACTCAAGGGAAGCAATCTGATCTTGATTTAGTCTCCCGTAACTTCTCTGCAGCCTACACAAAGTGAATAAGATAGTCCTAGGGTAAACAAACTGAGCTTAGAGAGTCTCAGCAAAGAAAGATGACAGTAGAGTGACAAAGATCAATAGCAAAATAATACTTCTAGTGCTATATGTAGAATATCTTCAGAATTATATGTAATTAAATCCTAATCCTGTGTAGAAGTCATTTCTCTGCATCTGGCATGTTATAAATTTGGGTGATGAGTTTACTCTTGAAGTTCTTCTGAACTTACCAACTGTTCTTCCAGGCTTGATATCTCTTCTCAGTGATGTTGATGCATCTTTCTTCCCCTCCAGGTGATTGACATCTCAATGATCCTGGCAGAGGCCATCAGGAGGACTCATAATGGGGAATCTGTCTCCTACCTATTCAGCCATGTCCCTTTATAACAACAGATGCCAGCTGCTGCTTGTATGGCTTTTTTTAAAACCAAAAGTTGTTCAGCTTGTTGTAAAGTTCAGTAGAAGACTCTGCTTGTTCCAGTGCAGTTCTCCACAGCTCCTCCTGCTTAAGTCAGGCTTACTGGCTCTGATTTCAACACTGGGAGGCTGGGGGAGGGGGAAGCTCATCTCTGTAACACTGAGACTCCAACAGCAGCCCTGTGCATTGGGGCTCATCAGTAGTATTGACTCAATTCTGCAGATCTGTGGAGAGCGGGACTGACATATGGCTAATTGCCACTATTATTTGGGGGTGGGGGGGAGGGTTTGTCTGTGGGCAGGGTTAAATGACCTGGCATGCGCACCCTAAATTGTTTGAGAAGTAGAGCTCCCTAGGACATGTTGATCTGGATCTACACCAAGAGCCTGAGAGACCGCTGGCTGTCTTACCACTCTATACATGACAGAAGCCCTTAATGAGTGATGAGGAAGTCTTGTATCTTGGCCAAACTGGACCCTAGGTGAAGCCCTGGGGGACACCTGGGAGGTGTTCTGCTACAGCTTCCTTCCTATCAAAGCAGATCAGTGTAGCTTGCAAACTTGAATTAATCTTAATTATTGATGAACTTAAATGCCCTTTAGCATGCTACACAGCAAAGTGAAGGTGAGAGCATAGTCTGTGCAGTACTGCCTTGCTGTGTTAACTTTGTGATGAAGGTGCATCCTGGACAAGCATTCCTCTCCCTTTTACGTAGAGGACTCATGGTGGTTGTGTGCTTTAGTTTCTAGTGTAGGCTAAAACCAGTTCCTCAATTTCACAGCTTACTGTTAGCCTTGCTGGCAATTAGAGAACTGCTGTCATGTACTATAGCTGCACCTTGACTTGCTGTGCAAATCCTTGATCTTTTTTTACCAGTACACTAGTAAACTGAGCCTCTTTATCCCATAGTAGCTTGTTGCATTTAGGAAGTGCCTGCTCAGATGCTGGGGTAACCTAATACACAACAGCTTTGTGTCCAGCTGTCTTAGCCTCTCATTGCCTTCAATACTATTGTCCTGTAAGTTACTAACATGTTCTGGTTGCTTGTCCTGGTCACTCTGCCTTGTCTTGAAAGTGTTGTTCCTTGCAAAAGATCTTAACAAGGAGCATAGGAGGTTGCAGGACCTGAGGAAGCCCTTGGAGTGGGTCTGATGCTGTTAGTGAGTGCTTATGGCAATGGGTCAAAGAGGCTGGTGATACATAGTATTGGGAAAGCTGTAGATCTAACACCAACCTGACAGGCAAAGTGCCTGAAAGAAATACCAAAACTGGAGCTTGCTGAGGCTCCCAAATGTAATAAGTATCATCTGAAACTTGAATGCTTAGTAACTGTACCAGACAATTGTAAGGTAAACTGGTAAGTCTCTTCTGGACTCTTACGGGGTTATAGACCGAGCTGTTTTATGCTCTGTTTTCATAAGCACTCCTCTTTATTTGTTTTTGAGCTGGAGGAAGGGAAAAAGAAGGAACTTGAAATTACTTGCTATAGTAACCAGCATGGCTTTGAGAGACTAGGGACTGCAGTATAAGTAGAAATAACTGAAAGACTTGTTTAAGATCTAGGGACATACTTCTTTAGTTGTGCCTTTTACTGAAGACTTCTCTCCCTTCCTAAAACTCCTGTCCTGTGACAACATCAATACTGTTGGGTTTTTCTTTTTGTATAAGAATTGGTGTTTTTTTGGAAAGTGTGTGTCTCTTGCTTCTTTGCTTTGCATCCTGCCACTGAGCTCTACCGAGAGTCTGATTCCTGCCTCCTGTATTGGAGCCCATGCTGCCACACTGCCAATGTCCTGAGAGCCAAGAGCCAGGACATCAGAGCAGCCATGTGAG
This sequence comes from Grus americana, assembly GCF_028858705.1. Lineage (NCBI taxonomy): Eukaryota > Metazoa > Chordata > Aves > Gruiformes > Gruidae > Grus > Grus americana. Next base: position 11,639,782 of record NC_072863.1, on the reverse strand, counting down.
GATTTTCAGCAGCATTTGTGTTTAAACTTAAGACCTGATGAAGGAATTAAACTTTTATTTAAAAAAACATGGCCTCTGCCTATAAATGCTTCTAAAAACTTTACAGATGTGATGTGCATCTTCTGAGTTGGGTCACTTGCAAGGTGGATCCATGGAGTAATGTTATTTGGAAGGGATGTTGGAAGGTCTTCTGGTTTAACCCTCTTGCAGCAGGACTGACTGTGAGGTTCAGCTTGGCTATGCTCACATTGCATGGAAGAAAAAGCTTGGGACCAAGCTACTTAGTGGGTAGTAGCTTTTGTCTGTATCTGATTTCGACTTAATTGTTAGAGGTGGTAGTGCAGCTTCTCTTATACTGTTCAACTTATGTATCTGAGCAGATCTGTTCACATAATGTTAAAATAGCAGAAAACCTGAATAGTTTAGCAAGTACAGATGGAGAATTGCAGTGTGTCTTGCACAAACTAATGATCACATGCAGCAGGGTTATGTCCTGAGAAGCACTTGTTCTAACTAAACCATGATCCTCTCTCATTGTGTGTTGTAGACTGGAAAAATATAAATTAAATTAAGTCAGAAGTATGAGACAGCAGGTCTAGAAAGGTCTTTGGCTTTACAGTGGGCTTCCAGGTGTAGATTGAACATTGCTTCAGGAAACAAGACCTCAGGTAGACTTTTGCTGAGGATCACTACTGTCGTTCATCTGCTAAAACACATTTCAGTACTGGTAAATGGATAAGTGAACTATTGTATTTTTTCCTCAAATAGCAGAGGGGTGATATGTGCCATGTCAGGGTGCTGTAGCAGACTTCGCCTTCCTTAGAGAAGAAACAGAACATGAGCTTGGCAGCCAAAAATTTGTATGAAGGTGACCATTGCTATTGGTGTGTATATACTGTTTTCTTTAATAAAACCTAGAGGTTGGAGTGGGGGAGGGCACAGATTTAAAATGCTGTATGACAGCACTGTACTTTTAAAAGGATGAGTGATACACAGGGTATGAGAACTGTCCTAAGGAGGTAAAGCTCTTCTGCTCTGGAAACCTCCTTCAGATCAGAAGGGCTGGACGCTTTACAAAAGTTTCCTTCCTAAATTAAAAAAAATACTTTCTAATTAATAAGCCTATTTGTAGGCAGGTTGTGAGTGAATGACCAGAAGTGACTGTTGCGCTATTAGAGTAAGCATGGCTGCCTCTAACACATGCATGTAGTAGAATAAAAGTACTTTTCCCTGGCCAGTACAGCCATGGATGTAGTACCAGGCAGCCATGGGAGGAAACCAGCCCCTGAGGTGTGAATGGCAGGGTGTCAAGTTCCTCCAGTGTCCTCCAGGCTTGGGAGTAATGCAGGGATGCTCATCCCTTAGCCCAGGCAAGTTCAGTTCCAGCAGCATCAGTCATGCTGTGAAGTGCTTGTGCTATCTTGAGTTACCTGTGGTAGTGGAGGTGATTCTCCAGCCTGTCTTGGAGAGATGCTGGAGTGGGTACAGAGCATGCAGGGTAGTCTGGAAGTGAATTGTGCAGTGTCTTCTCAGACTGACTTCACAGCTACTGAAGAAATACCATAGAAAGCAAGTCATTACTTCCCCAGGAGAAAATCCCAAGCAAGTAATTTACTGTGCTTTTGTAGTTGAAGTACTGGAAGAGCTGGACAGAGCTACAGTAGCTTGCTGTGCTACAGACACAGCTGGAACATGGCTGCAGGTGTGCAGATGCTGATACTGGTGCCAGTAGCTGTCTTTGCCTGCTGTAAAAGCAGCAGCAAAAGGGAACTCCTCAATTGAAAGTCCTGCATCTTAGCCCAGCTCACCTGCCTGGGTAGCAGAAGCTAGTGTGCAGGATGGGGATTCCTTAAGCCTCTGTGAAAGCTGGGCTTCCCATTGGTGCCTTGCAGGCAACAGGACTTGTCTGCCGTTTGGAGCAAGACAAGACAAATCTCAAATTGATGTCATCAGCTCTGTCCTGCTGCTTCTCCCTGTGCCTTACTAGTGTACAGATTATTTCCTTATCTGGAGTTGGTGTTTCTGATCTAGAGAAAGCAGCAGCTTGCCTTGCCTTGCTGCTGTTGGGCAATGGGAAAGTAGTAAGGGTTAATAAAGCCCTCCTCTAAACTGCAAGGAGCAGCAAAATCCATGGGAGCAATGAGCCCTGGTGTAAGACACAAAGGCCTGAGTGTGCTGACTGCCTTCCTGGGGCTCTGCTTCGGCCCCAGTAGAAGGAAAGGGTCTTGGCAGGAGGCTGGGGTTAAAAATGAGCAGGAAAGAGTAAACTGGCCCTGTGGAATAGGGAAGACTGGCTCACAGCTAGGCAGTGGTGGCTGAAGGCTCAGGTTCTGGCTGGCTGCAGTGGTGCCCTGCAGGTGGGAGGGTCTGTAGGCAAGAGGCTGAACAAATATCTGATCAGATAGAGAAAACCTCCTGCCTCCTTCCTGGAGAAGAAAATAAAGCGTTCCTGGAAATGGCCATCAGCAAGGTTGTATCTGAGCCCTGACAGCCATGTTCTTTGGGAGATTTAAAAACTAATTTAAAATGGCTGGCAGTTCTCTATTTCAGTTCAGGGCTGTTTTTGTTTTCTCCCAATCTGTTGATGTCTCAGTTCTTTTGTTACAAATTATTGAAAGCAGAAATACCAAAATGCATGAGAAATAAGCAGGTTGTGCAGTTAGGGGAGGCTTTGCAAATTGGTCCGAGGAAAAAGCTTTTGCTGGGGTGTAAGCTCCTTGTTCTTTGTGCAAGATGGGTTCTTTAAAAGCTCCCTAGCAGCAGCCCCACGCCTTGCCTGCTGGAAATTCAGAGGGATAGCTTTAAAGCCGCTCCAGCCATGGTTTGCAGGAGTGTGGCATTACCTGCATGGCTGTGGCTGCCTCAGGGAAGGAGGAGCTCCCCTTCCGTGGCCTGTGTGGCCACCATGAAGGTTTTGCGCCCAGACAAAGACTCCGGGGTTTGCAAAGCACTGTAACAGCAAGGAGATGCAACATGTCGCACAGGAGCTGTGCCTTGGCTGGGATGGCTGCAGCTGATGCTGGTGGAGGGCTGTGCACTGGGAGGATGGGGGGGGACCAAGTCCTTTTGCACTTGCTGCCTGTTGGGGACAAAAGCTACAGCAGACCGTGTGGCATCCACAAAGGAGAAGCATGTGGAGAACAGGCAGGGAAAGGGGAAAGCTGGCGGGAAGGTGGGCACAGCTGGGGAGTAAACACATGGTAGAACACTTGTCTGACTATTTGCATAAAGGCAAAAAGGATTTCCTGCTTTCATTTTGAAACTGGCTGTGGTTTATGTTTCCTTTTGCAGGAAAAGTGAGACCTTTCTCAGCTCAGGGTGGGCTTTGTGATGCAGCTCTGCAGGGTGTGTTTGAATGATGCTTGTGAAGGCAGCCCCGCCTGGGCTTGCTGCTCCTGGCTATATGGTGCCCTCCAAACCTGGCCCTGCTGTGGGTCCACAGCACCAAATCAAAGCTGCTCTGGGAGCAGCCTGGCCTGAGGCTTTGCCTGCAGCCTCTTCCTCTTCTCAACTTCCCTGCCCCAGGGGGATGGGGACTGGAGGCTGTTTGCCATCCAGACTTCTCTGAGTAGCAACCACATCTTAGGGCTTCGCCTTAGATCTTGGCCTTTGCCTTTTCTGCGTATACCAATCACTGGCATTTCTTAATTCAGAGCCTACTTGCTGGCTGGAGCAGGAAGGTGCCTGTGTCCTCAGGGCTTGCTGCTAAGGGTCACCTCTGGCCAAGACGTGCTGTTGCTGGAGAGCACCAAGCCGTCCCAAGACACTAGTCTTCCAGCTAAAAAACAAAGCAAATGTTTCCTTGTTTCCTTATTTCCTTATTCCTCATTTCCCCTTGCTGGGGATTTTCTCTGCAAAATCTCCAATAAGCCTGGAGAGAAACCCAGAGGCTGGAAGGAGGTGGAGGTGGATATGGGAGTTGCTGCAGCGCAGCTACTACCCCTGGCACTCTACAGCAAGTTCCTGCTCACTGCAACACCAGGAACTCTGCAGAATGGTTTTGGCAAGCCTGCCATGAGGATCAGGTTGTTGGGGTTTTGGTTTTTTTTTTCTTCTCGATCCCTTCAGCAAGGCTTCCCAGGCATGCTGGCCACCAGGATCGGGAGTGGTCGGAGGGCCAGGATGCAGATGTCCCCTGGACTGCCACTACCCTTCCTGCTCCCCAGCCCAGCTGGCAACAGAGAGGCTGCCTGCAGTTACACTCAGCTTTTTCTCCCCAAAGGTGTTTGTTCTACATGCAGCCCAGCCTGTCTGGTCTATGCTGGCTGTTCCCCAGGCTTTCTGCACCCTGCCTTGCTATGGCCAAGCAAAAGCCTCTGCCTGTGAGCGTGGTCTGCTCTTTGCCTACCCATGCTGCTGCTTTAGTGACTGGATCTCCCCAGGAAGCACTGTGGCTGGAGCCAGTGTGGCCACCATTTGAGCATGGTGGCAAAGCATCTCCCACAGCTGTGGAAAATATGGTACTATTTTTATCCCAAGGGCTTGTTTTCTCAGACAAGTTCTGCTTCAGCAGGGTGCTTCCCTGGGCATATGTGCCGGGCGCAGCTGCCCCCCATGGCGGTGTGGCACCTGCTTCTGGGGAGGGTTTGGGGCTGGGACAGTGGCCCTGGGACCACCCTCCTGCCCCTTATAGCTGGCACCCAGGTGTGGGGAACAGGGGTGGCAGCATGGCTGTGTGTGATGCTGGGGCGTGTGTGTGCGGAACTGGGAGTAGTGCATGTGTGTGCTTCTGCAGTGTGTGCGTGTGTTAGTGTGCAGACATGGGGTGTGTATTTGTGAGTATGCAGGGTGGCTGTGTGGGGGCATGTGTATGCAAAAGGTGCATGTGCACACAGTGGGCGTGTGCAGGGCTGGGTGTGTGCAGGCTGTGCGTGCACGGGGTGCGTGTGCAGGGCTGGGTGTGAGTGTGTGCGCGCGGGGGGCAGTGGGAGCTGTGTCCGTGGCTTCCTATAACTGGTAACACGCTCGCTCGCAGTGACACGCGCGCCCCCCCTCCCCCCCCGACCGCGCCCTGTGCCTCTCGGTTCCCCCTGTCCCCGCGGGCGTGAGGCCCCGCACAGCGGCGCTCCCCCTCCCGCCGCGGGGTACCTCGGGAACGGCAGTTCTCCCGGGGGTCGCGCGGTCGCAGCAGCTAGCGGGCGGACTACGCTTCCCAGCAGGCCAGTGGGCGCGTGGGCTGGGCGGTAGCCGGGCTATATAAGGCACCGCCCCACGCCGCTTGCTCCAGCCTCACCTGGGAGCGGAGCGGTGCGGAGAGTGCGGGCAGCGCTAGGGACAGCGGTAGGTAGGGCGCCAGCTCTCTCGTCACGGGGCTGCTGCGCCGGCGGGCCCGGGCTGTGCTGGGGAGGGGTCCGCACGCAGAGCTGGTGCGAGGAGGCGCTCCCCCGGGGCGCCTCTGGGCGGGGGCTGCGGGCGGTCCCGGGGAGGGACGGGCTGCGTGCCGCGGGGAGCGCGGCTGGCGAGGGCGGAGAGGTCTCCCCCGGTGGATGCGGGCACTGGGGGGGCGCCGCAGGTGGCCGCCCAGACGGTGCGGGGCTGCCCGGAGCTGGAGAGCGGCGCGGTGCCCGGGGCGGTGGCGCGCCCCGCCCTGCGCTATTGTCCGCGGCGGGAGCCGGGCGGGGGAGCCGGGGCGGGCCGCCTTTGTCTGCCGATCCCCATCCCTGGGGACCTCGGCTGACCTCGGGCGGGGGGTGTCTGGCAGGCAAAATGTGTGACAAGCCAGACCTCTCGGAGGTGGAGAAATTCGACAAGAAGAAGCTGAAGAAAACCAACACGGAGGAGAAGAACACGCTGCCCTCCAAGGAGAGTGAGTACAGCAGCGGGTGGAGGGGCTGGCGGGGGCCGGGGTGGGGCCCCGGCGTTTGGCTGCGCGGGAGGCACGCGTTGGCCACAGCCAGCGGAGCCGGTGTCCTCAGGCACTGATCTCACCACCGAGGCATCTGATGGAGAGGGGCGGTTTGGGGCAGTTAGGCTCTTACCCAGAGAAAACCACTGACCGAGAGATGAGGGGTTGCTCTCTGGGGCAACAGGCGTGATGGTGTGTGGAGGGCCGTTGTTCCAAGCTGTTGCCTCGGGGCATGACTTCTCTGAGGGGAGCTGAAGGCACGTGCCCAACTTGGCTGTCACTGGTTTGTGTCTCTCATCACCCTCTGACTTGAAGTGTGTCTACCCTGCTTGGGGTCAAACCACAAAGCTGGGCGCCAGGGCCTGAGTGGTTGCTCTGCAACCTTCTCCAGTGGCTGTTTACACAAAAAAATAGTACCAGACACTAATGGACCTCTCTTCTCTTGCAGCTATTGAGCAGGAGAAGGAATGTGTGAAGTCTTCCTAGAGTGAGATGGCCTGGCAGGAAGAGCTACCACTTGATTTTTTTGTTTTGAATTAAATAATGTGGGGGTTTTTTTAAATTTATATCATGTACATATATAGAAAATACCTGCATCACCTAACCTACTGTCCCACCTTGCTAGCAGCTTTGGCAGGTGGGGGTAACATAGTGTGCCCCTCTAAATCCATCGATAGCCTGACCCAACCCCATCTCTGCTGCTCAGCTGACTCCTGTTGACACTGTTCTAGTGCAGTGGGCAGATGAGCAAGGGCAATGGAGGTTTCTGGGGACAGATCCCTTCTGCCTGAGGAGTGGGGATCCTTTCTGGCCTGGCCCATGGCCTAGGTCTGTCTCACATACTATTCACTGACAGTGTTCTGTAGCCTCACACAGTTGGGTTTTTTTGACTTCCTTGGGAGGGGGAATGAGAAGTTTATTATAAAATAAAAAATGTAATGACCTACCTATGGATTGTGGCTTCTTGCCTGGCAAAGGTTCAGGCTGCAACCTGGCTTGCCCTGGGGGATGGGAAGGTCTCTGCCTGGTGCTGGAGCAGCAGTGGTGGTTTGGTGTTGCTCAAAGGGCTATATGGGATGGTTCCACGCAGGGTGAGTCCAGCTTTGTGTTTGCACAGGGCTCAGTTCCTGGTGGCCTGGGGGAGACCAGAGCTGGAGCGTTGCTGGTGTAGTGCTGGCGGCTCAGCTGGCTGAGGCTGCTGTGTTCCACCAGCAATCCCACCGCCATAGTGATTTCTTGGTACATCTTCAAGTAGAGGCTAACCTGGGCCTTCCCGCCCACCTAAAGGCTAAGGCTCCTTCAAAGAGGTTGGTTTCCCCAGCCTAAAACATCACTTGTGGAACTGGGCTGGCTCCTTTCCTGCATAGCTGGAGGTGCCTGTGCCAGCAATGTGGATGCTGGCCTGGGCCCTGCTGGTGTTGTGGCCAGGCTGACTCTGTCTACCCAGTTCTCAGAGCAGAGCTCTCCCCTTGTTGCCTGGCACAACCCTTCTCTTCACCTTGAGCCAACCTCTGCCCCTGCCTTTGGTTGAAGGAGCTTTTTGCAGCCTTGTAAGGAGGGATTAATGCAGTAGACCCCTTGGGTACCTCCTAGGCTGATCCTAGCCCTGCCTTGTAGGAGTGGAGGTCCCTATGTCCCGCAGTCAGCCTCCAGCACAGTGTGGACAAGGGGGGAGCTGGGGTCTGATAGTGCTTCCAGGTCTATGCTGAGGCTTCCTGGGTGCTGCCAAGATTTCCTCACCTCCGCCTGGTCTGCAAGGTCACTGAACAGGCTGTGTATGGAGGAGATGGAGGCAGACTTGCCAACTAACAGTTTTGGCCAGTGACCTTAGCGAGCCTGGAGACAAACATGGGTCCATTGTGCCTGTCTGGACATGCTGCTTATCTGCCTAGTACCTCCACCCACACTGCCTGCCAAGGACTGCAAATAAGGCTGCTTGTGTGGCTGCAACTGCCTTTACCCCTTAAAAAGCAGAATTGAAAGAGCTGAAGGTAAGAGGTTGGCGTTTGTGTGCTGTCAGGGCAGCGTGCAGTGTTTTCCATGAGGTGAGGGTGGTGGGGAGTGATGCTGGGGCTGCTGCTACACAGGGCTGAGCACTGGGAAACTCAGCACATGCCAGGGCAACTGTTCCACCTCAACACCCTGATGTCCCCAGGACAGCACCCTATCCTGGACATGGGAATCCTTTTCACAGTGCCAACTGCTAGGGTGGGCTGCAGGGGTGCCAGGGTGGCAGCAGCCACTTGTTGCCCCAGCAGGGCTTGTCTGTTCTCTGGAGAGATTTCTCTTGTCAGGCAGGGCAGGCTCAGACCTGTGCTGTGGAGGGAGCAGGGGTCCTCTTTGGACCCTTCGGTGAAAGCACAAGGTAGAAAAGGTCACATCAGCAGGAGCTGGGCTTGGGAGCAGTTAAGCACCTTCGCACTGCTTCAGCATTTCCCCCTCCTGCAGAGAGGCTTTGCAATCCTTTGGCCACTTGATGCACCCAGGCAGGGAGTCAGATGAAACCCGGAGGTAATGCCAGCCTGAGCCCTTTCCCCATTCCCAAAAGCAAGAGCATGAGCTGAACCAAACAAAGCTTTTGGAATGGAGGCACAAAGTGGCAAAGCTGATCCCCTCTCCTCAGTGGGGCTTCTAGGGATAGGGAGGTCTTGGTGATTGCCTGCAGCACCTTGGCTGCTCCTGACACAGCCCTGATGCCTCTCCCTCCTGCACGCTCTTAGTCATGCCACAACGGGCCACTCTGCAGACCTGGAAAACCACTGGCCGACTTAGCTCTCCCTGAGTCACTCAGACCTGTGCAAGGTCATGGCAGGAGCATCCTGTCCCCGGCACCACCACTGTACACACAAAAACCTCCCCCTTGCCCTGTGTTGCACATGCAGGCAGCAGAGAGTTTACCCCGGGGTGCCAGGTGTCCCAGGTGCCTGTCGATGGCACACCCCCTTCCTATGGAGCAGACTGGTTGGCCAGCTGGGGCGAGGGCTGCGACTCCTCATTGGTTGCCCCAAATGGCAGGGTTTCTGGTGACTTCATCCTGACGATCCAGCCTTCCTTCATCCTGAGCCTGTGAAACCAGCCCATGGCACCACCTTGCTGCATCCTGGGGAGCTGTGGGGTGAGGACAGGGGCACCGATGCACCTGGGTTTGGGTTGCTTTTTCACTGTGGCCACCCTGGGAATGCAGCAATGCAGGTTTAGACATGGGGTTAAGTGCTGGCACAGCCAGATCTGTGCCCCAGGGAAGCCACTCCAGGGGCTGGCAGCCCCAGCCCAACCCCAGGGACATCTGTTGGAGCTGGGGGCAGCTCCCCAGCCCCAGTAAACCCATCTTAGTGGGTCATATGGCCCATGAGGCTGTGTCCACCCAAAATGAGGGCAGCCCAGGCACTTCTCCCACCCACATCCCTGCCAGAATGGTACACAGGGAAGTACTGGACACATTGTCCAAACCCTGTATCCTCAGGTCTCAGGATAAAGAGAAAGCTGTTTCACAGCGCAGTGCCCAAAATGTCCCTATTGCCAGCAGAGGATTAGCTGGAAAGGGGAGAAGCATTACAGAAAAGCCCTTTATATCAACACGTTCCCTCCCTCCCTGCCCCGGACCTTTCCTTTTTCACCCTGGCATGCATGGGCACATGGCTGCCAGTGGTGTGGGAGGCCAGGACACCTGCCAGGCTGATGTCCCTTAGAAACGTGGCGGCTTCAGCAGCATTGGCTGCCCCAGCAGCCACCTATGCACAGGGGATGCCATCCCGGGAGCTGGGCCTTCCTGGCGAGGCTCAATGCTGTCTTCCCTTGCTGGGCACCAGGTAAGTTACATGTGTCAGCTCCTTCTGGCAATAACCATGCCTCTCCCCTACCTGGACCCATCCTGCTGCTCCCAGGGCGGTTTTGGCGCTGCAGAGGAGGGAGGAAGAGACTCAGTTGCCGGCAGAAGGAATTTGGGCATATACCTGGTGATCAGCAGCATAGAGTGAATTCAGCTCAGGGCTTGTGGCTGGAATGGGCATCTGCCCCTGCTCCATCCCCTCTGACTCAGCTGGAAGAGGATTTGGCCCCATATTCACTTGTGTGGAGGACCATAATCCCATCTCTTGCAGGAGGTGCCTGAGTCAGCCCGTGCATGGCCCTGCACCAGGCATCCCGGTGTCCCTCTCCTCCCGACCATTCACCCACCCTGCCAGGCTGTAGCACCCTCTGCACATCCCGCAGTACCATGCTGATTTGCAGCACAGATCACTCAGTGCAAGGGAAGCTTTTGCACAATGGCAGCTGGGGTTTTCCCTTGGCTGCTCTCCACCTGGCAGCCCCCAGAGCTGCGGCAGAAAGTGGTGAGAGCCGAGAGGTGGCGGTGACCAGGGCCTGGTGTTTGGATAGCAGGAAATCGCCAGCCCCAGCCTGCACCGCAGTCGGTCCAAGCAAACACGCCCTTAGAAAGTGTGAGTTTATCACCAGAGCAAACAGGATAAGGCGAAGCCAGGCTGTGCATCCCAGCATAAGCTGCAGCTCCTCCTTGTGTGGGTCCGTTACCCCCACCCACTCCCTGCATCCCTGGGGAAAATGTGTCACTGCCCCTGCCTCACTCGGGTCAGCCTTTCCCCGCCAGGTCTCCCCTGCCTGGGTGGACGTGCTGCCAAGTATAGAGCTCAAACCCTGTGGTGGCAGTGGTGGAGAGGGGAGGCGAGGGGGCAGGGAGTATGAGCTGCCAGGGAGAACCTCTGCAGGGAGTTGTTGGGGAGGATACATACGTGCGCAAGTGCACGTGGGTAGTTACATGTTTGGCTGTAAAAGGGGAAAGCAGAAGAGTGAGCAGTAACAGGGAAATGAAAGTGGTGTGCGAGTTTGCGACCATGGTCCTTTGGGAATGGAGCTGATGGGAGGCCACCACGGGGTGGGACAGTGTGCAATGTGGCACTGTCGACCGTTCCCTGGGGACACTCAGTGACACGGTGTGTTGGGTTTGCGTGGCAAGGTTTTGGTAGCGGGGGGGCTACAGGGGTGGCTTCTGCGAGAAGCTGCTAGAAGCTCCCCCTGTGTCTGATAGAGCCAATGCCAGCCGGCTCTAAGATGGGCCCACCGCTGGCCAAGGCCAAGCCAATCAGCGCCTCTGTGATAACATATTTAAGAAGAAGAAAAACACTTAGAGAGAGAGAGCTTTTGCAGTCGGAGAGAGGAGTGAGAAGATGTAAGAAACTCTGCAGACACCAAGGTCAATGCAGATGGAGGGGGAGGAGGTGCTCCAGGCGCCAGAGCAGAGATCCCCCTGCAGCCCGTGGTGAAGACCACGGTGAAGCAGACTGTCCCCCTGCAGCCCATGGAGGAAGGGTGAGGGGGTGTAGAGATTCCACCTGCAGCCCGTGGAGGACCCCACGCCAGAGCAGGTGGAGACACCTGAAGGAGGGCCCGTGGGAAGCCCACGCTGGAGCAAGCTCCTGGCCGGACCGGTGGACCCGTGAAGAGGGGAGCCCACGCCAGGGCAGGTTTGCTGGCAGGACTTGTGACCCTGTGGGGGACCCCATGCTGGAGCAGTCTGTTCCTGAAGGTCTGCACCCCATGAGAGGGACTCCATGCTGGATCAGGGGAACGATGAGAGGAGTCCTCCCCCTGAGGATGAAGAAGCGGCAGAAACACCGTGTGATGAACTGACCGTAACCCCCACTCCCTGTCCCCCTGTGCCGCTGAGGGGGGGCAGAGGTTGAAGCTGGGAGTGAAGTTGAGCCTGGGAAGATGGGAGGGGTGAGGGGAGGTGTTTTAAGAGTTGATTTTATTTCTCATTCCTCTACTCTGTTTTGCCTAGTAATAAATCAGATGAATTCCCTCTCTAAGTTCAGTCTGTTTTGCTCGTGACAACAATTAGTGAGTGATCTCTCCCTGTCCTTATCTCGACCTACAAGCATTTCATTATGCCTTTTCTCCCCTGTTTAGTGAATGAGGGGAGTGAGAGAGCGGCTCTGGTGGGCACCGGGCCTCCAGCCAGGGTCTTCTAGCAGCTTCTCGCAGAAGCCACCCCTGTAGCACCCCCCGCTACCAAAACCTTGCCATGCAAACTCAACACAGCCACCCCACAACCCACCGCACTTCCCGCATTTGTCTGGGTTGTTGCCAGCGCGGGGTGCAGGTGGGAGCAGCTTTGCCACATGCCTTCGCCAAGCGGCATGCATGTTGGGGTGCTGAGCCCTTCAGTGGCTTGCAGCCTGCTCCTGAGAGCAGCCAGAATTAATTGCTTGTTTCTGGCCCCCCCAGTTGCATTCTGCAGATTCCTGCAGGCCTGTGGGGCTATGCTGGGAGCTGCAGGAGCATGTGCTCCCACAGAGAAAGCGGCTCCGGTGTCATGAGGTAGTGCCTGCACTTGTGCTGGAGCTGGGGCAGCTGATGGTGGAGAGAAGCACTTTATTTTAGGAAGCAGCTGGCTCACACAGGAGACATTGTTTATCATCTTTCTTCACCCTGGTGCTTTATTACAAAGGATTATGGCAGGAAAAGCCATTTTGTTCCCAGGCTCTCAATGCATAGCCCCCACTCTGTGATATATTCCTTTCCACAGGGAGCAGCTGGGGTACAGCACCCTGGGGAGCTGGGGGGAGACAAAGTGGGGGATCAAACCCATGGCAATGCTGGCAGCAGGGATGCATCCAGCCCCCAACTGCAGCACGGCTGGCCAGAGTTGGCCAGGGGTGCCCGAGACTGCTATCAACTGTGTGAGTGCCAGCATGATGTGAGAAAACCTTAAAGGGCGGAAAAAACAAAATCAAAGCCTTTCTGTGGTGGGTGTCATCCATGAGGCGATGTCACCTCGCTTCGTCCAGACAAGGCAGAAGTCAGTGTCCTCTTCTCAGGGACACTTCTGTCCCCAAGCCTGGGTGCCCTGTTACCGGAAAGCAGCAAAATAATTCACTCTCTAAGACTTATTTTGAAGTTTTAGAAAGCAGGCATTCTTTATTGCAGCACTGGGTGCACGGGGGATAACTCCACCTAACATGCACACCCAAAAGACAAAACTAACAAGTATTTATACTACGTTACTATTCATTATATTTCCGAGTAATGCTTATCACATTCATGGATTTTCCAGGAACTCGTTAGCATATGCTAATGTCTTTCACGCATGTTTGTTGGCACCTCTGGGTGGTTGTCAGGGATCTTCAGATGAAGGCTCAGACTCAGTCCTGGTATCACGTATCAAGGCTGGTTTTGTGATCACCTTGTAACTTTCTTATCTTTGCGCATCTGTTCTTCCAAGGCCGAGCTGTTTAAAATGAGATTGTTCCAGAGCTTCTTATCTCACAACTAATTATTTTCTAAATTACAATGGTTTCCCTTTTGTTTGGTTACATCAATTGAGCAATGGCTCTAATTGCTTGAATTGATCTTAATATTTCAATATTCACAGGTATCAGCCCCACTGCTGGTGCTGGTGGCACCATGTGGTGTCACAGCTCCAAACCTGCCTGGATGAGCCTGCGGAGGAACATCCCGCTGCCCTCAGGGAACTGGGGCCAGTCTGGGTGCAGAGGGTGCAGTGCAGGATACGAGCATGGGAATAGGACACTTTGCTGCTTCCCCCAAAATCACCTGTGGGCAGGGTGGAGGCACCTCCTAAGCAGCAGCAGGATCAGTTTCCCTCCAGCCCTCTGCCCAGGCACTTTCCTTGCAAAGAGGCAGCCGAGATGCCATGTGCCCCTCTGTCCCCCTCCTGTCCCTGCCACCATGAAGCCTGTTCTGCTGCTGTGCACCTTTGCTGCAAGCCCCCAGGTAGAGCCCACTGCAGCAGGGGCCAGGCTCCCCACTGCAAGGCCGTGAGCCGGCACCTGCCACCTGCTTCCAGGGCTTTCCAGGAACTGGCGCAGGAGCGGTCAGCAGCAGATAAACATGTTGCAACAGATGCTTCGTACTGTCTCCCAAAGGCCCAGCCTGCCTGCGCACCTGCATCAGGGTAAAATTATGGCTGGTGCTTCCTCCTATGGTGCTGCCTGCTCCACCACCCTGTCACCCAGCATGTCCCTGATAACCAGCCAGGGTGAGGAGGTGAGGGCAAACGCTGTGGCGGTGGCAGCTCAGCCACTGCCAGCCCCAGGACTGCAGTGGAGCTGGGACAAGCCCCTGCTTGCGGCATCGTGTTTAAGAGAGGCAGCTCATCGGCCTGGGCATTCCTCTCCCACCACTCCCAGCTCAGCAGGGAGGGACCTCACAGGGCTGCATCTTTTGCAGGGAAGGCTGTGACAGCACCTCCGGCATCCCAGTACCAAGGTGGGAGGAGGTGGGGAGGAGGCAGCTCCCATCCCTGCTGCTATGGTCCCAATTCCCCTGGGTTGGCAGCCGCTCCATCTATAGCTGGTCACCAGCTATGTGGTCTGCTGCCATGTATGACACTGAGGACACTGCTACATCCCTGAGCTACTGCTGCCTACGTGGTGGCTGGCGAGTGTCGAGTTTGCAAGGTCTCAGCCCAGCTCATGAAAACCACTCAAGGCACTTCTCTGGGGCAACTTGAGCTGTGTGGGGTAGAGGGGCATGTGTGAGGGGGCCTTCCCCAGCTTTGCTCCAGCTAAGTTGGTCTTGGGGAGGTGAAATGAGTGCTGCGGTGCCTAGCAGCCAGTGCTCAGAGCCGTGGGCTCAGGGAAAATGGGAGTGGCCAAGGCTACCGGTCACGGGGCTGTTCGGGGGGGGCATGTGCTGGGGGCTGTTTCAGAGCAGATGCCATGGGCTGGAGCTGCCTCTGGGTACAGGCCTTGGAGGAGCAGATGCCATGGGCTGGAGCTGCCTCTGGGTACAGGCCTTGGAGAAGCAGCTGCAGACCTGGGCACTGGAGCTGGAACAAAGGAAGAGGCCTGAGCCTCAGCTGCAGCGTGGGACATGTGATGAGTTCATCAGGGCATGAGCTGGCAGTGCCTTGGCTGTCAGGGGCGCCCCAAGAAGTCAGTCCCCTCCTGCCCCAGTCAGAGGGAAAGGGAGCCCCAGGTGCATGGCACACTCTGGTTCTTCCTGCATGACTGGGGGAGGACATGAGGGAGTGGGATGGTGAACCCACCTTTAAGCTGGAAGCCCATGTATGCAAACTGAGAGGGAAGATGGCTGTTAAGAAGGGGCCACCCAAGAAGGCTGTCAGCATAGTTGCTGTAGAGAGACACAAGTAGGCAATCAGCAATCTCCCAGGCATAGAAGGACTGAGATCACCTCCCTTGATCCTGGTGAGGGGACTTCTGGTCTGGCACTGGAAGGGTCAGCCAGTGAATACTCTGACCAGGAACAGGAATAGAGGGTCCCTGCCTTTGGCCAGGAGGAGGAAAGGGATAACCATACTGATACCTGGACTGTGTGGTTTTGATGGCCTGGCACATCAGACCCACAGAAGTATAAGGGGCTTTGGTAGACACTGGTGCACAGTGTACGCTGGTACCATCAGAGTACAGGGGCACAGAATCCGTCTGGATCTCTGGAGTGACAGGGGGATGCCAAGAATTGTCTGTATTGGAGGCTGACTTGAGCTTAACAGGGGACAAGTGGCAAAAGCATGCCATTGTGACCAGCTCAGAGGTCCCTTGCATCCTTGGCATAGACTACCTCAAGAGAAGGTACTTCAAGGACCCAAAAGAGTGCCGATGGGCTTTTGGTGTAGCCCCTGTGAACCCAGAGAAGATCAAACTGCTATCATCTACCCTGCCTGACCTCTCAGAAGATCCCTTTGTTGTGGGATTGCTGCAAGTTGAAGAACAGCAGGTGCCAATTGCTACCAGGATGGTGCACCGGTGGCCAATATCACATGAACTGAGAGACTTCAGGGCCTTGGGATGACTGGTTAAGGGATCAGGAGCACAACTAGTGTTCTCCTCTATCCTTCCAGTTTCAGGGAATAATGAGGGGAGAAACAGGAAGAGCCAGCATATCAATACCTGACTCTGAGCCTGGTGTCACTGGCAGAACTTTGGGATTTTTGATCATTGGTCAGTCTACACAACACCAGGCCTGCTGCCGACAGATGGGATACATTCTCAAACAGGGAAAAGGATCTTTGCACAGGAGTTAGCAGGCCTCACTGAAAGAGCTTTAAACCAGATTTGAAGGGGGAAAGGGGTAAAACCAGACTTGCAAGAGATGTCTGGGGGCAGCACGCCAGTGTTTGAGGGACAGTGTTCTAGTGAGGTCCTTAGGTCTGCCAGCTCAGTGGAGGTAGTGGATGGAGATCCATGTGGCAGCAAAGATGCAAGGATTATTGATGTGTTAGAAACCATGGAAGCGCCTGAGAATGGTCATGTAGGAATTAGGGCTCCCCCCCCCAAAAAGGTGGTGGGATCAATAGCCCAACTGAAGTGCATCTACACCAATGCACGCAGCATGGCCAACAAACAAGAGGAGCTGGAAGCCATTGTGCAACTGGAAAACTATGATATAGTTGCCATCACAGAAACATGGTGGGATGACTCACACAACTGGAGTGCCATAATGGATGGCTACAAACTCTTCAGGAGGAATAGGCAAGGAAGGAGAGGTGGTGGGGTAGCCCTGTATGTTAGGGAGTGTTTTGATTGTCTAGAGCTTGATGATGGTGATGATAGAGTTGAGTGTTTATGGGTAAGAATGAGGGGGAAGGCCAACAAAGCAGATATCATGGTGGGAGTCTGTTATAGACCACCCAATCAGGATGAAGAGGCAGATGAAATATTCTATAAGCAGTTAGGAGAAGTCTCACGATTGCTAGTCCTTGTTGTTGTGGGGGACTTCAAATTACCAGATGTCTGCTGGAAATATAACACAGCAGAGAGGAAACAGCCCAAGAGGTTTCTGGAGTGTGTGAAGAGAACTTCCTGACACAGCTGGTGAGTGAGCCAACTAGGGAAGGCACCCCACTGGACCTGTTGTTCATGAACAGAGAAAAGCTTGTGGGTGATGTGATAGTTGGAGGCCATCTTGGGCATAGTGATCATGAAATGATACAATTTTCAATTCTCAGAGAAGTATGGAGGGGGGTCAGCAGAACTGCCATCTTGGACTTCTGGAGGGCAGACTTTGGCCTGTTTAGGAGACTGGTTGACAGAGTCCCTTGGGAGGCAGTCCAGAAGAGCAAAGGAGTCCAGGAAGAATTTACATTCTTCAAGAATGAAATCTTAAAGCTGCAGGAGCAGGCCATCCCTATGTGCCAAAAGACAAGCCAGCAGGGAAAAAGACCGGCCTGGCTGAACAGAAAGCTTTGGCTGGAACTCAGGAAAAAAAGGAGTTTATGGTCTTTGGAAGAAGGGGCGAAGGGGCAGGCAACTCAGGAGGACTATAAGGATGTCGTGAGGTTATGCAAGGAGAAAATTAAAAGGGCCAAAGCCCAACTAGAACTTAATCTGGCTACTGCCATAAAAGACAATAAAAATGTTTCTATAAATGCATTAGCAACAAAAGGAGGGCTAAGGGGAATCTCCATCCTTTATTGGATGCAAAGGGAAATGTAGTGACAAAGGATGAGGAAAAGGCTGAGGTACTTAATGCCTTCTTTGCCTCAGTCTTTAGCAATAAGACCAGTTGTTCTCCGGGTACCCAACCCCTGAGCTGGAAGACAGAGACAGGGAGCAGAACGAAGCCCCATAATCCAAGGGAAATGGTTAGCAACCTGCTACACCACTTAGACACACACGAGTCTGTGGGGCCGGATGGGATCCACCCAAGAGTACCAAGGGAGCTAGCAGAAGTGCTTACCAAGCCACTTTCCATCATTTATCAGCAGTCCTGGCTAACCAGGGACATCCCAGTTGACTGGAGGTTAGCCAGTGTGACACCTATCCACAAGAAGGGCCAGAAGGAGGATCCAGAGAACTACAGGCCTGTCAGT
This sequence comes from Grus americana, assembly GCF_028858705.1. NCBI lineage: Eukaryota > Metazoa > Chordata > Aves > Gruiformes > Gruidae > Grus > Grus americana. The sequence continues at coordinate 11,622,125 of NC_072863.1, read as the reverse complement.
CTGACCTTGGTGCTGGGGAAGGTTATGGAGAAGATCATCTTCAGTGCCATCACACAGCACGTACAGGACAAGATAATCAGGCCCAGTCAGCATAGGTTTATGAAAGGCAGGTCCTGCTTGACTAACCTGATCTCCTTCTATGACAAGGTGATCCACTTAGTGGATGAGGGAAAGGCTGTGGATGTTGTTTACCTGGACTTTAGTAAAGCTTTTGACACTGTTTCCCACAGCATTCTCCTGGAGGAACTGGCTGCCCATGGCTTGGATGGGTGTACACTTCGCTGGGTAAAAAACTGGCTGGAAGGCCAGGCCCAAAGAGTTGTGGTGAATGGAGTTAAATCCAGCTGGTGATTGGTCACAAGTAGTGTTCCCCAGGGCTCAGTACTGGGGCCAGTTCTGTTCAATATCGTTATCAATAACATGGACGAGGGGATCAAGTGCACCCTCAGTAAGTTTGCAGATGACATTGTGTTGTGCAGGAATGTTGATCTGCTTGAGGGTAGGAAGGCTCTACAGAGGGATCTGGACAGGCTGGATCAATGGGCCAAGGCCAGCAGTATGAGGTTCAACAAGGCTCAGTGTCAGGTCCTGCACTTGGGTCACAACAACCCCAGACAACGCTACAGGCTTGGGGAAGAGTGGCTGGGAAGCTGCCTGGCAGAAAAGGACCTGGGGGTGTTGGTCAACAGCTGGCTGAATATGAGCCAGCAGTGTGCCCGGGTGGCCAAGGCGGCCAATAGTATCCTGGCTCATATCAGGAATAGTGTGGCCAGCAGGACTAGGGAAGTGATCGTCCCCCTGTACTCAGCACGGGTGAGGCCTCGCCTCGAGTACTGTGTTCAGTTTTGGGCCCCTCACTACAAGAAAGACATTGAGGTGCTGGAGCATGTCCAAAGAAGGGCAATGAGGTGGTGAAGGGTCTAGGGAACAAGTCTGATGAGAAGCGGCTGAGGGAACTGGGATTGTTGCGTCTGGAGAAAAGGAGGCTGAGGGGAGACCTTATTGCTCTCTACAGCTACCTGAAAGGAGGTTGTAGTGAGGTGGGTGTCAGTCTCTTCTCCCAAGTATTAAGTGATAGGACAAGAGCAAATGGCCTCAAGTTGTGCCAGGGGAGGTTTAGATTGGACATTAGGAAAAAATTCTTCACTGAAAGGGTTATCGAGCATTGGAACAGGCTGTCCAGGGAAGTGGTTGAGTCACCATCCCTGGAGGTATTTAAAAGACGTGTAGATGTGGCGCTTAGGGCCATGGTTTAGTAATGGACTTGGCAGTGCTAAGTTAATGGTTGGTCTTCGTGATCTTAAGGGTCTTTTCCAACCTAAATAATTCTATGATTCGATGATTCGATGATTCAAGACTCCCTTTCTCCCATCCATGAGCAGATTCATCAATTGGAGAGCCAAGGAGCGATTAGCAAGACTCATTCACCTTTTAATAGTCCCATATGGCCAGTGCAAAAGTGTGACAGAGGGTGGAGGTTAACAGTAGACTCTCATGGTCTGAATGAAGTCATGCCACCACTGAGTGCTGCTGTGCTAGACATGTTAGAGCTCCAATATGAACGGGAGTCAAAGGCAGCCAAGTGGTATGCTACAATTGACATTGCCGATGCGTTTTTCTCAATTCCTTTGGTGGCAGATTGCAGGCCAGTTTGCTTTCACATGGAGAGGTGTCCAATACACCTGGAACTGACTGCCCAGAGGTGGAAGCATAGCCCTAGCATTTGTCATGGATTAATCCAAACTGCACTGGAAAAGGGTGATGCTCCTGAACATCTACAATACATTGATGACATCATCACGTGGGACAACAAGGCAGAAGAATAATTCAGATTTTTCTGAAAGCTTGTTTCACCATAAAAGAAGCAAGGTCAAGGGACTTGCACAGGAGATTCAGTTCTTGGGAATAAAATGGCAGGATGGACGCCATCATGTCCCTGTGGATGTGATCAACAAGATAGCAACCATGTCCTCACCACCTAAAAAGAAGGAAACACTAGCTTTCCTAGGCCTTGTGGGATTCTGGAGAATGCATATTCCAGGTTATCATCAGCTTGTGAGCCCTGTCTATTGAGTAACCTGAAGGAAGAACTGTTTTGAGTGGGACCCTGAGCAACAACAAGCCGTTGAGCATATCAAACAGGAGATAGCTCATGCAGTAGCTCTTGGGCCTGTCTGGACAGGACCAGCTGTGCAAAATGTACTCTACATTGCAGCTAGGGAACATGGTCTCACCTAGAGCCTCTGGCAGAAAACATCAGGAGAAACCTGAGATCAACCATTAGGGTTTTGGAGTCAGAGGCATTGAGGATCACAAGCCCACTACACCATGACTGAAAAAGAGATATTAGCAGCATATGAGGGGGTTTGAGCTGCTTCAGAAGTTGTTGGTACAGAAGCATCTCTCCTCTTGGCACCGCAATTGCCCGTGCTACACTGGATGTTCAAAGGAAACGTTCCATCTACACATCATGTAACCAGCGCTACATGGAGTAAGTGGGTAGCGTTGATCACACAACAAGCTTGACTGGGAAAACCCAACCACTCAGAAATCCTGGAAGAGATCATGGACTAGCCAAAAAGCAGAGATTTTGGGGCATTGCCTAAGGAGGTGGCTCATGCCTAAGAGGCACCACCGTATAATGAATTATCAGAACATGAAAGCCATTATGCTTTGTTTACTGATGGATCCTGTCATGTTGTAGGAAACCATCAGAAGTGGAAAGCTGCTATGTGGAGTCCCATGTGACAAGTTGTTGAAGCCACTGAAGGAGAAGGTAAGTCAACTTAGTTTGCAGAAGTGAAAGCCCTAGAGACTGCTGAACAAGAAAAGTGGCTAGTACTCTATATCTATCTCTATACTGACTCCAGGATGGCGGCTAATACCCTGTGGGGGTGGCTACAGCATTGGAAGAAGACCAATTGGCAGCACAGGGGTAAACCCATCTGGGCTGCTGCATTGTGCAGGTCATCGCTGCCCAGGTAGAAAACATCTCTCTAAAGGTACATCATGTAGATGCTCACATGCCCAAAAGCTGCGCCACCAGAGAACATTGAAACAATGAAGAAGCAGAGAAGGCTGTCAGCATTGAAGTAGTTGAGGTGGACCTGGACTGGGAGCATAAGGGTGAGCTATTTGTAGCTCAATGGGCCCACGAAATATCGGGACATCTAGGGAGACATGCAACATACAGATGGGCTCATGATTGAGGGGTGGACCCGACCATGGAGGCCATCACATAATCACTCATGAATGTGAAACATGTGCTGCAATCAAGCAAGCCACACGAGTAAACTCTCCCTGGGACAGAGGGCAGTGGATGGAGTTTCAATAGGGACCCTAAAGGCCAGTAGGCTGGGGGTGGGCGAGATCTTGGGAGGAGACACAGCCAGGACAGCTGACCCCAATGGACCAAAGGGAGATTCCACGCCATATGACATCTACTCAGCAATAAAAGCTAAGAGAAGGGGGAGGGGGGAGGGTATTTGTTATGACATTCATCTTCCAGAGCAACCGCTGCACCTACTGAAGCCCTGCTTCCAGGGAAGTGGCTGGACATTGCCTGCTGATGGGAAGTAGAGAATACATGTTTCGGTTTTCCTTTGCTTCCACACAGGGTCTTTGCTTTTGCTTTATTAAACTGCCCTTATCTTGACCCATGAGCTCTTTTCCATCTTATTTTCTCCCCCCTGCCCTGCTGAGGAGTGGAGTGATAGAGTGGCTTGGTGGCCAGCCAAGGTCAACGCACTACAGATGCCAAACAGGTTGTCACCCAGCTCAGTGAGGCAGCCAAGCTGAACAGCTGCTAGGAGCAAAACTTGCCTGGACACATCCCTGTTCAGATAGGCAGGTGACTCTCCACTGGCTCCCAGTGCCCATAGCTCAGCCTGGGGGAATATAGGAGCCCCTTGAGCACCAACACAGTCAGCTGGGGCCACTGGCCCTGTGGTGTCCTTCACTGCACTGCAGGGACATGCTACCCTCCCTAGGCCTAAGGCTTTGGTGTTTCCCAGCCCTGCCCGGGGTGGTCCAGGGCATCCAGGCACGGCACGGTGTAACCACAGAGCACCATGCCTCTTTTGCTTTAGCAGGATCTTTCCTGATGGTTCTATCTCACTCAGGAGGTGTCTCGCCCTTCCTGGCCTCATATTCTTACAGACTAAATTAGATCTCTAATAAATGAGTAATGACAAATAATGGGATTAAACGGCTACCAGGCAAAGGGAGCTAGCAGGGAGAGGTGTGCCATGCTCAGAGGCTCGCCCCAGCAGCACGTGACCCTGGCAGGGCTGGCATGGGAACCCAGACTAGTTCGGAGTGAGCCCCAGCCATTGGTGCAGGCTGGGTCTGCTGCCTGTACTAGCAGCACCCTGCGCTCCTGGCCCTGGCGCTGGTGTGTATGTTGGTGCCCCAAATACATGCCTATAGGGCACCCGCATATTGCCTGGGCTCTCCTGGTCTCAGACTGCCAACAACCTGGACCCTCAGGCCCTCACCCTGCTGCCCCCTCCTCACCCCCTTACACTCCTCTTGTTCCCCATCTCCCCCGACAGATCACTGAGGCTGGTATTAGTGTAATCCCTGGCTTAATTTAAACCCTCCTCCCATCTCATGTTTTTTTCCAG